>NC_051312.1:147562100-148247820 GCF_015220235.1 Choloepus didactylus | reverse complement strand
ACCTTCTGCTTTCTCCAAACTTACATGGAAATGTAATGAAATTCCAATAAGAGACCAAGTATTTTTGTTTTTCCTAAGGTGGTGGATATTGATGATAACCATACAAATTAGTTCTAAAAGTTGAATGGAAGAGTAAATGTAGAAGAATTGCCAAAAGTATTCTTTAAAAAATCTGCTGAGAGAGGTCTTTTTCAACTGACTAGGTCAGGATATACCATAAAGCAATCCTTTTGACTTTGAAGAGGTAAATAATTCGGTGTAACAATACAGACATTCTAAAACACAGAATCTAAGGAGAAATTAATATGTGATAATGTGTCTCTCAAAATAACTGGGAAAATGTATTTTATATTAAATAGTGTTGGGAAAATTTTTTCATGAATTTAGAAGAAAATTATGACTAGATTCCTGTATTTTTCACAATATACAAAACTAAATTTCAGATGGCTTCAAATCCAAATAGGAAAAATTCACAAACACAAAGAAAAATGTAAGATAAAATTTTTATAATCTTGGACTAACAGAATATTTTCTAAACAAGATATAATCTATGAGGAATAAATTAAACTAATAGACTTACACAAATAATTAAATATTGTCTGGCTTAAGAGAGCACTAGAATAAGGAATGGATGACAGACTGGATGAAATATTTGCAAAGCACAAAATAGATGAATAACCATCTTAAATATACAGATACTCCTGATAAATGAGCAAGGAAAATATGAATAACAAAATAGAAAATGGATAAAGAATATAAACCATAAGTAACAATAGCAGAAATAGTAAATGGCCAATAAAATATGTGTTCAACCTCATTAATAGAGAAATTGAATTGAATTAAAATAAGATTCTAAACTCTGTTTATCAGATTGGCAAAGTGCTAGCTCATGTATGAGGGAAGAATTATTTGGCTGAAGGGAACAAATTACAGACTATGGCAACCTAACCAAATAGGGGCTTTATTTATTTATTTATTTATGTATTTATTTCATTTCATTTAACTAGAAGTTGGGAGGAAATCAGACCAGGACTATTCAAGGAAGTTAATGAGGTCACACAACTCTTCTAGCTTATTGCTTCCCACTCTTAACTTGTGACTTTTGTCCTAATAATTGCAAAATAGCTGCACCATATTGTCTTAGTGTTTTCATTCTAAGAAAAGAAGACGGGTGGCAATGAAAGGGCAAAATATATGGTCCAGCTGAATCTGTCTCTTTTTACAGGGAAAAACTTTCTTAGAAGCTCCATCCAGTAGATTCCTGCTGATATCTCACTGACCAGAACTAGGGCATAAGGTCATCCATAGCTGCAAGGGAGGGTGAATAGGTAATTATTTTAAACTACACATTACTACCAAACCAAATGAGAGTTCTGATGGTAAGAAAAATGAGAGAAAGGAATTGAACAGAAACTAGCACGCTTCATCCCTTTGGCTACCCAACATCCACAGGCAATATTCTTCCTTTACTCAGTATATGTTCACCCTCCTGTCAAAGGAAATGACCCCAAAGTCTCATCCAGTTACTACATGGAGGCTGAAGTCCAGGGTCTCTGGGGCATGTGCAGTCTTTTCTCTCAGATCCAGAAGTGGAAATGTCAATACTTTAATAGCAATCTCCACTCTGCAGCTCTATCACAGAGACATAATGGTTGAGAACATATATATCTGTGCAATAATAGTAATTGCAGCATTGTGAGAAATAGCAAAAAAAAACAAAAACAAAAACAAAAAAAAAACTGTTCAGGCCCAGGCCCAGTTCTTGCAGAGCATGAGCAGGGGCCACAGCAAGACTGAAAAACACACCAGGCACAGAAGCGGGCTTGGGTTTATTGGGACTTACAAACAGGAGAAGTTTTCCAGTGATGGGCAGCTGGATATTTAGCATTCTGCCAAAGGAAAAGAAATGCACAAGGCAATATATGGTTTCAGAACAAAGACATTCCATGTGGTATGAGGACATCTGTTCTCTAGTATAATCATTCAAGGGGCCTAAGACCTGATGTTTTACTGAGGTTAATGTTAAAGTCTAAGATACAATCAATGCTGTTTTTCTGTTTGTTTGTTTGTTTGTTTGTTTATATCTGTAATTACATTCTTCCCTATCTGGGAAGATTGTTTACTTTCTGGACCTTTGTCCTTGGCTAAACCAGTTCTGATACAGGCTTTTAGGAGGGGGCCCAGGCATTGGGCTGCCACAAACAACAAAGAATCAATAATTTAGCAAGGAAATGGCTAGATGAAGTGTGATATATATAAATATGGGATAGTATGCAACAATTTAATGAGGTACAGCTGTATCTATTGTTCTGGACTTATGCCTGTGATAAAAATAAATTTGGTATGATTATATTTGGAATGATTTCATTTTTGCTTATGTATCTGTGAAAGATTAGGAAAATGTTGAGAAGGTAATTCATAAAATGGAAACCTCTGAGGATGAGAATGAAAAGCAACAAGGGAAGAATTTCATGTTTTACTTATATAAGATATCTACATCTATCTATCTATCTATCTATCTAGCTATCTATCCATCTACCTACCTGTCTACCTACACATTCACACATATGCATTTGCATGTAGAATACTATATCTGCATACATATTTGAGATTGGATTATGAATAAGTTGTGAGAATATGTGTGTTTTGCAGTATTTTTAGATAAAGAAAGTTGTATCTATTTCCTTTTTTATGAACAAAAATGATCAGCAGTGTTCACTCTGTTTTTTTCAAAGTTGTGAGCAGATAACTTGTCTATGGGCAAAGTGACCATGTATGGAGTCCCCTTTTGTGTTGAAGTGATATTTTCAACAATCTGTAAAAGAATAAACAGATTATTTCTTGGATAGGAGACTCCAATGGTTCACCTCTTGCTGTATTTGTCCCAGAGCAAAGAAGCTTATTGCAAGATCTTGTGTGCTCCTTTCCTAAGCTTCAGTGCCCAGCATTGTTTTTCTAAGATGAGTGTGGTGACCGTGTGTAGTCAGTGCCCCATCCGTATGATGTGTTTTCTCTTTGGGCCACTCTGTTCCCGGGCAACCCAAAGGTGTCCCTTTGGTCCACCTTGCTCTGTTTTACTCATTTGACTTCCCCGCAGACTAAGGAGGGTGGCACAAAAATAATTGGTCTGATTTTACCTTATTTGCTTTAGATAGTTGCCATGAAACTGGGATTCCCCGGGGCAAAACCTAAACAGTAAGTTTTTTATCAGTTAAGACCTTCATGACTATTTGTGTTCTATGTAACTTTCTCTAGCATTCTTGGTATTTTCTTTTCCTCTTCTCCCCCTCCCTATTCTCTCCTCACCTTTTCTCTAACACGGGCACTTAGCACATTGTGATTCTCAACTTGAGGAGCTTTTTCTAAGAAGTGCTGAAGTTGAGAATGTTATAAACGGGTAGTTTTATAAGCCCTTTCTGAGAATCCAAACCTCAGGGCCTAGAATGCATTCTGTGAGAAAAGAGTTTATTTTCCTTGCTGCATCCTCCCTTCTTACTTTCTCTTTAGCATTCCTTTAGTCCAGCGATCCTCCCCATCCCCAGTGCCTCTCCACCACCTCTGCCCCACCTCAACGTACACACAGATATGATGATTTACTAAACTGGCCATCATAGAATTTCTGCAACAAAGGATAGTCAGGGCTTAGTGGCTAGAGTCAAGCAGATCAGATGATGCCCATAGAGAGAAGACAATAAGAAGGTTGAAGGAGGTTGGCGTAAGTATTCATGTCAGTGGGCCATGGAAATGGAAGATGAATAATAAGAGGTAAGGCATAACAGATAGAATATATCTTAGGCCTAGAATTCGGACATTTTCTCTATAGTGCTGCTTCACACAAAGGGAAAAGGGAAGATATGTTAAAACAAAATTATTAAGCATTAACTCCTCATTACAGAGTTTCTATTTGTGGTGCTGGAAAAGTTTTGGTAATGGATGGTGGTGAGAGTAGCACACTGTGAATGTAATTAACCCCACTGAATCATATATTTGAAAGTGTTTAAAATGGGAAATAGGTTGTACATGTTACTGGAAAAAAAATAAAAAAATACAACTGTACAACACAGAGTAAATCCTAATGTAAACTGTAGAGTATAGTTAATAGCATAATTATAATAATATTGTTTCATCAATTGTAACAAAGGTAACTCACTAATGCAAAATGTTAATAGGAAGTGTGTGGGGGTGGGGATGGGGTGGTATATAAGAACTTTGACTTTCTGTAAATCTGTAACTACTCTAATAAAAAGAAGTGAAAACAACAAAATTATTCATTGAGATTAGTGTTTGCTCTTTTGGTTTGAGAGCTGAAGGAGACAAAGTGTACTGGTTGCCTGAAAAATAAAGGGAGATGGGAATGAAGTCACGTGAATGGTCTTTACAGTGAAATTTGGTATTATTGTATTTTCCCCATTCACCTCCTCCTTATTTCCTCTTAGATGAACCACTTGGGCTAGCTCTTCCTTTCTCCAATGTGTGTTGACTCCTTGAGGCTGGAACTGCCAAATTAACCGTGAATTCATGGGAGTGGGGGAAAGAACTATTGGGAACACAGAGTTATCTCAAGGTTCCCTAAGCCAGACAAACAGTGCTCCAAATTGTACCAACTTTCCTTTCAGAGGAGGGAATGTGAGCAAAAAATGAGAAAGATACAGTGGTATTAAATTGAGAAGTTTCTTTGTCAGCTTTTCTAATGAATTCTCTGGCTATGTTCTTCATAAGACCTTCTGCTGTAAAGGGGCATGAGCTATGGGAGGTATCTCCGGCTTAGGTGTATACCTGGCTGGCCCAGAGGTTCACAGGTAGCTGGCCCATGCTACAGTGGATGGTTCAGCCAAGGATCTATGTCCTTCCACCCAATCACTTACTTCTTAGGAAGCCTTGTACCCTGATGAACATCAGTACTTTCGGAAGTCTTCTGGAAAGGTGATTCCATAATCTATTGAGAGTGTTTCCTACTTGGAAATTTTGGAGGGCAAGCCCAGAAAGTCTACATGCTTGGGGCAAGCCCAGATCACCTCAATCTTTGATTCTGCTTTAGAATATCTTCCATTTCCTATTTGTGTGAGGCAGCACTATGGGGAAAAATCCAAATCCTAGACCTAAAATACCTAAAACACCTCCTACCTTTGTGCCACACATTTCCATGGAGCTGTGTTAGGGAATGGGAGAGTATAGTCATATTGCCTGACTATAACACCTTCTTAGAAAATCTAAGCATGCCTTGGCCCTTTTTTAGACGGAACAAAGCAGCTCATGTGAATATCATTAGAAATACAATAAACCCTCCCTATACCCTTTTCACTCTCATACCATTAAACAAGACCAGGCCTTCATTACTAGGCACTGGGGATTTATTCCAAGGTGCAAAGTAAGTAAGGGTCCCTTTCAAGGTAAAAGTGTAATATAGACCCCAGAAATGCCACAGAGTTTCAGAGGGTGGTCACAGTCAGGGGTGGTGGTGAGGACTGAGAGAGACAGGAAAAACAATGCAATGAATAAGTGAAAAAAGGAGCATGGATTTTGAACTGATGTTTCAGATAGTAAATCAAAAGAACTTCTCTGACTTCTAACATGACTTCCCATTATTTTTCTGTTGGAATTAGGTACTTGGATTTTACCAAGAATGCCCAAGCTATTTAAAGAGAATTCAAATAGATGAGATTCTTCCAGGCACAGCTCCAACATACTTGCTGGTCCCGGTGGACCTTGGATCTCTAGGGAGCCTGGGAATACTTTAATGTAAGAGTGGCAGAGATTTAGAGCTTTGCAGCTATAAAAATTTTATTTGATGAAGATATGGGCCAGTGCGTATGACTTCCCCAGGAATATCAATATGTCTAATAAACAGAAGGATTCAGACCATCTTTGACAGGGGGAGAGAAGTATTAAGTGACTCAGTTAGGCCATATTGCTGACTTCTTTTTAAACAAGAGGAGGCTGGATATATCAAAGCCAACTCCAGATTGAGAATCTAGTCAGGGAATTCCAACAAAAGAGGGGCATATTCTCATCACCACTGACTATTGTAACCTGAATCTAAAGAACACAGGCTTTGGATGCAAAGACATAAGAGCTTTTTGACCTTCCCAAAGTTATTAGCTGCTTTGAACCTTTTTTTTTTTTTCCTTTTTAATTTTTATTGGGATTGTTCAGATACCATACAATCATCCAAAGATCCAAAGTGCACAATCAGTTGTCCCCGGCACCCTCACACAGCTGTGCATCCATCATCACACTTAATTTTTGTTCAATTTTTAGAACCTTTTCATTACTCCAGATAAGAAATAAAGTGAAAGATGAAAAAAGGAAAAAAAAAAAAAAAAAAGATAAGAAAAGGAAACTCGCATCGTCCCATATCCCTAACCAACCCCCCTCAATTGTTGACTCGTAGTGTTGGTATAGTACATTTGTTACTGTTTATGAAAGAATGTTGAAATACTACTAACTGTAGTATATAGTTTGCAATAGGTATATATTTCTTCCTTATATGCCTCTCTATTATTAACTTCTAATTGTATTGTTATACATTTGTTCTGGTTCATGGAAGAGATTTCTAATATTTGTACAGTTAATCATGGACATTGCCCACCATAGGATTCAGTTTTATACATTCCCATCTTTTGACCTCCAACTTTCCTTCTGGTGACATATATGACTCTGAGCTTCCCCTTTCCACCTCAATCATGCACCATTCGGCACTGTTAGTTATTCTCACATCCTGCTATTGACACCTCTGTTCATTTCCAAACATTTAAGTTCATTCTAGTTGAACATTCTGCTCATACTAAGCAACCACTCCCCATTCTTAAGCCTCGTCCTATATCTTGGTACCTTATATTTCATGCCTATGAGTTTACATATTATAATTAGTTCCTATCAGTGAGACCCTGCAGTATTTGTCCTTATGTATATTTCACTCAGTATATTGCCCTTGAGGTTTTGTCATCAACCCATTTTTTTTTTAAGATGATTTTGTTCACACACCATACATTCCATCCTAAGTAAACAATTGATGGTTCCCTGTATAGTCACATATCTATGTGTTTACCACCTTCACCACTATCTATGTAAGGGCATCTACATTTCTTCCACAAGGCAGGAGGGAGAGTCAAAGAAGGTAGAGAGGCAAAAGAAAGAGGAAAAAAAAATAACAGCTAGGAAGCAGCAAAAGGAAAAATAACCTTAAATCAAAGCAGAGTAAGGAGTCAGACAACACCACCAATGTCAAGTGTCTAACATGCCTCCCCTATCCCCCCTCTTATCTGCATTCACCTTGGTATATCACCTTTGTTACATTAAAGGAAGCATAATACAATGATTCTGTTAGTTACAGTCTCTAGTTTTGATTGCATCCCTCCCCCAATACCTCCCCATTTTAACACCTTGCAAGGTTGACATTTGCTTGTTCTCCCTTGTAAAAGAACATATTTGTACATTTTATCACAATTGTTGAACACTCCAGGTTTCACCAAGTTACACAGTCCAGTCTTTATCTTTCCTCCTTTCTTGTGATGTCTCACATGCTCCCAACCTTCCTCTCTCAACCATATTCACAGTAATCTTTGTTCAGTGTACTTACATTGCTGTGCTACCATCTCCCAAAATTGTCTTCCAAACCACACACTCCTGTCTTCTCCTATCAATCTGTAGTGCTCCCTTTAGTATTTCCTGTAGGGAGAGTGTCTTGTTCACACAGTCTCTCATTGTCTGTTTGTCAGAAAATATTTTGAGCTCTCCCTTATATTTGAAGGACAGCTTTGCTGGATATAGGATTCTTGGTTGGTGGTTTTTCTCTTTCAGTATTTTAAATATATTACATCATTCCTTCTTGCCTGTATGGTTTCTGCTGAGAGATCCATACACAGTCTTATTAAGCTTCCTTTGTATGTAATGGATCGCTTTTCTCTTGCTGCTTTCAGGATTCTCTCTTTGTCTTTGACATTTGACAATCTGATTATTAGGTGTCTTGGCATAGGCCTATTCAGAGCTATTCTGTTTGGGGTATGCTGTGCTTCTTGGATCTGTAATTTTATGTCTTTCATAAGAGATGGGAAATTTTCATTGATTATTTCCTCTATTATTGCTTCTGCCCCTTTTCCCTTCTCTTCTCCTTCTTGGACACCAATGATACGTACATTCTTGTACTTTGTTTCATCCTTAAGTTCCCAGAGACATTGCTCATATTTCTTCATTCTTTTCTCCATCTGCTCCTTTACATGTAGGCTTTCAGGTGTTTTGTTCTCCAGTTCCTGAGTGTTTTCTTCTGCCTCCTGAGATCTGCTGTTGTATGTTCCCATTGTGTCTTTCATCTCTTATGTTGTGCCTTTCATTTCCATAGATTCTACTAGTTTTTTTTTTAAACTTTCGATTTCTGCCTTATGTATGCCCAGTGTTTTCTTTACAGCCTTTATCTCTTTTGCGAAATCTTCTCTAAACTTTTTGAATTGATTTAGCATTAGTTGTTTAAATTCCTGTATCTCAGTTGAAGTGTACGTTTGTTCCTTTGACTGGGCCATGACTTTGTTTTTCTTAGTGTAGGTTGTAGTTTTCTGTTGTCTAGCAATCTGACCTCCTAGGCCACCCCAATTGGGTTTTCCCAGATGAGAACAGGCTCAGGTCACAGAAGGAAGAAATATTCAGTATCCAGTTTCCCTGATGGTTTTTCTTAGAGGGTTGACACATCTGTGCTTTTCTGCCTGGCAGGTGCACCTGTCAGCCTGTCATGGGCTTGTGTAAGGGGGTCTGGCCCATGGCTCTCCTCCCCCAGGCTTTGGGGTCTGGTTCCAGAAAGGCAGGCAGTAGAGCTGGGCCCCTCCCTTTCCTCTTGGGAAGCTATGCCCCCTCCAGAGAGGTCACTGCATATCAATAAGTTCTTTGTTTCTCTGACTCTGCAGGTCAAAGTGTTTTGATTTTAAAATGGCTGAGGCTGTCTTTACTGCAAAGCACTGAGGGCTGAAAATGGCTGAGGTTTTCTCCACTGAGAGAGAAAGGAACAGAAAATCTCCCAGGTTCACCCATCAGCCAAAGATAGAACTCTATCCTCTGGGCTCCCCGTCCTGAGACAGACATGTCCCTCAACTCTCCCAAGGTCAGTTGTCACCAAAAGCCTCTGTGTGCTTGTTGAGGATTAGCTGTCTGTATTGAGCAGTTAACATTAGAACCCCAGTTGGAGCTGGGCTGAGAGAGTGCTGCTCTCTAGCACCACGAGGCTTCCATGAGGGAGGGGTTCTCGGCTCTCGGCTCTCAGTGCGGGTCCACAGTTTTACTTACAGATTTTATGCTGCAATCTCAGGCATTCCTCCCAATTCAGATTGGTGGATGATGAGTGGACAGTCACGTTTGTCTCCCTGCAGTTATTCCAGGTTATTTACTAGCTTTCTGGTCATTTATGAATTGTTCCACTCCTCTCTATGCCACCGTCTTAGGTTAGTCTGCTTTGAACCTTTGCTAACATGATTGAAAATGGAAATAACAATAGATTGGATTTGATTGTGTTGCATGATGCCCCAAAGTAGCAGAGTTTTGGGTTCATAGATGACTAGATGTGTTTAAATGTGAGGGAATTAGGTAGTTATTTAGGGAGCCGATGAAACTTTTTATCTGAGAATGTGTCGTGAATGAGTTTTGTTTTTTTAAATTTTGGTAGCTTACTCTACCTCAGGAAGTGAGTTTTGTACCTTTATCCCTATTAACAGTCCTTCTAACCTCCATCCCATGTAATTTCCACAGATATGGAGACCAGCATGCTTTGCTTTGGCCTATTGTAGCCTTTCCCATGATCAGGAGCCCAAGAGACATTAAAACCTGGATTTGATGAAGCCATTTAACCTGCAATTTCCCCAAACATATACTGAATAAAGAAATTTTAAAACTAGTGTTCATGGGCTATTTGTTCTCTTTCCTTTTTTTCCCCTTAAATTATGGCTGATGTCATCCCCAAAGTACATAAATGCCAGTGATTTTGCTTTTTTCCATGCTGTTTCTATTGACTTTAAAACTAATCTGATCATGCAAAAACCAGCCAGACCCAGCCCTGAGGAATAAAGAAATAAGAGGCAACCCTAGATGGGGGAGGGTGGGCATCAGAGATGCCGTCTGAGAGAGTCCTGTCCCCAGGTGTGACTATATTAAAGCCATATTTCACTTTAATGGGGAAGGACTGGAAGGCAGTTGGGGGAGGGTTGCCCCTCTTTACACAAGGGACTCAATTTGGGCTAATAAAAGATCACTTAGCCATGAGGGCTCATTACAATTGAATTGTGTCTGAACAGTTGCTTGCTTGGTAAGCTGCAAGAGAAGAGCAGATGGAGCATATGTTGCTGGGGAATCAGAAGTCTGTCCCTGCTCCTGAAGATGACAGTGGATTACTGGGACACTTACGAATCTAACTGTGTAGGAGGAATTGTTGAAAATCCTTTGGGAGCCTTTTCTTCAGCAGTAGACCCATAGTCCTGAATCTCAATATAAACCTGGTGCTGCTCAGGGAAAAGAATGAGGGGCAAGCTAGCATCATGTGGTGGCTCAGGGAGTCAGATGAGAGGAGAGAGGAGAGAGAGAGAGAAAGGAGGAGGGAGGAGGGAGGAGGGAGAAGGGAGGAGGGAGGAGAGAGGAGAGAGGAGAGATTTTTGTTTTCATGTTATCATGAGTTTTACAAAACAAGCCCAGGTCTTTTTCCTAACTAGAATCACCAGGAGTCCATAGATAAATAAGTTCATACTGGACACACAAAGTCTTGGTCATTTTGTCCTTGAAGACACAATGATCACTTCCACAAATCATTTGTGTTCTCACCAATAATATAATTGACACCATTAACCTCATTAAAGCAGTCCATTTTTTTCCTAATGATTTATAGTGTCATCTTTGTCATATGGTGACCATTCATAAATATATACTTATATGCACATATGTATGCATATAAATACATGTGCATACATATACATATACATATACATATACATATACATATACATATACATATACATATACATGTTTTTAGGATCTCTGTTCTGACCCATTAGTCTATCATAACAGGTGCCAGTAAACTCTTTGACTGCAAGGGTAAGTACTACTTAGAATCGTTGTCTCTCTCCCTTCCTCTGTGTCTCTCTCTCCAAGTGGATAATGTGATATTAAGAAAATGAAAATTTACAAAATTTGCATCTGTATTCAAAAGTCAGATTGTCCAATCATTTACCTTTTGCATGCTAGCCTATTCTAGTTTGGTTTCAAGGTAATATTCGTCTTGTTAAATGATTTGGTGGTTATTATTATTGGAGACTGTTGGTTATTAGATAGTTTCAGAGAAGTTGCTATAAAGCCTGAGCAAAGTGACTTTGCAGGTAGAATTTTTTTTTTTTTATGTGTAAGTTGATACGTTTTGACACATACATATATGCACCCATTAAACCATCGCCACAATCAGGATAGTGAAAGTATCCATCGCCTCCAAAAATTTCCTTTGGTCCTCTCGTAAGTCCTTGCTGTAGCCCTCCACACCTATACTCAAAGTGATACTCAGGCAACCATTAATATGCTTCCCATTACCATAATTTACATTGCTTAGAATTTTATATAAGCAGAATAATATAGGATGTGCTTTATATTGCCTAATTTCTTTCAATGAATATAATTACTTTGAGTTTCATCCATGCTGTTGTGTGCATTCTCTTTATTGCCAAATATTATCCTAGTGTATGAAAGTATCATAGTTTGTTTATCCTCTTACCTATTTATTCACACTTGGGCTTATTCCAGTTTCTGGCTATTAGAAATAAAGTGACTGAATATTCATCAGCAAATCTCCATATAAACATATGCTTTCTGTTCCTTGGGGTAAAAAATATCTTGGAGTGAAATAACTGGATCATATGGTAAGTGTAGATTTTTATGAAACTACTGAACTATTTTCCAAAGTGGTGCTACCATATTACTTTCTCATGAACAGTGTATAAGAATTCCAGTTCCTCCGCATCCCAGCCAACCGTTGATACAGTAAATATTTTAATTTTAGTGTTCTAATAAGCTTGTAGTGGTAGCTCATTGTGGTTTTAATTTTCATTTCCATAACTACTAATGATGCTGAATGTCTTTACATGTGCTTGTTTGCCAACCATATTTTTTTAAGAAGTCTTGTTCAATTCTTTCATCTATTTTTTTGGCTATTTTGTGTTCTTAGTTTTGAGAGTTATTTGTCTTTTCTGGGTATAAATCCATTATCAGATATTTGATTTGGAGATATTTCTCCCTCTGGGGCTTGTATATTATTCTCTTAACAATGTCTTTCAAAAAGCCATACCTTTCATTCTGATGAAGTCCAATTTATCAATTTGTTCTTTTATGGATCATGATTGTGCTGTAGTAACTAGCAAGTGTTTGTCCAACCCACGATCACAAAGATTTTTCTCCTGTTTTGTTCTGAAATTTTATAATTTTCGGTTTTATATTTAGTATATTATCCATTTTCAGTTTTTATATATATGAGGTATAGATTGAAGTTCTTTCTTTCCTTTTCATTCTTTTGCATGACATTCAATTTTTTCCAGCACCTTTTGTGAAAATGCTTATCCTTTTTTTCTTCTTTTTTTTTTTTAGTTAAGTTGTGCATTTACAGAAAACTCATACATAAGACACAGAGTTCCCATATACCACCCTATTATTAACACCATCCATTAGGGTGGTACATTTGCTACAATTCATAGAAGAACATTTTAAAAACTGTAATATTAACTCTATTCCACCATTTATATTAGGGTTCACGGTTTGTGTTGTACAATCCTATGCTTTTTGTTTTTTTTAAATTTTTATTTTGGAAACATATATAATTAACAGCACTGAATTATATATTTGCATGTTTATCCTTTTTGAAAATCAGTTTTCCATGTTTGTGTGAGTCCATTTCTGAACTCTCTACTCTGCTTCATATTTTTATTTGTTTATCTTGATTCTAATACCACTTTGTCTTGATTAGTATAACTCTGTAATAAGTCTTGAAATCAGGTATTAGCCTTCCAAATTTATTCTATTTTTGTTTCAAAGCAGTTTTGGCTATTTGACATACTTTGATTTTTCATATGATTTTAGTGTTTGTCAGCTTTTACAAAAAAGCTCACTGGGTTTTGATTGGTGTGGTGTTAAATTTGTAGGACAATTTGGGGAGATTTGGCAATAATATTAAATCTTACAGTCCATAAACAAAGAGTCACTCTTCATTTATTTAGGATTATTTTTAACTTTTTTCAGCAATGTTTTATAAGTTTGTGTGTTTATATCTTGCATTTTAACCAACTTATCCGTAAGTATTTCATATATTTGCTGCTCTTGTAAATAGCATTGTTTTTAAAATTTGAACTTATGATTATTTGTTTTTAGTACATAGAAATATAATTGGTTTTTGTATAATGATCTTGTATCCTTCAAACTTGCTAAACAAACTTTTTAGTTTTGGTAGCATTTTCATAGACTAGATGAGATTTTATATGTAGATAATAATCTCCTTTGAGCATAAAGCCAGTTTTACTTCTTCCTTCCCATCTGAAGAACCTCCATAATCATATGGAATAAAAGTGATAAGAATGGAGATTTTTGTTTTGTTCCTGATGTTAGGGGGGAAGCATAAACTTGTTTACCAATAAGTGTGGTGTTGGCTTTAAGATTTTCACAGATTCCCTTTTCAGGTTGAGGGAGGGCCCTTCTATTCCTATTTAAACTCTGTTTCTGAGAGTTTAAATAAGAAAGGATGATGGATGGTATTTCTCAAATGAGTTTTTCTGTATTTAGTGAGATGATCATATTGTTTTCTTTCTGTAGGATGTTATATGGGAAATAACATTGATTGGTTTCTGCATGTTAAGCTAACCTTGAATTCCTAGGATAAACTTCACTTAGTCATGATGTAGTATATTTTTTACATATTGTTAAATTTGATTTTCTAAATTTTGTTTGTCATTTTGCATCTTTATTTTGTGTATCTGTAGTTTTCCTGTCTTGTAATGCCCTTTTTCTCCTTTAGGTATCAGTATAATGTTGACTTAATAGAATGAGTTGGAAATAATTCAATTTTATGGAAGAGTTAGTGTAGAAATGGTATAATTTCTTCCTTAAATGCATTGAAAACTCCGAGTCTGGAGTTTTCTGTGTGAGGTGGTTTTAAATACAAATTCAATATCTTTAACAGATACAGGAATATTTATCCTATCCATTTCCTCTTGATTGAGTTTGGCAGTTTGTATCTTTCATGAAATTTGTCCATTTTATCTAAGTTGTCAAATTGGTGTCCATAAAGATCTTCATGATATTCCCTTATCCTTCTATTATCTGTAAAATGTGACATTATCTGTCTCATTCCTGATATAATTAATTTGTATCTTTTTTACTCTTTTATACTGTCTGGACTGGCTTTTAATTTTATGGATTTTCCTTATTGTTTATATGTTTTCTATTTCATTGATATCTTCTTTGATCTATATTATTTTCTTTCTTCTGCTTACCTTGCATTTAATTTGGCCTTTCTGTTTAAGTTTTCAAATTTATTATAAAATAATGTTTCTTAATATATTCTTTTAACATTTGAAACTTATTTTATTTGCTATCATGTCCAAACTTCACTGTTAGGTTTACTCTTTAAAACTTTCATTTTAAATTGATCAACCTTGCCACAAGTTTACATATTTTATTTTATTTCTTTTCTTCTTTGTTATTTGTTTATAATTTGCTTTGTTATGTTTGTTAGACTTATTCATTGATTTCTGCCCGTCTATTTATTTCCTTTCAGTTATTTTCCTTGGAATTACTCATCTACTGATTTTCTAAATTTTTAAGGTGTATTTATTTTTAATACTTATTTCCTAATCTAGACATTGAGGGCAATAAATTTACCTTTAAGAATGGTAACAAAATTCCATATGTATGTATATGCAGTATTTTCATTGTAATTCATTCATCTCTATGCATTTTACAATTTCTAATATTATTTTTGTTCTTACATATGAGTTTCTTTAAAATATTTTAAAATAACTAGTACATAGGGTGAGGATGGGAGTAGAATTAGCTATCTTCTTGTTTTACAATCTGAAAATTTGTGTTAAATTTATTATGTTGCTTGGTGCTCCTATATCTTAACAATTTTTGTTTATTTAATCCATAATTTACTGAGAGATTTTTTTACTGTCTTTTTTTATGATGAGAAGTCAACAGTTATTTGAATAATTTTTTCTCCATATGCAATGTATTCTTTTCCTCTGGCTACTTTCAGAATATCCTCATTATCTCTTTTTTTTCCCACATTTTATATATGATGTGTTGTGCTATGACCTTCATGTTTAGCTTTTTGTGGTTGGCTAAAATGATTTTTTAAATTCCTTAAAATTTTTGAACTTCTTAGTCATCAGTTCTTCAAATATTTTTTTCTGTTCCCACTGTGATTTTAATTAATCATATGTTAGAACTTTTAATATCATCTCACAGGGCTCTGAGGCTCTTTTCTCTCTGTTTTTCAAATTGGATAATTCCCATAAATTTATCTTAAGGTTCATAAGTCATCTCTATTCTTTGGTTATGACCAATAAATTTTTATTTTGGGTATTGCATTTTTTAGTTCCAAATTTTCAATTTAATAAGTCATACACTAAGATTTTTATCTTTATTAATTAAAAGCATATTTTCCTTCAACTCACAGAGAACACTTATATAGGTGCTTTAAATCTTTTTGTGATAATACAGGCATATGTGTCATCTTTGGATCGGCTTCCAATCATTGTTATTTCTTTGGAATGGGCCTCATTTTCTTTATTCTTTGTATGTCAAGTAATTTGAATTCTACCTTTAATATTGTAGATGTTATATTGTGCATTTAAAAAATTCTAATATATTCCTTTGACAAGTTTTAATATTTTTCTCTATCAGACAATTAGTTTGGTGGGGTCAGACTATAAAATTTATCTCTTGGGAGGCAAATCAAATAGCAGTCCTATTATTTCACCTCTTTAAAATTGTTTTTAACTACATTGATAAAAAATTTGGAATGATTTCATATTAAATAAGATTTGTCTTACATTTTTTTAAAAAAGGAGTCTTTGTGACCAGAGTTTAAGTTCCTATACCATGGTTTTATATTTGGTTCTGATGGTCTGAAATGGGATTGGAGGCAATTGATGAAGAACCATATATCAGAGGCCAACACGCTGGGGAAAATAGGAAAAAAGGATGCTTTAGAGAATTCACCTAGCAATGCTGTCCACCGTAGAGACTTACAATCTCTCAATTTGATTTTCAAATAATAGTCTTTATTCTATTCCTGCTAAAGATATAGAATCTCTCCAACCCCTGCTACTTTAAAAAATATGAATAACAGATACACAGTGCAAGCAATGCATTGCCATTTCTAAGAGGGCTTGTAACTGCATCCATCACTAGCAAAGAAGGTTCTGAAGAAAAATAAATTAAATGTGATTAATTTTAGAGGTTTCTAGTCTAGAGTCATACAATTGTTAAAGTCTTTTTAAATAAAGTCTTGAATGTTGGGTATTTGCAGATAGATACTTACAAAATCTATGGTCCTTATTGAAAACTTTAATACAAGGGGAAAGCAATTCAAAGCCATATATAAAAATGATCTAAAATGATCCAATTTAGAATAAGGTAAACCAAAAAGGGGATTCAGAAGCTGGGAACAAAAATAAATTTCCACCAGCAATACATCCTTAGATTGATGGGCCGGACACTCGTACCAAAGCACACTGTGCATTTATTCATCCACGCATCCAATAAGAAGTGTTGCATACTTAATGTATTTCAATTGCTTTCTGGGGTAAATGGCCACCACTCTCTTAACTTTAATAAATTGCTTCTATTATTTTGCATAAGTCAATTGTTGGTGAAATTAGAGACAATTATTTCATTATGGGGTTAAGTCATCATCAATTAATTATTAGCTTGTCTTTAAAGAGTTCTGACTATGCAATTTACTCCAGGAATATCTTGGCATTTTGGATAAAAAAATGCATGTTTTCCCCTCTTTGTGCATCCTTACACCTCCTGTGTGACCCCTCCTCAAACTTGACTCCCTGTCCTCCAGCCTCACAGTCCTTTGCTGGTGTCCTCTGATCTGTTGCTCCCGTATGGCCCAGTTTCCTCATGTGTGTCCTTTCCTTTACTTGAACAGCTCTGCCCCTATCTACCTCATACTGTGAAAATCTCATCATCCTTCAGATAGTTTTCATATTACCTTGTGTTTATCCTTTACAACAATTTACAATGTCCTTTATAGCAACTACCACAGTTCAAAAATATATATTAATAGATGTGATTGTTTATAGGTTAGCATGCTTTCAATTTCTAGTAGCATGAAAATCTGACTCAAATATTTGCTAAAATAATAAGGGGAATGTATTAGCCTGCTTGGCATTTCACCGGAGGGAAATCCTTGGTCAGCTCATCCGGTTGCCCCAGTTCTGGGCTCTGGGTGACTCTTTCTTGTCTGTTACCCATCTTGGTCCCAACTGAAAGGTCCAATATGAAGGAAACAGCCTCATTGCTTTCACAATCGGCTACCTGTTGACATGAGTTTATGATTTTGGAAATCATTTGGGACCAGGAAATTATCAGCCAAGAAATCATGGCCATGTTTGGAATTCCATTTGCTCAGTGGCTTATGGTAGAAAGCATTTGTTTTCTTGTCGATGAGTCTATAGGCAAACTGGGACAGCTCTGTTTCACACCGATGGCTTCGTGTGAGCTTTCCCTCTGCTCCATGTGTCTTGTTCCGGAGCCCTGGTTGAAGAGCAGTGATTATTGGGATATGTCATGGTTTTACGGTAATTCTAGGAGCTTCCAAGCACAGTCAAATTATACGGGTACATTTAAGGCATTTTCTAAAGTCACACACAATAACATTTCATTGATTAAAGCAAATCACTTGGTCAAGTAAGAAGAATACTTTGCTGACAGTGGAAAGGCACTGCTAAGTCACATTGTAATGGGTACGCATGAATAATCCATATTACAATGGGCCAGTAATCCATTTCAGCAAAAGCAGGTGATGGTGAAAGGAATGGCATTATCCATATGACAAAGTTGTATGGTACCATTTCTCTAAAGTTATCTTACTGTATGATTTGAGTATGACTCTCCTAGTTATATTTCATCTTGTCTTGAAACTTATTTCTAATGTTGTCAATTGACTTCAAAGACAATTTTGTCTCATCACTTGCAACAAGTATACCACACTAATGCAAGATGCTAATATTAGGGAAACTCATTGCTGGGGGGGTGGTGGGAGGCAGGTAGTGGGGGTCTAAGGGAACTCTCTGTACTTTCTGGGCAATTTTTTCTTTAAACTTAAAACTGCTCTAAAATAATAAAGTCTATTAAACATGTTTATTTTCTGGAATCAACATTCCTCTTACCCTATAAATTGTCTGGCAGCTTAGAAAATATAAACAAAAAGATAGAAAAGGGTATTGGCAGAGTTTCTATTTGGTGGCATAACATGGTGTCTGTACACTCCAGAAATTTCATACAGATAGGTTAGCTCAGAGGTTGTCTTCCAAATGGACTTCAGTTCCTGCTGCCTTTACCATCTTTCCCTGAGGCAGCACTTTGTTTTCCTGTATAACCTTTCATTGGGAAGCCCGCAGAAGTGACTCATGCTCCTAGTGCAGTTTACCATGGAAGGGACAAGTGCTTGAGAAAATGCCCAACTCATTGCATCACTGCTTGGTTGATGAGGCTCATAGAAAGGGACATTGAGGGATAGAGCTCTTAGACGAGGGAAACATGAAGTGGCCTGGCATTTCTATTAGGGCCAGCCAGGGACATAAGACAGAGAAAGAAGATATTTTCAACAAGAAAGCTCTGTAGAGAATTTATCTGTCCCTGTTTGACTTTCTATGAATCCCATATCAATTGGCAGCTGCTTTAATCAAAGGATAATGCTACTTTGATTGCCTATCCATTCATTTGTAAATTGTCTGTCTGTTCTCCAATTGAGCATATAGTTTGGTGTTCCATACTGTATTCTGTATAAAGAACAGGAGATCTCTCTGGGATTTTTGGAGGCATTCTTATCTTGGGAGACTGAAGAATAATGATGTGTAGAATATAAGATGTTTTGGGTGCTCAAAATATGTTGACTATTCTTTCATCTCCTCCAAGAGCTTTCTTAAAATTCTAGGCCATTATCATCATTTGTCCATAATCCAAAATATTTTTATAGCTATAGTAAATATGCTGATTCTTACTAAATTGCAAATTACCCTTGCATGACACCCTAGAATGTGAAATTTACTTCTCTATGCTTTTCTGTGAAATATTTCAGGCTGTGTATACACAAATCTGAGTCATTCCTTCTGGCAATCATTGAGAGAAGAGGGTGGATTTTAACTTGGCATCATTCAAGGAAGCTGTGGTAAAATAAAACTAGGCATCAGAGCATTGGCATAATTTTAGAGTGTTAGTTGAGGAGGAAGCTGATATAGGTGGAAGAGGGGCTGTACGGCCAGTGAGAAGGCTCCTCCGTATCCTGATATATTCTGACATGAGGTTATTAGGGGCTTTAGTTTTACTCTAATGGTTTATTTTAAGGGATATTATGAAAATACATTATTATATTCTTGCTGAGATAACTGCAATATTGTTGAAGATATTATTCTATAGATAATAAAGTATATTCTCTATGAGAACTCATGGGAGGAGTTTTGCTCTGTTATCAGTATCAAAAATAGATGTGCTTTGTCTGCATAACTGGTTTATTTTTACCTATGGATATTCATTCATGCAACAGTTAATTACTTAGTGTCTACTATTTCTCAACTGCTGTGTTATGTTCTGAGGATAAAGCAGTGAACAAAAAAGTCAACAAATCCCTCATAAAGCTTATGCTCTAATGGGGAAGTAAAGTAGACATTAAAAAGCAAAAAATTAATAACATATAGTATGTGAGATGATTAAAAGTGCTGTGAAGAATAAAGTGAAAGTGGGTAAAAGGAAAAGAGAGGGAAAGGAGAGTACAAATTTAAATAGGTGCTCAAAGAAGTTGTTCTTTGAGCTGCAGTTATGCAAAATACCAGAAATGGATTGGCTTTTATAAGGGGGATTTATTAGCTTACAAATTTACAGTTCCAAGGCCATAAAAGTGCCCAAACTAAGGCATCAACAAGAGGATATCTTCACTGAAGAAAGGCTGATGGCCTCCAGAACACCTCTGTCAGCTGGGAAGGCACGTGGGTGGTGTCTGCTGGTCCTTTACTCCTGGGTCTGGTTCCAAAATGGCTTTCTCCAAAATGTCTCTGGGCTTCTGTCTCTCAGCCTTCATGCATCCTTGTTTGTTCTCTCAGGACCTTTCTCTTTGAACATCTGGAAATCTTCTCTTAGCTTCCCAGGGGTAAACTCTGAGCTTCATCTCTTAGCTTATCTTCCCCAATGTCCTTCTCTCTGCATCTCTGATCATCTGGGTCTGTGTCAGCTCTTAGCTTCTCCCGGGAGCAAACTCTGGTTTATATATCTTTGCTGCTCTCCAAAATATTCTCTCAGTTTCTCTGAACTCCTTCTCTCTGTGAGCTCTCTTAAAGTACTCCAGTGAACTAATTACTGGATGGGTGGGGACATACCCCCATGGAAATGATCTAATCAAAAGTTCTCACCTACTGTTGGGTGGGTCACATCTCCATGGAAACAACCTAATCAAAAGGTCCCACCCTAATCAAAAGACTAATAAATTAAGAAACATGGCTTTTCTGGGGGACCATCAGATTCAACCCAGAACAGAAGTCATCACTGAGAGAGTGACATTTAAGCAAAGAGCTGAATGATCTAAGAGAGAAAGCTGTATGGGTTTCTGGGGGCAGGGCATTCTCTGCAAGGAAAAAGTAAGTATGAAAGCTCTGAGATGGGAACAAGGATGGAAGATTTGAAACTTTGAAAAACTGCAGGGAGGCAAGTGTGGCTGAAGCTGAACGAGCAAGGGTAAAAGTAGTAAGAGATCAGGTCAGGGAATGTGTTAGTCACAGTCCTATCAGGAAAAAGAGTACATCAATTATCTGAACAGGGATAGTGTGATGTACAGCATTAATAATTGTGACAAGAGATTGGAGTAACGGGACTGACTGGTAAGAGGTAAAGAGAATGCTAAAGAATACAGAATAGCATGCCTAGGAGCAGCTAGCACCCCCAGGACTGAACTTGAGTACCCAAGGAAAGAAGGAATCTGGAGAGGGCCTTTCCTCCCAGTGCTGAGATACAGATCTCCTTGATTTGCAGTATCTCTAGTGTTTCTAGAAAGTTCCTCTGTCTTAAAAATTTCCTATGGTCAAAGTAAAAACAGTGGATTCCTACAGCAGAGTTCAAAAGGTGGGCTCTGAATCAAATTTGTCTGCATTCTACATTCCAGTGTGACTAACTATTAGTTTCACTACTCAAGTATCTTAAGCAAGATACTTAACCTCACTGTGCTCCTGTTACCCTATCTAAAAATAGGGATAATAATATGTAGGTCCATGGGATAATGTTGTGATAATTAATAAATTCATCATTATAAAGCACTCAGAAATATGTCTGGCACATAATAAGCATTTGTTACAAATTAACTATTATTACGAAAATTATTTGATATATTTCCCATTGTTTTTTAATTCACAAAAATGACCAGATTTTTATTTTCACCGCTATTAATTAGTTATGATGAATTTGTTCTAAAAAAACAGGTCTTCCTTATTAAGGCTTAAAGCAGGGACAACTTTAATGTATTGCAAAATTGATTGAAAATCTTCCTTCCTGCCCCAACCAATCAATCAGAGGGGGTGAGTAAAAGTCTTTTGAGATACCCACATATAAGAACTCCCCTAAATTCCTCCCAGGCATGGAGTTATAGAATGATGCTTTCTACTTGTATCTGCTGGGTTGGAAAGGGAGGATATAAAGGGTGAGATGGTATGGCCTTGGGTCATCAGAGATGTACTAGGGAATATTAACTGTGGCAGAGGAGAGAATGACTGTGGAGTCGTGCACCCTGGACTAAGCCTCTCAGAAGGAATAAACACTGAACTCAAGTGCATTAACCTTTATCCATGACTTTCCAATCAGCACTGCAAAAATAAACAGTTTATACATTCAAAGTAACCCTAGAATACCCTCACCAATTATTTCTTAAGTATTCTTTGGAAGACAAGCACAACTTCCCTTTCTCCTTTGTCTGTGGCTGCCATTTGTCTTTTTCTGTGCTGACCTGTTAGAGTGGGAGAGCAGCCGTCTTTCCCTGGGGACTCAAGTCAAGCACTATTTGGGAAAATAGAGTATCTGTAAATCTTCCCTCCTCCCCAACTCACACTGGCTGGCTAATTTAAGTTTCCCTCTCCAAAAAGTCCTCCTACCTCTCCACCTGGCTGAGGGTTTCTATTCTTGGAGCATTTGAGTCATAGTCCAAGGAGGTAGCTGAGGGCCTATGAAGCTCTAGAAGGACTTTGGCAGTGTCTCTCTGCTCTGGTCTGTGGGTATACTAAAACTACCCACCTCTATTGAGCACCTATCGTGCACCAGAGACTGTGTTTTAGTTTCCTAGGCTGCTCAAAGCAGATACCATGAAATGCATTGGCTTACACAATGGGAATTTATTAGCTTACACTTTTGAGGCCAGGAAAATGTCCTAATCAAGTCATCATCAAGGCAATGCTTCCTACTTGAAGACTGGCTGCCTGCGATCTTTGGCTCCTCTGCCACTTGGCAGCATCTGCTGGTCTCTCCTTCTCTTCCGGGTTTCATTGCTTTCAGCTTCTTGCTTCTGTGACATTTCTCTCTCTTTGTCTGAATTACATTGTATTATAAGGTTCTCCAGCAAGAGTATTAAGACCCATCAGCCTCACCAATAGGTCCTACTTACAATGGGTTCACACCCACAGGAATGGATTAACTTTAGGAACATGCTTTTCTGGAAGTACATACAGCTTCAAACCATTGCACTGTGCTATATATAATGTGATTTAATCTGTATGAATGTCATGCCAGGAGGGTATCATTAAAATACTCTGTTTAAAATAAGACAACTGAGCCCAAGTTTACACAGTAGGGAAGTCCACAGCATGCAACTGAATTTCGCCTAAGGATCCCACTGTCATACTTTTTCTATGCTGGCCTTCTGTTCCCCTGTAAGAAGGGGAATACAAGGCAAGTCATGCATTCCTGGACGCTTACTTGCTCAGTATAGGACTAAGTGCTTAATGAGCACAACTGCTAATCATTCCAAGAAACCATCCAGGTAGGCAGGGCTCATACTGTTTTCCTGATAGGGAAACCAATGTTCATGTTGTTAAGCAAACTATGCAAGTTTGCACTGATAGAAAATGATTGATCTGATATTTGAACTTGAGTCTCTTTCTAAAGCCCAGGATTTTTCCACTTCATATTGCTGCTTCTAAATAATCTTTTTATCCTATTTGTTCTTGTCTTCTCCAGTTTCACTATCATCGATAGCTGTGGGTTTGAGCACATCACACTACCCCTTAAGAAACTAATTTTCTTAACAAATTGGACAGAGCTAATACGGTCTTTTTCCCTCCTCAATATTTCCCCCTGTCATTAATCTGGGAGTTGTCTTTTTTAGCCTTGCCTCCTCTTATTATTTTTTTTTTCTTAAAAATCTTATGGAAGTGTTTTCCTTTGAAGAGTTCATTAAGGAACTACTGTTCCTGGAAGGCCGTTTGTCCTTAGATAAGAGATTCTTCTGAAGTTCTATGGAGATTCAGCATTTTACAGACTTTAGCATAAAGGACTGGAAACATTCTTACGCAGTCTTGTATATGTATGAATTCCGGGATAAGGTAACTGATGTTCCAGCAAGTGCTTGGATTGGACAAACATTTTGTTTCCCACTTGCAAACCTCTGCACCTTTTTACCCTCTTAATCAATAGTAAGAGGTTAAAATGAGCTGGGTCTTGAAGGAGGAATGAGATTATCAATAAACGAAACTGTATCAGAAATTACATCAGAGTTATATCCAAGTTAACTGAGGAAGTGAGTGGCTCAGGGTGAAGTAAAATTATTTATAGCTGCCTTCCCTGCAAGCTTCTGCTTAGAGAAAAAGAGGCTCCCCTTAATCCAGCTCAAGTTCCAACCAAAGGCTGGATCAAGGTTGTAGAGGATCTTCTTAGTCATATTTAGGGTTCAATTTTGATACCATCCTAAAATTAGGTTAATGACTTCAGAATTGACTCTACGTGAAGTTCTGTCTTTATGTAGCTGAGACTAGCATGAAGAGTTTGCTATGACAGTAGCAATTTTATTGGGTAATATTTTAAATGTTCAACTCCCTCATCCCACAAAACCCACTAACGTTGTAACTAGAGACAAACTAGTCATAATCTAAAATGTATGTTAAACCAAACTAAAAATAGAAGTTGATAATAGCACTGGATAATGTTGTTGAATTAGTGGCAGCTTTACTTCTTCTTGGCAAATTGGCATCATTCCTAGATCTCCCTTGTAAGAGTCTCGGGATAGAATGAGTGTAACTCATCTCCTTCCTCCACCAGTGGAAACTACTCCTTGATCCACTGTTTTACTGTCTTGACCCCTTGTTCTCTTGCTTATCTGCCTCACTAGATCACATGTCCACCATTACCCTGAAAGCTAAATGGTACCAGTTTTAATCACATGCTAGTATTCCTTTAAGCATTTTTCAAGGACTAGCTTATTAAAATCTCTTATTTTTAATCAATTAGCTTTGAGAGCGCTAATATCATTGTGTCTATTTCACATTTGAAGAAATCGGGTACCAGATAGGTTAAATAACTTGCCAAGGTCCCACAACAAATAGGATGAGAAAGGTTTGGACTCAGAAAGTCTGGTGCCAGAGCTGAATTTCTAAACTAGCAAGCTCTACTGCCTTGATAATTGTTGAATGAATGTCTATAGCCCATGTAAATTTGTTATATATGGATAGACTCTGCATGCATATTTCAACATATATGTATTTATATTACAGCTATAATATCCATATATTTTATATAGCCTATTATATTAAGGTTCTTAACATATTATACACTGTCTCAATGTTTGTTGAATAAATGCACAAATACATAAAACAATATGATATCTGAATTTATAATTGCACAAATATTTGAGGAGGTGATATATTTCATATTGTTTAATGCAATCTATATAAAATGGTTGTTGGGTTATTAATATATAATGTATAATTCATGTATAATGTATTACCTATCTAACTGCTTGTTGAGCTGTACATCAAAAATTGACACCTTTGTGTCTGTCTGTTATATTTTACAATAATGGAAATAGCTGAAGTTGTGGAACTGTGACTCATGACATTCTTCGAAATTTGCCAGCTGTTGTTGAGTCATACTTTGAAAATTGTCACTGTTAAGTATATATGTTAAAGTTTACAGTAAAAATGCATAATACATATATATAATGTATGAATATTAATCAATGATATTAGTACATCATGCCTGAATGAATAAATGAATGAATAATCCCCATTGCCAGCTTAGGCTTGTGCCCCCTTTACCCTTCTCTCCTTCCCCCTGCACCTGTGGCTCTGTCAATCAAAGGATTCAGGGGCATATGGATACAGGTCATCTTGAGCGAAGTGATGAATGGAAACATCTACACCCTCAGCTACTGCTCATAAGCCTTTGGCTCCCCAGTTCTGAAAGAGCAAATGCACTTTCCTATGGTAACTTCCAATCCCTAGTTTTTGTTTTGTTTTGTTTTTAGAACAAAGCTTTATCTTCCAGGATCTTTCTTCCAGCCTCCAGAGCTTTTCTAATTCATTCTGCTTACAACTTACTGATGACCTGGAAGCCATTGGTTTTGGCTTCATAATTATGGTCAAATACACTTATCTCAAGAAGAAACAGGCTGAGGACACGGCATCACTTACTACAGAAAACCATTCTTTTCCTTGCCTGAAGGATGAACACGTCACTAGTCTTCTCTGCTAAAAGTCACATATATCACTCATCTTTTATTTTGGCAATAAACCGAGAGATAAAGAATAACAGGAAAATCCTGTACATTATTTTTTCAATGGGGAAAAAAGCTACAGTTATGATCAGACAGTAAGTGAAGATGAAGACAGGAATCTGATAATATCCACCGCACTGATTCAAATTGTGGAATTCAGGCAACTTTCTCAGAGTGGGAATTGGGGAAGGGATGGCCATTGGACCTGAGAATTAAGGAATTAAGATTCCATGATTATACTGGCCTCATCCAGGAACTAGAGTAGACAGAGGGAACTTCAATGATATAGCTTCAGCTTTGATATAGAACTTCCAATTATATGTATATTGCATGCATAGATGATTATATATAATAGCCATAATATGTGTACATAAGTAATTTTATTTGCCCAACAGAGAAATAGGTATTCCTTTTTCTGGGCAAATATAGTTGTTTGTATTTGTGCTGTCTCTTTAAGACCCCAGCCTGTAATGAATGCTTCCACTTTCCCAGAGCAGTTCAGATGAACATGGAATTAAAAGCAGATGTGGGCTCCAGCATGTTATTGCACAAGGGCGAATGGGGCAGAGAGAAGGAAAGGAGGGGGAGGTGGCAGGGACTGCGTGAAGGGACCGTCGGCAGCCCCAGGACTCTCATCACTCGAGGGGGTCTGAACTCCAAATTCCACCAGCTTGCACTCTGCAAATGAACTCCTAACAGAAAGCAGATGGGGGTGGATCTTGAGGTGGGGGGAGGGGACACAGAGGGAGGCCTGATGGGGAAAGTGTGGCCAGGAAGGTTAAGAGAGCATGCAAAGTGAGAGAAGTGTGCAGTGCAGGTTTACAAAATAAACGTGCTTGAGGAGGTGATGGGAGGGAGTTGGGGTGAGACCTGACTAGAACATCTAGAATCTCCTGCAGATGGAATTCCCATTGTTTTGCTGAGAAGAACCAATGGCATTAAGAGGTTCCAAGAGCAGGAATAATCAAGCCAGAATTTTTTTTTTTTTTTGGCCTGGGAACCATCTCATCCAAACAGCCCACTTGCTTTTGCAAATGCCAGTGGACTTGATAAATCAAACTCACTGGAGTCAGCACAGTCCTGTTACTTTCCATAAGGGCTTTGTCTGCACAGAGGCCTGCCAAGGACCGTCTGCTGTGGGGGGAGTTAGTCTGGCAATCAAACCTCCTCGGTTTTTCCATCCTGGGAACGAGCGCTAATTCACTTCTGTTTTCTTGGAGCACCTTATCAACAATTTGACAGTTCCCAGATATGAATGAAACTTTTTTTCCACTTTTTTTTTTCTTTTTCGGCTTGGTCCTCCCTTCTCAGCAACGAGAAGTGAGAGGAAGTAGATATCCCTAGGCTTTGGTGAATTCAGGGAGAATGCCGTCCTCAAGCCGTGCTAGTTAGGGAGTGCTAAGCCAACTTGGCCTCTTAGGGGTTATTTGAGCCTCGATGTACTTGCTTGTTAAGATGGCTTGAAATGTCCTTGGACAGATGTATTCCATATAATCATAAAACGGTGCTTTTTAATGTGAGGGTGAGGTGGAGAGAGGGGATTTTTATTCCCAGGAGAGGTTTTGCGAAATCTGGAGGCACTTTTGGTGCTCACAATTGGAGATTCCTACTGTCATCTTGTGGGTAGAGGCCATGGATTCTGCTAAATAGCCTACAATTCACAGGACAGTGCTCCCTCCAACAAAGAATTAACTGGCCCCGAATGTCAGCTGAGGCTGAGAAAACCTGACCACAAGGTATTTCGTAATTTTTGTGACAATTCAAGGACCAGGATGGTATGGTATATAAAATTCTTCAAACATCATTCTTGAATCTCATTTTAAGGCTATATATTTAAAACCCCATGCCCCCCAAATACTTCTTTATGATGGTGATGATAAAATTACAATAGCTATTGATTATGTTGTGCTAGATGCTAGGCACCATTTTAAGCACTTTATATACGTTAATTAACTTCTATGAGATAGGCACTACTATTTTCCTAATTTACAGAAAGAAACTGAGGCACAGAAAGGTTTAGTAACATGCCTGAGGTCACACAGCTAATAAATGCAGGGTTTGCTTCATGAGTGCACAGGACCCCAGGCTTACAGGGGCCATATGCTTAGTTTATTGCTCTGCTGCTGTGGTCTTAATTTCTTAATAAATTTTTCTTTGAACTTGTGTTTTGCAGTTGAAGTCCAGTGGGACATTAGAGTATGCCCATGAATACGGGAGATGCATGCACTGTGTGTCTGCCCTTCCTTGTTGCTGCATTCAGGCACAGGGGCTACAGTGCTCCATGAACACAGAATTCCAGTGCACCCACAAGCTCAGCAAAGTGCAAAGCACGTACAAGGTGGACTTGTCATGTCTGTGACTAAGTGGGGAGCACTGACAGCCCTACGAGGCCACACTTTCCATTCAAACTAGAACTTGCTTTGAACACAGAAAGAAGTCAGTGGCATTCTCAGAAACAAGAATGACCAAGGAGCCTTATCACATCCTTTCTTACTCATGCTGCTTCCCTGTATTAGGCAACTACTTGTGCTGGAGATGATGACACAGAAGGAAAGGGAAAGATGGGGCAACCCATGGCCCCTTTTCCTTTCAGCCTTTCCTTAGTCATCAGCAAGCCTTAAATAGTAGAAAGTTTCAGAAGAATGTGCATGTATCAAGAAGTGAAACAAAAACAGTTGAGTCAGGTTCATGCAGTGTTTCCACTGATCTGGTAAGAGCAAAATAAATATGCATATATGAACTATGGAATATGCATTGTATGATTTCTTATACTTACATTTAAACTGATTGCACAATATATAGATGAATTGGTAAAATTTCTGCTAATAACGTAAACTCTTAATTTTATTTACTTTGAATGACATTAAACAGCACAGAATAACACCATGGCAAGTCAAGACAGAGAGAGACTGCCAAGAAAGATGCAAGCATTGCAGTTTAGTTCCATTAATGACACCTTCTCCTGCCTTCTGGATGAGACATCCGCGTTTTCATTTTGAACTGGGCTCTGAAAATTGTGGAGCCAGCCCTGAGCAGGAGATGAAGACATGGATCGAATCCTGGCAATTTTAACTTGGAATCCATGCTCTTATCTACTAAAATATCCATCTAAATGGATCCAAGGTGATAAAAATGAGCTGGACTTTAGGAGGACATTCTCCATCTGTGACCAGGGGTCCCCCAGGTTACAAACCTCACCACTCTGTTGCAGTGGAGAGGGTGGAGTCCATTTCCTCTGGTTTGTGTGTGGTGAGCCTGCCTGGAAGGACTGCTCCCTCAGAGGCATTCTCGAAGGTATCTAACAGAGGAGCTAAACTGATGGGCTGCAACCCAGTTTGTACGTTTAGTCCCATTTACCATGTACAATGAACAACTATGGCTCTGGTTGAAAGTAATTACAGATTTTATCAACAGTCTAGGTGTTTTACATTGTATTATCTCTAATCTTCCATAAATTCTCGAAAGCTGATTTCCTGAATAAATGATGATCAGAGAGGTTATGTAAACTGCTTGAGGTTCCACAGGAAGGCAGATGCAGAGTATTACCGGAACCCAGGTCTGAATGATTCTCAGAACTCGTTTAGTTGCCAAAAGACCTCCCTCACTCCCTCACCTTCTCTCTGCTGTAACGGTATCCATGCTTGGCCATTCTCCCTCAGGTTTTCAGGTGAACATACTTTGCAAAGGGAGATATGAGTTAGAATACTTTCCGTGATTTTTAGCATATCCAGCATCTTTGGAAGCTTGAATGTTTATAAAAGAAGACTTCTTAATTTGTAGACTCTTGGCTTAAAATCAAATTCACTGAACAACTTTTAGAGGCTTACCTGGCAAAATTTTGTTGAAATAAGTATAAATGACCCAGACATGGTTTTCTCAGAGATACATAAAGGTTAAAATTTGAAGTGAAGGTATTCTTGAATGAGACATAAGCATTTGAATGTGTTGGTGCTGCTGGTGGTTTTATCCTAGTTGCTGGATATGTATGAAATTACTTACCCTTTATTGTAAACTGTTCTAAAGCTCCAAAGGTAGGCTTTAAAATGGAAATTGTCAAATAAAACAATTCTAAGCACATTTGATCTTAATCTGCATTTGTTCTCTTCCGCATTGCTAAGATGATCCTGCCCATCTTTAGGAATGATATTTGTAACTCTTGGATAGTGCATGCAAAATGAAGAATAAATTGGCACACAGCTTCCTTAAGCTCCATGCTATGAGTGGTTATGTATCCTATCTCCCAGGCTCAGCCACTAGGAGGTATGGTTCAGCTCACACTCCTCAAAAGGCAAGATACTAGAGCAATAGGAGAGGGGAGGATGGTGAATGTGGTAGCACTTTATAATCTTCCATCATTCACCTTTTCAGGAAAAATACATGGAAACACATAGTCCTTTGGTATATGATTATTGCTCAAGTGGATTGTTTTCCGTGGACATTCTATTTGCATGTTGTCTCTTTCACTTGCTTTAGTTTTTGCTGCTTTTTTTTTTTTTTTTTTTTTTACCCATTTTTATGTAAGTCTGATAGCAGGAAGGCTAACATCATGACCCCAGTTGTCACATAGAATTGTCTTCAACTCCCAACACATCTACTTACTATCTTTTTTTTTTTTTTTAACTTTGGGTACATTTACCTAATTTCCCTTAAACCTCACTTTCTTCATCTCTAAATGCAAATAGAAGAGAACATGACATGGATGTGAATTGGCTGGCATAAGGTAAATGCCCAATAGATCAATATATATATATATTTTTAAGTCACATTGTGTGCTCTCTATGCTGATATAGTAAACAGGTATGGCTGGTTGTTTTGTTCTATTCATGTAGTGAAAAGCTGTGCTGAGATCTGCCCAATCTGCTAACACCAAAAGGCTACAATTACTAAAATAAAATCACCAAAACACTATGTTATTTTTGCAAAGTTGTATTTCATTTTAAGATGATAAAATACTTGGCTGGTTGAGATACATAATTGTGAGATATTGAATTTATTTACTTTTTGACATATGCTTTCATTAATTTGGGAAATTAGAAATTGGTGTATGAAAGATAAAATAAAATTTTCTTGAACACATATGCAGCAAATGCAGTTTTGTAATTTCTTGATTCATGGATATGAAGCACTTCAAATCTCAGCTTAGGGACTCTATAATTGGCATAACATAAATATGAACACTCACTTTGAGGGGAGTTCTGGATACTGTTGTTATTATCTAGTTCATCCTTTAGTTGACATTTATGAGTTAGGAAAGCATATGTATGTGTTACAGTATAATATCTATAATATCATGGATTATCTGCATGGGCTTTTTGTTGTTTCAACAATTGCAGATTTTGCTAGAAAACTGAAAAGAGACAGAAAAAAAGTATAGAATATAAAATTTTAGTAAGTTCTTTTCCCTCTTAATGAAATATTTGCATCAGTAAAAACATTCCAAATCCCATCAATCAGCTTGAATTTCCTCATTAAAGTTAAGCATATTTCACCTTTCATTCATCTTCCTGAAAACAATTTGCATAACTAGTCTACTTTCATGGTAGAGACACTGAGTTAGGCAGGTCCAAGGAAACAAAAGTGAAAAGATCAAGATACAATTTCTGGATTTCCTGAATTGCAAATATAGTGAAAACTACACATAAGTCATTTGGTTTCTTTTGCCTATCTCATAAAAAATCATTTCATTTCATTCGTTCATTCTTTTATTCATTCCTTTAGCACAAGTCATTTCATTTGCAGAGTCCTGACTTCTGACTCTCCCTGATCTTATGTCCTTCAGCAACTGTTTTTACAAAAAATGCACTATCAGCCCAGACCTCTGGAAAATTTGTGGATTTTCTTAAGGTCCTCATTGCAACTTGAAAAACCCTACATGAAACAATTTAGAAACTTTTTTTTTTTTTTGTTTTGCTTATTATTAATTAGGAGATTGATAGCCTTTATCCAGCTAACATGAAAACTCGGGCATTAACCTTTGTACACATATTACCCCCCACCCCCTACACACACACACTGATGCTGAAATGTCTTGCTGAATCATCTTAACTAAATTGCACTGAAGGCAAACTAGCTGCCCTTGTCAGCTACATGACAGATAAATTGATACTGTTTATGATGGAAATGAAATTGGAGACTGAGAAATTAACAACAATGAAAGAAATTTTCCTTGGAATTGTCCTTCTCTTTTCTTTGGAAAAGGGGAGTGGACCAGTGAATCACTTTGGTATAATACTGACTTCATCAGAGAGAGCAATGCCAACTCCTGGTATAAAACTAAGTATCCTATAAGTAAATGTAATATTGAGACCTATTTCACAATTGCTTCCTGGCAATCAGACTTACTTTGGAGAGAAGGCAATGGACAAGTTAGAACAGGAGGAAAAAGAGACTGAACACAGCATGAATCCCTCTAAATCATTTTTAAATAAGTCCATGAATCATGTCAATATTTAGAAAATTACAGAATGCTTCCCAGACACCTAGAAATGTATTATAAACTTGAGATTTCTTACAACTATGTGATGTAGATTATACATATAAACCATAAACCATACAATTGTTATAAGACTAAGTAATTCAAAAAAGAAAATAATGATAATCTATTAAGTAATTCCCAATGTTTTAGGTACTTTATATAAAATAATTAAATTAATCCTCACAACAGAACCAAGAATTAAAAATATTACTCTCTTTGCAATTAATAGAAACAAGACTTGGAGATGATCATGATAAAATGGAATGAAGGACCCTGCATGTTATCCTGTATTTGGTAAAACCACAACACGATTGAAATGTTAGGGACAACAAACAACCCAAGTGACCAGAATGAACAAAAACCCAGGTGACCAGAATGAAGATATTTGAATCATAAATGACACTGGTGGAGGGAAGACTTGTTTCTTTGTAGAGGATGAAGATTGTGCAGAGACTTAAATTCTCATTCTGGACTCTTACATTTCCAAACTTCCTTTCCTATAACCACTGTGAAGTGACAGATCTAGGAAAGTCCCGTGTTCACCGTGAGAGGCATCTTGTGACTTGGATAGGTGAGGAGTGTGGCGAGTCAGAGCCAACTAGAGGGGTTAGTCAAAATCATACCGTCCTCCCAGTTGGTAAGTCAGGATCCAGGGAGAACTGAGCATGTCATTACATCGAAGGGGCTTTGGAGGATCTCAAGAGGACACAGAAAGGACAGGGCTGCTCTCCTCTTACTACTGTCCCTCACAAATATAAAGCCTCAGAGGGCAGAGCACTGGCTCTCTTCTAAATGTCCCTTTTCGAGTTGGAAGGTGTATTTTCACCAGGCCCAGGGCCAGCCTCTCAACACTGCCGTGTTTCCTTAGTAAATGAATCGCTCAAAGGCCACCAAAGGATCTTTCCTACCAAGACTGAGAGCCCGTCAGAAAAGTTGGGTGGTATATTCCCGCTAGGGAACCACATGGCACTGGGGGTGTGGACTTGGAGGAATTCAAAGAAAGAGTGCAGACAATCTCATTCCATCTAAAAGGGCTAGAATGCTAAATAGATACTCCCATGTCATTTAGAATTTAGTGTGTTATGTAAAAAATGTTCATAAAGGCCATTTGGAAGCTATAGCTCATATGTGTGTGTGAGCACACATGTGAAGGAGAGAGAGATTGTATGCATATGACAATAATGGTTATAATTTCTGAGACCTCCTTCTTATTTTCTGATGGCTTTTTTACATTCATTTTTATTGAGAGCGTACATTCAATCATTCACAGTACCATTATATAGTTGTGCGTTCATCCCCAAAATTAACTTTTGAACATTTTCATTACCACACACACAAAAATAATAAGAATAAAAATTAAAGTGAAAAAGAACAATTAAAGTAAAAAAGAACACTGGGTGCCTTTTTCTTCTCTTTTTTTTTTTTTTGTTCTCCCGTTTTTCTACTCATCCATCCATAAGCGAGACAAAGGGGAGTGTGGTCCTTACAGCTTTCCCAATCACATTGTCACCCCTCATAAGCTACATTGTTATACAATTGTCTTCAAGATTCATGGGTTCTGGGTTGTAGTTTGATAGTTTCAGGTATTTACTGCTACCTATTCCAATTCATAAGAACCTAAAAAGGGTTGTCTATATAGTGCATAAGAGTGCCCACCAGAGTGACCTTTCAGCTCCTTTTGGAATCTCTCTGCTACTGAAACTTATTTCATTTCCTCTCACATCCCCCTTTTGGTCAAGAAGATGTTCTCCATCCCATGATGCCAGGTCTAGATTCCTCCCCAGGAGTCATATTCCACGTTGCCAGGGAGATTCACTCCCCTGGGTGTCTGATCCCATGTAGAGGGGAGGGCAGTGATTTCACCTTTCAAGTTGGCTTAGCTAGAGAGAGAGGGCCACATCTGAGCAACAAAGAGGCATTCGGGAGGAGGCTCTCAGGCACAATTGTAGGCAGGCCTAGCCTCTCCTTTGCAGCAACAGTCTTGCCAAGTCAAGTCCCGTGGTAGAGGGCTCAGCCCATCTAACCATGAGTCCCCTATATTTGTGGGCACAGTTCTGATGGTTTTTATACACAGCTTCCTATTCTCCTTATAAGTGTTTTATACACACACACACACACACACACACACACATATATACACACACATACATATATATATATAGTATATATACAAAGATTAGACATAGGAACAACCATACATATGTATATATGTATTCTGATTTGAATGATCTTGTATAATGTAGTTGATAAAATCCCATTTTATGGATAAAATGAACTAAGCTTTGGATATATTAAGAAAATTTCCTGAGAGAGCACAGCTAGTAAACGAAAAGAACTTTGAGTGAAAACCTCATCAGTCCAACTTAAAAATCTGCCCTGTCCAACCTTAGAAAATGAAGGCCATGGGATTCACTGATCATTCATCCCTAAAGTATTTATTGAACATACACTCTGTGAATGACACATTCTGTTCTAGGCACTTGGTTACAATAATGCATAAAAAGAGATCATAGTGGAAACCCCTCCCCCAGATTTGCCTGATCAAATCTAGGTGCTACATCACTTCTGCCATTCCTAGCATGCTGCTGAGCAGCCTCCAGGCCCAAATCTAAATCCATTTCTAGGGATCAACAGTCATCTGTGATTTAAATTCAGTAGCCTTGATATCCTATCACCCCTTTAAAGGAAGACAGTATCATTAACACTGGGTTCTTAGACTTCCCCATTCTTACTGCCCTGTGGTGGCAACGCACTGTGATTCAAAGCCAGGAAAGTTATGAATGATCCTTTTCCCTAGTCCTTTTCACTCCCCCCAACTCTGCTCCCAACAGGAGCAGCTGTTTTCTATTACAAAATAGGCTGACAAGGTGCTGGTCCGGAGCAGTGTCTCTTTGGCAGGTAATTTTGACAAGGCCCAGAGGTAAGGGGGTGGGTGTCTGTGATGGGTTTCCGGTCCTATTATCAGCCCTGTCCGGCACCCCCAGACACGGCTGCTGTCTGTGCAGAGACTGGTTTTTGGCTTGGGGCCCATACTTACTGAGAGCATCAGTCATCTGTCTGGGCTAATCCATTAACTTTTTCTACCTATGCCGAGAGCTTGGACAGGAGGCAAACATCCAGCCCCCTCTGGCAGAGAGCTCGGTCCTTGAACACTGAGTAACCCTAACAGTTCTGAATGAGCACTCACGTTCTGAATTTTTGTTCTTCTTTTAGGAAAGTACAGTAGCAATTCCAAATATGAAGAAATAGTACAGAAAGAAAGCAAATACAGCATGAGAAAATTTCCCCTTCATGGCAAAGCCAGCCTTAGAAGACAATGGATTCGGTAGTGAATTTTGCACTGGGAAGTTTTACCTTTGGCTTCAAACCAGAATTTCTACTGCCCCAGGTTTTCAGAAAATGCAGGTACCCTAGCAACAAGGCTCAGCTAAAACCAAGCTAGCTATATACCCTGAATGGTAGTCTACACACTGGCCTCCTGCTGGGTAATTTCAGTAACTGGTTTTCTCTTGCACTCAACTTTACTGTTAGATGCAACAGCTGGAAAATTTAATAAACTGTATCATTAAGAAAGAAATACTTCTTGCCTTTAATTGGCTTTTTTAGATATGAGTGATTTCTTCTTTTTAAGAACACTGAATGCCAGGAGACTCAGATGCTTAGTCCAACTCTGAAATTAATTATTTATAATACTAATAATGATTAAAAAAAGAACAGAATCATTTAATATTTGATGGGATTTAACCCTAACAATAATTATCAAGCCCATGCACTGAGTTAATGTGGACTAACGTGCACATCCTGTACATTATCCAATTTAAATTTCACTGCAACTCTGATGAGGTTGGTTACTATAAACTCTCTTTTACAGATGAGGACATTGAGCCTTAGCAAGGACACTACTTATTGAAACAGTTAAGATGCAATTTGTAACCATCAAAACTCGAAATCCATAATTTGAAGCTCATATCCACCACACCAGGCAGCTTCAACAATCACTCAATAAGTAATTAACAAATTCTTAGACATGACATGATCTCACTTTCCTCATATGGAAAAAGGAAGTGGGGATGATATGCACAGCCTATTTATAAGTTTCCTTATAACTCTATGAACTTTAAAGGAAAAGACAGGCCCTATGGCAGGCTCTAGCATAGTATATGAAGCTCACATTAATAGTGATGATAATGATACAATAAGGCATTTATGTAGTTCTAGATACTATATGAAACTCTTTCATTTCATTGCCTTATTGGAGTCTCACAATTCATCACCTTAGTTAGATGGTCTAGGCAATAACACTCCAGCTTTACAAATGAGAAAAATGGAGCTCAAAGGATTACTTGCTCTGAGAGACCCACGAGTGTCAGCAAGTGTCTTCTGATGCTTTTCCTAGCCTCAATATCCTCCCTCTTCACAATCTGCTTTTGCTACCTGTGTGTGATGAATTCTATACAAGAGCTATTGTAATGGGACATTATTCTGTTTTAGCTAAGTTCTTTCCAAGGAGCTGCAGGTACACACCCAGCCTCAGAACTTTCCTTCTGTATGCAAATGCTCTGCTGCTGGTTTCAAGTGGAACTTACCAGGTTACTGGCTTCAAGAGATGAGTTGAAAAAAAGATGTGAAATAAAAGATTAAATAGGACTTTGTACTCAAGTATCTTTACTTATCCTAGATTTGAGAAGAGTTCTTTCTAGGCAAAGAGAGATTTAAGCCCTTGCCAGGAAACTTTATTGCTCTCCGTCTCTCCTGCTCAAACAGATGCATCAAATCTCCTCAGTACCCTCTGTCCTGGGTTCTGTCTCAGCTCAGCTGTTTGCAAAAATCCCTGCTGATGGGCTTTTTCAAAACCCTGAAGCAGCAGAAGTTGGCCCTGGACAGAGCAGCACAAAGGTACAGATTCCCGCTGAACATTCACCATGGCCCCTGCCTCGGGTTCTGATCAAGGGGTAATCAGCAGCCTGCTGGCAACAGTATCAGGCAGAACCCCATTCCAGGTTCAGGACTCTTGCTGCAGAAAGAATTCAGAGATAAGAGGGGCCAGTAGGAATAAGCAGTAAAGTTTACTAAAGAAAAAGAGAAAGAAGACATGCTAAAGAGAAGTGTGGGCATGTTCAGGGAGAAGCATGCAGTGAGTGGGAGTGGGCTGCCTTGTTATATAGGAAAGTTTTGCTGGTGGGCAGGTTTCCATAGCAACCTTTAAACACTAGGGGCTTAAAAGGTTTGTATTAACCATGGTTTGCATCAACTAGGTCTCTTCTTTGGTCTAGAAGGAGATAGCTATCAGGACTGGTGGCTTGCTGTCACCTACCCAAAATTTGTCTGTGGCAGACATTTAACAATCCTTATGACCCCATGCTTTTTGTCATTAACTAAGAGCTTGTTTTGGGTCCATGATTTTACAAGCTTTTATGGATTTTGGAGTCTTCAGAGCTTTAGGGGAAATTTTGGCGCCATGAAGTCTGCAGTTGAAGCTTACAGATCTGTGTTAACTCTTTCAGAACTGAATAGGAGACCAGGGACTACAGCCTTGCTGCCTGATTCTATCCTGCTTCAAAGGGACCTCTTTGACAGGGCACCTGAAGACATGCTTTGGCATCTAACACTTCCCCTGGTAATGCATCCATGCATCTGTATATCCACATTTATCACCCACACAGCATATAGATAATTTTGGTTAAGGCTTCATCAGAGAAGACATTTGAAAGATCTTTGACATTCTCAGCTTCTTGGTCATGATGGCTATGGGAGAGATAAGGAGGAAGGAAGGCAAGAAACAGTGTCAGGATGGAATTCCCTGCCTGGAGTAAGGTCAAACACTTCAGGAGACCTTGAGAAAGTTGCTCTTGCTCCCTGTTTTGTCCTTATTCAGATGTTCCCAGGAAATGAACGACAGGCTCCCCACTGAATGTGTTCGGGACCCACAGGACTCATATCATCATTGTATTTTTCCCTCACCCCACAAAGCACTTGACATAGTTGTAGGGAGGGCTCTTCACCCCAAACTCTGAGCTAGGGCTCATTTTAATCCAACATCTTCTCTTAATGAATCAACCTAGCCAAGAGAATCCAATGACAGATCATTTCTGGTCTGGGCTCAATTCCCATGCAACTCTTCCTATACTTGGGAATACTGACATAGTATACTCAGGGAGGTGTGCCTCTTGACTAGTATAGGCATTAAGGCTAAGTGGACATATTGCACGTCTTCTGCAAAAGGCTGCCCAGTATGGGGAGTGAGCAAAGACTCAGTTCTGCAGACACCTATGCTCCATTCACATCACACATTAAAATTCTGGCACGTTTGACTCATCTACTTGTGTCTTCTTCAGATATAGATAAAATGAATGCCAAGAAGTTAGCTGTGTGGGAAGGGTTTGGTTGAGGCAAGAATATACAACAGATTTTGCAAATGATAAGGATCCATGTGTGACAGAACTAGAGTGGGTGATATTTTGAAAACTTGGACTGTGTGGGTTTTTGGGTCATTTGATTGGTGGAAAACACACACACACACACACACACACACACACACACGGAAGTCTCAAGACCTAGGCTTTGCACTTATTTCTTCTTTTGCACACCCCTCCATCATTTTGTCAGTTTTTCTTACAACTTCATATTCTGTTGTAGAGTCAGTCCCATTACTTGCACTAAAATTAGACTTTAAGAAATTTTAGTGGTAGTAAGGTATTTAATGGAGTGCTCAGGCCGTTGAGTCAAAACAGTCTGGCTTAAAATCCTTACCAATCATGTGCTATAAACCCTCATCTGTAAAATAAGGGCAATAAAATTGTACCAACCTCTAGGGTTATTTTAAGGATTAAACAAGGTCATGTCTTAAGTGTTTAGCATCAAGCCTCATTATTCAAGTCATCGGTAGCACAATTTTTGTCATCCAAACCTCGACCAATGGCATTTATTAGCTCAATTTACTTATTTGTATTAGAGCAATTGCATGTGTTAGCTCCCAAAGTTGTTTGTGCACCAAGTTACATCCACACCAGACATGACCAACTCCAGAGATCTTACTGCCTCCTGAGATCACCAAATACTTTTTCAAAAGTTGTCATTGTTAGAAAGTTCTTTCTTAAATTAAGCCTAATCTGCCTCCCTCTAAATTCCATATGTGAGTGTTAGTTAGAGCTCATGAAGCAAAGGCCAGTGACAGCCCTCCCAGGACCACGAGGAATTCAGGTTGATGGCCTCCCTTCTGTGTTCTCCCACGTTCTCGCTCTGCTCCCTCACCAAGCTGACTATTCTGCTTGTACATAGTCTGTCTCTCAAAGACCCTCTTAAATTTTCCATGCCTAAAAATTCTGTAACACTCATTAAACTCTCTCAATTTGAGCATCTTCTTCTTTATTGAATGGAAACAAAGGAGAAAACCAATGTTAATTAATAACTACCCACTGTGGTAGGTTGAATTCTGTACTCCAATTTGGACCTGTTCTTAATCTTGATCCACATTTCCTTGGGTGTGAACCCATTGTCAACAGAATCTCTTGAAGGTGTTATTTTTAGTTAAGGTGTGGCCCAACTGAATGAGAGTGGGTCTTAATCCATTCCTGTAGTCCTTCCTAAGCAGAAGAAATTCAGTCGTAGTGAGAGAAAAGCCCCAGGGAGGAGCCTTTCATTATTTTCTGAAGTTAATTTCTCTCTGAATTTTTGTATTTGATTGGCTGTTTTCTGAGTAATTTCTTCATGTGCTATGAAATTTACATTTACAAGTTCATCATATGGAAGAAATGTTTTCCTTCTGTCTCTCTCTCTGTACTCAGCCGTCTCTCTGAGGCCCATCTGCCCCTTCCCACACCAGCAGTGTAGAACTCCATCTTTTGTCTCCCATTCTGCCACGTTCCTGGGATGACACAAGCCAGTCGCTGAGCCAGTAGACAGATGGGGTAACCTCTTCCAACCACTTCAGTGGCATGGCTTTGTGTCAGCTCAGGCACAGGCAATTGCTGCATTTTTTCACCCTCCTCTTCCTCACCGCTGAACCTTTGCCAATGGCTTTGCTTTGGTCTCATTCAATGTTTGGGAACACCATGATCCCACAGGTGTCAAACTTAACTGCTGTTCTTCTTGATTCCTTTCTGTTCCACAGTGAAGTTTACCTCACTTTTGAAACTGGGTATGTGTTTTTTCATTTGGAATACAACTTACATTTTTAAAAAATTAAATATTCAGTGGAGAAGGAGTGTTTTGACTAGAAATTTGGTATGATGTGTTTTTTACTTTGTTTAACCATTGCCCCCCAAACAACAACAAACTGCCTTGCTAAATCTGATTACTCATGCACAATGAATGAAGGGATAAGTAGAGCAAAACCATCAAATTTCCTTTTCTGGTGCTGCGGTCTGGAGTAGACCATAGCCGTGGTTTCCATACTGTTGTGTCAGAACGATCTAGAGCTTTTGACAGATATATCTAGGAAGAGCCAGAAAATCTGTATTTTCTAAGATTTCCAACGTTGATTCTTATGTTTTAGCCAGGTTTGGAAAACAATGATCTAAAGGAATGCACTCTGGTCAAGGAAGTCAGAAAACCTGGTGCTCGATTTTGACTCTTTCTCTTAAAATCCTTGTAAATTCAGTTGAGACACGACATGTTGGGGTTTAGATTCTCTCATATGTAAAATGAAAGGACTGAATTGTATGGTCCCTGAGAGCCTCTAATTTTCTTAAAATATTTAAATTTTAGTATTAGAGACCCAAATTATTTTATCACTTTGCAGCCACATCATGATCTTTACTTGGATCGAGATTGCAGTCAATTAAAACCCATAGGTCCTTTTCCATGTGTCATTGCCAAACCAGCTTCTTTCCAATCTGCCATAGTTTTTCCACGAAGTAAAGGATTTTGCCTTTTTACCACTTTAAATGTTTGTAAATATTTTTATTAATTTTTATGCAAAAAGACAAATGAACATATCCCAAGTATACAGCTCGATAATGTTCTACCAACTACAGTTGTGCATACAATATCCAGGTTAAAAAAAATAAAATCACAGCATTCCAGCAGCCCCACTTTGTGCTCCTTTCCAGTCTCTGCCTGTTTCCTCATGAGGAATCGGTATTCTGACTTCTAACAGAAACTTCTATGTGGAGTCAAACAATATGAACTACTACTTGGGTCAGACTTCTTTTGCTCAGTATTACATTTACATTTATGAATATTGTCACCTGGAGTTGTAGGTGATTAATTTTCACTGCTGCACAGTATTCTATGGCACATAATATATCACAGTTTATTTATTCTAAGGTTGAAAGGCATTTGGGCTACTATGAACAACATTACTTTGACTATTCTAGTAACTTGTCTTTTGGTGAAAATATATTTGCATTTATCTAGGATATATAGCCTAAAGTGGTATCACTGAGTCATAGGTTGTGGATATGTTTAGTTTCAGTAGATGCTGCCACAGTTTTCCAAAGTGGCTGTATTGATTTAAACTCCTAGCAAAAGTGAGTGCTCCAGTTGCTCCATCTCCTTGACCCACTTGGTATTTTCCATATTTTTCATTTCAGTTATTGTGGCATGTCCATTATAGTATCATGTATTACCAATGATTTGTATTTAGCATTCAGTATGAATTTGTATTTATCAATGATTAATAGAGTTATATAGTTTTTTAACACGCTTGTTGGCGATTTCAATATCCACTCTTATGAAGTGTCTATTCAAGTTGTTTGCCCATTTTTCTATTGGGTAATTTGACTTTTTCTTATTGACTTTTTGGAGTTCTTTATTCTGGATAGGAATCCTTTATTGAATATATTTCTTATGAACACTGTCTCTACATTCTGTGGATTGTATTTTCACTTAATTCTGGTTTTCTGATAAATGGAATTTATTTTTCTGTGGTCCAATTGATCATTTTTATCTTTATGGTTAGCACTTTTATGTCCTGTGTAAGAAATATGTGCCCATTCAAAGGCGATAAAGATGTTCTACTTTTTCTTCCAAAATGCTTATTGCTTCACCTTTAAGATTTTGATCTGTAATATATAATCCATCTGGATTGAGTTTTTGTTTTGTTGTTTGTTGGTAACATAAGAGATAAGGCTCTTTCTCTCTCTGTCTCTGTATTTGTTCTTTCCTCCCAGATCCATTTTTATTATATATATCCAAATTCAGCAATCACTCTCTGCCTTATGCCTCCTCAAATGTGATCAGTATGCCTTAATGCTAATACCAAAAAAGTAACACAGTTCATATAAATTAATTTAAAATCAAATCAGTAATACATATATTCCCACAAGCCCTCTGCTGAAATGCAAATACATTTGAAGGGGTAAGACACTGAAATTATGTAAGACATCTAAACTCTAGTGTGATTTGTAAATCAGAAAGCAAAGTGCTGATGACAGCCCTCTGGGAATTATGTGAGCAATAATTCTGAGAAATGGGATAGCAGTGAGGCTTAGCCAGCATTTGGAGTATTGTTGGAGGGGACAAGTCTGGACAGGATGCTGAGGTGAGGGCTCTGTGCTGGATGAGACTCCCAGGACCTTAGCACCAGGCACCATGGGGAGCCCTGAGAAGTGAGATGGGAAGACAACAAAGAAAACAAAAACTCTGGTCTTCAAAATTGTTTTCAGGACTGATCACAAGTAACTCACTATGATAAATTGCTTTTATAGAAAAGTCCTCAGAAAAGAGGAGGGTCCAAACCCTAGCAGAGGTTACTGGGCATCTCCACCCACTAGCTCTCAACTTGTCAAGCTGATCTGGAGAAGTCACCCAATCTTTCTAGGTCTCCATTTCTCTTCTTGCATAAAGGGAGATGGATGAATAATCACCTTGTTACACCTTCTACTGCTGAGCCTACTGGAGTTGTAGAGTTGGAAGTCCTACCAAATGGGTCTCCATTTCCAGGAATAAATTATTTTAAATGCATTTCAGCAGATTACTTTATTTACAACTACCACATATGCTCCTCTGTGTTTATGTGTTTGTGATACATGTTATAACTTTAAACAAATCTAGCAGAATGCAAGTTTGGCATTTAAGAATATTCTCTGGGAATGGGATCATGATAACAGAATAGCCCCAGTAACAGCTGAGTTGACAAAAATCTGACCAACATATGCAAAATGCTATTTGAAAAGGGAAATTCATCCATTTCCCCTCTGGCAAGTGGACTGGAACTAACATAACCAGTACACATCACAAAAGAGGCAAAGGTATTGGAAATTTATGGCACATTTTAATTTTGGTTGATTTTATTATTATTATTTTTTTTTTACATTTCAAGTAAAGCAGAGTTCTTAGGAAAGATTCTTGGGAACATATTGAAATAGAAATTGCAAAATTGCTCACTCAGAATTGGAGGCTAAGCATTTTAGATTGCTGGGGATTGTGAGATAACACATCAGGCAACGCTTTAACCTTGGAGTTATCACTAAAGTTAACTGTCCAGAGTTTTAGAAATCAAGACTTCTCTTTTAGACCAGTGTAGACTGTGCAGATAACTGCTTTCAGCTGTGAGGAGACACATCTTCTAGCCCTAACAGTGATAATTGCAAATATTTATGGAGTACTTACTCTGTGCCGGACACTATTCTAAACAGTTTTGTGTTAACTCAGTTCTCACTGAAAACAAACAAACAATGAAGTAGAGAAATTAAAATGGAGGTCCAAAGAGAGATTGCCTAAAGTCACACAGCTAATAAAGAAGCACTTCCCATAGGGTCTTCCAAGTGTGGTAGCATCTGTTCATTCATCTACTTCTAACTGAATTCATTGAGTCCTTTATATGCAGGAAACTATGAGGGATAGAAAGGAGAAAAATGCAATTTCCCAACTCTTGAGGAAGTTAGTAAGCATGGCCCAAGTATGAAAACTTTTTTTCTTTCAGTTTAAAAAGCTATCAAGCAAAAGAACCACATGATCATCTTGATCGATGCAGAAAAGGTATTTGAAAAATTCAACATCCTTTCTTGATGAAAACACTTCAGAGGATAGGAATAGAAGGGAATTTTCTCAATATGATAAAGGCAATATATGAAAAACCCACAGCTAACATCGTACTCAATGAGGAGAGACTGAAGGCTTTCCCTCTAAGATCTGGAACAAGACAGGGGTGCCCACAGTCACCATTGTTATTCAACATTGTGCTGGAAGTTCTAGCTAGAGCAATCAGGCAAGAAAAAGAAATAAAAGGCATCCAAATTGGAGAGGAAGAAGTAAAACTTTCATGGTCTGCAGATAACATGATTCTATATGTAGAAAATCCAGAAATAGCGAAGCTATTAGAGCTAATCAATGAATACAGCAAAGTGGCAGGCTATAAGATCAACATGCAAAAATCTGTAGTGTTTGTATACACAAGTAATGTGCAACAAGAGGAAGAAATAAAAAAATTTCCATTTACAATAGCAACCAAAAGAGTCAAGTATTTAGGAATAAACTTAACAAAGGCCACAAAAGACCTATACAAAGAAAATTACAAGAAACTACAAAAAGAAATAGAACAGGACCTAAAAAAAATGGAAGAACATGCCATGTTCATGGATTGGAAGACTAAATCTAATTAAGATGTCCACTCTACCTGAACTGATTTATAGATTTAATGCAATACCAATTAAAATCCCAACAACTTACTTTGCAGAAATAGAAAACCAATAACCAAATTTATTTGGAAGGGCAAGTTGCCCTGAATAGCCAAAAATATCTTGAGAAAGAGGAATGAAATGGGAGATCTCACACTACCTGACTTGGAAGCATATTACAAAGCTACAGTGCTCAAAACAGCATGGTACTGGCATAGGGACAGAGACACCAACCAATGGAATCAAATTGAGTGTTCAGAAATAGACTTTCACATCTATGGACAATTGATCTTTGATAAGGCATTCAAGCCAAAGCAACTGGGACAGAGCAGCCTCTTCAATAAATGGTGTTTGGAGAACTGGATATCCATTTCCAAAAGAATGAAAGAGGACTCCTACCTCACACCTTATCCAAAAATTAACTCTAATTGGATCAAAGACCTAAACATAAGTGCTGAGACCATAAGACTCTTAGAAGAAAATGCAGGGCTCTGTCTTAAAGATCTTGTGATAGGAGGTGGTTCCTAGGCTTTACACCCAAAGTGTGAGCAACCAGAAAACAAATAGACAAATGGGATCTCCTCAAAATCAAACACTTTTGTACATCAAAAGACTTTGTTAGAAAAGTAAAAAGGGAGCCTATACAATGGGAGATGATATTTGGAAACCATATATCAGATAAGGGTTTAATATCCTGAATATATAAAGCAATTCTACAACTCAACAACAGAAAGGCAAACAACCTAATTAAAAAATGGGCAAAAGACATGGACAGACACTTTTCTGAAGAGGAAATACGAATGGCTCAAAAGCATATGAAAAATGCTCAGCTTCACTGGCTGTTAGGGAAATGCAAATCAAAACTACAATGAGATATCATCTCACACCTACCAGAATAGCCATTATCCAAAAAACAGAAAATTACAGGTGCTGGAGAGGATGTGGAGAAAGAGGCACACTTATTCATTGCTGGTGGGAATTCAGAATGGTGCAACCACTCTGGAAGACAGTGTGGAGACTCCTCAGGAAGCTAAGTATAGATTTGCCATATGACCCAGCTATTCCATTGCTAGGTATATACTCAAAGGAGCTGAAAGCTAAGATACAAATGGACATTTGTAAACTGATGTTTATAGCTGCATTATCCATGATTGCCAAGAGACGGAAGCAGCCCAGATGTCCAACAATGAACGAGTGGATAAACAAACTGTGGTATATACACACAATGGATTATATGCAGCTGTAAGACAGAACAAAGACATGGAACATATAATAACATGGATGAAACTTGAGAACATTATGTTGAGTGAAGTTAGCCAGAAACAAAAGGACAAATACTGTATGGTCTCACTAATATGAAATAACACTAATGAACAAACTTTGAGAGTTAAAAGCTGACAACACAGGTTACCAGGAAATAGAAAGAGGGTAGATATCAGGCATTTGATGCTGAAGGACTACAGAAATGTTCAGCAGGATTTATTGTATAGATCCAGAAACAGATAGCATAATACTGTGTGATGGTAGCACAGTATTGTAAGTACACTGAACAAAGATGTCTGTGAGTAAAGCTGAAAGAGGTGGGATAGGAGAATGTATGACACCAGAGGTAAAGATAGATGATGAAGACTGGGACTGTATAACTTGGCAAAAACTGGAGTGGCCAATGACTGTTGCTAAATGTACAAATATAAAAATGTTCTCACATGTGGGAGAACAAATAAATGTCAACCATGCAGAGTGTTGAAAAAGAGATAGTATTTGGGAAAAAACATAATCAAAGCAAACTGGAGTCTATGGTCAACAGTAACATTCCAATATGCTTCCATTAAATGTAACAAAGGCAATATACCAAAGATAAATGTTTATGAAAGGGGGATATAAGGGAGGGATATGGGATTCTTGGTAGTTGTATTATTTTCTGTTCTTACTATTATGTTGTATTGTATGACATTTTTCTTTTTATTTTTTATTATTCACCAAACACACACACACACACACGCACACACACACACACACACACACACTTTCTCATAATAATATGTTCAAGTGCTGACTGGTGATAAATGTACAACTATTTGATGATGTCATGAACAACTGAGTGTACACTGTGGATGGTTGTATATTATGTGAATACATCTCTATAAAATTGTAGGAAAAATTATAAATAGAGGTAAAAGTGCTGGAGAAAACATGGAGAGAGGGATATACCTATTTACTGTTGATGAGGAGGCAGAATGGTGTAGCCTTTCTGGAGGTCACTGTGGTGGCTCCACAAGAAGCTAAGTATGTGGGGCCATAACGTCCTACAATCTCATTATGGGGTATGTATTTGGAAGATCCGAGAGCAGAGACATGCATAGACATTTGCACACTGGTGTTTACAGAGACGGTATTCATGATTTGCAATGGGTGGAGGTGGTTTAAGGGTACACTGACTGAGGAAAAGAATGGTGAACCATGGTGTATGCATACGATGGAATACTGAGCAACAATGAGAAGGAGTGAAGCTGTGAGACACGCAATGAGGTGAATGGATCCTGTAGACAGCATGTTGAGTGAAGTACACCAGGAACCAAGGCAAACACTATAATGCCTCACCAATATGGACCAACCATAATGTGTAAACTCAGAATTAAATCTTAGAGCACAGCCTAACAGGGAAATGATTATTGTAATGATCCCTAGATTGTAAGCTCTTTCAGCAGTCAAATCTATTCCTGAATTGTAATGGCTATCTCTAAACTCTGAGATGCTGATCCCTTAATGTATAACCTGATTGGTGTCTGGAACATTGGGTATCTGTATTACACCTGAAACTCAGAGCTAGAGCTTGGCAGATATGAATATCAGTATTAACACATACAGCAAATGTTAAAAAAAAAAAAAAGGCTGAAAAACAGCCCAGAATTCAATTAGAGATATGAATAAAGCAGATCTGGTTAAGACTAGAGCAAATCGGGCCACAGGGTAAAGGTTGAAACTGATTGTGTTCAACTTCCATGTGAGACCAAGGAAAGAGATGTTTATTTGGTGTAGGATCTATATTTTCTAAACAATATAACTTCTACAGTCAGCTTGTTCAAACACTAGAATTACATGGAACTTTGAATAGGAAGTGAGCTATGGTAGTTCTGTATAGATTAGAATGAAATAGCAGCACATCCTAAAGTAATTTGGGTGGAGAATAAAAATATATATTCAGGCCCCCCCGAAGAGCTGGGGGAGAATGCAGAGGTGTTGGACTTCCTCACCTGGCTTGTTGCTGATGTTCTCACAAATGTCAGGGACTGATGGCTTGATGTGCTGAGCCCTCTGTCTTGGGGCTGGCTTCTATGAAGCTTGTTGCTGCAAGGAGAGGCTAAACCTGCTTATAATTGTGCCTAAGAATCTCCCCCTGAGTGCCTCTTTGTTGCTCAGATGTGGACCTCTCTGTACTTAAGCCACTTAGGCAGGTGATCTCGCTGCCCTCCCCCTTACATGGGACCTGACTCCCAGGGGTGTAAATCTCCCTGGCAATGCAGGATATGACTCCCAGTGATGAATCTGGACCTCGCATCATGAAATTGAGAACATCTTCTTGACCAAAAGGGGGATGTGAGGTGAAACAAAATAAAGTTTCAGTGGCTGAGAGATTTCAAATGTAGTTGAGAGGTCACTCCGGTAGACATTCTTACACACTATATAGATAACCCTTTTTAGGTTTTAATGCATTGGAATAGCTAGAAGTAAATACCTGAAACTATCAAACTGCAACCCTTGAAGCCTTGACTCCTGAAGACGATTGTATTACAAGGGGTGACAGTGTGATTGTGAAAAACCTGTGGATTGCACTCCCTTTATCCAGTGTATGGATGGATGAGTAGAAAATGGGGACAAAACCCAAATGAAAAATAGGGTGGGATGTTCTCACAAACGTCGGGGACTGATGGCTTGATGTGCTGAGCCCTCTGTCTTGGGGCTTTTTTTTCTTTTTCTTTTTTATGCTGATTCTGATTTTTTCTGGTATATGGAAAATGTTCAAAAATAGATCGGGGTGATTAATGCACAACTATAAGATGGTACTGTGAACAGCTGATTATACACCCTGGATGATTGTATGGTGAGTGAATATATTTCAATAAAACTGAATTTTAAAAAAAAGTTATCAAAAGACCATAAAGAATTAATTCCAAATAGAGTATAACGAGTAGATGTTGCTGTTCAGAGAAGGGAGCAATGAGTTCAAACGACAAACCTGTGGAGGAGCCTGAAAGAAAGAGGCAGAGGATGTTTTGAATGAGCTGGTTCTGTACCCATTTGGTGATTTAGCTCTCCACCCACTCAATGGGGTAACTCATTTTATACTTCAGAAGTCTGTTTCTGGGCCAAATGTGTTTTCACACTACAATTACATATACTACCATTGATAATTTTTTAATGAAAAAGTATTTTCTGGAGTAAACTGCATTAGGGTAATATAATTCCTTCATTAATTTGCTATTTAGAGTTAAATCATTTCCAATTATTTAAAAAAATCATTTCACTTTACTGAAATTGTTTCCATCTGGATAAGTTCCTTTCAGTGTAAATTTTACAAAGAATATCTAACTTTTGTTTAAATAAAATTGTACTCCCATGCCATTGTAACATCTTTTGTGGCCATGATTTCCAGGCAGGAGTGATCAGAACTTGGAAGTGAGTCCTGGGGCTCTAAGAATAGCCACTTCTAGAAGCAATTATAAAATACCTTGTAAGTGAAAATCAGTGATCTCTAAGTTTGTAGTAAAGTCTGGATAAAAGTCACAACTAGTTATCAGTTGTTCTGAGAGGAATTCAGAAAGAAGAACCAAGCAGAACCCAGGATTCCAGCTCAGCTGTGAAGCTATAGTGGGGTTATCAGTAGGAATCAAACAAAGTAACTGTGGGACAAAGTCAAAGTGAATGAAATGAAAGTCCATGTGGTGCAGTCCATGGGAGAGAATACTCTGGAAAGAAGCTCTGAGGTAGCTGAGAAAAGATTCATGATGGGATGCTAGGTTGGTTAAGGGGTGGATTCCATAATTAAATTGGGTATAAGAATCAAGCACAACCCTATTTTGAGGCTCATTTCTGGGAAAGAGAGAGGATGGTTTCGGCTGGAGCTGAGAGAACTTTGAGAGAAGGCATGAAGAAGACAGCAGCCAGAGCAAGTCGGACCTGAGCTGCGAGGCCGTGTAAGCTTGACTACAGAGCTTGATCTTTCTACTCTTGTGTTAGTACATTAGAAGGCAGAAGGCAAAGGACCTGGGGAAGGTAAAATTGTAAAATAAACAGGGCACATTTCCTTTATCATCAGCTTCATTCCAACATTTTTTTTTTTTGAGATGCGAGTTAAGTTCTCTAATTGATGTAATCAAATGCAGTAAAAACATTGTGTTTTAAAAAATACAAAGATATATGATGTATACAGTGTAAAATTAGTATAAAGTAGGAGAATTCAAAGAAATGTTGGATACAACTAAGGATAGGGGTTCACAGTACCAGTCCTTTCTTCAAAGGAAATGTTTAGGAATCACTAATATGGGTAATGGGACTTTGAAGGATTTTGAACATAAAGGGAGATCATCAAAGAGATGTTTTAGATTTATGAGTATGAAAATTCTCTGCAGCATGGATTGGAAGACCAGGTGTCATGAAGGAAAAAAGAAAAAAAAATTGCCAGAAATTAATCACTATATTCTACATCTAAATCATTTAGAGCTCAGTAGTTACGGACACAGTGAGGTAAGGGAGGGAAAAAAATTAATACGTATTTGCAAAGGAAAAATTGTCATGGCTTAATGGACTAATAAAAGAGGGATGAGGCAAAGAGGATTGTTAAAAAGAAGATTCCAAAATTTCAGACTTGTGCTAAAGAAAATGTTGGTAACTTTAGCAACTACAAGGGAAGCAGATGGAATCACACACTGTTTTTTGGAGGGGGGGGTTGCTTTTCTACTGCAGTGTGTTGAGAGGGGATGGAAACTTATTTCTCCTTACAGATCCCCATGTAGTGTTACCATTTCTAGACTAAGGCAGTTCCCTGTCTCCTCTTAAATTTGTGTTGCACTCCGAAGTGAAATAGTCTGGATTCCACCTGCAGCCAAGTGCTTACCTGAGCACAGAAGGGGTTGTATATCCCAATTTAGGGGTGTCTTATGGCTTTTGGAAAGAAATTAGAGATGAGCATCTCCTTGAGTTCCGGAGATGGGCTTCTCAGGGAAACATCCAGAATCGACCCCAGTACGAGCAGCCTTTGTGTGGTTTCACATGACCTGCTGATATCTGAAGTTCTTTCCTATTCTAAGACAATAACTGCTGGTTTAGAATCAAAGAAAATTAAAGGTTTGAGGAGTTTATTATGCAGGGGGGAAGGGAAAGGCTCTGCACTCTTCATTTTGGACAAAGATAGCATTTCCTCAGAACCTCTCAGCACTGGTGGTTCTTCTAGACCACGTGCTTCTTCAATAAGTTTTTGGGGTAGTTAAGGAGGAACAGACCTCTCTCCACACTCACCTCCTAAAAGATTGGGGTCAGATAGCAGGTCCTGTATTTGTATGCATGTGTAGAAACAACAGATCACTCGTTCATTTATTCACTCATTGTTAAAACAAACATTTATTGAGCAGCTACCACGTGACGGATATGTTTCGTGTTGTGAAAAAAAATGAAACCATAACAAATGCACTATCTTCTTGAGGAGAAAATATAAAAGAGGGACGACATATGAATTATATTACATCCTGAGTCGATAGTGCAGACATGAAATGTGAAGTCTCAAGGTAGGCATCCAAAAGTAAGAAGAAAACCTGACTTTGCAAGTGCAGAGTGTACCTGAAGGACATCATCACCAGAGTAAGTAAAGGCAGGGGAGCAAAGGTAATTAGTGTGATAGCCCAACATGAGTCCACAGCAGTCATGTGGAGGAGAGTTGAGAAATAATAAGGTAGAAAAGGTAGTTTGAGGTTGTATCATGGAATGCTTAGAATGGAGGGTGAATTTTTTCTCTTCTCTGATGAGCAATTTTATATGTTTCAAGGAAGCTGGTTTTTCTGCTACTGACTAATTTCTGAGGACCAGATGTTTTCCACTGTCCTGCTCAAAGCAAATATTCTTTGACTATATGATGAAATCAGAGTTTTGTGATTAATCTGGGGAAGTGGGCAGGAAACCAAAAGTAGGACAGCAGCGTGGCAGAGCAAGTGATAATAATTTAATACTTATATGAAATGATAAATCATCTTATCAGCACTTCACGATAAACAGGGAAGATATTATTGCCTGTATTTTACAGCTGAATTCATTGAGGGTCAGAGGGGTTAAATGACTTATTAAAAGTTGTGTATAAAGTAAAAGAAAAAGCTTTTACTTAGGCTCAAGACATTTCATTCTTTGTGTGTCTATGGCATAACAAATCCACTCTATTACAAAAGAAGTGCTTGCCGTCTTCTAAAATGTTCTGGAAAATTTCAGTTTTTCAAATGATAGAGTGATTCTTATCTTGGTCCATGGGTGGGACAGGATTGTGTAAAGTCTTTTTGCAAAGACTTTTGAAAAGTAGGGGAAATAATTTCTGACTTTCTGAAAGCCATGCTCTAATAATCCTGCGCATTACAGTGTCTTATGATGAAGCCACATTCATTCAGTATTGGGTAAAACCTTGCTAGTAACTGAGTAATTTATAAAGCCCCCTTATTACTTTCAGGCCAATAGCTAAGACTGAACAATCATTAGAAAACTTCTCTGGACATAGAACCAGCATTGCCTTCTTTCTTATTTCTAGAAATGGGATGTACCATCATTGTTGTAAACTGGCAACTGATCTCCTTACCAGGTTCTGTGCAATATAACCTCTTTGCTTACCTTATTTATAATGCAAGGGACCTTTGGGTCTGACAGAGTGAAAAACTGAGTTCTAATCCAAAGGCATTTTTACCTTAAGTAGATCTGGAATTCTCTCTCAAGTCTTAGGAAGGCCACCTAGAGTTGCTCTGCATTGACGCCTTTCTTTTCCTCCCTCCCTCTCTCCCTCCCTCCCTCCTTTTTGCTTTTTTTTTTTTTTTTTTTGGCTGATAATTCCTACTCCTCTTCCTCTTCCCTCTTGACATTGTCAACCACTAGGGATATACAAATATAAAGCCCAGCACCAGACGCACATGGAATGCTGAGACAGGGAGAACATTCTATTTCCTTGGCGGCGGCCTTAGATTAAAGAAAATGGACAGCAATACTCAGCTCCTGGGAGGTGCTGGGTCCCTACAATTCTCAGGAGAATCTTGTTTCTGGCTTTCAATTTCCCTTCACTTCCTGTTTCCTTCTTAGTTATTTTTTTCTCTCACCACAATTATTTTCCCAACCATTGATGAAATGTAGACTTCTCTACACTCTGGGCAAAGTCAGCAGCTAAGAAAGGATCTTATAAATAAGTTCCTCCTTACGGATTCCAGGGAGTGAAGGACCAATGGAAAGATGTTTCAAGACACTGGAAAGAAAGTGTCTCTACTTTTAATTCACGTTTTTTAAAATAGTAGCTTTATTGAGAAATAATTCACATAACACAAAATTCACCCATTTAACATGTACAAGTCAATGTTCTTTAGTATATTTGCAGATATATTCAATCATTGCTAGTTAATTATAGAACATTTTTGTCTCATAAAGAAATCCTGTGCCCTTTGGCTTTTATCACATCTGTCCAATCCCCTTTCCCTCTTCTTACCATCCCTAACTAATCACTAATCTACTTTCTGCCTCTATAGATTGCCCTATTCTGGGCTTTGGAATTCTTCCCAGTTATATCATTTATCAGTATTTCATTCCTTTTTATTGCTGAATAATGTTCCATTATGTGGATCCACATTTAGTTTATCCATTTGTCCATTGACTGACATTTGTGTTGTTGCCACCTTTTGGCTATTATGAATAATGCTGCTATAAACATTCATGTAGTAGTTTTTATTGGGACATGGTTTTCATTTCTCTTAGGTATATTCCTAGGAAGGGAATTACTGGGTCATATTGTAACTTTATGTTTAAATATATGCCAGACTGTTTTCAAAGTGGCTCCACCATTTTATGTTTTCACCAGCTGTGTGTGAGAGTTACACATGCTCACCAACACTTTTTGGCCAACATTGACTTTTAATTCTAGTTATCCTAGTACATGTGAAGTGATATCTCATAGTGATTTTTATTTTCATTTCCCTGATGGCTAATGATATCAAACATCTTTTCATTTGCTTGGCCACTTGTATACCTGCCTTGGAAAAATGTTTATTCAGGTCCTCTGCCCATTTTTAATTGAGTTGTCTTTTTATTATTGAGTTATAAGAGTTCTTTATATATTATGGATACAAGTCCCTTACCCAGTATATGATTTACACATATTTTCTCTCATTCTGTATGTTCATCACTTGCGGTCGCAGTTGATTTATCTGGGGGGGGGGGGGGCGGCCGGTTGCTGAACCCTCGGCTCTCGGCGTTGCTCGGAGGGTACCGGCGGCGGGGGCTCTTTCCCGGAGGCGAGGGCGAGGCGGGGGACTGGGCCCAGTCCCCGGCGGAGACGTGCAAGGTGTGGAGGGCGGCGAGAAGGAACACGCAGGACACGGTTCTTTGAGGGTGAAGAAGCCAAGAGAGTTTATTAGGGGTGAGCACAGGTTATATAGGCTGGCATAGAGGGCGGGGGTTGTTACAAGCCAATGCTGAGGGGATAAAGGCTAGGATTGGTTCTGAGAGGGTGCGGAGGTTAGGATTGGTTCTAAGAGAGCACGGAGGTTGTTTGAAAAGGGGCGGGAGTTGCTCTGGCAACGGTGTCTGGCAACAATGTATGCGCACTGGTGGTGATGGGAGTTGCACTGGCAACGGGGAGTGTCTGGGCAAGATAAGGGGGTGGGGAAAAGGCGGTTCCCTCCGGCAAGCCTCCCCTAACGGTGGTATTTTGGGTGAGGAAATGGGGCCTGCCTCCGGCCTCACTTTCCCAGGCCTGGGGGGCTGTGGAGGGCGCTGTCGCCCATGCCCACCACCCTCCCCAGGGGCGGATCCGGTCCCCTGGCCCAGGCCCGCCAAGTTGAAGCACGTAATCAGTGTCCCGCATTTCCCCCTTCTTTTCTAATTGAAGGAAGAAGCTTACCGGAGAGGTCCGCTAAGGGATGAGGGAAGGGGGAGGCCGGGGAGGGGAAAAGGGGTTGACGGTGGTTCAGCGAGGCTGGAGCTCGGCGTTGGTGTGGCGCCCGGGCGCTCGACAGGGGCCTTGCTGCTTGCGGGATGGACGAGGGTGGCGACGCTGAGGAGGGTTAGCTTCTTCAGTGGAGGCAAGTTGTTGATACTGGACTTGCACAAATGATGAGAGGACAGCATTGGTATTGGCCTGGCTTTTAGCAAGTTGGCGAAGTCTGCGGATAACCCAGGGTCCTAGGGTGAGAGCTAGAATAATTATTAGTAGGGGGCCTATGAGGGGGAGGAGGTAAGGGAGGAGGGAGGTAAAGATGTGGGACCAATAGTTGGCAGCTTCACGGTCCCTTTTGCGTTGTTCTAGTCCCTCTCGGACTTTCTTTAGGCTGTCTTCGGCGAGACCTGTGGAATTGGCATAGACACAGCATTCTTCTCCTAGAGCGGCGCAAAGGCCTCCTTCTTTGAGGAGAAGAAGGTCGAGACCTCGGCGGTTTTGGAGCACTACCTCAGAGAGGGAGTTAACAGAATTTTTAAGATGGGAAATAGCGTTTTGTAGGTGATGAATGTCCTCGTCAACAGCCGCCCGGAGGTGAGTTAGGGCGGAACCTTGACTGGCTAACGCAGCGATTCCGGTGCCAGCGCCTGCAAGACCTAGGAGGGAGGCAATTGTGAGGGCGGTGATGGGCTCTCGCTTTTGCAGAGGGGCAGGAGCTGCAGTTTTTTCCAGGCGGAGGAAGAAGTCTTCCTCGCTGTGGTATAGGACCCTAGGGATAAGGACAATTAGGAGGCAAGTTTCATTAGTTATATTGAGGGTTTGCACGTTAAGGCAGGGGGTAAGTCCTGTAGAGGAGCAGAGCCATTGGGAGGAGTTGTGGGGAATAAGAAACTTGGCAGAGCTGCTGGGAGATGAGTAGTTGGCACAAGCTGTGAGGTTGGGAGAGTTACTTGAGCAAGGGTGGATGCACTTTCCTGTAAAGGAGACTGAATGAAAGGTTAGGGGGACGGCAGAGGTATTCCAATTGCATTCCGAGGGGCTGTTCTCTGTGTTTTCTGAAAAGGAGAGGTTGGAGGCAATTGGTTCATATAGGGGGGAAGAAGTGGAGAGGCAAAGCCAACAAGAGGAGGTAAGATTGGGGTGGGAGGAATTTACCGAGGTGAAGGCTGCTTGGATAAAGTCAAGGAGGGGAGAGGAGTAATGAGAGGGGGGCAGAAACGGTTGGGGTTGTGGTGTTGGCGATGCGCTGTTTGTAGCTGAGGTGCGGTTTCCGGATGCGCTGCTTGTACTTGAGGTGCGGCTGGGGGGCTGTGGAAAAAGGGGGTTAATGACTTGGTTGGGACCTATGCCAGAGGGTGCTTTTAAAGCAGTATTTTGGCATGGTTGGCTTACAGCCTCCTTTTTTATGAGAATAAGTGATCCTGGGTCGGTTCCGTCCTTATAGATTCTGAAGCCCCAAGTTCGACCGAGTAACCAGGAGGGATCAGTGGGGAGCTGCACTGTAAGATTAAGATGTGTGCAGGATCCCTTGCTTTCTTGGCCGAGCCAGTTAACTGTAGGGAGTTTGCACCCTGTAGGGGCCCACTTTAAGGTAAGGTATTGATCAGGAACAGGAGGCTTCCAATTAGTGGCTAATGTTTCACACCGCCAGTATGCACAGTAGTACTCGTTGGGGGAATTGCAGTACGATTTTCCAGGATTTGAGGATGGGCACATGTAATACTGGTCTAGATTTTTGTTACTGCGTACTCCAACTCGGCCTCCCCTTCTAGAACTACCAGAATTGCTATTGGCGGGGGCAAAGGTTTCGGGAAGAAACAGTTCAGAGGCATTAAAAGAAAAGGAGGGGGGTTGTGCAGTGATATTGCAAAAGACAATTTTTGAATCCTCCCAACGCACAAGGGTTCATTTCCAAGGCTGGTGGGGGTTGGCCTGGGTAGAAGAGGTGAGGGTCAGCATGATTATTAAAAGGGAAGCAATGCTTGGGTGAGGGTTGTGGAGGTGCAGGGGGCTGGCTTTTGCCTGTCTATAGAGGCGTATGATTTCTCTGATTTCTTGTTTCTCCGGGGTTTCACTCGGACTGGGGTCCAGGCCCAGGTGCACTGTTGTCATCTGGTGCGTTAGGCTGCGGAGACGGCGGCGTTCTCGTCTTGTCAGACGCGTGGCTGCTGGTGGCGGGTCGGATTGCTTTTCCCGGGATCCAGATTGGTTGTGCTGCATCATCTGGGAAAACACAAGCAAACTCGCGCCCCTGGGCGAGGAGTGGGGAGGGACCCTTCCAGGCATTATTCTCTGGGTCCTTCCAGTAAACCATCGGGGCCTGGGTGGGCCTATACGAGGGCCCCCAATGTTTATGTAGGGGCGAAAGCCCTTCTTTATTGAATGTGAGTAGATTAAGGTGAATAAGGGCTGCTATGATAAGGTCCCCTGGAGTTGCCTGGGGGAGCATTGCTCTTTCTTTTTCAACTTGTGTTTTTAAGCGGCGATGGACTGCTTCCACAATGGCTTGTCCCTGTGGATTATAGGGGATGCCGAAATGATGGGTGATGTTATATAACTGAAGAAAGGCTGCAAAGGAGGCACTGCGATAGGCAGGCCCATTGTCTGTTTTTAGGTTCCAGGGGACTCCCATGAAGAGAATTCCTTGTCTCAGGGCCTTGATACAGTGTTTAGCCGTTTCCCCGGCAAGGGGGACTGCATAACACATGGCCGAGAAGGTGTCAATTATTACATGCACATATTTGAGGCGCCCAAAGGACGGAACGTGAGTTACGTCCATTTGCCATCTAGAATTGGGTTTTAGGCCTCGTGGGTTGACTCCCTGAGGTTGCAGGGGGCCAAGCGGCGCAAAGGGCGCACAAGTTGCGCAATTGCGGACAAGATGTTTACAGGTGTCTAGGGGGAGGCCACATAAATGATGCAATGACGTAGCCGAAAAGTGAAACTTGGAATGCAATAACTTGGCCTGGTTAACAGCATCCCCCGGAGGGGCTGCCGTGTGGGTTAGCATAGCTTGGGTATTCTGAGCTGAGACCGCTTGGTCTACTATACTATTGCCATTAGCCAACGGCCCCGGAAGGCCTGAGTGACTACGAATGTGGCTAATGAACCAAGGATCCTGTCGATGCTCCAGGATGCTCAGAAAGGGCTTTATCAATGGCCGAGTTTCCCGGGAAAAAGGTGGAAAACGCGAGGACTCGGCAGACCTGATAAGTGTAGAGGCTGTCAGTGAAAATGTTTACTGGGTGGTTACAGTGGGCGTTTAGCGCGTATGACACCGCCAGAACTTCCCCCACTTGGACTGAATGAAGGTTGACATAGCTGAATAGGTGGGGTTTTGGGTGGTTCGGGGGATAAGAGAGGAAGGCGAAACGGGTTTTGGAGGCGTCAGTAAAGACGGTAGTGGCACCCGGGATGGGTGCAGAGGAGGGGAAAGGGTGGAAAGGGCTGCGGAAGGGAAGCTTCGCGAGCCCCTGTAACAGTCGATGGCTAGGATAGTGGCAGCTGAATTCCCCCTGAAATCCTTCTAAGAGGATTTGCATGTCCGGGTTATCAAGTATAAGCAGGCGGGTTTGGCCTGCGTCCAGGGGCCAAACAATTTTTTCCGGCGGCTCTCCAAATACATGAACAGCCAGGGTGACTAGATCTGAAGCTAGGCTGATCCAGAGCCGCACTGCGGGGCAAATTTTCCTAAGCCGGCTTTTAGCAGGGTGCACCCAAAGTAGAGGGCCATCTTGCCACAGGCAGCCCATAGGTGTGCCGGGCGTAGAAAGGATGAGTGCTATAAGATTGCCCTCTCTAGTGCTGAACCTGTTGAGACAGCAGGCGGCGAGCGCCTTGTTAATAGCGGCAATGGCTTCCTTTGCCTCCTGGGTGAGCTTAATGCGCCGGGAGATTGCTAGCGGCGGGGCTTCAGGGACACTCAGCAGCATAAAGAGTGGTTGGAGCTGCGCGGTGGTGATTGGCAACGCAGAGCGGAGCCAATTGATCTGGCCACAGAGCTGTTGGAGCTCAGTGATAGTGACCCGATCCGGTATGTCCAGCTGGGGAGCGGACGGGGCAGTGGTTTTATCAATACTAAACCCTAAGAAGGCTAATGGAGGCACAATTTGAACTTTTTCGGGCTGAACCGTAAGGCCGAGGTCAGCTAAATTAGTGGTGAGGTCTTTAAGGATTAGAGGAAGCGCCTCGGCGTCCTCAGAGGCCACCAAGATGTCATCCATGTAATGGATGAGCATGGCCCGCTTTCGCAGGGGGGCCACTGCGTGATTAACATACATTTGGCAGATGGCCGGACTGTTACGCATCCCTTGAGGGAGGACTTTCCATTGGTACCTGCTAGCCGCGCCCGCGTGATTGGGGACGGGAACTGTAAAGGCAAAGCGAGGGCGGTCTCGCTCATGTAGTGGGATGGAAAAGAAACAGTCTTGATGTCAATGGTGGCTACATGATAGTGGGCTGGGATGGCCACCGGATGGGGAAGGCCAGGCTGCGGGGAACCCATGGGAAGAATATGCTTATTGATCTCCCGCAGATCATGAAGGAGTCTAAATTTCCCTGTGGCTTTTTTATGAATAACAAACACTGGCGAATTATATGGACTAGCAGAAGGTTCTATGTGGCTTGCGTCCAATTGTTCTTGGACAAGGGCTTGGAGTGCGACTAATTTGTGCGTGGGAAGGGGCCACTGCTCCACCCATATAGGTTCCTCAGTATCCCACTGCAGAGGAACGGGCGCTGGAGGTGTTAAACGAGCAGTGGCGCACATTATTGGGGGGGCTGCGTGGTAAGCACTGCCCCAGAGGCGGCAGCAGCTGCCGGTAGCAGCTCCGAGGGGGAGCTTGTCGAAGGGGGAGGTGGAAGTGGGAGGCCCCAAGTGTCACAAGATGGCGGCGCGGTAGGCGTGGCTAAGACACAAGATGGCGGACTAGCTCCGCCCTGTGAAAGGGCGGGGCCTAAGGCATAAGATGGCGGACTAGCTCCGCCCTGTGAAAGGGCGGGGTAAAGCGCATGCGGTTTCCGGCCCGGCTTAGGGCTGACGTCACTAGAGCACTTCCTCCCCTCCGTAGAAGAAGAAAGAGGAAGTTCGCCATTTTGGAGCAGTCTGGGGGGGCGGTTGCAAAGAGGCACACGGCGCCAAACAAAGAAACAAAGACACAAAGGACTACAGCAAAGTAATGGAGGGGAAGAGGGAGAGCTACTGGAGGAAGAGTGTCAGGAGGAATGGGGGACATAGGAAGAGAAGACGAAAGGTAGTCGGGGGCAATAGCCGGGTTAATACGGGAAAGGAGGAGCGGCCTGGGCACGGAGCGGTGAGGGAGAGGCGGCTCCGGACGTGGAGCGGCAAGGGAGAGGCGGCTCCGCGGGGCGGCGAGGGAGAGGCGGCCCTTACCTTGCAGGCGAGGAGAAGGGGAGTTGGAGAGGCGTCCGGGCGAGCGGGTGGTTTACTGGACCGCTGCGTGGAGAGGACCTGCCCCACGTTGGGCGCCAGTTGCGGTCGCAGTTGATTTATCTGGGGGGGGGGGGCGGCCGGTTGCTGAACCCTCGGCTCTCGGCGTTGCTCGGAGGGTACCGGCGGCGGGGGCTCTTTCCCGGAGGCGAGGGCGAGGCGGGGGACTGGGCCCGGTCCCCGGCGGAGGCGTGCAAGGTGTGGAGGGCGGCGAGAAGGAACAGGCAGGACACGGTTCTTTGAGGGTGAAGAAGCCAAGAGAGTTTATTAGGGGTGAGCACAGGTTATATAGGCTGGCATAGAGGGCGGGGGTTGTTACAAGCCAATGCTGAGGGGATAAAGGCTAGGATTGGTTCTGAGAGGGTGCGGAGGTTAGGATTGGTTCTAAGAGAGCACGGAGGTTGTTTGAAAAGGGGCGGGAGTTGCTCTGGCAACGGTGTCTGGCAACAATGTATGCGCACTGGTGGTGATGGGAGTTGCACTGGCAACGGGGAGTGTCTGGGCAAGATAAGGGGGTGGGGAAAAGGCGGTTCCCTCCGGCAAGCCTCCCCTAACGGTGGTATTTTGGGTGAGGAAATGGGGCCTGCCTCCGGCCTCACTTTCCCAGGCCTGGGGGGCTGTGGAGGGCGCTGTCGCCCGTGCCCACCACCCTCCCCAGGGGCGGATCCGGTCCCCTGGCCCAGGCCCGCCAAGTTGAAGCACGTAATCAGTGTCCCGCAATCACTTAACTTTCTTAATGTTGTCCTGTGAAGCACAAAAGCTTTTAATTCTGATATAGTCCAATTTATTTATTTTTTCTTTTCTTCTTCTTTTTTTGTACTTTTGGTGACATATCTAAAAATTCTTTGCTAAATCCCAGGTCATGAAGATTTACTCCTATGTTGTCTTCTAAGAGTGTTATAATTTTAGCTCTTAGATTAGGTCTACAGTATATTTTGAGTTAATTTTTGTGTATGATGTGAGGTCTAACTTAATTCTGTTGCGTGTGGCTATCCAGTTGTACAGCACCATTAATTTCCCCCATTGAATGATCTTGACAACCTTGTCAAAAATCAGTTGACTATAGATGTATGGGACTATTTCTTGACTCTTAAGTCTATTACTATGCCAGTACTATACCATCTTGATTACTGTAGCTTTATAGTAAGTCTTTAAATCAGGAAGGATTAGTCCTCCAACTTTATTCTTCAAGATTATTTGGCTATTCTGAGTTCCTCCAAATTCAACATGAATTTTAGGATGAGCTTAATGTTTTTACAAAGTCATATGGGATTCTAACAGGGATTTTGTTGATTCTGAAGACTGGTTTGGGGATTGTTACCATCCTAAAAATGTCAAGTCTCTGATTTCTTTCAACAGTGTTTTGTAGTGTTCTAAGTTTTGCATTTCCTTCATTTAATTATTTCCTATTTTATTCTTTTGGATGCTATTTTCAATGGAATAGTTTTTTTTATTTTCATTTTCAGATTGTTTATTGTAAGTATATAAAATACCATTGACCTATGTGTATTGATTTTGTATCTTGCAACCTTTCTGAAATAATTTATTAGTTACAGTACTTTTTTGGTGGATTCTTATGTTTTTCTCTATATAAGATCATGTTGTTGGTGAAAAGGATAGTTTTACATCTCCCTTACCAATCTGCCTTTAATTTATTTTTCTTGCCTAATTTCTCTGGCTAGGACCTCAAGGACAATGTAGAATAGAAATGGCAAGAGTAGACATTCTTTTCTTGTTCCTGATCTTAGGGGGAAAGTATCCAGTCTTTCACCATAAAGTATGATATTAACTACAGATTTTTCATAGATGTCTTTCATCAGGCTGAGGAAATTCCCTTCTATTCCTAGTTTGTTGAGTGTTTTTACATGAAAGGGTGCTGGATTTTGTCAAATGCATTTCCCATTCTATTGAGATTCTCATGTGATTTTTGATTCTATTGATATTACATTAATTGATTTTTGAATGTTGAGCCAACATTACATTTCTAGGATAAATCCCACTTGATCAGAGTTTATAACTTGTTTTACATGTTGCTGGATTCAGTTTCCTAGTATTTTGTTGAGGAATTTGCATCTATATTTATTAGAGATACTGGTCTGTAGTTTTGTGTGTGTGTGTGTGATGCCCATATCTGGTTTTGGTATCAGGGTAATACTTGTCACATAAAATGATTTTGGAAGTGTTTCCTCATCTTCTATCTTTTGTAAGAGTTTGTGACAAATTGGCATTAGTTGTTCTTTAAATGTGGGTAGTTTTTTTGTTACAAATTCAATCTCTTTACTTGTTATAGTTCTAGTTAGATTGTATTTCTTTTGAGTCAGTATCACTCATTTTTGTATTTCTAGTTATATCTCTATTTCATTTAAGTTATCTAATTTGTTGGTATACAATTGGCCATAGTACTCCTGTTTTAGTTGGCTAATGCTGCAGAATGCAAAACACCAGGATGGAGTGGCTTTTATAACAAGGGGGTTTATTTGGCTACACAGTTACAGTCTTAAGGCCATAAAGTGTCCAAGGTAACACATCAGTAATCGGGTACCTTCACCGGAGGATGGCCAATGGCGTCCGGAAAACCTCTGTTAGCTGGGAAGGCATGTGGCTGGCGTCTGCTCCAAAGTTCTGGTTTCAAAATGGCTTTCTCCCAGGACGTTCCTCTCCAGCAAGCTTGCTCCTCTTCAAAACGTCACTCACAGCTGCACTCCATTCAGTCTCTTTGAGTCAGCACATTTATATGGCTCCACTGATCAAGGCCCACCCTAAATGGGTGGGGTCACGCCTCCATGGGAGTATCCCACCAAAGTCACCACCCACAGCTGGGTGGGGCACATTCCAAGCAAATCTAACCAGCACCAAAACGTCTGTCCCACAAGACCACAAAGATAATGGCATTTGGGGGACACAATACATTCAAACCGGCACAACTCCTTTATAATTTTTATTTCAGTAAGGTTATTGGGAGAATGACCCCTCTTTCATTTCTGATTCTAATCATTCATGTCTTCTCCCTATTTTTTTGCCTGGTTGATCTAGGTAAAGTTTATTCATTAAAATAATCTTTTCAGAGTCACCTTTTCATTTCATTGATTTTCTCTATTGTTTCCCATTCTCTGTTTTATTAATTTCCACTCTAATCTTTATTATTTCCTTCCTTCTGCTTATTTACATTTGGTTTGCTCTTCTTTTTCCATCTCCTTAAGGTGGAAGATTAGATCTTTCTTTCTTTTAATTTAAGCATTTGCATCTCTCTCTGCATACTGCTTCATCTGCATCCCATAACTTTTTGTTTGTTGTGTCTTTATTTTCATTCATCTTGAATTATTTTCTGAATTTCCTTTTGAGTTTTTCTCTGATTGATTAATTATTTGGGAGTGCTGTTTAATACTCATATTTGTGGCATTTCCAGATTTTTTTCCTTGGGCTATTGATTGCTAAATTTATTCCATTGTGGTTGAAGAATATACTTTGCATTATTTCTATTCATGTATTTATTGAGGCTTGTTTTATGGTCCACAATATGTTCTATACTAGAGAATGTTCCATGTGTGTATGATTAGAATGTATATTCTATTTTTGTTGTATGGGATGTTCTATAGTATCTGTTATGTGTAGTTGCTTAATAGTATTCTTCAAGGCTTCTATTTCCTTGGTGATCTTCTGTTTAGTTTTTCTATCCATTATTAAGCATGGAGTATTGACATCTACAGCTGTTAGTGTTGAATATTCTATTTCTGCCTTTATTTCTTTCAGTTTTTTTCTATGTGTTTTGGCACTTATGCAATTATAATTGTGTTGTATTCCTGATGTATTAGCCCACTGATCATTATGAACTGTCTCTCTATCTCTAGTAAATTTTTTTTCCTTTAAAGTCCATTTTGTCTGATAACTAGTATAGTCACTACAGCTTTCTTCTGGTTTCTGTTTAAATGATATATCATTTTCAATCCTTTTACTTTCAATATATTTGCATCTTTGAAACTAAAGTTTTTCTCCTGCGGTCAGCATATAGTTGAATCATGTTATTTTTTCCATTCAATCTGAAAATCTCTGCCTTTGGTTGGATTGTTTAATCCATTCGTATTTAATACTGTAATGATATAGTAGGATTTAGATATGGTATTTTACTTTTGTTTTTTAAATATCTCCTTTCTTTTTTGTTCCTCGATTCCTCCTTCACTTCTTTCTCTTGCATAGCTGAATATTTTCTAAGGTAGCATTTTAATTCCTTTAATGACTTTTTCAGTATATTTTTGAGTTTTTCTTTTCTTAGTAGTTGCTCTTGGGTTTACAAGACATATTTTAACTTATCAAAATGAGTTTCAGATTCATACTAGCTTAATTTCAGTGATATTGAAATGCTACTCCTATATAGTTATCGTCCATTCCCTCCTTTTTGTGTTATTTCATTATGCATATTATACCCATTAATGTTAAAAACCTAACAAAACATTGTTATAATTATTACTTTAATATCTGTAGCCATATCCTTAGCCTGATACACCTTTACTCTTACCCACCTCCACATATATTATATTTCTATATGTTATAGGCTTAGCATTACTCTTTTATAAAATTTCTTTTTCAGTAAGTTATGAGAACAAAGGAGAAAAATTGGTTTTTGTAACTCTTTTTTTATAATTACAAAGTTACCTTTACTGTTGCTCTTTCTCTTTTTGTTTGTGGATTCAAATAACTGCTTTGGGTCACTTGCTTTCAGCTTGAAGAACTTCCTTTAGTATTCCACATAAGACATGTTTGATAGCAACAAATTCTCTCAGTTTTTATTTATGAGGGAAAGTTTTCATTTTAAAAGTTAGCTTTCCTGGACATAGGATTCTTGGTTGAAGTTTTGTGTTTTTTCCCTTTTGGGCACTTTGAATATCTTGTACTACTGCTTTTGGCCTTTATTGTCTCTCCTGAGAAGTCAGCTGTTAATCTTATTGGGGTCCCCTAGTTTTTCTTTTGCTGCATTCAAGATTATTTTCTTGTCTTTGAGTTTCAGCATATTTACTTTGATGTGTCCATTTGTGGATCTCTTTGCATATATCCTTGGAGTTTCTTGAGCTTCTTGAATATGTACTTGTTTTTCGATAAATTTGGGAAGTGTACAGTCATTATTTCTTTGAACATTTTTTTATGCTCCATTCTCTCTTTCTGTTACTCCCATTACATGTATGTTAATGCACTTGATATTGCCTACATTCCTCTGAAGCTCTGTTTATTTTCCTTCATTCATTTTCCTCCCTGTTCATCAGCTTGCATAATCTCTATAGATCTACCTTTGAGTTCAAGCACTTTTGTTCTGTCAATTCAAATCTACTATTGAGCTCTTCTAGTGAAATTTCTTTCAGTTGTAATTTTAACTCCCAATTTTTTAATAACATCTATTTCTTTATTTCTATTCTCTATGTGATACAATATTGTAATCATACTTTATTTTTTAATCATGCTTTCCTTTGGTCTTGTGAACATATTTATAATAGCTACTTTGAAGGTTTTTTATGGTACATCTGACATCTGGTAACTCTCACAACAACTCTTATTGCCTAAATTTGTTCCAGTGCATAGATAATGTTTTTTATCATGCCTCAGAATGTTTTGTTGGAAACTAGATATTTTAGATCATATACTATAGCAATGCTGGGTACTATTCCTTCCCCCACTCCTTCCCATGAGACTTATTATTGCTATTTGCTTGTTTATTTTTTTGTGACTGGCTGGGTTTGGTGAAGTCTATTCCCCTCCACAATGTTAAGCCTCTGATGTTGCTTCTTAAGGAGGCACCGCCTGGGGATGCCCACAGTCACTGGGGGATGACACAGTATGTGTAGAGCTCTCTTTCTGAGATGACATCCAGATGTTAAAATCCATTAAGCAGGGTTGTGAAATGGCCAGCATCTCTCAGAGTGGCATCCTCACTCAGCTTGGCCCTTCAGCTTTCCTCTCCTGGACTGGGACCACTGCTTGTGAGCTGGGGAAAGGATGATGGGGTCCCAGTATTCTCAACACACTACTCCCAAGGCAGAGTTTCTGCTCTGTAAGAGGGTACTGAGCGAAAGAAGGGAGTCCCTCACCTCTCAGCTGTGGTCACCCAGGATTTAGCCTCAGCCACAAGTTGTTGGAGACAGGATGAGAAATGATGAGGTCTGGCTACTTCTGGGAGGAAAGACCTACAATTGTGATCTGGAAGAGAGAGCTCTGTGTTTTTGGCTACAGCAGTCTGTAGTGGGGTCTCTACCTCCCTGAGCTTGGAGGGGAGGGGAGTGTAGTCTTGGTTCAAATACCACAGACTCTAACCTTTCTTACTTTATTTTGTAGATTTTTCTTGAATATATGTTTCTTCATTTGATGTTTGCCCTCAGGTAACAGTTTCATGGTGGAATGGGTCAATGGAGATTTTCACACTGTCATGCCAGAAGTCAATCTTCCTTAATTCATTTTAATTAACTTGCTTATTGACTGGCTAAATTCTGATAGATAAAAATTATTTGTTTTTCTCTAGAAACTATTTTCAGATAAACTCTGCTGTATGTCCCTCCCCAGCCTCTTGTAACAACTCAGGCATGATTCATGGATATATGGTCACTTTCAGATGTTTAAATGTCCATTTGAAACTGAAATCACACAGTCAACTTTATTTTTCCCCTCTACCCAAGGTAAGACTTGACTCATTCATTGATCAAGGAACTATTATGGTGTGTGTGTGTATGTGTCTGTGTTAAGGTAAGTGTGTTTAATTTTCCGTGTTTACGTTACTTCCTGTCTGCTACTACTGGCTCCTCAAGAACAGGGAAGGGCATTTAAAGAAAAGGAGACAAAGACTTGCAGACAGCTGCTGTGGTCAGCTAACCAGAGCTGCACCCTCTTCTTCTTTGCAATAGCAGCCTATTCCAGACAGCCTCCTGTTGGAGGAATGCTCCAGTCAAGAGGCAGATATCGATTTCTATGGTAGTATATACCCTTCAAACTCCAGTCACACCCCGCACACCCTAGTGAACTTTCTCAGCCATGGCAGTACTGACTTAGGCATATGAGATTCTGCAACTCAGCTTCATCATGCCAGTGCATAAGATGTCAGTCTTCTGGAGGCATTCCAACTCTACTCTTTTAGAGGCCTCTTGGGTCATCAATCATTAGATCTGAGGTGTGGGAAAAAGCATTCCCATGGGAAGGAGTGGAGAAAAGCCAGAGCACTCTCCCTTTTGCTTTTCCTACTCTAGCAACTCATTCTAATTTATGAATTCCTCTTAGATAGCTTGTCTTTCTTTTATAAGCTAGTTGCTTCTCTAGCTAGTTGGCTTGAGGAGCACAGGACTGATGCTATTATTTTTTATTGAGCCCTATAAGGCAGTTGTGGTAACTTCCAGATATTATCTTTAGAATCCAGGGGCAATCTCATCTATTGTCCCTACATTTATAGCTGAGAGAAGAGGAAAATTCCATTGAAAATTCTGTTAATATTCTGTTTGATATTCTGTTCATATTCCCAGGAGGTCTAGCATAATTCATGACCTATTACTATAGGGGTTTAATAAATACTTATTTAATGGAGGATGAATGAATAAATGAATGAATAATCAAGTACAAAAAGTGTAGGAAAGGGAGAATCATTCTGTTATAGTGATCTCAAAATCATATTATGTTAATGGCCACTCTATAGTTATCTATTGCTGCATAACAAATCACTCCATATTAGCAGCTTAAAGCAACAGACATTTATTTTCTCCTAGTATCTGAGGTCAGGAATCCAGAGCTTAGCTTGATGGTTCTGACTTGGGGTCTTTCATGAGGTTGCCATCAAGATGGTTGTCAAGGGCTGCCGTCACCTGAAGATTTGACTGGGCAGAAGGACCCACATCCAAAATGGTGCCCTCACATGGCTTTGGCAAGAGTCTTCAGTTCCTTGCCACAAAAGCCTTTGTGCAGGCTGCTGGCAGCTTGGCAGCTGGCTTTCCTCAGATTGTGTAATGAGGGAGAGGAAGGGAGAAAAGGAAAGAGAAAGAGAGAGACCAAGTCAGAACCTCCAATGTCTTTTATAATTTCTGGCATATTCTCTCTGTCACAAAGACCAACTCTTGCAGAATGTGGGAGGTGACAGCAGAAGGGTGTGAATGAGAGGAGGTGGGTTCATTGAGTTTCATCTTGGAGCCTGGCTACCTGCAGACTGTTCACCTGACAACTCTGAATGCTCATAAATTCAACAATGTAAAAGAAATGGGCCAATTCCTCGGAAACCGCAAACCACCAAAACTCAGCCAATATTAAATAGTCAAAATGAATAGTTCTTTAACCATTAAAGAAATTCAATTTTCAATTAAAATTCCTGAAAAAGAAATTCCAGTTCCAGATGTTTTCATTGGATAATTCTACCAAACATTTAAGAAGATATAAATGAAATTTCACACAAATTCTTCCCATCTAATTTTATGAAGCTGTATTACCCTGATTCTGAAAACAGGCAAGGAGAATACCAAAGAATAAAAAAGAAAAGAAAACTACAGACCAGCATCCCTTATTAACTTAGATGAAAAAATATCTCAATAAAATATCAGCAAATTGATTACAGCAAAATATGAAAAGAATGATACACCATGACCAAGTGGGATTCATTCCAGGTATGCAAGGCTGTGTAAGCAGTGTATACATGTTTTTTTTAAAAAAAAATCTTCATATTGAATTAGGTTGAACAAATACATTGAAGGATGTATTTCCATTTGTGAAAATATTTTCAGTAATATTTGAGAAATTATGGGGGAGGTGAGGTGTTCCAGAAGATTATAGGCACTCTTCTCTTTCCACGGAACATTGAAATTCATTTCAACTCCCTTCTTGTGCCTTTCAAATTCTGGTTAAGGGTTGAGAGGATGAGTTGTAGTTCCATGTTTGGACTGTTGGAGGAGAAGGAAGACCATCAGTGTCTTCAGATGGTAGCTGGTTTTCTCCTAAATTCTAAACTCAACCACAGTTCACTATCCTTACTGTTAATTTACTTCCAAATATGAGTATCCAGTTTACAGAAGACATGCATTCTCTGTTTATCAACATGACTTTGACCTTTTGGTTGTGAAATAATAACTAAGACTTAATTATTCTAAAATATATTCACCCTTATCTTGCCCTAAAATTCATTACAAATTTTATTACCTTAAATAAAAAATGCCTTTGTCTGAGTTTTTTAGATAAATGGCACCATGCCAAAACCTCATCTAGCTTTTATCACATAGATTCCACTCAATAAATATTTGATCAATTAATGCCCAGGTTTGTTCCTTGAACTTAAAGGATAGAGAGGATTGGAGAAGGGGTAGGAATTTATATTGCCACCTGAGGCATAGTTAATGGAACATGAAGCTGTTTTCAAACCTTTTAGAAATTATAGAGCAAGAATTAGAATTATAGAATTGATAGATTAAGGTATGTTCTTGTCAAACAGCACAGAGTCAGTAGATAGAAGTAACAGGTTGGCAGATACAAACCATTTTGTAAAAGACCATTCCAGTGATGAGCTATTCAAAACTTGCAATAAACTGAATTTTGAGATGGTAAACTGCCCATCACTAGAAGTATTCTACTAATGTGTTCTGGCATTGGATGAACAGTTGAACAACATGATATTGAAAGCCCCATTCAATTCCAAGTTTATGCTTCTTTAAGTGAAGAAATAATCTGCATTCATTGAATGTTGTATATTCAAAACATGTGCATAAATATAGACTTGTAAAATAAATCCTCTTTACATTGTCTTATGCTTTTGAAAACAAAGTTCTGCTCAATTACAAAATCATTTTAGCCTCTCTCACCAAGTGAAGTGGCAATAAGAGAGATTAAAGAAAAACACATCTACACTGACACACAGAAACATAAAATTTGTTCTTAATACTGCCAAATTTTAGATAGCTGACTATCTAAATTATGTTGAGTACCCAGTGTGGTTTTATTGGAAAGAGAATACTCTTTAACTCAGCACCCATATTTCACTGCTGAAAGGACTACCTTAGGGAGAATGAGTTGCTAATCAGACTGGTCAGATTCTAGAACCCACCTTAATGTGAGAATCACTATAACCAGAAAACGGTATAGCTGTCTCTTCATCCTTATATATTTCTTTTGTGCCAGACCTTCATATATTTACATCACACACGCATATGTATATCATAGGCAAATATACATGTACATATTTTCACCTACATTTTCTTACAAGTCAAATGATTATAGTTATTCATGGAGGACCAATGCAAGAATTTCAAGGAATCATTGAATGTAAGACTTGGAAAGGATCTTAGAAATCATCTAGACCAAATTTCCACTGGAAAGATGAGGAAGCTAAATGGAAAATATTTTTTTAATATTAGAGCTGTGCTAAGCAGCCATGTTTTCTCACTCACAATTATACCATTCCATTCTACCATCCTTTTATTCATGCTCACAGTTCCCTAACCTTCTCCCAGCCCTTGAAAGTGGGCTGATTCAGCTACCCTGTTGGGTGAGCCACAGCAGCTCCTGGGATGAGGATGGATGATTGTGGATGGGGTGGAAGAAATCATGGGGGAAGGAATAGGCTGCATTATGCTCTGGAGCCCTTCTACGAACGAAACTAGTGTGACCAGTCACATCGTCTGATTTTTGGAGCCCTCTAAGAACTCTGGTATAATCAAAACTAATATGTTCTGCCTGAATCCTACATATGGCTCAAATATGCACTTGCTCTATCCAAAAAAAAGAAAAAATCCGAGAAACTGAAAGAACTTTGCTTCCAGCAATGATTGGTAGAATTTATTTCCCCTCCAAATGTAGTTTTATTTTCTAAAGCAAGCCTGCCGAGCTCAATGAACAGATTATGAAAGTTGATACAGAGAAAGTGAAACACAGTGTCTCAGATTTGGTGCCGAATTGGAACCCTGGCTTTCTTCCGGGTACTGTGACTTTTCATTGCATGTAGTTGCATTCTTTTAGCTGTCACTAGATTGGATACCCCAGAGTTAGAGGGAATTTTTTATTGGAAGTGTGGATTTGAGTTATGAAGCAAATAAATAGTTGATCATAATACCGAGAAGTAAATTCAAATGCAGTACCGTAAGATCTGACAAAATTTTCATGCGAAGACCAAAAATTATCGAAGATTCCTAACTTTTAATCACGCCAACTTTGTGCCTAAGTCTTTACTCCAGAGTTTGCACAAACAGAACTAAGAATAAATGAGTAGAGTGATCTATAGCTATAAAACATTTCCAGACACAGTGCCTCATTGGGTTCTGATATTATCCCAATTAAGCATGTTGGATAGTAAGTAGGAAAACTTAGGCTCTAGACAGTTTTGTCATTTCCCAACATCAGATAACTAAGAATCAGCAGAATAGGGTCTTAAATCTAGATCCTCTGTTTCAAAATCTTGTATCTTTCCACTAAGACTTTTGGCCAAATGAACATGAAAACATAGTGTTAGTTTAAATGGCTGTATCGCTCCTTCTCCTCTTCATTCATAGTTCAGGAAAGATCAGCTCTCCGGCATTTAAATTCTTAATGCCTACATGTAGTATAAAAAATTTGAATGCTTTATTTTGTAATTGTGTTAAAAATGTCTGTCATAGATGTTGGGTTGTTACTCCAGTGTTATACATGATGGATCTGGGACTCAAGTGCTTATGTGATTTATGTCAATTCATTGGGACTCAACCATGACTCACAACTCCAAGTCAGCAGTTCTAAATCTCATCAGTCCCACCTTTCGGTTGGGGAATTCCCAGGGTTAGTGTGCTTTAGAGCCAAGATGCTCCCCGAGTTGGCTTTGAGTGTGATTTATTGCTCTGGTATGAAGCTTGAAGACCAGTCAGTTTAGCAGGGTCTAAATCGCATCCACATCACCAGAGAACACAAGAAACAGAATCGTTCCCTGGCTAACCCACCTACATGAATGCTACAAAATCAGCAAGCATTAGATTTACAGAAATTTAAGTGGTATCTCTGATTTGGTCACCAGTCATCTTAAGTAGGACATCTGAAGCATTGGCAAGATAAGTCTCTCAGCTTATTTCTGTTGGCTTATGCTGCCAGGAAGGAATTTATCTTTACCCAGAAAGCATATACCTCATGGCTGAAGTTAGATGATCTGTTCAGGGTACCCCTTGGCACTTAGGTAGTAACTGGGCCCAAAGAAGTATATTTTCCATCCCTTACCATGATGAGGGCCATATTTTCATACAAATTTGAGCCCTTTCTTCTTTGCCAGCCAGTAAATATAACCTTGTTTAAGAAAAAGCCAGAAAAATATGGCTTGTGGAAATCAAGTAGCATTTATGAAGCACTATTTACTTGTGTTACTGTGTCAATAAATAAAAATCATATGGATTAAATTTCCTTGTGAATAAATAAGAACTCATTAACGAGGAGTTGGATTTGCATTTAGCCAAGGCTACAGCAATTTAGTTAGGATTTGCAGCCCTTTTGAACCAGATGGACCTGCAGTAAAATGGATCATAAAAACAAAATGTTGCAATACGTTTTGATAAAGTATTCTGAGATCTTTTTTTCTTCTTTATCTGACCAGTTTTTAAAATTTTGATTTGTTAAAAATGAGCAAATTCTGTGATTTTTGTTAATATTAACAAAAAATATTCTAGTTGATAAAAAAAATCTTTTCTCAATGAAAGGAATTTACAATAATGGAACTAGAGGCAAAGATTTAAGATGCTGGGGGACAAAGAGCAAGTCATTGACAAAGAGGGATAGAAAATTGCTTCTTCTGAGCCCTCTACTCAACCTTTTTTGCTTTCTACCTTCATACTAATGACAATTTTAATGATGATGTGATATTAATGGTAGCACAAATGACGAAAATAGTTCTACATGAAACCTCAATTAAATATGAAAAAGCAACTTTACATTCACACACAAGGCTGGATTATTTAATGATTCAGCAGTGGGATTCATCCAGCTAACATTTTTGCAAGAGTAAGGATTCCAAACCAGAGTGATTGTGATCTAAAGATGATTAATGAGATCATCTTGCCTTTATCCAGCCATTTTACAGTAATATTCAAGTTACTACAGTCTATAGCTAATAATTTGATGTATTCTGGATAATGCTGGACAAAGCTCTAGAGAGGAATTGGATAAAACAAATGTTTTTATTTTTATAATTCACTTTGACCTGAAGCCAAGACTTACAGGATTTTGTTTGGAATTACATTTTGTTATTTGGAAGCAGAGTTCCCTAGGCTGTTAGATTGGCAGAGTTAGTAAAATATTGCTCATCTGAGCCTATTTAATCTTAGCACTCTGAAAAGTCCAATCTATTAATGCTGCTAAATTTAACCTCATGTGAGCCACTCCACTGGGGCATGGGTTTCACATTCTGCTCAGTACAGAAAGTGAAAGTTCCTTCTACCTCATGGTTTGATTCACACACTCAAACAGGCTCAACCTGATGAAGCCCACCTCGTTTTCTCAATATAAATAGATCAAGACATGTTAGAGATTTCTGAACACTTTTCATGGATTTAACAGTTATTTCTTTAGTGCCTCCTATGTATTCAGGCTAGAAGCGAGGATATTTCTGCCCTGATGGAACTCAGAATCTGGTAGTGGAGAGAAGTGCATAAACAAATGGTGACACTAAAATGTGAGTGTGCAATAAAAGTAGGTACAGAGTGCTATGGTTTTTCAGATTTTCAGATGGCTATTAGCAAAGGCTGGAGTCGGGTAGGAGATGTATCAGTTATCTGTGACTGCATAACAATGATTTCTAGAACTACTTGGCTTAAAACAACAGCCATGTATTGAGTCATGCTTTTGCTCTTTGGTCTGGGCTGAGCCACACAGTTCTGTTGCTGTCTTCTGGGGTTTGGTGTGGGCTAGACGGTCCCAGATAGCCTTACTCACATACCTGGAGGTTAGCTGGGATTCTCAGCTAGACCATGCATGTGACCTTCCAGCAGATTAGCCCATTTTGTTTTGTTTTTTATATGACGGCTACAACTTTCCAAGAAAGGGAGAGCAAGAGCTTCAAGGCCTGTTGAACCAAGGCTTGTAAGTCATGCATCGTGGCTCCCATTGCATTTTATTGGTGAAAATAGTAGCTGGGCTATCCTAAAATCAAGAATGGGGGACACAGTTTCCATTTCACAATAGGAGAAACTGGAAGAAGTTATAGGCAATTTTAAAACACTACAGAGAAATGAACCAAAGGAAGTGCTTTTGAGCTGGGTCTTAAAAGATTTCTGTGCATTTTCTAGACAGGAATGTAAGTGTGTGTGTTGGCTCAGGGGTGGGATGGGGGTTGGTGTTCCAGGAAGTCCAGAAGGAGCATTCCAAACTTAGAGATCAAAGCATAGTGTAACGTTTGTGAAACTGCAAGTAAATTTATATGGATTAAATATAGAATGTAGTATAGCTGCCAAGGAGAGAGGGTAACCAAAGTTGGAATGATGGCAAAGAGAGTAATAGAAATGGTTCTGGAATGGTAGATTGGGCAAAGATTGTGAAGGAGCTTACATGAAGGACTAAGTCCTTTGTAATTTATCCTCTAGTCATTTGGTCAGCAGGAATCAGTTATCACATCAAGTTTCAAACCCTTTCTGGCCTGGGGAAGTCACTGAATAAGTATTTGTTAAATACATTAAAGTAGGTTAGTCTAGGTTGAACTTCAATGTTTGGAAATGAACGGAGGTCATGGTAGCACGTTGTGAGAATAACTAACAGTGCTGAATGGTGCATGAATGTGGTGGAAAGGGGAAGCTCAGAGTCACATATGTCACCAGAAGGAAAGTTGGAGGTTAAAAGATGGGAATGTGTAGAACAGTGACTCTTGTGGTTAACAATGTCCAAAATTGACTATACAAATATTAGAAATCCCTCTCATGAACTAGAACAAATGTATGACACTATAACTAGAAGTTAATAATAGAGGGGCATATAGGAAAAAAATATTTACCTATTGCAAACTATATACTACAGTTAGTAGTATTTTAACATTCTTTCATCAACAGTAACAAATGTACTATACCAATACTATGACTCAATAATGGAGGGTGGGTGGTTAGGGGTATGGGAAGATTTGAGTTTCCTTTTTTTGTCTTTATTTCTTTTCTGGAGTAATGAAAATGTTCTAAAAATTGAACAAAAATTAGTTGCAGTGATGAATGCACAGCTGTATGATGGTACAAGGGGCAATTGATTGTACACTTTGAATCTTTGGATAATTGTATGGTATGTGAACAATCACAATAAAAAAAAAAATTAGGTTAGTGATGTGATCAGACTTGCAGTTCTTGAAAAAATGGGATGAAATTAAGAAGACTCCATAGACCTCCAATAGTTCTCTATTTCTTGTTCAGCCTGAATCCGGAGCTACCAGTAGATATTCCCCCCAAATGTTCTCAACCCTGTGGTGGCTCCACCAGGGCTTAGGGGACAAATGGACTAGGATGGGCAGGTGTTCTCGTTTGCTAATGCCGCCATTATGAAAAATACCAGAAATGGATTGGCTTTTATAAAAGGGGTTTATTTGGTTACACAGTTAGTCTTAAGGCCATAAAGTGTCTAAGGCAATGCATCAACAATCAGGTACCTTCGCTGGAGGATGGCCAATGGTGTCTTGAAAACCTATGTTAGCTGGGAAGGCACATGGCTGGCGTCTGCTCCGAAGTTCTGGTTTCAAAATGGCTTTCTCCCAGGACATCCCTCTCTAGGCTGCAGCTCTTCAAAGGTGTCACTCTTAGTTGCTCTCGGGTTGTTTGTCCTCTCTTATCTCTGGAGCAAAAGTCTGCTTTAAAAGGCCGTCTTCAGACTGTCTCTCATCTGCAGCAATAATCTGGGCCTGTGTGGTTCTTTTTAAAGTACTCCAGTGATCCAATTAAGACCCATCCTGAATGGATGGGGCAACACCTCCATGGAAATAATCCAATGAAAGTTCTCGCCCACAGCTGATTGAGTCATATCTCCATGGAAACAGTCAATCAAAGAATTCCAATCTAATCAACACTAATACATTTGCCCTCACAAGCTTGCATTAAAGAATATGGCTTTTTCTGGGGGACATAATATATACAAACCAGCACAGCAGAGGTTAGAAAATGAACTTGAAACACACTTGGTTTTACTCAGCTGGTATGCTTATGTGGGGTGGGTGTGGAAGTTGTTGGAGGTATGTAGGCATCTAAGCCACCCCCAAACAGCTGCTTGGCCCCACCACTGAGAAGTCCTCTTCTCCCAAGCTGCTTCACCACTGAAGTCATGTTAGTCACCAGCTGTAAGTTAATGTTGATGCTGATTATTGAATAAGAGCAATTTTGGTTTGAGATGTCACTAAAGGTAATCTTCCCGTGACTTTTCTTTTTCTATTTAATTCAATTTCCTCTTGGCTTTTTATAAACATTTATTTTTTAATAATTATTGACTCACAGGAAGTTGCAAAAAGATCGCATAGAGGCCATGCACCGTTCGTCCATCTTCTCCCAAGGGTGATATCTTATATAATTGTAGCACACTATCAAAACCAGGAAACTGACAGTGATATATTACCATGAACTAGTTAACTGGACAAAACACCTAATTGACTTTTCACCATTGCTTCCTGCATTTGTGTTCCTGTGCATGCATCCCTGTGTGTATATATAGCTTTATGCAATTTTATGCCATGTATTAATTCATATAGTCAGTACCACAGTTGAGATGCAGAACTCTTCCATCACCACAAAGTCACTTATGCTAACCCTTTATATTCACACCTCCCTTCCTTGGAGTTTGACTCTATGACTGAGATAGTGCTGGAATAATTATACAGAAAAGGATATGCCATGAGACAATGGAGGTAAATAAAATTTCTGGGCTCCATTTTCTTGGAGACTTGTACATTATTTTATGTGATACACTAAGTTTTCTTGCCTTCTAATCCTGGCATCAACTAGCTCAATGTGTGTGGATGAGGCATTTGAGAATTTAAGTTGTTGCCAACTTTAAAGTTTCTTTTCATTTGCATGTTGCTCTCTTGCTTTACTGGAACTTTTTGCCCCTCCATCCCTCCCTCCCTCCCCTCAAAAAAAGACCAGTTCATATATTTACTATCTTTGTTGGCAGAGGGTATTACATCAAGCACCAACACTGTCACAGAAGCTCAATAAAACAAAATGTAAATAATGTAAATATATTACATACTTGGGCACAAATAATCACCACTCTTTTGAAAGTTCTCTTTCTATCATTAATAGACAGTGAAAATAAAGCAATTAAGGCTGATAGAGAGAGTGATGGTAAAGCCAGTGGTGACAGAGACAGTTAATTAAGGATGGTAGTGATTAAGGATGTTACAGAAACAAAATAATCCTACATATCCAGAGTTATTTGATGTGGGTTTTTACTATTGTTCTAGTTTGCTAAGGCTGCTGGAATGCAAAACACCAGAGATGGATTGGCTTTTATAAAAGGGGGTTTATTTGGTTACACAGTTACAGTCTTTAGGCCATAAAATGTCCAAGGTAACACATCAGCAATCAGGTACCTCCACTGGAGGATGGCCAATGGTGTCCGGAAAACCTCTGTTAGCTGGGAAGGCACATGGCTGGCATCTGCTCCAAAGTTCTGGTTTCAAAACAGCTTTCTCCCAGGACATCCCTCTCTAGGCTGCAGTTCCTCAAAAATGTCACTTTTAGTTGCACTTGGGATATTTGTCCTCTCTCAGATTCTCCAGAGCAAGAGTCTGCTTTCAATGGCTGCCTTCAAACTGTCTCTCATCTGCAGCTCCTGTGCTTTCTTCGAAGTGTCCCTCTTGGCTGTAGCTCCTCTTCACAGCTGCATGGAGTTCCTTCTGTTTGTCAGCCCATTTATATGGCTCCACTGAACAAGGCCCACCCTGAATGGGTGGGGCCACTCCTCCACGGAAATACCTCATCAGAGTTATCACCTACAGTTGGGTGGGGCACATTTCCATGCAAACAACCTAATCCAAATGTTCCAACTTAATCCCCACTAATATGTCTGCCCCACAAGATTGCATCAAAGAATATGGCTTTTTCTGGGGGACATAATACATTCAAACCAGCACAACTATTATTAAGGAAAATATTTGATGGCAAATTAACCATCTAAAGTTCCCACCATTCACTGTTCATGCCAGGGTCTCACTTGGGTCTTCCTTTTATCTATGTGTTCATTGACACTTAATGCAAGGTTATTTATGAAGAAGGTAGACAGACACAGATGAAGTTTTTTGAAAGGTCATCTTGATGTATTGATGGGGTTTTGGTGATTTCTATCACAATATAAAATTAGAAAGAACTTCTTGGGACAATGGTGGAGAAGGGAGCTCCAGGACTCACTCCTCCTCCATAAACAGCTAGTGAACCTGTATGTACCAGAACCTATCTGGAACAACTTTTCTGAGACTCTCAAGGCCAGGGGAGCATTGTACAGTATCCAGGGAAGAGTGGGGTAAAAAGATGCCGAGAAAATGCAGTAAAGAACTGTGAGTAACTCAATCCATGGTGGCTGCCAGCACCTAGTCCCCAACCCTCCCACCCCCCGAGGTGAGCCAACTTGGATCCAGTCCCTGGCTGACTGCTGCACACAAAACCCTCTTCCCCAAGTACAGGTGGAGGCATGGCCAAGTACTTATCATAGCTTTTGATTGGTGAATTTAGTTAAATGTGCCCTGGCTCTGAACTGCTGTTTTAGCCCACCCCAGACAAGGACTGCATGGCCATTGTTTCAATCTCACCCTCAACAGGGACAAAGATGGTGGAGGTTTAAAGATGCAGGGCTTCCTTAGGATTGCAGGGAACAGTTTGCTGAAGAGCACTAACTGCTGGGCAGGCCAGGAAGTTGCAGCTTTGGGGAGCCATCAAAAAGGGTTTCTGATGTCTTTAGTGACTCTCTCCCGAGGGTCCTTTGGAACTGGTCTGCACCCCCTTTGTTGCTTATTGGCTCTAAATTTTGGCTTGGAAATACTGGCTTGGGAAATTCCCTCAAATTTTCCCTCCAGACAAAAGCATCTAGAGGCAGCAAAAGGAGAGTAAAAAAAAAAAAAAAAAAGTTATAAAGCCAAATCACAAACAGAGCAGAACAAGATTCAGAGAGAGGGAACAGAGGAAAGGAAGCTTTCTTTTGAGGGTGAAACAATTATACAAACAGTTGAATCTTAAAAAGTGTACCACATACTCAGAACAAGAATTAGATGAAGAGCTGAAAAAAAAAATGGATCAGTTTAACTTAGATAATTCTAAAGGTCTAGAATAAATTGAAACAAGTGTCAAAGAAGAATCTTAACACAAAGACAATCAACAGTAAAACCCAAGGCAAGACAGAGAGAAACTGTCCTTTAGAGTAAACTCATCAAGATAATCAGATGCCTAGATATCAGCAAAATTTACAAGCCATTGTTACAGCCCAGTCAAAGTTACAAATGAAAACTTAGGAAGTGACCCAGAATTTGGAAAGGCTAATCAAAGATGTTCAAGCAAATCTCTTAAATCAATTCAAGGAGATGGAGCAAAATATGCATTAAGACTTAAAGGATATTAAGAAGACACTGAGTGAGCATAATGAAGAATTGAAAAGCATGAAAAGAAACACAAAAGAACTTATGGGAATAAAGGGCACAATAGAAGAGATTAAAAATGCACTGGAGGCACACAACATTAGATTTCAACAGGCAGAAGAAAGGATCAGTGAACTAGAAGATAGGAAAATCGAAATCTTACAGACAGAAGAACAAATAGAAAATAAAGGAAAAATTGAGCAGGATATCGTGAATTTAATTACAGCATGAAGTGCACAAACATATGTGTCACAGGTGTCCCAGAAAGAGAAGAGAAAGGAAAAAGGGCAGAAAGAATATTTGAGGAAATAATGGCCTAAAATTTCCCAACACTTAGGAAAGGCATAAAAATAAATGTCCAGGAAGTGCAACATACTCCAAACAGAATAAATCCTAAATGACCTACTCCAAGACACATACTAATCAGAATGTCAAATGCCAAAGATAAAGAGAGAATCCTGAACATAGCAAGGGAAAAAACAATTCATCACATAGAAAGGAACTGTGATAAGATTAAGTGCTGTTTCTTATAAGAAACCATGGAGGCAAGAAGTCAGTGGTATGATATAGTTAAGGTACTGAAAGAGAAAAAATGCCAGCCAAGAATTCTTTTTCTAGAAAAATTGAGTTCAAAATTAAGGAAGAATTTAAATATTCACAGATAAACAGAAACTGAGAAAGTTCATCAACAAAAGACCTGATCTACAAGAATTACTAAAGGGAGTTCTGCAGGCTGAAAGGAAAAGACAGGAGAAGACTTGGAGGAGATTGTAGGAATGAAGATTATCAATAAGGGGAACTAAAAGGGTAAGAAGAGAGATACAAAAAAAAAGGTATGGTATATAAAAACAAATGGATAAAATATTTGAAACAAATACTGCCTTTACAGCAATAAATTGCATATTAATGGACTAAATTCCCCAATCAAAAATGCAGATTGGCAGAATAAATAAAGTGTGATCCATCTATATACTGTCCACAAGAGACTCACCTTAGACCCAAAGGTAAAAATAGGTTGAAAGTGAAAGGTTGGAAAAAGATATTTCATGCAAACTGTAACCAAAAAAGAGCTGGGGTAAGTATGATAATGTACAACAAAATGGACTTTAAAGGCAAAACTGTCATAAGAGACAAAGAAAGACACAATATGCTAATGAAAGGGACAATCCACCAAGAAGAAATAACAATAATAATACTTCTGCACTTAGCTAGGGTGCCCCCAAATACAAAAGGCAAACATTGACAAAACTGAAGAGAGAAACAGATGTCTCTATGATAAAAGTTGGAGACTTCAGTACACCATTCTCATCAATGGAGAGAACATCTAAACAGAGGATCAATAAGGAAACAGAGAATTTGGATAAAAGGACAAATAATTAGATCTAACAGACAGCCAGTTATATATTCTTCTTAAGGGCCTAAAGATCATTCTTCAGGATATACCACAGGCTGGTCACAAATCAAATCACAATAAATTTTATAAAGATAGAAATTATACAAAGCACTTTTTCTGACCATAATGAAATGATGCTGGAAATCAAAAACAGCGGAGAAGTGGAAAATTCACAAATACATGGAAATTAAACAATACACTATTTAACAATCAGGAGTGAAAAGAAAAATTGCAAGGGAAATCAGTAAATATCTCAAGATGAATGAAAATGAAAACACAACATATCAAAACTTATGAGGTGCAGTGAAGCCAATGCTAAGAGGGAAATTTATAGCCCTAAAAGCTTACATTAAAAAAGAAGAGTGAGCTAAAATCAAAGACCTAACTGCACTGGAGGAGCTAGAAAAATAATAGCAAACTAATCCCAAAGCAAGCAGAAAGAAAGAAAGAACAAAGATTACAGCAGTAGTAAATGAAATTGAGAATAAAAAACAATAAAGAGAATTAACAAACCAAGAGTTGGTTCTTTGGAAAGATCAAGAAAATTTGCCATTTTTAGAATGACAAAAAATGAGAAAGGATGCATATAAAATCAGAAATGTGATGGGGGAATATTATTACTGACCCCAAAGAAATAAAAATATCATAAGAGATACTATGAACATCAGTATGCCAACAAATTAGAAAACCTAGATGAAACAGACAAATTCCCAGAAACACATGAACAGCCAACACTGACTATAGAATTAGAAGACTTCAACAGAACAATTAGAAGTAAAGAGTTTGAATCAGTCATCAAAAACCTCCCAACAAAGAAAAGCCTAGGACCAGATGGCTTCACAGGTGAATTCTACATCATTCCAGGAAGAATTAATACCAGTTTCACTCATATTTTTCCAAAAATTTGAAGAGGAGGGAACACTACCACCCTCATTCTATGAGGCCAACATCACCCTAAAGCCAGAAAAAGATAATATAAGAAAAGAAAATTACAGACCAATTTCTCTGATGAAAATAGATGTAAAAGTCCTCAACAAAGTACTTGCAAATGAAGTCCAATGGCATATTATCATGATTTATTCTAGGTATGCAAGGGTGGTTCAACACAAGAAAATCAAATATTATAATTCACCACATTAAATTGACTGGGAAAAATCACATGATCATCTTGATTGACACAGAAAAGGCACTTGACAAAATCAAGCATCCTTTCTTCAAAAGATAGAATCAAAGGAAACTTTCTCAACATGATAAAAGCTATATATGAAAAACCCACAACTAACATTGTACTCAATGTTGAAACACTGAAAGCTTTCCTTCTAAGATCAGGAACAAGACAAGGATTCCCACTTTCATCACTTCTATTCAGCATTGTGTTAGAAATTCTAGCTAGAGCAGTTAGGCAAGAAAAAGTAATAAAAGGCATCCAAATGGAAATTGGATTCCATTTGAACAAAATGTAAAATAAATATATCTATAGAGACAGAATTAGATTAGTGGTTATGTAGGGCTGGGGAAAGAGAGAGAAATTGAGATGTGGCTGCTAAAGGGTATAGGGCTTTTCTTTTGGGAGAAATGAAAATGTCCTAAAATTAATTGTGGTGATAAATGCACAACTCTGTGATTATACTAAAAGACATTGATTGTACACTTTGGATGGATTGTATGGTATGTGAATGTATCTCAACAAAACAGCTTTTAAAGAATCTTGAATACTAAGATTTCAGCAAACATCCCTGATTGGCTATACTCTACACATTAGTCACACATAATTACTGGGAAAATCAGGTACTGTCCGTGTACACTGGGAGACAACAACTGGGAGGTGACAAGTGGAAGCTTGTGCCTGGTTTTTCCTGGGCTCTGTCCTATGACCATTTTCCTTTGCTGGTTTTAATTTGGATAGTTTTGCTGTAATAAACCTGTAACTCTGAGTAAAACAGCTTTTCTGAGTTCTGTGAGTTCTAGCAGATCATCAAACCTGAGGGTAGTATTGGGGACCCCACCAACATAGGCTAAAATTAACAAGAATGACAATTACAAGTGTTGGCATAGTTGTAGAACAACTGGAATGCTCATACATTGCTGATATAATGTAAAATAATACAACCACTTTGAAAAACTCTTAGGCAGTTTCTTAAAACATTCATCAAATACCTACCACAAAATCCAGCCATTCCAATCCTGATATTTACACACACACAAGAGATTTGACACCATGTCCATACAAGGACTTCTACACAAATGGTTCATAGCAGCTTTATTCAAAATGGCCAACACTCAGAATAACCCAAATGCCTACCAATAGGTAAACAGGGAAACAAATACAGTCTATACAACTCAGCAAGAAAATGAATGTGCTGCTAATAATGTGCAGACACATGGTCGTATCTCAAAATCATTATGCTGAGTGGAAGTAGCCAAACCAAATAGAGTACATACTGTATGATGATTACATACATTTATATGAAGTTCTATAAAGTACAAAATAATCTACAGTGACAGATAGGAAATCAGTAGTTCACTCAGGACCAGGAATGGAAGAAAAGATGTAATGCACAGGAGCATAAGGAAACTTCGGGGTGTGGTGGAAATGTTTTATATCTTGTTTGTGGGTGTGGTTTCACAGGTGTATATCTATTAAGATGCACTGAACTTGTTCATTTTATATGGACACAGTTTATTGTATGTAAATTGCACCTCAATAGAGTTGATAATTATAAACTAAAAAAATTAGAAGGGTAGAATTATTGGAATGCTATAAGGGAAGAAAGAATCCCTTAAATAATCTAGTATAACTTCTTCATTCTCTACTCTACAAAGATGATGTGGCCACTTTTGATACCAAATTGTCTGTTTTAAAACTGAATAAATCAATTATGATCTGATTCATACACTCGCTCAGGGTGCGTTACCACTACATTTTACTTATTTCCAATCAATTACTCGAGAAACCACCAGGGGATTTTCCGTTTGAAAATGGTGGTGTTAGCATTTCCCCATTCTCTCTTCAGAAAGCACCCAAAAACAATGACAGAACAAGAAACAGAAACGTATCACCATTTCAATAAATCTGGCAGTTATCTGAAACCAATGTGACAAAATAGGTGGAAAGGCTACCAAAAAGTAGAAGAGGACTCTTGTGTCAGCCACCAGAGCCAGAGCCAGACTCAAAGACTCTTGGGTCAGGAAAGGGCAGGAAACCTAGCTAAGACAAGGGGAACATCATTAGGTGTTAGACCAATGTCCATTTTGCAACAGTAGTTAATTGCACTTTGGACTGTGGAGGGAGATTCCCTGCACCTGTTTTGTTTCTGAGAAACAGAAGAGTTGAAGATGAAAGAGGAACCACACAGATAGGTCTCTGTCTTTTTTCTTTGAGAAGTGTTGGGGAAATGAGAGGCTTCTCACTGCAGTCAGCTCTGTGGGTGAGTATCTGTATTGGCTGGGGAGAAGTAAAGATTAATGAACTCACACAGACTGTGATAATCATGATAACAATTCTTGCTGGTTTGGAACACTGCCTTTGTTCATTCCTATAAAAACCTCCTGGAAATAGCTAATCCAGCAAACAGTTATTTTATTCAGAGATGTATAATTAAGAATGAACCAATACAGTATCTGTAGAATAATGCCATAAAACAAAGCGGAAATGTCAATTATATAAATGTCAAAAATATATGAACTCAATATTTATCACTAATATTTATTTATCACTAATATATTATTATTAGTGATTATTTATCACTAATATATTATATATCACTAATATATATTAGTGATATATAATATCACTAATTAGTGATAAATATTTATCACTAATTAAAAAAAGCTTAATGAATAAATTGAAAGCATAAAATAAGAACACAAAGTCAAGATGTAAGACCTTAGAGAAGAGATGAGAATACATTCAAAGGGAGTGAAATGTCAGTATCAAAACTCAGGAAAGGGAAAACATTTTAAAATGTGAATTATTTTTAAAAAATAAAAACATCACAGATATTGGGATGAAAGAAGTAGCAGCCCAAAGGGGAAGAGTTACTTTTTAGCAGTTAGAAGACAGGAATGGTAGAAGTAGACAAAATGAAAGGAAAATAATACATTGTTAAAATGAATGATAGAAAATGAAATTTATAGAAGACAGGGAGATTCAAGATATATATATAATTGGGAATCTTCAAAGAAGGAATTCAAAATACAATTCTAGGAATTTTTCAGATATAGCAGCAGATCTAAAAAGCCCATTTTTTTTCCCCTAGGACTGGCAACACTGGGATTTATTAAAATTTACTTGAAAGAAAAGTAATTCTGTGTACAACCAGGTAAAAATACCTGTGTAACCATATGGGAGCAATAAAATCAGAACATTGCCTCATGTATTACACTAAAATAATTTCAAAATAAATAATTGAATTAAATATTTAAATGTAAGAAATATAACCACAAAATAATAGATGAACCAGGGAAGATATGCTATCATCTTGTGGTTACAAAGTCCTTTCTAGATATGAATGTTAAAAGATTGATATATTTAAATACTTTTAAAAAAATCACTCCATGGCAAAAATCACCCTAAAAAATGTTTATGACTCAATTGACAAAATGGGAAAAATATATTAGGAGCTTTTATCACATATAAAAATAACATATGCTAATTGCTAACATAAGCAATCCAATAAGAAAATGGAGATGGAATATGTAAATTACAGAAAAAATGGATTTTAAACCTAATAAAAATGTTAAATCCTACTTCAAAGAAAATTAATGAAAGTTCAAACCAAGGGATTCCATTTTTCACCTATCAGAATGACAAAATAGCAAAAGTTTGATAAGGTGTTGGCCTGTGTTTCCATGTAGGCCACTCTTGCATTCTTGGTGAAGGAAGAAAGGAAGGAAGAAAGGAAGGAAAGAAGGAAGGAAGGAGGGAGAAGGGAGGGAGAGAGGAAGGAAGGAAGAAGTAAAGCACAGAACAGTATGTAGGATGTATCATTATTTGTGAAACGGGATAGGTGATATATTTAAACAATCAGTTGTAATGCATAGGGCTTTCTCCAGAAGCAGCCAAGAATGAGAATACGGTTACCTCTGGGGAGGAAAACTTGGTGGTTCTAGGAAGGGGTGGAAGTGTAAGACCTCATGTAATATGCTCTTTTGAGTTTTTGTTCCTAGTAATTGTCTTTCTCATTAAAAACAATATTAGTATAAAAATGTGCAGCATTAAGAAAAATCCCACTACCTCCCTCTTAAGCTTGCAGGCCTACTGCTGCAGCGGGAGTAGGTAAGGGTCTGCCCTCCTTACAGTGGCAGGTGTAAGGGACTGCAGAATCTCCTCAGCCCCCACGGCTGTAGCTTCCCAGGGCTGCAGGGTGTCTGCATGGAGCACTAGTCCTGCCCTGACAGGGTGCCCAATAAAGTGCACTTACTGACACATACAACAGGGCATTGGGGGTGCTTGACTTGTGTTCAGGGGTTATAGTTCTCTACAGCACACACATTGTTCAGCCTCTACTCCTCAAAATCAATTCACTGTGTCAGTAAGCCTGGGACTAGAGAGATTTCAGAGACCTGGCAACCCCCTCACACTCATAGATACTTAACACTGAGCCCTGGCAACAGGCTGTGTAAGTTTAACCCCAAAGCTTCAATGCTCTGGCCTGCCCTTGAGCTTTGGGCAGAACCCCTTAGGTCTACTGTGATATTCTCCTTAAACTCTAAATATAAGAAGTAGTGCTGGGATTCTATACTTTCCTTTCTAGATATTCCCAGCCTCTTTATGTTAATTGGTTCATCTCTTCACCAGATCCAAGTGTTACCTAAGAAGAGGCCAAGTAGCATTTCTAACTCACTCAAGACAAACACACCAGCAAGCCACAAACGAATAAAGAACAGCGCCGGTTGCCAGCTTATTGTCTCTTGGCTTCACTGATCTGCTTGTGACTGTGCAGTTGGATCTTGTACACATTTCTACTTTGCCAGTGGAAGATGTTACCAAATCTGGGGCAACAGTGGGTCTGTTCTCAGCTTGCTCTTGGGGCATCTTCCAACTTGTTAAGCCTGATCCACAATTCCCTGCCCACCAGTCTCAGTCTGCTGCCACTCCTGCAGGGGGTGTTTCCCACTTTTAGTTCCCTGATACCATCCTTGACCTAGAAGTGCATCAGCTCTGGCCCAGGGCAATCCTGCAAACTTCTCCTCCAGCCAAGGTGCTGCCATCGCCTCCTCCCCCATTCCAACACTCTCTGAATGCCAGCCTTGAAGTGGGGAGACCCTCTTTCCAAGTTTGTGCCTTCCTTGGGTATTAGGGTATTATTTAGGGTTCTCATTCATCCTTTCTGAGTAGCTACCCCTTATAAATAGTTAATAATATTTTATATTAAATCTTCACTCTTCACATCACTGTGTGGTTTCTGTTTGGACCTTGACTGATAGACAAACTAACAGTGTTTTTCCAAGACAGTGAGACACGATTTGTCTTGTATTTATTTAGCTCAGTGGGACCCCCAAGCTTTGTTCTAGGTTGACCTATCTATGTTGGTTACAGAATGGAGGGCAGCAACTTACAGCAAGGAAGAAAGAAATTGCATTCTAGGGAATTTAGCTACATATAAATTGCTTGAGATTGGGGGCTGGCAAGTCTGAAATTTGTAGTGCAGTACAGCAGGCTGGAAGCTCAGCCAGGAGTTGATGCTCTAATCTTGAGGGTGAATTTCTTCTTTACCAGGAAATCTCAGTTTTTGCTCATAAGGCCTTCAACTTATTGGCTGAGGACCACCCACATCACTGACAGCCGTCTTCTTTAGTTAAAGTCAACAGGTTGTAGGTGCCAGTCCTATCTACAAAATATCTTCACCGAGTTTGATCTGGTCTGGCCAAGTTGATGCACAAGGCTAACAATTGAACCCCGGATTAAAGAGTTTAACAAGATGTTGAGAGAGAAATCTTGAGAGGGTTTGAGAGACTAAAGGCCACAGTGAAAGCCATGAATCTCCCAAGCTTAACAGAACCTTCTCGCAAGCATAGTAAATTATCCTGCCGTGGCAGAGCTGCGTTCACAGAAAATTTTGCCATTTATGATCTTAGTTGGAATCTTGCCCAGACTTGACACCTACTTTTTTTCTCCCACCTTAACTAAACCCTTTGTTCACGGACCAGTCAATCCCAGGGTAGAGTGGAACCCCTGAGATGTCCTTTACTTTCCTCCAGTGAATAATTGAGATCGCTATGCTCTGCACTGGATGAACTGTGGCTGGCCAAATATGTGCCGGCTGCATGTGAAACAGCATCTCCCTGACTAACACCAACCACAGACGGTTGTCATTAGTAATGTCATGAGTAGACAAATGTGGTGGATTATGTGCTTTTCATGTGCTGGGCTCCGGGAGCAGCTCTGGCAAACGAGAGAGAGATTATAAAGCCCCACCCTGTCCACAGACCTTGTAATAAACTGTGCACAACAGATGCACAGCATCTGTGAGGAAGATGGAGCTCTTTGTCAGCTGTTGGCAGAGGAGCCTTTGACTGCTTTTCAAGCCTAGGAGCACAGCATTGCCCAAAGACAGTAATTCAAATTCTGGTGTCCATCTCATCGGCATACCAAGACCATCTGTGTGACACTGTCCAACTAAGGTGGTGTTGCAGGAACCAGAGTTGCTCAGACTGGGCTCTGAGGCTTTTGTAAGTATATGAAACCCTCCCAACCTTCTATTCCCAATGAAAAGCAGTTGTTGCCTTTATCTGATGCCATTTGTGTGGAGTCTCAGGACATGGCAGGATCCAAGTCTGCAACACAATGGCCCACATTTTAGTTACTTGATAGAAAAGAGAGTGCTGTGGGAATAGGAAGTGAAAAGCCAAGAAGAATACGGAGAATGCTTGCAAAATGTCTTCATCCCCACTCACTTCAATGGGGTAGAGAATTTAGAAGGCTTCACTAAGAAATATCCCAAATACTCATCACAGGAATCTCTTCCACAGGGTCATCTGGAACCAGATGATGGAGATTTAGATTCTTTACATTGATTCAGCTTGTTTCATGACCTTCTCATAGTTTCTTCCAGTCCCTATTAGAATTGGCAGCTCTTAGCTGAACTCTCCTAGGAACTCATCTACTTCCGTTCTATCATTTACTACATAACACGGCATTGTTTGCTTAAAGTTTTGCCTCTCACATTAGTTTATGAGCAATTTACTTACTCATATTGGTATCCTCAGGTCCTGAAAGATGATTGACCATTAGCAAATATTTAATAATATTCACTTACTCATTGAATGTTAATACTGACACTGAATAAAGGGGAGACCTCTTTCCTCCCACTCTACTCTGTCAACTTTCTTGCTGATTTCAATGTCTCTCTCTTAAAGGCATCCCAATGAAATGTAAGGCCCCATATGACTTAATATTGCAATGTGGTTAGGAGGACAGAGGTTCTGGAATCAGACTTCAGTTTGAATCCTAGTTACAGCATTTACTGTGCAACCTTAGGCAGGTTGTTTAAAATTTCTGTGTCCCCAGTTTCCTTACATGTAAAATGAAGGTAATAATAATAATACCTGAATCATAGAGTTTTGTGAGAATTTGATAATGCACATAAAGTGTCTGACATAAAATAAACAGCAAATATTAGCTAATATTTTTATTAATATTCTTGTTAGTCATCACATATAGATGCTATATCTCAGCCATTTTAAGATTAATATTAATAATATTAATCTGATATTAATATTAATAACATTTTACAAATCATCCTTTGTAGTCTTTTGCTACAGAAGGAATGCTGAGCACGAGGCAAGGCTTAGTGTGTCCTTTCTCCAATTGCTCTTGTATTTGTAGAGCTCTCTGAACTCTTTGCAGAGGGCATATGACAAAGGTGAGGGAGTCTATTTGTGGCCCCAACAGTCAAAATAACTAGCAGGGATTCCATCGCACTTTAACAACCTTTAGAAGGTACTTCCAGACTTCTCTCACGTCACCGGGACATTTAGTTTTCTGCAGTAGAATATGGTAATGCACTTAGCCATAGGGCTCTTATTTTCACAACAATTTACATCTGATTCATCTGTGTTAGAAAAATGGAAATAAAAAAATTTGAGTCAGCTAAAAGTGATTGTCTCCTTTCATTGGCTTATGGGATTTCACTCCACACAAACAACTACAATGCCAGCTGGTATGTCAGCTGGAAACATCTGCAGGACGCTAATTCTTTTCTTGCATCATTTTTTTTCCTGTTAAAATTAAGTTTTTTTTTTTTTTTTTTTGGTCCCTTCTGTTGATGATTGCACTCATTGAAGAAAAGTGGGCTTTGGAGAGAGACAGACAGTCATGACTACAGATGGACTGAAATAATAAAATATGGAACAAAATAGAATAATAATGCAATTATTGGGTGATTAGGACAAAAACTACACTTATTTAAAATTTCCAAGTAATCAGAGCTAAAGTGGTATAACGAGATAAACTCAGTTTTGAATGTTTGACACTGCTTAATGTTTTTGCTACAACTTCTGATAAAATTCCTCAGTTCCCCAATAATGTAACAGAAGATAAAAAACTCACAATTGATTTAGAAAAGCAGGTATATCATCAGCATGACTGCATGGGAATATAGCACTATTTGATATATTACTATTAATACAATATTACAGTAATATGATAATATAAATATGTTATTGTATTTATTACAATAATGACCTTATGTCAGTAGGGTAGCTATTTCACTGATGACTCTCTTCTGCCATCTGATTTATATCTTAGAACAAAATGAATGTCAATCATCCAAACTATCCTTGGGACAGAGATTGATTAGGTGTAGACTGAGCATTAGAGGATAACTTATTTTTTAGGGTCTCTAAATACAGCAGTCCCATGAGGAGAACTATAGCAACGACTTTCAGCCTATACCAAGAATAAACATACTTCCCGAACCACAACCCTCTCCCCACCCCCTTAGCCCCCAATTTTTATGAGTTGAGAGAAAGAAGAAAATGAAGTAGAGAAATATTCCTACAATAATGTTTGTGTGTTTCATGGACCATCTGCATCCAAATTATCTGTAGGGTGCTTGTTAAAAGTACAGATTCCAGGGCCCAGTCCCACTCAATCTTTGGGTGTGGCTTGGGTCTGAGCATTTTAACCAGCTACTTAGGTGACTCCCGGGCACATTAGTGTTTGAGAATTTCTGATCTAGAAAGTCAAGGGAACCAAAGTGAATGTAGAGTGACAAAGATTAATAAACCTGTAGACAGTCAAATTACCCCTGAGAAATGCCACCTAAGAACCATCAACATTGACTAATAAATGCAAATACCACGAAACTGCTGATATTTAACCACCTAACAGAGAGATACAAATTCTTCTATTTCTATCAGTACTATCACTCTCTCTACCAGTCCCTTTTGGTAAATGAAGTCCAGAATATTCATATCCTGGGAGAAGTGGGCATTATCTCACCTTATCTTATTTCTTAAAATCATGGGGCATTGCAATTTGAGATTAGCTACTTCTCTGGAATGTAAAGTTCATTATCTGGGTATTAAGTATTTTAAGAACAACATTCCAATAGATTCATTTTTTTCCATGCAAATAATTCAAATCTTTAAAGAAAAAAAAAAAAACAAGGTGGAACAAACTCTTCCACTGACTAATCAAAAATGCAGATGTCTATAAGTTGTGAGTTCACATATGTATGTTTGTGCAAAGAATGAGAAACTATTGACAATGCCATCTAGTTAGTGCTGGTCACCGAGATCCCTAAAGCCTCCACATTGCAATTTTTACCAGGTGTTATCCAACTCAAGAAAGTTTCCATGGCCACCAAATTTTCCCACAGGCTGATACTCAGTTCTGCAGAAGTGTCCTCCATGAGGGTTTTCACTGTCTTGGGCATCTGTTATCTGCAGACATCATTCCGGAATCTGTGATACATTAGGAGTTCAAAAAAGGAAGGTGACTGCAAATGTGCTTTGCACATTGACCAGATGTACAACAAGAGTCATGAAATACATTCAAATATCCTATAAATAGAAGGGAGAGGCTTACTATTTACTGCTTGGTAATTAATAAAATGTGCAGAATACTGAGACACTTCTCACTCCCTATTACTCAATTACCATAACCACTCTTTTTTCAGAAGAAGACAGTCCTGCAGATGGTAGAGAATGGATTTCATGAGGGGAGTCTCTTTAGAATTACCTGAGAAAATGCAGCCTAGATTGCAAACCAGAAGACTCTGGATTTTTTTCATTTCTTTTAATTTTTTTTTCAAAAGTAATAAAATTGAAGACAAAAAAGAGATTCCAGTGAAAGAAAAAAAATCTCCAAATCTGAAGATGGAAAGCTATACATATATTGTGAGTAGTTTGCCCTTCCTAATGGGCTACTGTAGTTCAAATACATTTTACAACAGAAAAATATAGTAATTTTTCATTGTTAATCAAATTACAAAGTGCTAATTTTGCAGTCACTTTAAGCCTGATAAGAAAGGTTTTCTACCTCTTTTTACCTGCTTTGTGACTTCAGGAATAAACAGAAAGGATAGTTTCTCTGTGCACATTAAATGTAGGGTAGTATGTAGAGAAATATGAATTATGTCCAGTATCATATATATAAACCGTTAAGTTAATGAAAGAGATTAGGAGCTTGGATAGTACAAAAAAAAATATTATTTTTTGTCCAAGCATACTGGAGATGAAAAGTCCAGGGAAATATATAACTTGCATTTTTGGGTGGCTGAATATATACACTTTGTTGATGAAGTACTTTCCAATGTAAACTTTGCCACTAAACATTTGCCTGCTCCCACACTGTGAGAGCCAAGGCAGGCATGTAAACACAAATGCAAACCTCCCAGAACAACATTCCTGCTGAGGATGTAGGGATTATAGGTCTAAATTCAAAATAAGCCCGTTGTATATGTTTCTCTAAAGCATGGGCAGGCACTTGCCTATTTACCCATTCTCTCTCTCTCTATTTCTCTCAGTCTCTTGTCAGGGCAAATTAAATACTGTCATTTTCTGAACACAATGATTAATGCTTGGGTATCTCTTTCCTGCCGCAGGCCCTGGCTGCACCAAGCTCTCATTTCCCCCAGCTGTTTCCCATGTAACTGTTATATAAGAGCACACTTGCCTCTCCTTACTCCTATTCTCGGGGAACCGTTGTGGTTCAGTCGTCCCTAAATGCATTTCAGGGAAAAGTAGTATATTAGAAGCAGGAAGAGATGTCTTTGTGAATTATGTACAGCAGAACCAAGTGGAAAGTTAAGAAATTACATAATATATTTGAAATATGTTGAGAGATATTTTGAATAATTCTAGACTGAGGAAGACTTTTTGCTTATATAATAGACACTCCTCATCTCATCCCCCATTGAATTCAAGCATTTATTTTAGAAATCTGTGGTATTTTAAAATTATGTATCTGATAGTAAAGACTAGTATGATCAAGTCATTGGATTTATGCCCTGTTTATATTAGCTACTTGTCAATCTCTTTCCATTTCCATGTGTTGTTTTACCATATGGGTCACTCCTAAGCACTCTCAAATAAGATCACTATAAGACCTGCCTCTTTCTTTAAGAATTGATGATGAAAGGTGAGGAAAGATGTTTGTTCAATCTGTCATGCCCTTCTGGAAACAAACAAACAAAAAATAAAGTGGAAAGAAATGAAGAAACAGAAGGGGAGAAAAGGAAAGGAGGAAGGTAAAGAGGAAAGAAGGAAAGAAGGAAGGGAGGAAAAAAACTGGAAAGAAAGAAAGGAGGGAGGGAGGGAGGAAGGAAGGAAGGAAGGGAAGAAGGAAGAAAGGAAAGAAGGAAAGAAGGAAGGAAGGAAAGGAAGAAGGGAGGAAAGAAGGAGGGGTCAGTAACAGGATTTGTTGAGTACATTTACTTATGGAGAAGACTACCAAAATAACTGCCACATTTGGCTGCCTGAACCACCACTGAGACTATTACCATTTGGTTCCAAAATGAATATGTTACCTGAGTAAGAGACCAGTCTCAAGTGCTGATTCCATGAAATGGTGTTGGAGTGGAAAAGGCCCATTAACTCACGTTGCTGCCTTCTCATAAATTAAAATAAAATAAAATAAAATAAAAAACAGCAATCCCCATAGTAACTGGCCTCTAGGGCCAAGTCCAGTCAGATTTCAAAGTATCCTAAGCTTGAAGGCTCCCAACATTTCCCTTAGAGACAATTTCATCATCCAGCTGATTTTAGACATCAGGAAGTCTTTCCAGTTATTATTCCCCAAGTTCTCTTTTTCTGAATGTCATCCTATTATTTACACTGTTTCACTGTGCCTCATTTTTATATCTTGGCTTTTACAGCCTTCAAGTACTGGAAGATGGTTGTCATTTAACCCTCTTCATCCATCCCGTGGCGAAGAGAACACTACAGAGTTATTAAATTTTGCATTATTGGAGGTTTGTAAACTCTACCCATAAATCAAAAGTCCTAACGTCTTGGGAAACAGGGACATAGTAAAAGGAAATGAGTAACCATTCCTTCAATCCCAAACCCTTCTACCAACTGAGATGTCAGCCAAAATTCTGATGAGTGAAAACTCTACAAGGTGAATGAAAGAGCAATGGACTCTGAGGGTAAGAAGGAACCTTCCCTAAATTGGTCTGGACCATCTCCCATTATATTGCTAGAATCTCCTTGAATATTCTTCTTCAAGTCATCATTCAGGCTTCGCTAGCAAGAGATCCACATAGATAGGGAAAAACAAGCTCCATAAAATAGACAAAGCAAATTCACAGATGCAAAGGCGTCATTCACATCTGCCGTGACCTTGATCTACAGTGTTTTTTTCCTCCCTGTCCTGAAGGGACAACAGCAACCTTAAAACTCAGATTCACTGAGAGCCCATTCGTAGATCAGGAATTCTGGAAATTATATGCGTTGTTTCATTTAATTCTGATACCCTCATAATATAGGTTTATTTTCATTTCAGAATGAGGAAGGAGGGTTAGAGGGCTGATGATCTTGCATGAGTTCTCATGGATTTTAACCATTGGAACCAGAGTTTGTGACTATTTGAACCAACGTGGAAAGCCACGATATGTTTGACTGTACCACACCTTGAATAAAGCTTACATCTCAAATCACTGAATGAATATCTAATTATCCATTGGACTGATGTGATTCTTGATGGAGAAGATTTTATTTCCTTCTGTAATGAACAGTTATTTCATTAATTCAGTATTTGCAGAGGACTAGGAAGTATGTGACAATCATCAAATGCTGGGATACAGCTATAAATAGAGCAGGCAAACTCTCATGGAACTCACATTATAAATAAAATAAATGTGATGCACAATGTATCAGAGAGTTACAAGTGCTATAGAGAAAAACAGAGCAAAATGGGAGGTGGGTCATAAATAAAGAAATACATGAATCCATAGTTCATCAAACATTTTATGTGCTGAGGAGAAAATAGAGCAGGTTAGGAGGTTAGATGGGGCTGGTGTGGTCAAGGGCATTCTATCTGATAGGGTGACATTTAGACCAAGACCTGACAAAGGTCAGAGAATGGGCCAGGTGGCTATTTGTGGGATGAGTATTCTGGGGTAAGGATAAAGCAAGTGCAAAGACCCTGAGGTCGGCTGTATTTAGTGTGTTCAAGGAAATGCAAGAGAGCCAATCTGGCTGGAGCAAAGCAAACAAGAGAGGGAATAGAGAGTGTGGCCACTGAGTGCCCAGGGCAGATTCTGTTGCTCCTTGTAGGCCATTCTAAGAACTCTGATTTTTCCTGAGTGAGATGGAAAGCTATTGGGGACAGTTTTGAGCAGAATGATATTATCAAACTTACATTTTACAAGGGTTACTTTGACAACTGTTTTGAAAATGAGTTTTAGGAGGATAGGAATGGAAAAAGTCCAATTAATGCTTAACTGCTGACAATTTTTGTAATAATAAAAAACATCTATTGACATCCTGTGGTATATGTCATTTATACCCATTAGCTCATTAATTTTCCCAATCTACATCAATATTGGTGTTTCCTTTCTGTGATAACTAGTGGAGGCTTTGTGGAATTTTTATGGTTGTTGGTCCCATATACATGGGAGGTGAGGGAGGATGGCATATTTGACTCAAATATATTTAGTTTTGAAATAATTTATAATTAATATAATATGAATATATTTGAGATTTTTATGACAATTGGTATTGTAATTAGAGATGCCTAGAAAAACATCAGTGGTTGTCAACCCTGGACACACATAAAATTACCAACAGATTTAAATTCTATGGCTTGTACTTAAAATATTTTCAAGAAATAAATGCATTCAAATTTGCAGTCAAATGAGCAGTCTACCTTTCAAAGGTGCACTGGGGCCATACTGTTTGCATTTTGTGGATAAACTTTCTCTTGGCTTCTTCCTTTGCTCAGATCCCCTCACCTCCTTATTTAAAAATTATTTTACTGTGTCTATCTTTATAAAATGTATATCTTTAAAAGTAAATTAAAAAAAATAGCACCTGAGCATTCAGTGGTAATTAATATGTGATTAATAGATACCTAACTATATGGACCAACACAAATTTGTATGAAAGAGGAGTACTGAAAATTAATCAAACAAATCATCAGGTTTATGAAGAGAGAGATACAGAGTTTTCAGACCTTGACAATGTGGGCAGTTAAACCAGAAGCTTGATCTAATGGTAGGTATTCTGGATTGAGTCATGTACTCTTCATGATATGAACTCGTCTGTAAGGAGGCTCTTTGATGATGTTTTTAGTTAAGGTGAGGTCAAATGGAATCAAGGCAGGCCTTAATCCCATAGGGCTGGAGTCCTTAAACACAAGGAAATTTGGACATGGGAGTAGAAGGAGTTAGGAGAAGACAGAAGGAGACAAATGCCCACGTGATGGAAGCAGAGACTGAGTTATGGACGGCCGGCACGCCACCACCAGGAGGATACAGGCTTCAGGGAACGCTGATCCTGTACACCTTGATTTTGGACATCTAGCCTCCGAAGTCATGAGACAATGAATTCTTGTTGTTTAACCAGGAACCACACCAACCAGTCTGTGACATTTGTTATAGCAGCCCTTGAAAACTAGCTAGCCTGCTTCTCCTGGGGAACTGGTATTAATGATGTCAACTCAATTTTATCAGAGTTTCTATTCTGTGCCTGCCCTATGGAGTTTGGATTTGTCAGCCCCCATGGTTGCATGAGCCAATTCCTTAAAGTAAATCTCTCTCTCTCTCTCTCTCTCTCTCCCACACACACACACACACACACACACACCCTATAGATTCTATTTCTCTGGAGAACATGGACTAATCTGGTTATTACCTGCTTTGGGTTCAGCGTAACTTACCCTTGCCCACAGCCCTCCCTTTAGGCTCAGGCTCTTATAAACACAGTGCATAAAATTACTTCTTGTCAAAACCAGGGCTCAGGCATTAGGTGAGTGAGGCCGGGAAGGTTGTACTAAAAAGCCAGAGAGAGCCTTTGAGACAGGCAAAAATGGGAATTCTGTGCAGGGGATCAGGGACGGGGTAGGGGTGGGTATTCTAGAAATGGGCAGGGACTATTCAAAAGAGGCCAAGTGCTTTAACAAACAACGCCAACACTTTGGATGCTCAGTCGAGCAAAGTTCTATTGCTTGTTCCTATCAGAGGGGGCTCTCTGTCCCCACTCAGTGATTCCAGGACACAAGATTCTTCTATCTGGTCATTCGACAAGTCAGGGTGTTGGAATCCTCTACCAGGTTCTCTGCAACCTCCTGACTGATGAGTGAGGAGAAAGAAGAGAGATCAAGTGAAAGGTTTTAGGGTCTAGGCTAGAAACTCAAGGCAGACCTTAATCCCATATGACTGGAGTCCTTATAAGCAAGGAAATTTGGACATGGGAGTAGAAGAATATATGTATATATATTAAAGAAGAATATATATATATTATACCCTGGAGATCACAAACAAATGACCTGTCCGGCGCCGCCCCGCTCGACCCCTGTTCCCCGGCCGGCGAGGGGAGAAACAAGGGATGAGAGAGAGAGAGAGATGCAGACCACGCAAACTGACCTGGCTGGAAGTCACGACTCGAGCCACACGGCGGTTGCGAGAGCAAGTCTTTTACTGAAGCTAGATAAGCATTCTCTGTTACAGGTTTCCACGCGGGGCAGAGTGCCTCGCGGGAGAGCAGCCTCGATGTGGCCGTCAGGTACGGCTCCTAGTGGGCTGTCTCCCCGAGGTTCGCTTGGGCAAACTCTTAAGTACTCTACTCATAACCAATGATCTAGCGCCGCGCATATGCACTCAATTGGCAGATAGGAATAGTGAGTGTGCACGTCATAAGCGGAAGCAGGATATGGGCGCCATCTTGGCTCATTCGATGGGCGGGAGGACTTTGGAGCAGGTTTACAGCGCATGCGCTATGCCCGTCCCGGGAGACGGCTCTCCACATCTCCCCCTTTATTATTTATATCGACCCAGTGTCCCCAGTGATGAGTGTGCTCCCGTGAACCCAGATGGCTCACAATTTGTTCCGGTGCTTTGGGGAGTCTGGACTAGGTCTCAGCCATTTAGCGGCGGAGCCTCTAGCACCGACCAGAATGCTCACCTCATATGGAGACAGGAGAGTCCGTGAGCTGGAAACAACATGACTCTCCCTGCAGTGCTTTGCCTTGCAACTGGGGGACAAAGGCGGGGGCAGGGATAGCATTAACCAGAGTCGGAGGCGTCACTAGGCGTCCCTATGCATTGGCTAGAGTCAAGTCTGGCCACAACTATGACTCTGCCTTAGGGACCTACCTGAGACAAAAATTATGACTGCTGGCGTCGCCCGTTATACCCGGGACACAGCTGCGCGCTTAGCTACAAACCTCGCTCCCGAGTGCCCCGCCCGAGGCGGCCAGGATGGGGTATGGCCATCAGAATGGTCGCTGTTGGGGGTATCAAAGGTGGAGGACATAGCCATCATAGTGGTAACACGGTACTGCCGCGCTTGAAACAGGCGTTCTAGCAAAGATTTAACAATGACTAATCCCACCAATGGTCCCACCATCAAGAGAATCCAATTAGTCAAATTGGGCCAAGAGAACCAAGAGGTGACTTGGTCCCACAGATTTTTTACAGTCTCGCCCAGTGTGGAAAGGTCGAAACTAACAGGCTTCAATTTCCTAATGTTCTCAAGTCCCTGAAGGTCGGATTTCACTTGGTCGGAGAGATTGGTGAAGTTGGGGAGATAAGTGTCCTTGAGCCACTCGGCGACATCTTGCTGCTCCTCTGTCAAGTTCACCCTAACCGGGGTGACACAAAGCCTCCCGAATAACCATCGGGTATCACACGTCTGCTGGAGAACTCTCCAGAGTCCATCTATTTCTAGTCCAAGTTCATATATCTCCGCTAGGAGTTTCTGAATGGCCTGGAAATTTAAGTTCAGCATCTGATTGTGGCGGCGTAGCACGTCTCGGGTAAGGTATGCCTCTTGGACGCCTAGACTTAGAGAAGGGGATATTGTTAAGTGAAACAACTTGAGAAACAGGGCCAACCCAGTCGGTTGCCTTGACGGGGAGCCAGACATAACTTGGGCGATACACTAGGATAGCGGGGCGGCGAGGCATCCGGGTCTTTGGAACGGTTGCAGACTGTAGGAGCAAACCCCGGAAGGAAAAGGCACCTTTGAGTCTCATTTTTACTCAAGATCCCTTCACAAGACTGGCGGCTCTTCCCTGTAACGTTAAGAAATTCAAGCAAGACTCCCTTACTTAACTCGCCATTACCAGTTTCACAAGTAGCATTCGCCGCAACTGTGGTGTTGACAACCTTGACAGAGAGGTTAGCAAAAGAGAGGATCAGTGTGTCATTGGTGAGGGGGAAGGACTCGTTGAAGCTTGTGGAGGAAATATTTCTGTCAGAAGGCAGGTGGTGGAGACCTAGAGACAGGGTACGAGTGAAAAACACAGGAGAGGCGGGAGACCCAGCAGAGAATGGGGCCAGGGTCGGGGGATGATGCCACAGGCCCCAAAGACCACTCTCCTGCGCTACCACAGTTCCACTAAAAAAAGAAAAGGCAGATTAGAAGGATTGCTATAGGAGAGCAAAGAACAGAGTTACCGATCCTCTTTTTGGGCAACCGCGGGGTGGTCAGTCCTACTATTATCGTCTTGTCGGTCGTCGCCATCATCAGCAGGGTCGGAGGCTTGGTCTAATGGTTCAGGTTGTATATTCGTTGGCGTTTCTGACAGCTGTTCCTTGGCTTCTTCAGGTGATGTCACGGTTCTCACCAGTCTTTCCGGAACCCACACTGGTTGACGTCCTGGTTCCTGGGGAAAAACACAAACAGAGCCTCTGGCCCAGCTGAGCACCGGGTCAGGGCCTTTCCACTGCCCCGACAGGACATCCTGGCTACAAAATCCGCAAATGGTTCTGTGGGGCCTTGGTGTATATTGCTGAGTGAGGCCTGAGCCTCTCCCTTACCTGTTAGCTTTTTCCAGGCACCCACAAAACAGCGGAAGATCTGGGCGTAGACCTCTTGTGGGAAACCCGTTTGGTTCTGGGCATGGGCGCCTCTCCCCAACAGCATGTCAGCATTCCACCCGCCACGTCTCCCTGCCGCGTTCCTTGCGGCCTGCTCTTCAGCTAACTCCTCAAACCATGCTTTCCAATCTATGAATCGGCCTGACGGCAAGCAAGCACGGGCTAGCTGAAAAATATCTGCGGGTGTATGATTTAGAGCAGAGAGGTTCTCGATCATGTTCAAGGTATAAGGGGCATTGGGGCCATACTGATGGACGGCCTGCCTCAATTCCCTCAATAGTTTGTAATCATATGATTCGTGCTGATTGCCACCTTGGGGATTGATAATAACCGGGTACATTTCTGAGACTGGCTGCGGCTCAAGTGGCTGGTAGCCACCCAGCATGCCAAAAGGTCTAAATGTTGTGAAAGGGTTCCATCTCCAGAAATGTCTCCCACCACTACCTAATGGCAAAGGGTCCTGAGGGCCTGTGTACTCGGGCGGGGGGTACGGCAAAGGTTGCCCCTCCCCTGACCGGCCCATCGAGGTTTCCGGGTCTGGCAGCAAAGGATAATTACATTTACTGGGCATGGCCACTAGAGGGAGCTCTCGGCGAGGTCCTTTGGTGGGACCGCCCAAGGCGTCAGTTGGGAGCTGGGGTGTCCCTGGGGGTGCAGCGGTAGACATTGGCGGGGCGGAAGGCCGCACGGGTGTGGCGGGAGGCTCCTCCCACTCAATTAGCGGGGATGCTTCCGCCTCCTCGTCAGTATCGCTATCTGACTCTGAGTCAGAGTCACTGGACTCCGGCGGTTTGCCCTTATAGGAGCCGTCCGCTGACGAAACTGACTGGGTTTCTTGGAGCGCGCACCGTGCTTCTTGCAAGGCAGAGGACGGGCTTAGGCCGGCAGCCGATTCTAGTTCAAGGACCGCACGGACGGTCTCCCATATGGGTACTAGAATCGGGTCCATACACACGCCCGTCTGGCGCGCTCGGTCTATGTCGCGACCGAGCTTCATCCAAGAGGGTAGGCTAAGGCTGCCGGTGCAGGCAAACCAAGGGGCAAAAGTGTCAACATCATCAAGAAAACGCTGAAGGGAGCTTTTCCTGACCGAGATACCCCGTTGTTTCAAAAGGTTCTTTAAGGGAGCTAAGAGAGGTGAACTTCCGGACTGCCCCATGATTGCAGTCGGCACTATACTTCAGTCACTCGGAGAGCTCTTCCGAGTCCCCCGGGGTCACCTGAAAACCCACGGGCCCTAACTATCATGTAATAAGACGCACTCACCTTCTCGCGTTGATCAGGCGCGGGAAGTCCGCCGTAAGCTCGATGCGCAGCGCTGCTCTCCTCACAGAGGGACCGTCGAGAGCGAGGCAGGAGGAGGAGCGGTCCCCGTACGGGCCACCACTTGTCCGGCGCCGCCCCGCTCGACCCCTGTTCCCCGGCCGGCGAGGGGAGAAACAAGGGATGAGAGAGAGAGAGAGATGCAGACCACGCAAACTGACCTGGCTGGAAGTCACGACTCGAGCCACACGGCGGTTGCGAGAGCAAGTCTTTTACTGAAGCTAGATAAGCATTCTCTGTTACAGGTTTCCACGCGGGGCAGAGTGCCTCGCGGGAGAGCAGCCTCGATGTGGCCGTCAGGTACGGCTCCTAGTGGGCTGTCTCCCCGAGGTTCGCTTGGGCAAACTCTTAAGTACTCTACTCATAACCAATGATCTAGCGCCGCGCATATGCACTCAATTGGCAGATAGGAATAGTGAGTGTGCACGTCATAAGCGGAAGCAGGATATGGGCGCCATCTTGGCTCATTCGATGGGCGGGAGGACTTTGGAGCAGGTTTACAGCGCATGCGCTATGCCCGTCCCGGGAGACGGCTCTCCACAATGACCTTTCAAAACAATTTCATAAATGATCACATTTGAATGAAAATATAGTCAACATTTTTTTTTTCATACTCTGTAAAGTGTTAAAGAAATTTATTCTGTGCAAAATCATTCAGGAGGCACCGACTGGTGAACTGGCAGCAAATCCCTGGGATAGAATCTCCGCGGGGCCCAGGGAAGCGGGACATACAGTCTTAGATACGAGACCGTGACAGGGACTCAGAGCCAAGCGAGCCAGCACAGACTCAGGGGTTCTTTCCATTCACCGTTTTGGGGGCAGGATTGGAGACATGCTAAGGAAAGACTGAATCAGGAGTTGGGTGTTTCCATTTGCTCCAGCTGCAAGGGTTGGCGTGGGTGAGGGAGCAAAGTTTCAAGTGGGTTTTTCCATTTCCTGCACATCTTTAGGACTGTGGACCCCTGCGCTCTCCATCCCTCCGCAGCCTGGGTGGTGGTTCTCTGAAGTGCTTGGAGCCCCCTCCAGGAGCACTGCCCCAGGTCACGCTCACCCTTTGATGGTGGAAGGGAGGCGGTTCAGAGGCTGTGTCCTTACCTGCTCTGTGCATGTGAGGAAACCACAGATGGCCTTTTCTCAGAATGTTAGATGGAAGGACCCTGCACTGTGATGGACATTGATAGGGCCATGATCTCCTGATATTGCAGAACAGGAAAAAGCTTCATAGGGTATGCGATTTCCTGATATGCCCCACAACAAAGAGTGTAAGAGGTGTGTGTGTGTGAAAGAGACACAGAAGATTGTAGGAAGCTAACTTTAAAGCAAAAACATTTTGGGGGGACCCCTTGTGTCTACCCAAATCTGGGTGAGAACCTGTTTCCCTAGTTGCCCCAACGTAGAACTGAAACACTGCCCTGAATCGCGGACTCCCCTTGGGCCACCTCTTCTCATTGCACGGCCCACTGTTCAAGTTGGAAATCAGGACTGGCACCCTTTATGTCAGAAAGGCAGAGGAGAAATTGCCACCTAAGGCTTCTTGCGTATTTTTCAACATGCTGTCATGCAAACAAGTCCTGATCTACAGTCAAAGAAATAAATAATTCTTAAAAAAAAAATTTAGGGCCTAAAAGATCTCTATTGTTTTCTTTCTTTCTACTGCCTTACTCTTGTTTACGTTCCAGATGCTTTTTATGGTTGAAAGGGAAGTTTAGGTGAATTTGCTTGGATATTTTCTTGTATACTTTTGGCCTGGTGATAGTAATAATAGTTGCTTCTTTTTTTTTCCCACTAGCTAGACTGTTAGCTAGTTAGCCAACCAATGGATGTTGACTAATATCCTGCTAAGCACAAAGCACTCTGCTAGGAACAGTAGAGTTTGGAGAACAGGAAGGTTAATTCTGGTTTTATTAGACAGATAGGTAGGTAGGTAGATAGATATATAGATAGATGTGTGTGTATATATTTACATATAATTATATGTATCATAATTTTTTTTTTTTAGGTTTTATAATTTTATTCTTCATCACATTGCCAATAGTATGAAAACTCCACTGTAAGTGACACTTGAAGAATGCTAGACTGGAAGTACATACAGAGCCAGAGTTCATTTGCAAGTATTTATACAAGTGTAAAAAGAGACTACAGCTTATACATACTTCACTTGATTGAAACCTTTCTTATTGTACATAAAATGTTTTATGTAGTTGATGTCAGTTTTGTTCACACTGATTTCAGTAAATTGTATTTTGTTTTTTTCTGCTCAAGTGCTGCTGTTGCTGTTAGTTTGTTTTCTTTCAGGATCAAGGTGGGTGCTTTCATATAAAATCTTATTTTTAATTCCTTCTCTGGCAATTCTTTCTTTGATTCTTAACTTTGCGTAATTATACCTCAAATGGAACCAGCATCCTAAAGTCACCAAAATAAATCCTCCTATTCCAACATCACAGGATCTTCTAATTCTACCTTCCCTTTTCCAGGCTGGCCAGTCTCCGGTTCGGCCGCCATGGAGCTGACTGTATTATAATTTATTACTTTAAGCTATTTATAATGATATAACAATTATACATACTTAGTACTTATTGCATGCCAGGCCATCTGCAGGACATCAGTTGGAGATGGGGATGTCATTTAGAAACATGGGCAAGGTCAACAGGAATTGTCAAATTCAAATGAAATGTCTCAACCAAATACTTTTCAATAACAACTTGCAAAGCTGTTTCCAGGACTTGGTTTTCCATCCCTGTGCAATCCGGCTGGGAAAAGGGCTGTGCAGACAACTGGAATGACTTTCAGAGCACGACCTGGGCTTTATGCCTGTCCCTAATAATATATAAAGATGATGAGGCTGAGTTCAAAGATAGGGGACATCAATCCTTGACAACCCACATTTTTTATGAGGAGCGAAGAGGCAGGAACGTGTGACATGACGTTTAGGGCAACAGCATGAGATGCGGCTGCTGAAAGACGTGTCTCATGTTACACAATAACTTTCCATCCTCCCCAGGGCTGGACGTTGACCCCATGCTACAAAGGCAGCTATAGCCCTCTGTTCCCAGAGGAGGATGAGGTTTAGCAACATTTGGGGATATCCAGGTCAGTGAGGTTCTAGGATTTGGAAGAGCCTCAAATCACAGAGCTCTGCAAACAGTGCAGCTGAGGCTTCAAACCTGAAATCCTAAGGCAGGTTTCCTTCAGCCACAGTCAGACGTGGCAAATACTCTCTCTCCCTGGAACGGGCGCCCCCTCACCCCAGCCCTGCCCTCTCTGCCTCAGTTGCCTCCTTGCCCTGGAAGCCTCAGAGGACACTTCCTCTAGAATTTCTCTTTTTTGTGTGTGACTCAATACTCAGATGTCCATCTCGAACAGCACTACACATTTACTATGTGGAAGCATTTTTCACACTGTTTTTTGTTTGCCTGCCCCGGTCTCTGAGTTTTTTTCCTCCGGGGCTGTGTTTGGGTTGTGTCTCTAACGCCTAGCACGGTGCCTGCCAATAGTTGACCCTCAATAATGCTTGCTCAAGATCAGATAATCAATGCCAAGAAGGTCGTCCGGGGCTAAAATATGAGGCCTTCTGGGAGCCCTTGACTCCAGTTCCTATGGAAACAGGGTGCTGCATTACACTTAATGCAGAACATCTGAAAACCAGGCTGAGTGCGAGGAGCCCTGGAATGCGTACAATGAATGGCTCATTAGTGTCAGTGAAACTTCCCTCCATGTGCAAACACGCACACCCTGAGCATCTGGCCCAGAGCATGTGGGAGACTCCAAACAGATGTTGTAAAGGCATTATGGCCAGCTTCTTCCCATTCACAAAAATAGGTCTCTTGCTATTCTCATATCAACCCTGAGAAATCTGGAGTGATCCTCTCAATAATCCTAACCCTGCATCTCTTAACCTCAACCAAATCACTCTTCTTATTGCAGCTTCTGGAAAGAAAGAGAAGAAAGAGAAGATGGGCAGGTGGATGCCCCTGATAACAATGCACATGCAGGGCACAGAATGTGTTTGTGTGTTTGTGAGTATGTATGTGTGTGAGAGTGTGTAAGTGTATGTGTGTAAGTGTGAATGTGTGAATGTGAGTGTGTATTGTGAGTGTGTGTATGCAGGTGTATTTTATGTTAAATTAATTCCAGCCATTTGGAGGGACAAGGAAACTGAGGCACAGAGAAGGTAACACATTTTATGAAGTTGCATTGATCCAAAACCCAGTCCATTCGATTCTGATCGTTTCTCTTTTCTTTTTCTTTAAGCTACAGAGAAGTCAGTGAGGGGGAAAGTAGGCTGTAAAGAACTTTGTTCTTTCACAAAAAGAGTGAAGCCAAGTTGAAATTGCATAAAAAAGTGCAAAGTTATTACCCATTGCTACACGTTTCCTCTTTCACATGTTTATTCCTACCTCAAGTTTTATTTCAACCTAAGACAGATCCTACTGACTCTGTTCATTCATTCATTCCACAAATATTTATTTAGCACCTGTCGTATGCCAAGCATTGCTCCAGGATGAAAAATTCCTGCAGGGAACAGTACATATCCCTGCCCTCATAGAGCTTACATTCTAGTGTGGAGAGGCAGATAATAGACAAATAACAAAAGTGGTATCACTTGCTGCTAATTATACCATTGATATTTATATTTATTATCTGATAATACAACACTAGCGAATGAAGAAAATAAAGCCAGAAAGGAACAGAGACTCACTGGGAATAAGATAGGCTGGCCAGAGTAGGACCTTCTGGTGGGTGAGTCCTACAAAAGTGAGTATGGGAGCCATACTGGCCTCTGATTAAAAAGCATTTCACTGTAGAATGAAGAGCAAGTGCAAAGGCCCTGAGGCAGGAGTAAGCTTGGTGGGTGGGTTTGAGAAGCAAGGCAGAATGGTCCCTTGAACATTGATTTAATTGGGTAGAGAGGGCCACTAAGGAGGAAGGAATCAATTTAGCCAAGGAGTAGCATCAGGAAAATGCAAGACACATTTAGGGAAAGGAAAGAGTCACATTGCAATATAGCAAAGAGCAGTGGTTATAAAATGAGGAAAAACTATCAATACCAATGGCCATCATAAGGCCTCATGACCAGAATGCCAAAGTTATCTTTGTGTTTTCTCTGTCCTTGATCCCACAAACTAAATTCCTCACCAAGTTGTTTTGCTCCAAATGCGGTCCTCTCCACCCTTTCTTTACTGTCACTCGTTTCTTTAGTTCATCCCTCACACTCACTGGCTATTTCATTTAACAGAGCTAACACACACCGTTCTCTGTCTTCAACATTTAAAACCATACTCCTCTCCCCACAGTTCTAACCTCTACCCAAGCAGCATATCCAAGGACCAAGGGCAGAGCAAGCGCTTCAGAGTGGCGGAGTGGCTGGGGAGTTGGGAACACCTACCCGTCACCCTGGGAAACGTGCTTGCCCACCCCTGCCCCCATCCACATCTGTCGCAGCAGCAGGCTCCTGGCGGCCGTGTTCAGGTGCTGTGGCCGAGCTCCTCTGACGTGTTACTAGGTCCTGGAGACTGCACGTGGCCAAGCTGGGCCAAGTTGTGTCTTTTCCCTGGGCAAATTCAGTTAAGAGCTAGCAAGATTCCGGTTTGTGTGTGTGTTGGGTGTGTGCGTGTGCACACGTGTGTGTGTTTAGGGGTGTGGATCTGTAATGTGTAAATTTGGGAGGGGTCTTATTTTCAACCCTTAGGTCTGAAGAATCAGAGGAAACCAGCAGCAGCCTATGGGAGGGATGAGGAGGGGAGAGAGAGAGAGAGAGAGAGAGAGAGAGAGAGAGAGGGAGAGAGAGAGAGAGAGTCGTGGGAGCAAGTGACTGTAAACGAAAAAAGAGCAAAACTGAGTGATAGAGACACCTGACAACATTCAAGCCAAAAGTTAAGTTCATTCCCAAAGCCCAGCTGCATCACTGCCCTGGATGTTTGGAGGATGCCCTCCTGTATCCCCTTTCCTTTTTTGGTTTAGTTTGAATGGGTTTCTGTTATGTTGCAGCCAAGTGTTCAACTAATTATGTCACCTCCTGGGTATTCTCAATTGGTAGGTTAGGCGGTTGGTTGGCATCAGTTTATACTTGACAGGTCTGTCTACAATGTACATTATTTAGTCTGCTGCAGTGAAATTTATGTTCTTAAAGTGTCTACCACTTGCAGTCCTGAAAAAAAAAAACAATAAAAAGTGGTCTGTTTTCATGCTATACAGTTGTGCCCTGCTTTAAGGGAATCTGGATTATCAAATTACAAAAGGATTCTTCAAAAAACATTTATAGGGGTATTAGATATTCATCAAAAAGATAAGGATGGAAATGCTTAAAGTTGAGGTCTTACTGTTCAATTCCAATTGAACATTCCACAAAATGAAAACAAGGCACATACGAAAAGCCATTTTTTCAGTAGAAGAATAGGATTCCATCTTTATATCTGTACACACCGTTTCCCAAAAATACATACTGCATGAAGCAGTAAGGGCTTAGCAGACTTGGAAAGGGTTGTAGAGATGAAAGATAAGCAAATAGGCATTTAGCAAATGCATACGTTGTAACAAATGTTTGATATGTATATACTGAACATGTGCTAAATAATTTAATTGCCATAACAATCCTATAACATAAACACTAATAATCCTTTTCTTCAGATGAGGAAATTGAGACTCAGATAATATAAACAACTTATCTAAGACTATTGGATTTGTCTATTTGATGTGGGACTAAGATACAGAGATCTTTATTACAAAATTCCTGATCCTTCTCTTTTACTCCTCTGCCTTCCAGTTTCAAGCCATGCAGCCCTGATCCACATTTGGAGTGGGATTTGCAAACCGTATTCAGGGGTTCCCAGAATTCCAAGAATGACAGAACTTCAATTCCCATTTCAGCCAGAGATCTTTTATGTAGATATGCTGTTTTCAACATATTGGGATTTTTATGTAAAAATTATTTCAGAGAAAAATATTCCATTGCTTTAAGAGTTTGAAAGCCATTAAAAGAAGCAAAAACTAGGTCATTTTTGGCCAAGGAATGCTTTTATTTTTTCTTTCTGAAGTTTTGGGTTTACAGAACAAGCATGCATAGTGTATAGGATTCCCATATACCACCCTATTATGAACACCTTGCATTGGTGAGGTACATTTGTTACAAATGATAAAAGTACGTTTTTATAATTGTTCTATTAACTGTGGTCCATGGTTTAACTTAGGGTTCACTGATAGTTTTGTACAGTTTCAAGGAATGCCTTTTTAATCCCATTGAGAATAGGACTTTGAATAGAAACCAATCTTGACTTTCCTAAGGAAAAAAGAAAGCTTAGTTCTTTTAAATATGAAGTCCAATTAGGAAAGTTTGCTTATAGTGCCTGCATACAAAACCACCCCTGAAACAGAGAAGTCTACTTAGATTCAACTAAAGTGGGGAAGAGATCATCTTTGCATGAAAATTACCAAATAGCAACTTGTAAAACAGTTTAAGTCAGTGTGCAAATTTACAGTTGGCTCTGGCTTCAAACTCATCAAGAATATCAAAGAATAAATATCCATTTTAAAAGACCAGTATCCAAGAAGGATCTACACATTAGAAAGCAGGTAAGCTTGGGGTATCAGCTAATGTGGTGCAATGATGGTTGGTTCAACCTGACCCATTTTGTGGTTCTGGTTTTCTCTGTGGATAGCTGCTTTCATTGCACAAGTCCAGTTGTTGATTGGGTTTGGCTCACCTTCTGCGTTGTTGCAGAACCTATAGTTGTGACAGCCCAGAAAAGCTGAAATGTCCCAGAACAGTGTTCAGTAGGATGGAAGCAGGCTCAGACCTCAGGCCAGGACTTGTGGAAAGCAGCTGAGTGGATGGTGTTTTGAGGTAACGATTGCAGAGCAAAGAGGACACAAGAACCGAAGGCGGAACTTGCAGGCTCCATTGTTTACTGGGTCTGGGGCTCCCTAGCTTCTCTGATCTTCAGTACAAAATGAAATTAATAATGAGGTTTATACTGAAATTAATCATCAAAAAGTTGGGTTTAAAACAAAATGGCATAATAACATGCTCTTGTTCTTTTCCTCCCTCAATATTCCTTGTGCTTGTGCATTTCTGTTTGATGTCTGTTTAAGCTTTAACCTCCATGGGGCAGGGATAAAATTGGTCTTGTAGGTTGCTCTGTTTCCAACAATGAGCCAAATGCCTGGCACAGAGATGACGGTGATCAAACATCTGTTGAATGAATGAATGAATGAATGAATGAATGTGTTCAACAGCACTTTGTCACTTACCATTAAAATACAAGGACTTGGTACTTGAGCTTGTTCCATAGCTCCTGTGTTAGCTGGTTGATCTGTGGCTCTGAGAGGACCCCTACCCCAAGTCGTTTACAAGGAATGCTGGTTTGAGTCACTCACTTGGGATGAGATATTAACTTGACCCACGCTCCTCCAAAACTGACCTATAATCTCTACCTCATGATAGGATTATGACGTATAGGAAGCAGCCAGTTTCTTTAGAAAATAAAGCTGCTCCCTCTGTCCCTCATTGTTTCTCAACATAACCTTCCCCTCCCTGGCCCTGCCCCTCACCCTCACCCTTTTCTATTCTCTGCTGCCATGAGCCCATCTTGTCCCTGGGTCACTGCTTGGAGTGGGAGCCGTCTCTCTGCCCTGGGTGATTTATGGGCCCCGGGACGCCAAGGTCAGAACACAGATTGTTTTGTAGGCATCCCTGAAGACCCCATGTGGGGCTCGGGATGCAAGCCCAGAGGGACGGCTCACAGGAAATGGAGCTGAATTGCAACAAGAGGCATAAAGCAGTACAGGATGTCACCAGACAGGCCGAAGAGTTGTTGTTTGCTCCCTGCCCTGTATCCCAGGCTTGTGTCTAAGGGACAGCAGCTGTGCTCCTGACACCCCCAGATAAAGCCTGAATTAAAGGCAATATATTAAAAGGAAGCAAGGTGCTATGTTTTGAGTGTGGGATGCTGACAGATTTTTGGGGTCCCCTTCAATCTGGAGTTATGTGAGTGAGGTAACATGGCTCCTTGTGGAAATGATCAAAGGGTGGGTTGTTCCTTCAATCAGTTAATTGAAAAACCTGGTACTTACTGAGGGTCATCGCTGTGCCTGACACTGGGTAGGGGCTGAGGCAGACACAAAAGAGGTCCAGGTCCACCTTCAACTCTCAGTCTCTGAGCAGCCTTGAGCATCTTGCCTAACCTCACAGAGCTAAATTGTGACTATTAAACTGAGATAATATATATCAACACCTAGGGGTGCAATAGTATTACACAACATATTTTGAAGTATAAGGCCCATTCCCTGCTTTTTGAGAGCTTAGTTATTAATTCTGCTCTTAATTCTTAATAGAATTACCTGGAAGTTTAAAAAAAAAAAATGCCAATGCCTCCAGAGATCCTGGGGACACTGGTAAGTTTTAAAAGTTTTCTGGGGCATTCTAATGTGTAGCCGGGATTGAGGACAACTCTTTGATGAGCTGGCATTCACCCGTGGCATAGGGAAAAGTTCATGACAAAATGTCTGAAACAACTTGCAAACAACTTCCGTCCTGATGTCAAATTCTGATCCAAATTATCCAAATGAGCTTTGCAAGTGTTCTACAAACTCACTAAACATTTGACAATTATATTTGAAGGCCACTTCTAAAAGCTGAGTTTACCTACTTTTTTTTTTTTTTCTTTAACATTCCCTTTTTCCCAGTAAAAGTCCTGGCCTCTTTTTCAGCCCACCCCCCTCCCCTGTGGGCTAAAAACAACTGAGACTTTTATCGCCAGAAGCATGTTCAAATATTTTCTCTCTAAGTGTAATTCCCATGAAAGTCAAAACAGAGAGCAGGAAGGAGAAATGGGGATTGCCAAGGGCCTTTTACAGCCTCCCCCACTCCCTCTCCCTCCTGGTCTCCCAGCCCAGGCTCACCTATCTTCTCTACATGGATGTCTCCCAAGCCTCAGGAATTTGGGGGGCAGTGATCACTCCTAGTCCCCCAACCCTGGCCCATAGTACCAACCAGCTCTGACCTTGGTTAATAAAGAGAGCATGGACACCAAGCATTTACATGAGTGTTTTATGTCAATAATACATTTAAACCACCACCTACCTCCAGCAATATCCCACCTTCCAACCCAGGAAATCAAAATCCTTAAACATCAGTAAACCAATCTTCCTGGAAAGCTGGATGGGAGGTGAGACAATTAAATGTAAAGATGTAAGTAATTATCCAAGGCCATTGCAAGGAGAATTAGGTGTTCCAATCTCCCAGTTCCCAACACAAGGCCCAGCTCTCTATTTACAGAGCACAATGTTGCCGTAATAGCCTAATTGATTTATAATGTTTTCCTCTATATTGTACCATGTGTGCAATTAGTTACTGAAAAGGAAGTGCAGCTCAGCTGAGTTGCTGCATCTGCTGCTAGTCAGGGACATACAATTCCATGCCCTATTTTCCAGATGTCTTGATTAATGTTCCAGGGAAACCTAGTGACCTGGCCAGAGCTGCAGAAGAAGCTGGGGGGGGGGGGGGGGGGCTCAGGTGTAATTGGACCTGAGAGAATGAACCCAGATGGAAGCAAAATACATCAAAACCTCAAAGTTCAAGCCAAACTATGAAAAAAAGTAAAACATGTGCAATGACTCTCCTTTTATCATTCATTTATACACTAGTTCATTATTTGACAAATATTCATTGAACACCTAGTACATGCCAGATATCTGTTCAGTATAATGTGGAAAGCGAATGGAGGTGTTCCCTGCTTTAGAGGAGCCTGTGGTCAAGTGAGGAAGGCTCATATTAAAGTCACACAAATAGAAACAGGAATGTGGGTGTGACGTGCTAAGAGGGGAAGGATGGCATCTGCATGGAGGAAGGCTTCTCTGAAGAAGAGGTGTTAAAGCTGAGACCTTCAGAATGAATAGGGATTAGCTCTAGAGAGGAGGAAAGGCAATCCAGACAGAGTGAACAGCAGATTAGAGAAGAGATCTTGGTGCATGCCAGGAATTGTAGGGAGACTAGTGTGGCTGCAGCAAAGGGAGAGAAGGGGGTGAGAAGTATAGGGTGGAGTCAAGGAAGGTTAAATAGGAGCTAGGTACATAAAGGCTTTGAGATTTCTTTTATGAATTTTATATTTTTTAATTGTACAAGGAAACCAATAAATTAAGCCTTTTAAACAGAGAAGATATAATAGTTTGAAACTTTAAGCATATCTTTCAGCTGCTCCATGGAGAATGGAGACAAGATCGGGGGGTGCCATAATTGGAAGCAAAGTTAGTAGGTGGAATGTTGGTGAGAGATGGCAGTGGCTTGGGTTTAGATGGTGATGGTGGAAATAAAATGAAATAGATGATTTAGAGAGATATCTAGGGAGATTTGGTGGTAGATTAAAAATGATGAGGGAGAAGAGAATGATAAAAGAACAATGTCTTGCATGCTTTCTAAAACAGCTGTGTATATGGACATGCCATTTACTGAGCTGGGGGTTGGACAGAGTGTTAGATACTAATTTTTGGTCCTTGTCATACACATGACATTTAAAACAAGAGAACTGATTAAATAATTTTGAGAAAAGTGTAGACTAATAATAGAAGAGGGCTCACACTGAGTCTCGAAAAATTCCAATTTTAGAGGTCAAATTGAAGGTAAACTCAGTGAGGAAAGGGATGCATATCTAGAGGTAAGAGATAAATGAGAAGAATATGGTATCCTAACAGCTTAAAAAGAAAGAAGGTGTCAGGGAGTGGGTGGGTAACTAGATTTTCCAAATGCAGTTGAACTGTCAGGCAGCATGACAATTGAGCAATGTCTACTCATTAATGACCAATGGAAGGGCAGTTTGGGTGGATGCATGGCATATTGTCAAAGCTCCAGACTTAATACCAAACTGACACCTGAGAAATTAAGTGAGTAGAAGAGGAACAGAGTGCTAGACTTTCTTCCCTGTGAGTACTGAATGGTGCAAGTATCCGTGTAGGTGAATACAATCTTTGCCTGCATCTCCAAACTACAGGTTCTTACCATTCAATTCAATATTTTTTCATTTTTTTTCTTTCCCTAAATCCTTTGGATGGTCAGAATGTAACATGGTAGGAATAAAAGAACTAAACAGAAATGGTGTTGAGAATTGTGGCCTTTCCTTGTGTGGTAATTTGGAGATAAATGTATACCAGAAAAGTATGTTCTTTAACTTAATCCATTCCTGTGGGTGTTAAGCCATTGTAAGTAGGATCTTTTGATGAGGTTACTTCAGTTAAGGTGTGACCCACCTCAAGTCAGGGTCCTTTATAAGCAGAGTGAAATTCAGACAGAGAGAAAGCCATGGGGATAAAGAAGCTGAAATTCAATAGAACCCAGAAGAGATTGGAGAGGCCAGGAGAGGCCGCCATGAGCATTGTCATGTGACAGAGGAGCCCAGGACCAAGGATCACCAGCAGCTAGCCCCAGGATGCCACAGTCTTTGGAGAAAAAGCGTCACCTTGATGATTGTGATGGTTAAGTTCATATGTCAACTTGGCCAAGTGATGGTACCCAGGTGTCTGGTCAAGCAAGCACTGGCCTAACCATTGCTGTGAGGATGTTTGTGGCTGGTTAATAAACCAACAGGCTGGTTTATTAAATCATCAGTCAATTGGCTGCAGCTGTGACTGATGATGTCACATGTCATCAGTGGAAGACATGAAGAGGGCATGTCTTCCACAATGAGAGAATGCAATCAGCTGGATTTAATCCAATCAGCTGAAGACTTTTAAGCAAGACAGATAGAAGACCTTTACTTCTTCTTTGGCTGACCAGTGAAGCCTTTGCTGAGGAGTTTGTCGAAGTTGCCAGTTTCCTGAAGAGTTCATCGAACACATTCATCGAAGTTGCCAGTTCGTTGCCTGAGGAGTTCATCGAACACCTTCATTGGAGTTGACAGTTTGCTACCTGCCCTACGGAATTTGGACTCGTGCATACCCACAGTTGTGTGAGACACTTTTATAAATCTTCTATTTATAGATCTCTCTTGTTGATTCTGTTTCCCTAGAGAACTCTAGCTAATACAATGGTACCTTGATTTGGACTTTGCCCTAACCTCAAAACAATGGGCCAAAAATCGCCATTTTTTAAGCCAACCCATCACATGGTATTTGCTTGAGCAGCCAAGGAAACTAAAACATTTGCTGAAAGAGGTACACTTACAGAAGATGCTGAATGGGGCAGCAATCATGGTAGATATGTGCTAGCTGAGACTTCAGCATCTACCAGGAGATCAATATTTACCCTCAATCTAGATCAGTCATTCTCAAGCTGGGCTGATCATCAGAATGGTCTGTGGAATTTTAAAAAATGGGTGCAAATTCCCAGACCACAGCCCCAAGCATCCTAATTTAGCAAGTATTAGGTGGGCCTGGGAATTTGCATTCTGCAAAGTCCAAGGGTGATTCTAATGATTATTCAGACAGATAACCACAGCTTTAATTAACTCTTGGTTTTGATCTCTACTGTAATACTCCTTAAAACTTTCAACAAAGACCTACATATCTGTTTCCTCTTTCTCTCATATTTTCTAAAATATGAAAAATGAAGAGTACATATTTATTATTCTCTAATCATGCCAGGAAGTGTCAGAGTTAATTATTTCTATTAAAGGAAGCCAGGGCTGAAAAATAACTTTATCATAATCATTTGCATAAACAGAGTGCTTAGTTGACAAAGCTCTTCAAAACATCCTGGAATGAACTTTGGGAGGCTATTATCAACTCCATCAACTCTGTTTTTCTAATGAGGAAACTGGGTGCCTGAGCAGTTAAATCCACAGCCATTACATGATAAAGTTGGGACTTGAGTCCAGGGATTTTCTAAGTTCAGTGCTTTCTTCCATGATATCATGCTTCTAATGAGTTGTCAGGAGTTAATCACTGTACTGATTATTGAGATGGAAGCACACATAAGAGAAATAATCAGCCTTGTGACCTGTAGCATAATCCATACCTTGATACGTAAATACATGTATGCATGCGTTTTGAAAATGATTGGCTCTAATCAAACATAGAAAGGAACACCAAGTAGAAACTATTGTGATTTCTGTTCTCTAAAGAACGGCAGCGTATGTGTATGCTATTGAAGTTAAGTTGGTATCAAGCCAAACATGATTGTTATGGATGTGGAATGTTAAATTTAGGCCCCATGGTAACCACAAAAAAAAAATACGAAAAATATATACACAGAGAAGTGAGAAGGAACACAAAATGGTACAATACAAAAAATCAAATATATATGAACGTAGGCATTAACAGAAGAATTAAGAGATTAAAAAATGTATAAGATTTACAAAGACCAACCAGTAAAATGGCAGAATAATATCCTGCATTATCAGTAGTTACTTTAAATATAAATGGATTAGACCCTCCAGTCAAAAGAAACACATTGGCAGAATGGATAAAGAAGCATGACCCAACTATATGTTGTTTATAAGAAACACACCTTAAATTCAAAGACACAAGTAAGTTGAAAGTAAAAGGATGGAAAAAAATATATCAGGGGAATAGTAACCAAAAGAGAGCTGGGGTATCTATACTAATATCAAATAAAATTGACCATAATTCCAAAGCTGTTACAAGGGACAAAGAAAGCCACTATTTATTGATAAAGGGGTCAATTCAACAAGAAGACTTAACAATCATAAATTTATACATACCTAACAGCAGAGTTCCAAAATATATGAAGCAAATTTTGACAGATCTGAAGGGGAAAATAGATGGTTGTACATCAGCAGTAGGAGACTTCAATACACCACTTGCAATAAAGGATAGACCATCTAGTCAGATATCAACAAGGAAATACAAGACTTGAACAATACTCTAATCTGTGAGACCAACATCACCCTCACACAAAGGCCAGCTAGAGATACCTCAAGAAAAGAGAATTACACACCAATATACCTTATGAATATAGATGCACTCTTGGTTTTGTTACCCAGCCACCACCTATGAGAAACAGATATTTGCCAAAGCAATTGAAACACCTGCTCTGTACCCTGTCAGCTGCGTACGTTGCTGCCAACTCAGTTCACATACCAAAGATGCATTGCTTTGCTGGGATCCTCATAGGATGTCTAGCACAGGGCCAGACTGCTCAGAAAGAAGTATATTCCGAAGTGGCCATCTGTTGCAAATTCTGCAGCTTCGTGAATCACTCACAGGAGCTAACACAAGTGTGTGGAAGGTTTTGTGAGCTGCAACTCCTGATGTTTCTGGACTTTCTCAGGTATCTTTTTTGGTTCTACTTCAAGGTATTTGTTGAAAACGTGACTACAGAGCTTTAGAAATAACTTGCTTGAGAAGGGAGTGAGTTATCATGTTTGGGAGACCGGGTGAACATGAGGTGAGCAAGTTACAGAGGTAATACATTGTCTGTTGAATATTTGGACTTGATGGCATAACAGTTTTTCCAATCCTGAAAATTGGTATAATGTAGCCCAGGTTCTAGTCTTAGATTTAGATTCATATTCACAACTTTGCATTTTATTAACTTGGAGCAAATTACCAATTTTTTTCTAATCTCCTATCTCTTTATTTGTAAAATGGGGACAAACCTAATGAGTTGTTATAAAGATTTAAAAAGATAATACCTGTAAAGCAGAAGTATAGTCAGAGTAAGAAAATAATCATACCAAAATAAACTTAACTATTATTAAAGTCCCTTCAAGTTCTCCATGAACTTTGGCCAGAAAAAAATCCAACCATGTGCATTTAAAGAGATCAGGAATTTGTGTTTGTAGAGGACACTGGCTTGGTTCAATACCATGAGATCCTACCAGTGTAATGGTCAAGAGGATGTCACAGGGTCTCTTGTTGGGTGTATTTTTTGGGGTTGACCCATGGGGCATACCTTCAGTTCTACTATTTTGGTTCCTCTACAGCATCTGACATAACGTTAAGTTCATATTTGGTGCTTAGGAAATAATGCTTGAAGGAGAATGTGCTCTTCTTTGCTATAAATGAGAGTAGGGACTTTGATATTTATTCCATGAAAACTCTGGCTAGAAATAAAGAAAGAAAGAAACTCAGTCACATAACACAATGAGGCTTTTCTACTTTTCAGTTTCCCTGCAGATCTTCTAAGATGTGGCTGTGAGCCTTACTTACGGACAAAGAATGCCTCTTTACCTTTTAAGCAGCTCTTGGCAATGGGATCTCATTTTTAAAATGGTACAGCTCAAACGCTTTAGGGGAAAGTTGTATGACTGCTTCCTATCCGTATCAACACAGATTCATACTTCTGCCTGCTAAGTTGTTTACTCAGTATTTTGCAGAAATCTCATCTTTCTTTTTTAAGATAAGTCATCTTGATTTGATCCATTCTTCTAAAATAGCACCACCACTCAGGTCAGCAGATCCAAATAATGAATGCATCTGACCTAGAGGCTTTATAAAAATTATTTTTTTTCCTGCCCGCATGAGGGATGTGTTGTCTATGCATCATGAACTGGAAAGATTAGTTGACGAAAATTTTCGGTCCACCCTGAGTGCACAGAGATAAGTTCTAAAAATAAAGGTGAATTCTATTTTCCTGACTTTTCTTTCTGGGGTAAATGCTGAGAATAATTCTTCTAGAGACTTTGGAGGTGAAAGCCCAGAAATCAGTCATTATTCTGCAGTCTCACAGTGCCCCCTTTTGGAGTAGGACCTTCCTCATTTCCTAAAGGCGAATTCCAGACAGCTGTTTCCTTGGGTGATTTTTACAATCCGACTTCCTTGGTTATGGCTTGACATAATTTCCCTGGAGAGTTCAGGCTTAGGGTATGATAATATACTTTGGATCTGCAAAGCATTAAAAGGGAGGATATTGTCAGATATATGATCTAGCCATGGACACAGGCCAGACACATTTGTAACTAGGAGAAAAGTCAGCCCCTCTTGTCCTGGTCAACTCTTAACTGGTTTTTCTTTGCTGTTATCTATCAGCACCTTCCTTACTTATGCAGACTGATTCAGTTAATTTTTCTTTTCTTTTTTTTTTTTTCCTTTCAGTTATATGGTTGGGAACTTGCTTATGACCATATATAACAGGTGGCAACTGTGTCTTTTCAGAGAAACAAAACCAAGAAAGAAATGGCAAGCACTTTATGTTCTTTTCGAGGTTGCTTCCCCGGATTATTTACCCACAGTGTAGAGTGGGATGCAATGAATTATTTATGGATAGGACAGGGCTTGAACTATTTGTTTATTTTTAATTTAGGATTTGGGTTGTATTTCTGGCATTATCTAAAACTAGACTTGAGTTAAAAATAAAATAAAATCAACCTATCTGGACCAACTTGTTGGCAGGCACTTTGAAAGGGCCCGTGACAAAGAGATGGTGTTTTATGTTTGTGGCTTCTGGTTGGAAACCTTAAGGGAAAAACTGGCTGAATTATCTACAGTCAGGCTTAGCATATGCCAAGGCCTTAGCATTCCATGTCAACCATTTTGGCTGAGTTTCCACACTGTCACAACAGCTAACCAATTCAATGAAAACACAGCTTATGTTGTTTGGTATCATATGCCCAATAGAAATAGTTGCATTGTTTCCTCTTTAATTTTCAACCAGAAATTTTGGCATGACAGTCTTAGTCAGTGTTGGCAACACTGTCAGAACACTTGTGTTATTCTGAGTTCTAAGAAGGAAATGATGGAGAGATGTTTTAGTTTGTGTTTTAGTGGACAAGGAGGGAGGACATTTTGGTCAAAATGCTTGAGTGTCTCTCCTTGTAAGAGTCCTACCCAGCCATCACCTTCTAGGTCAAATTTTATTTACTCTGAAAAGCCATTCCTAATTCCTCTAGTAGTAGTATCTATCTACTCTGAAGCTTTTTAGCTCTTTCACTTTAGTATGCTGTGCAAAACAGATGGAAAAATTCCTAGAGACCCCTGGCTACATCTTATGACCTTGGTGTTTTGCTCCTAGTAAGCTCTCAATAAGTGATTTTGAGTAAGAATGAAGGCACACAGGGCAGAAGCACACAAACGCTTCAAAAAAAAAACACAATGCCATAGCCCAATATACACACATCTCCATAGATATATAGTCATTGATCTGTCAGTAGTTTCTTTTCTTCTGCCCAACCCCAGTGCTGCTGCCAGAGCAGCCTAAAAACAAATCCAAGCACATTATTCTCCTACTTAAAAAAAAACATTCTTTCTGACCTGGATAGACTCCAAACTCGTTAGACAGGCCCATCAGATTCTCTGTCTGTCCCCAGTCCACCTGTATAATCTCAATTCTCACCACTGCATCCCATTCACACACTGATCTACTTATCTTGAATTTCTCTGTTGCTACCCCTTTCCTAAATATCTTACCTTTGCATTTCTGCCTGATTAACTTTTCTTCATTCTTCAGGACCCAATATGGGTGAGTGTCAACTACCTCTGGGACTTTTCATAGTTTTGTTCTTTATTTTATTATAGCACCTAGCATGTCTTGTGTTAAAATTTCCCTACTTACATCAAGAAGCCATTAACTAGACTGAAAAGTCTTGATGACTGGAATCATATTGATTTATTTTGGTCTTTAAGCAGCTAGCCCCAGCATGTGATACACAGCAGGGCCTCCCCAAATGCGTGATGGATGAATGAATGAATGAATGAATGAATGATCCTGAAGGGGAATGATAATAACACTGTGCTGGGAGTTAATTGATCTGGCTTCTAGACTCAGCCTGTCACTTTCTACTGTGAGATATTGGGCTATTTAACCTTACTGGTCTCAGATTATCAGCATTTGCAGTGAGGGTTTCAGATGAGATAACCTCTGAGATCCCTTGCAGGACTGAGAAGTTTTGGGTCCTGGTTAAATTTCCTCAATTCAGGCTCTCTGAGAACTTCCCATTTCATGAAAGACTATTCCAAGTTTGGTAGCTGTTCTAGTTTGCTAATGCTGCTGGGATGTACAACACCAGAAATGGGCTGGCTTTTATAAAGGGGGTTTATTTGGTTACACAGTTACAGTCTTAAGGCCATAAAGTATCCAAGGTAAGGCATCAACAATTGGGTACTTTCACTGGAGGATGCCAATGGTGTCCAGAAAACTCTTAGCTGGGAAGGCACGTGGCTGGTGTCTGCTCCAAAGTTCTGGTTTCAAAATGGCTTTCTCCCAGGACGTTCCTCTCTAGGCTTCAGCTTGTCTCCAAAGGGTCACTCTCAGTTGCTCTTGGACATTTGTTCTCTCTTAGCTTCTCCGGAGCTAAAGTCTGCTTTTAACGGCCGTCTTCAAACTGTCCCTCATCTGCAGTTCCTCTCTCAGTTTCTGTGCATTCCTCAAAGTGTCCTTCTTGGCTGTAGCAAGCTCGCTCCTTCTGTCTGAGCTTATATAGTGCTCCAGTAAACTAATCAAGGCCCACGCTGAATGGGCAGGGCCACGCCTCCATGGAAACTACCCAATCAGAGTCATCACCCACAGTTGGGTGGGGCGCATCTCCATGGAAACACTCAAAGAATTACAATCTATTCAACACTGACACATCTGCCCACACAAGATTACATCAAAGATAATGGCGCTTTGGGGGACATAATACATTCAAACTGGCACAGTAGCTCAAGATGTCTAGAGGGTGAATAGCAAATTAGTAATGAAAAAATTGGAATATCGCTTCTGGAAAGAGATGTTATCATCTTGAGCATCTGATCAGTTGGGAGGGGCCAAAATATTGGGCACATTACTATTCCCTACTAACTTGACGTTAGTGAAAGAAAATCAGAGAATCTAGGGACACACCATACTGACATAAGAACAAGTGACTTGAATCTTTCAAACCACCCACATTCTATTCAGATTGAATTAAATAAAGGTAAGACCCCGAGATTTGTCATAGGATTGAAGCAAGAGCATTTTCTTATAGGCTGTAACCACAGGGCAGTAAGCTCTGATGCATCTTCCCAGCTGTGTCATACTTATGGTCATTTTCATCCACTATGCATCAACTTAAAAGAGACCAGAACTTGAGGAAATAGAAGACTGTTGTCCCCTGCATATCCAATGTTCCACTCAATTGCTCTTCCTGTATAAGAAATATGTCAAACTTAACATGGCATAAACAGAGCACTTGATTGTGCCAAACCCCCAAAATTCACTTCCCCAACTATTCCTCATTTAAGTAAATGCCATCAATATTCATTCACTCAATTGCTCAGGAGAAAAATCTAGATAAGTCATTCTAGATTCCTCTCTTTCCCTTAATCCCATCATCTAATCCACCAGCCAGCTATGACTTTAGAATACATTCTGAATCCAACCACTTCTCACCATCTCCACTGCTACCACCTTGCCCAAGCCACCATTACCTCTTATCTAGATTATTGCAATAGTCTCTGAAGTAGTATTTCTGCCTCCAAATTTGTTCCTGTACATAGAGTCCATTAGACACATAGCAGCCAGAGTGATCTTTCTAAGGTATAAACCAGCTGAATACACTCCCCTACTTAAAAGTCTCTAAGGACTTCTAAATACACTTTTATATACCATATATTGCACTATTTATTCTTAGAAAATTTTGTGATATAAATAATATATACTATAGTATTTGAATACTATAAAATTCAAACTTTGAATGCCTGCACATTGCAACATTTTATGGCCTATGATAGATAGATAGAACCTAATGATTACCCAGGAGTGTCAGTCAGTGTCCCAAAAGAAAACAGACAGTATACTAAAATTGGGTAATTTATGAAGGTGTGAGAAGAGTTCAGAAAAAGGAATGAGGAGGGACAGGGATGCCAGCAACAGCAGGGAGCCTTTATCACCCCTATGCCTGAAGGGGCAAGAGGAAGCAACAGTCACCTGAACCCAGGGAGAGATTGTATTGAGAGAGGGCCTCTTAACAGCAGCTGTGACTTTTGATAGAAGGATGGCATTAATCCGAGATGATGTATCAGGAAGGGAATTAGGCAAAAAAAAAAATTCCCAGGTGCACTCTCCTACTGCCTGCTGAATCTCTTGCAGGCTGGATCTCCAATGGGCAGAACTCAACCAAAAGCCTGGAGCCCCTCAGTGCTGCACATCTGGGTCCATCACTCAGAGCACTGAGAAGGGTGCAGAAGGTGAGAAAGAGGATGGCCCACCAGGAGCAAAATAAAGATATCCAGTGCATCTGAGAAACATAAAGAAAGGCATAAAATATCCCACTGAGAAGCTAAGTGACCAGAGTCACAGTCTGATAGGGGTCAGCAGCCTAAAAGTTTTCTGTGGAGGCTCAGATCCATTTTCCCATGTAAGGGAAAGAAAGATGCTTGATCCTGACCCACAAAAATAAAGGGTGAGGAATGTGCCTACACACAGGGCTTTCTCTGTCTTCCTTTCTTTTTAATTTTTATAAGCCTATGGCCACGATGCTGACTCATTTCATAAGAAGTGCACGAGACAGGATCAGCCTGTGATCAGTTCACTGTAGTATACAATACCAACCTTTGTTGTTCTCAGATGCTTGTGTTAACAGAATTTCACATGTATTAAAGAAATGAATAAACTTTGTTAACTTTCTAAAGTTAACTTCAGGAAAATATGGGAGTCAAAGGACTTTAAAATATTATAATATCTTTCCTAATCCATGAGGTTTGAAGCATTCTAATTAAGAATTAATATCAGATTGCCCTTGATTTAGTACTACTCATGCAGTATCACAGACCTGGTTTTCAACTAGTTTCCCATATACCTTTTTAAAAGAGGGAGATCACAGCCAGATCAGAAAGAGCTACTAAGGGGAATATCATCTCCTCCAGCCTTATAAAGGAAAGCACCAGAGAGGTCAAACATGGCAATCCTTACCATTATTTGACCCTGGCCCCGAACAAACATTTGGCTTTCTACAGGATGGTGAATCATGAAAAGATTTACATTTTCTGTGTTTTTCTCCCCCTGAATCTTTCTTGCCTGTTTATTTGGGAAAGAAGATCCAGAATATTTTGTACAACTTTTATGGACCTGGGCACAGAAAAGAGAGTTGGGAATAAGAAAAGGCATACACAGAAAAGTCTAAATAGCAATCAAATGAGTCTGAAGAAGTAAGAATTGGGTAGAGGAAACAATGAGCTCCTAAATCCAAGCTCTGTGTTATGGATTGATTCATGTCCCCCACAAATCCGGGTTCAAATGCTGGACCCAGTCCTATGGATGCAAACTTATTTGTAAATAGGATCTACAAAGATCCTATTAAGGTGAGGCCAAACTGGATCAGGGTGGGCCTTAAGCCAATATGACTGGAATCTGTGTGAACAGAGGAGTGGGAGACAGAAGGAAGCAGACAGATGGCCATGTGATGGAGGCAGATATTGAGTTATGCATTGCCACCTAGCTACTGCCAGAACTCTGCAGCTTCCAGAAAAAGCATGGCACAACCACTTACTTGATTTTGGACTTCTTGCCTCCAAAACTGTGAGACAATCAGTTCCTGTTGTTTGAGCCCAAATGGTCTGTGGTATTTCTTATAGCAGCCTTGGCAAACTAAGACACTGTCTCAGATTATGAACTTAAGTAGGACTACTCACAATGAGTTGTCTATACAGGACAAAAAAAGAGACAAAAAAAAAGGACAAAGGAAGAGAAAAAGGAGAAAGAAAGGAAGAGGAGTTACAAAGAATATTTTTAAACGGGAGAAACCTAGGATGATGGAAAGAAAGGAAAGGAGAAAGAGGAAGAAGAGAAGTAGAGAAGGGAAGAAAAGGAAATGGGAGTGAAGAAAATTGAAACCAGCCTGCTCAGAAGGCAGAAGGGCTCTACTGGATTTACGTCTTCCAGGCATGAAAAAGCCAGATGCAAACAGTTTTAAGTAGTGGAATTTCAAAGCTTTTTTTTTCCTCTCGGAATTTTAGTCCAGCAAAGGAAACACAAATATATTCTGAAAAATGCATGCTTATAAGAAAAAAATAAGACTTTCAAAAATACTTCATGTGGGCATTGAACATCTGAATTATTAACACTTATGGTGGAAAAACCTTCAGTTCCTAGTCCTGAGTCATGAAATGATCAACTTAGTAACTTGCAACTTGAAACAACACCATTTTCAGAAGAAATAAATAAATAAAAAGCTAGTGTAAATGGGAGGTCAGGCCATAATAAATCACGATGAAGAGAGGTGCATTTCCCTTCGCTTTCTTTCCTCCCTCAAATTCTTTACCCTTGCATCTACTAGTAACAGAGTCGGTGCTAAGACCAACACACATGCACTTGCACACACACAAACACAGTTGCTTCTGAAGGAAGGGAACTTTTAAGAGGCCACTGGGTACATAGCTGGATCAGTGAGTAAGTGAGAGTGTTGGTAAAGTTGGTGACTGCTGAGTGTGTGTGTGTGCGTAAGCTTTATGCACCTTTAAATTTGGACTTCAATGTGTGAAGCATATTTCTTAGTCTTGTTTTGGGAACTTTCTTTTGTAAAAGAAGGGGAAAGAAAAAATAGCATTCACCACCAAAGTCTCCGCTTCTGACAGTAAGAAATTGTTCTCCCAATCTAGTTTTAGTTGTCTTAAGCTGTAAGATTTCCTTTGCTCTGTTTGGAGAGCCAGTATCATAAATAGTTCTTTCTGCAAGCAAGGAAGTATCTTTCTGTTACTTGGGCCTAAACTCTTTTTCCTTTGTTTTATTTACCTACTCCCCAAAATACTTCCAGAACTCTCTGAGGAATTGTTTTATTTATCTGGCTACGCATGCCAACAGTAAATGAACAACCTGAGACTTTACTAGTTGAGTTGTTTCTGTAGTAACACATGGGGTTTCACAGGGCAGTCAGCTTGATGGGGTGGGAAGGCAGGGAAACCACCGGGAATGTGGGAGATTTGTCCGTCACACGTAAGGGCCATGTGCCAACCCTGACTGAGCCCACTGTGGCAATGTGCAAATGCATCTTCTGCTTGAGGAAATGTTTCTAGCGAGTGAACTCCCAACTAAAAGGAGAATTCACAATTGCTTGCCCAATGTGCCTCATTCTCTCTGCTTCTGCATTATTCTCCTTTTGATAATATGAATTTTCAACAGACTACTGCACTTTTAAAATTATTAAAGCTAAGGTGCATTGATAATTTAGGTGTGTTTCTAAAAACAATCAAATTCAAGAAATTTTTCAATTATCTAATCAAAATCACCTTTCAGGCTAAAAAATATATGAGTGGAGGAAATGGGAACTTTTATACTTTTCTGGAAGGGAATTTAAGTATACTTATCAAGAACTTTAAAAAAGTTTCTTAACCTTTGGCCTCAAAATTCCTCTAGTTGGAAGTTAGTATAAAAAAAGAAAATACAAATGCAATCCGAAACTGGCATATTATGCAGGTTTATTTATAAAATAAAAAACAACCTTGAAATATAAGTAATCAATATAAAAGGATTAGTTAAATAAATAATGCTGCATCACATAATGGAATATTATGCAATCATAAAAAGAATCATATTTTGATATTATTTAATGTTGTGTCAATGCTTGTAATGCAATGAAAAGTCTTATAAAGCTAAAAAACTCTTTTGGGTATAGTTCTAATTTTTAAAAAATGTATGGCATATCTTTTAGTTATGGAAAAAAACAGCTAAAATATCTAATAGTAGGTTCTTTTCATGAACCTAATTAAACAGACACCCAGGCAATTAAACAGACACCCAGGGCCCAGAAGATAATGCCAACCATTTATTTTATTTCCTATTAAGTTTCACCTTTCAGTTGATAGTGAGTCTACTTCAGAGGACATCTAGTATTTCCTTCACCTCAGGTCTTTTTATTGCTCTCCTCTCTCACTGGAATTCCAGCTCCATCCTGGATGAACAGCATGCTGTCCTTGAGTTTTCTGGGTAGAAGTGCTTAAAGGGATAGAACTGCACTGCCTGTGAGGGTTTTAGGTTTCATCGATTATTTTTTAGAATACAGTATCCACCAGACAAACAAGCAGTTCCATGTGCTACTATTGACCACCTCTAGCTATTTGATTCAAAATTCCTACACACTTATGTGGGAGTACTAGGAAAAAAAAGAGAAGGAGAAAGATAATTTCTTCTCTCTCTCTCTCTGTCTCTCTCTCTCAGAATAATGCTTAAAATATTATCAGTTATTCTGTGTTTGGGGATTGTGGGTAACTAATTTTCTTAGTTTTTTGTCTCTAGGATTTTCTAAAAAAAACCATATTTCATAATCATGGAAGGATTTTTTTTCTTTAAAAGAATCCATGTAAAAGAGAATATATAAATCTTCAAACTGTAAAATGTTGATAGTAGTATCCTGTACTCTATCTCAGTCTCCTTATAACCTGTATTAGCTCTGTATTAGGTAGAGACAGACTTGGTGATCAACAATTAAAATGAAGAAGAACATGAACTACAACATCTGTCCCAAAGAGAAGCTGGCTAATAGACAATGTTCAGCATTAGCCTCTAAATTAGTTATTTGTGAGATATTTTCTCTCGGTTTATTCCATTTGTCATTACTACTGAGCAATAATAAATGGTATTTGTCAAGAAATTTGGTCAGGGATATGTTACTTTAGGAAGTGATCAAAGTAAACACTTTGGCAATAATTTGAATTCAAATCTAGTGGGATAATTTAATGTGAGGCCACTGGATTTGGGGAGACAGCCATGTTATTATGCTACGCGTTAACAATGAGTCTCACCTTGGGGTGCGGTGGGGGGGTTGTAGAATGGATTCTGAGAGACTACAACCCTCCTCCTGAGAGACTATAGCCCTCTGCCTGAGAGACTACAAACTCCTCCTAAGAGACAGTAGCCCTCCTTTTGATAGACTACAGCTCTGTTCCTAAGAGACTACAGCACTCCTTCCAAGAGACTACAGCCCTCCTCCTGAGAGATTACAGCCCTCCTCCTGAGAGTCTATAGCCCTCCTCCTGAGTAACTACAGCACTCCTCCTGAGAGACATAGCCCTCCTTTTGAGAGACTGCAGACCTGCTCCTGAGACACTACAGCCCTCCTCTTGTCTCCAGCAACATGATGGGCAACCCTGGTCTGCAGTTCTCAGAGATCATTTCATCATCATTTAGATACATAAAATACATGGATTCAGTAGATTGCAGTTAATCACTCTATCTTCTTGAGAAGATATTTTAAAATTTAAGGTAAGAAAGAATTTAAGCTTTTGGATCTAACCTTTTAAGGTGTCTCTCATCGTGACTGAGGCTGAGGCATACATGTCAGCTTTGCTAATTAAATTGTTGCTGTCTTGTCTATTTTTCAACTGACCTGGTAAATCTGAACTCCAGTAGATAGCAAGCTATGACTGACACTTATGTTTCAAGCATATATTATTTTTTGTTTTCAGCAAATTCAGGTGGTGTTAATGCAAGAAAGTGACAAATGTCTTTCCTCTTCCAAAGCATTATCTGTACCAAATTGTACAATTTAGCATCTTCTTTGACAACTCTAGCAAGCAATCATTTGGACAGGAGACCATGTGCGTTAAACAATACACACGTCTAAATGGTACAGAAAGGGAAAGGACATTGCCTAGGAACAAATAATTGCCTAAAATGTCCCTGGAGATTGGTATTTGGAAGCTCAGGGGAGAATATAAACCAAGAGTTGAGCATTTGAGACAGATTCTTGTCTAGAATGGTTTCAGGGACCAAGAAGTTCCCATGAAGATTGAAATGATGAGAAAGAAACATTTCATAAACAACTACCAGTACTGGATTAAGAAGCTGGGCTTAGACATTTCTGTTTCATTAACTGGCTATTTTCTGGAGTAAGCCACTTGACCTCCTGGTATTCTGTTCACATTTCTGCGTTCACTGGCTATGTGTGTTTCCTTGCCTAAGTCACTTAGCACTTACATGTCTATCTAATAGACTTACCATTTCTGAGAATTATCTTTTGCTCTCGTTCACAAATTCCCAAGCTCTACTCAGCACCATCTACAAGGTAACAATAGTAATTGCCCCATGATAAACCAATGAGCCTAGGACCTCCCAACCTCTGGTCGAAAGTATTTCTCCAATCAGATTCTTTCTCATATGTTTAGATTAGGGACTAAGAGATTCCAGCTCAGAATAATCCATCTACTCTCTTGAACCAAGAGATAAACTTGAGATCTTTTGGCAACAGCCACTTCCCATCATGTGCTCATGTGTACAAAGAAACAGAGAAAACTGTTCTGAACATAGAAGAATAAAGCAGATAAACAAAGAATAAAACTCAGATGAAAGATAGAGAGGCATAACAGTAAAAGCTGAGATCTTAGATCCAATTGTTCTCAAAACCCAGCTTACTCCTCTCTCAGGATGTTAAAAGAAATTCTAAAATTCTATTATCTGCATGATTCATTACTCTTTTTTTATCTTAAGCTATTTTGTCACTTGAAACAAATGAAAAGGTTACTAATTTAATATTTTCTGTGATTTCAGTCTCTGATTTGTCATTAAATCTCTTTAATTAGAAGTATCACTTAAGAATCTATGGTCCTCAATAGGAAACATAAGTGATCCTAACACAAAATTAGGATGCTGAATTATATATGAATTATATGATTATATAATCCCATCCTACAATTCTGTCTTTCTATTATAGCCAAAGTTTTTATTGTGTTTCAATGAGCAAACAAAGACCAGTGTGATACATCACCTCTGTCCCCATGGAGAAGTGGTAAAGCATCACATGAATTGATATCAAATATCTCAGCTTTTGATTCCTCCTCTGAGAGTAGCTAAAGAACACGTACTGCCTTTCCATACTGGCTTTACTAAATGATTCCGATTTCTCATACCCAGGTCTGACTGTGCCTTCAGTGATAACAGAAATTCCAAGAGGAAAACACAATTGAAACGAGTGCTTCATATTTCTACGTAGCTGACTGGCAAGCTCTGATTCTGTAAGAGCCAAAGCTGGGTTTTCTTGGAGAAGAAAATGTCTGATTATTGTATTATGAAACCTGTGTGAGGTGGTTCTTACCGCTTGTGGCTCATAACTTAAAGACAATAGCCAAGCTACTGTCCAAAAGACTTGATGGTTTTTGTAGTTAGGATTGTCTTGGTATTCTGGTACAGTTTATCTACTCACTGTCTTCTCAACATTTTTCAATCTCCTGCCTTGATATGTTTGCTTGTGCTATTCTTCCCATGTGGAATATGGTTTCTGCTCTATAAGGCTCAATTCCAACTTTACCTCCTGAAGGAAGTTTTTAACTCACTTGATCCTGCAGTGCTTGTTCTCTCTTCTAAAGCCAAAGTATACAATGCATGCCCCATTCATTGGAAAATCATGTGGTGTCTTATTATGCCTTCTATTAGTCAGGATAATGCTAGCTGCTCTGACAAATTAATTCCAAATTTCCAGTGGCTTCACCCAATAGACCCTTATTTCTTGTGCATGTCATAATCCAGTGCAGGTTACCAGCCAGTATGGACTTTCCTCCACATGATGATTCAGGAACCCAGATTGCTTCCATCACAGCCTGCAGCATCCCCGAGACCTTGGAGTCTTCCGTATTCATCCAGCAGACTGGAGAAGATAAACTATCTTGGTCTGGAAGTGACAAACATGCATTACTCTCATAGCCTCATTGGCGAATGTGATGGAAAATGTGATCCCTGGATGGCTAGGCTCCTTCTGAGTACAACTCAAAACTATCGAAGGGAGAGCTTGAATTTTGTTTGATGGTCAGCGGTCTTTGCTATACCTTTCTTACACTTAACTTTCTTTGTCTTTGTATTATTTCTCATTTCAGTCCTAAAAATCCTTGATTGTGAGAAAGAGATATTATATCATAATTTTTAATCCCCCAAAACATATAATGTACTACTTTGAGCATAATTTTTCTCACTAAATATCTTGATTGATTTGTAATAAATTAGGAGAGTATCTAAGAATTACAGTGATGCCCAATTTCCCCAAAGTGCTTGAATATTACCCTGTTCTCTAGTCTGATAGCTCCTAGACACAAATGGGCAAATTAAATAGACACATTCTTTTAAAAATGTGCTTCTGTGCTTCACTGAATTCAAATATTTATTCCATCGACATTATGGAATAACTATGATGTGCCAAACATTATGGCAGATGTTTTGGTAAAGGAGATGAATATTTTACAGTCCCTAAACACAAGGAATTCACAGTCAAGAATGACAAGAAAAATTAATGATGAACAATGAGACTGGCAGAACCACTCAAACATAAGCAGAGAATGGAATTGAGCCTGTAAGCCAAGCACAGACGGACGATCCCTCACTTTACAGTTTGATCCTTTGAGATGAACTCTAGGTAGAAGACATGAGAGCATTCTTCCTCATGATATAATCAACATTACTAATAACAAAATGACACCAGCATGACACCGTATGCTTCATCAAACACTTTCACGTATATCATATTGTTTGCCCCCACTTCAAACCTTTGAGGCAGGTGTTATCGTTGGTTCACTTTGAGAGAGCTCAGAGAATCCAAGTGAATTTTCTAACATCATATACTTAGTAAATGGTGGAGTGTAGAGTTATCCTACTGTCTGAAACAAATTTTGTACTTTTGTATGAGAAAATTTCTTCGATTCCTTCAAGCATTACATATATATTTTAATGTATGGAAGGGAAAAGTTGCAACTTCAGGGCCAATGGTTTATATACCTTATTGTGTCTTCAGAGCCTGTCAGCTGGTAGATGCTGAAGAAATAAGAGAAATGAATGGTTGGGTGGGCATTTTCGAAGACGCGTGGATCACCAGGGGCCCATTACCAAACTGCTTGGTGGATGTGCTAGCTAGTAACTTGATTATGTATTTCCCTGGGGATCTCAAAATACTAGGATCCCAATATCCCAATTCCCGTGTGTGTGTGTGTGTGTGTGTGTGTGTGTGTGTGTGTGTGTTTTGAAGATGGCAACAGTTGACATTGAGATGGAGCCCTTCTCTGAGAGTACAGAGATATGGAGTTCACAAGCAGAAGTTTGGATTCTACATTGACTCCAGGCCATCTTGCCATTAAGAGAGCAAGGGTGGATTTGAGCAGTGTTACAGCTACACCTGCTGGACTTTGCCTAAATCACAATTGGAATTTGAACAGATATGTTTGTCAAAATTTAAAATCTTAGTGTCAGTCTATCTTTCTTTCTTTAAAAGAGCTATGCTTACACATACGGACATAAGATAACTTCCCATGGGGGAAAAACACACACACAAAGCTATCTTACTCTCCATATGTGTAAGTATGGCTTTTTATGTGGTAAAGGGATGACTTGACATAAAATGTTTGTTTTTAGATTAAAATGCAATAAGGAATTTCTCTATTTTACCACACAGGGCAAAGTGAAATCATGGATGATATAAAATGCTGTAACATCCGAGTCTATAAATTGTAGTATATTTATAAAATGTATTGATCTGCAGAGTAATCTTATGTCTTTTCTTCTGACACAAAAGCAGAAAGATCAAATTCACTCTTCGATGAGATTGCTGGAGCACAAGGGAGATTGTCTTGCTTTTAGGCTCCACAGGGCATCACTAGTCAGAACTTGGTTTGTGCTTCTTTTGTCTCCTTTTCCCTCTTCTTTTCACTTCCAGATCCTTCTGCCCCCATCTTTCTCCTGTCCTCCCATAAACCAGGGGCAAACCGTAGCCCATAAGCAGCAGTATGCTCCACTGCATCTTGGATTCGTTAAAAGCTTTGCAGATGAGCTCAAACTCATATTTCATCTGATTCCCAAAGTCATCAGATTCTTACTTGTCACATATTCTGGACCCAAAGCTCCAAGCATGTTTTATTCATTATCTGTTCTCATCTCTGAGACAAACACCTGCAACCTATTATGGGGCCAGGAGATACTTACGAAGTTTCAACCTTCTATGCATGGGTTTTGTATCTTTTCTTGGGCCAGGAATCTCAGCAGTGACATGTTTCCCTGCAGCTACTTGGTGGGGTCAACTGCTCACAAGAGTGTCCTTGCTGCTGGCGTTTGAGGGGCAAAGTTGAAACTAACGCAGAAACAATCTTTTATTGGCTTTTCACATTGTATGCCTTAAGCTCTAAACCATTTCCTGGAAATTCTTGAGGAGGATGGAAGAGAAACCAAGGTAATACTATTGAATTGAGAGTTGCTGGACTGATTGTTCCAATTCCCTACAACCTCATGACTCACTGTTGGGGGGGGGGCTAGAAAGGAACACGCTGGGACAAACACAATGAAAACCTGGAGCCTGGTATGTCACTGACTTCTAGGTAACCTTGGACAGTTGTTCCTCTTCTCTGCCTGGGTGTGCCCGTGGTGAAGGAAAGTAATTGTAAGCTGACTAATCATGTGCAAGACATGCTTTCCTTGTCAAGTGCTCAAAATCTAGCACATGGTGTAGACTGTATATCCATTCTAGAGCCTTAGAGTAAGAACATGACCAAATACATTCCACAAATAGGTAATAAGACAAATCACTGATAAAAGAGAAATTCACCCAAGTATTCTCATTCCTAGTCCTCTGATCTTAATAAGTCATTGTAATAATAGTGTCTTCCTTGACAAGAAAGAATTCAGTGTTTTGAAGTGTTTTGAACTGTTGCAAGAACAACAGGAGGGGTCTCAAGTTTAGAGATCCCAATGAGTACACACTAACAAATTCCACCCCAGCTTTCTATATATTCTTACCTTTTTGAACTGTGACAAAGCTGCGTTTAACTAACTAGTTTTCTAGCTAGGTAACTGGCTAGCTAGCTAGCTAGCTAACTAAATACATAAATATGGAAAGGTCCTGGAAGGTTAAAATGCAAATTGCTTTCACAAAGAATTCAACAGGGGAGGCAATATCAGCAAACATCACCCTCTTTTTTTCAATTCACTGAAAAGCAAATAGAAACACTAGGTCATAAATCAATTGGTCTGTAGGCAGTTAACCTGTTCATCAGGCCCAGAATCTCTTCTAAGTTCTCGCCACTTCAGAAAGAGACAGAATATGCAACAAGTGGCACAAAAGGATGGAAGGGAGGGAGCTGAGCCAGTTGACCACAAAGGATTATTTAACTCTGCCCAGTGTAACACTGCAGTGATTACTTGCTGAGTGGCATCAATTTCCTCCTCCTTACTTGTTGGAAGGGGGTAGACATCACACCCTAACTCACACTAGACCTTCCCAGCTATAGCTAATATAGAGAGAAGCATTTACAAAGGGTCACTCATTTAATATTTATCGAAAGCATATATTGGGACTTTAGGGTACACAAAAATGCATGAGGTGTAGCCTCTGCTGACAGGGATCTTACAATCCAGTTGGGGGAAGCAGCAATTGCCGAATATTTAAGTAGCCTCAGAGAAGGATGCCGCCATACCACAGTATCATGGGGTAACTTATGATAATAATGAAGGAGCATAAGGAAGAAAATACATGAGTTCAGAGGATGGGACCTGTGAGAGAGAGGGATTGGAAAGATGTCTCAAAGGAGAATTATGAGCTGGGTATTGCAGAATGGGTAGGAGTTGGATGGCAGAAATAATCCAGTTGGGGTAGCTAACAGTAAAATTAAAACCTTGGTTGCAAGGAAAGCCACAGATGGGGACCAAAAGGCAATGTAGCTGTACCCAGTTGCTCAGACACACATGCTCATGGCCAAATGCATCTGGTGATCTCACCCGTAGCCTATGCCAGTTAGATCAGCTGGGATTGCTGGTTAGCTGTGGAAATCTGCTTTTGCTCCCCACTGCCTCTTTTTTATTTATTGTTCTAATCACTAGCATAATAGCAGCCAAGTCATCGACGGAGGGTGCTGTGACAGGATAATGGTCTCCGGCTTTGAAAACAGCGTCTCGGTTTCTCCGAGCCCTCTTCTTTGGCAGCAGGAGACCATTAGCTTGTCACATTGTCCAGCCCTGTTGACATTATCATTTAATTGCCCCCAAAGACCCATCTCTGAGGTAGTGTGTCTGAGATTTTTAGAGCACCAAGCTTTTTGAACTGACATCCCAATCCATTTTATCATCTAGCTTCAGAAAATCTAAGGGGGAAAGAAGATTAAAGGCTTTTAGAAATGGAGAAATGCATTATGGGAAGATGTAGGGAAGTAAAGTAAAGTAAAGTGGCAAGGAAAGCAAGTTGTTCTGGAAGAATCCTCAGAACAGATGTGCGTGGCTATATGTAAAGGCAAGAATACCATGCTAAATAGGATATTTGAGACAAATAATCAAATTTCTGTACTGAATATTTTTATAGCTTTGTATAGGGCATAATTAGAGAAGCTGCACACTGCCAAGTCCTGGGAATATTTTCTCTGCCCTCCACTTTTCTTGTGAGAGACAGATATATATGTCTGAATGGTCCTTTCTGCTGGCTTCCTCACTTCTGTCAAGCATCTAAAGTGTTATTTTGCCCAGGAGGCTAGCCAGCTGGTTCCGATCTCCACTGAAGACAAAATAAAAGTAAATAAAGCTTAAACTATAACAAGAGGTTAGGTGAGACATGAGAAAGCAGTAGTGGACATTTAAAGTTTGTGCTCTGATAATCAAGGAAAATGGGGGTTCCTCTTTGTTACAGAGGATGCTGGTATGGGAAAGCTTAGGTGTGGTCTGGTCAGGAGCATGGGGCTGTGTGAAGGTTGGAAGAAGAGGGAAGGCTCTTGACCAAAAGGGGGAAGTGAAAGGAAATGAAATAAGCTTCAGTGGCAGAGAGATTCCAAAAGGAGCCACGAGGTCACTCTGGTGGGCACTCTTATGTACAATATAGACAACCCTTTTTAGGTTCTAGTGAATTGGAGTAGCTAGCAGTAAATACCTGAAACTATCAAACTACAACCCAGAACCCATGAATCTTGAAGAAGATTGCATAAAAATGTAGCTTATGAGGGGCAACAATGTAATTGGGAAAGCCATATGAACCACACTCCCCTTTATCTAGTTTATGGATGGGCGAGTAGAAAAAGGAAGGAAGGAAATAAGCAAACAAACAAACAAAGGCACCCAGTGTTCTTTTTAACTTTAATTGTTCTTTTTCACTTTAATTATTATTCTTGTTATTTTTGTGTGTGTGGTAATGAAGGTGTCAGGGATTGATTTTGGTGATGAATGTACAACTATGTAATGGTACTGTGAACAATCGAATGTACACTTTGTTTTATATGACTGCATGGTATGTGAATATATCTCAATAAAATTAATAAAAAAAAAAAAAAAAGAGGGAGGGAGTAGAGTCCATGTCATTCAGTGATGAGATGGACTGTCTCTGGATGAGTCACAAAACGGATTGATACTGTGGTGGATTCGTGCCCAGGATGTGAGAGGAACTGGATGTCCTCTTAGGTCCCTCCAGTCTTACCACTGGTCAGTGATTCTGCCTTCCTCATCTCACCAGCTGGGAGCTTCCTGGGAGGTCATCAGGGAGAAAAGTGAACTCTGCATAAATATGTCTCTTGCCGTGCGTAGGGCCTACAGGGACATGGAGGCAGGCTATTTTGGGGCTGCACACCCCTCCTTGCCCTGTCTCTGGGAGTGATGGCTCCCCACCCATGTTTCCAGCTCACAATAATATCACGGCTGCCAGCCTCTGATTAAAGGCCTCCCAGGGGCCTCGCTTGCTCGCAGCCACTCTTCTTTCCCTCTGGCCTCACCCCCATGCTACATTCCAGAAACCCCTCCCTCTTCCTGTTATTGTCCTGCTCCTTTCTGATAAGATTACATTTGTCCCTATGAAGAGGAATTTTTCTTTCCTGTACGTTAATGTTTTTCAAAGACACACTAATGAAAAGATCTCTATCCAAATGCCTGCTAATTTATGCCAAGCATCAAGGTATCTGAGAGAGGAAGAGGAGAGCTTAGGAGATGGGGACTCCTAGTTCTTTTTAAATCACTTATGAAGCCTTTGACAGACTGTTACCAAGCTTCTGATTCTGGTTTCCCACTGCAGTTTTGTTTTAGCAACAGAGAAAGGAGTTCAGCTGTGAAGGGCTCAGAAGATGTGGGTTCCAGTTCTTACTGGGCTACTGGATGTTTACTAGCTGCAGGGCTTTGGGGCAAGTCAGTTCTTAACTAGTGTCTACATCCTTGTTTGTGCAATGGAGCATTAGTACCTACCTCAGGGTTATTGTGAAAGTTAGTGAAATACCATGTCAGCCATGCTTTGTAAGTGGGAAATATAAATGTAAGGTAATTGGATCATCTGAACTTATAAATTGTGGCTCAAGGTAAGTTGCATGAACTCTAGGAAACAGGCTCCATGGAGGGTGCTGAAAGCCCAGCTGTCCGCTGCATCCTCATACTAGCGCCCAGCCATCTCTCAACAATCAGACCTTACTTGAAAATACTGCAGAAGCCAAGCTGAAAATGAGCCTTAGCAGTCCTGTTATAGATGAAGAAACTGAAGCCCAGAAAGGAAAAGCATTCCACTGCATGCTTCTTTTAACAGCAAAGCCAGGCAGGGCTAGCATGCAGCCACAACTTGGGGTAACTGCACTGGGTGCTTTCCAGTCCAACATGCAGCTTCTCCTGTCAGGAACATGATTCTGTGATTGTCCTTTCAAGCCATATTGGATCTAAACCCAAAGGACTGAGCCTAGCTTCCCTAGTGTGAAAGCAAAGGGCTTAGATTTAAACATACACCCCTCATATTTCAAGGATCTTGCTGATCTGCTGAGCTGGCAGCCTATCTTCCTATGTAGGACCTGATAGCCCTTCTGTCAGCCTTGCTGCCTGACCTGCTCTTGGCCTGGCCTGAATTCCTTGGTTGGCTTTCCCACCAGAAGTTGTGGCCACTCATCAGAAACACTTGGAGGGCTTGTTAAAGCAGAGTGCTGGGTCCCACACCTAGAGGTTCTGATTCAGTAGGCTGTGGCAGGAGCTGAGGATTTTCAATTCTATAATGTTCTGGGTGAGGATGATGCTGCTGATTCAGGGATCCCACTTTGGAAGCTCCTCTTTAGACAAATTACATCAAAATTTCTGGGGAGAGGGCCCTGACACAGTACTTTTAAAGGTCCCCTAGGTGATTCCAATGTGTAGCCAGATTTGAGAACAACTGATAGAGGGCAACTCAGATACCAGAGCAAGTGGCAATGGTAGCCCATTCATATTTTCAGTCTTCTCAGGATGGTGCATCCTGGCTCATCCTGGTAATTAGATGACTACACATCTGCTACTGTGGAATATACAATCAGAAGGACTGTAAGAATTCATTATGCCCAAATATTCCTTTCTATGCTCCTTTCATCTATTCCCCCTTTTAAAACTAGGATCTAAGCTCTGTGGGGCTAGAGCTAGAGGTAACTGCTGTGCCTTGACATTGGAAAGGCCAACTTAAATTCCCTGATGGATGCCAGGAGTGAGGTCAGGGACTGGCTGCAAGTTTCTACCCCATTCCTGTGGTCTGAGGTCATTTCTAGTCAAGAGAAGAGTATAGCAAGTCACAGCTACGGTGAAATGTGAGGTCACCATCTCATCCCTGTCATGATTAAAGTAGGCCCTTTCATGTTCAGAGAACCAGAATCTCTGGTCTTGGGGAAACCTTGTGTGGAACATGTAGTAACTTCTCTCTTAACTGAGTAAGTGAGGTGAAACTTGTTAAAGTGGAGTTAGCAGGTATTAAGCTGAAATTTAGTCATTTCTTAGGGGGAAGTAAGAGTGATGGATATGTTATAAGACCAGGCTTAGTGCACACATTTTCTTATTTAATTCTCTCAAAAAGCTTTTGAGGTAGGCACTGCATTTCCGTTTTACAGAGAAAGATTCTAAGGTTCAGAGAGACGAAAGAGTTAGACTCAAGTCTGACCTGTTCCATCCCTGAGTGTTCATGATTCCTGTCTCAAGGACAGCTCAGGAGAGGAAAATGGGAGGCAGCAGGGAATTAAGCCCTGGAAGTACTAAGCCTAGAATGCTACCAACTTCAAAATTTGGCTCTGTCCTGGACTAGGATGGTAATTGCTAAATGCAAACAAAGAAACCAACAGGAAGTCTTAAAATCACTGAAAACGTATGATTCTCACTAGATGTATCTCAAAAAGACATTAACATGATGCAGCATTTTATATATCAAAATAAATTTGGATTTGCGAATTCTGGGAACATGGCTACAAATAGTGATTTTTAGCTTGCTTTTTATCGATTAGAAATCCAATATAAGCATTTATTTCATGTTGAAATAAATGTGATTATTTCACATTTATTTTCTAAAATGTAATTTTTAGCATGCATTTTCTTGCCCTAAATGCGTGTGCTCTATTTAACCAACTCCTTATTGTAGGACTTTAGCTTTTATCCATTACCCTCATTTTAAAACAAAGTTATAGTGAAGACTGTTTACATTAATCCCCAATTCCAATTCTTTATGTATTTTTTATTCAAAATTCCTATAAATCAAATTGCTGGGTTTAATGTATGCATATTTTTATATGCTTTCTATACCTGTTACTAAATTGCTCTTCAGAAAGTTTTTGGTTGTTGTTGTTAAACCAGTTTCCTAACTTGCATTGCCAGATACTGCCAAGTCCCACCAACCCTGAAAATGCTGGATGTTAATACTTTTAAATACCAAGTAGATAGGTAAAATTTGCTGCTGTTTTGAAATTTTTGTAATTGACATCACATTCTCCTTGGGAAAAAAAAAATAGAAATCCATTTAACCAAATGAGCTTTCTACACTAGTCACAGAATAATCAACCCCACTGCAGTGAAAAATCTCAGGTCATGATTTAGACATATTACCACAAGTCCTATGCTACCTCTTTCTTAGTGAACTCTGAACTTTCTGGCTTAGAACGCCTGGATACGTGTGTGGTAGGGGGCAGGAAAGTTCATTTCCCTAAACACTTTGTGTTTTTGTACTTAAGAAATGAATATTTTCTATTTCTAGTTGTCTCCTTATCTCTCTTCCCCTCCCTATCCCCTTGTTAGCCACTTCAACTCCCAATTAACCTCAGCATCCCTGATTCTGGGGGGAAAGGGTGCAATGGAGAGCTGTATATAATACTCCCATGAGGGGGTCAGAATTTGACAGCCTTCAATAGGTTAATTTTTCAAAGCGGTAAGCTGATATTTCTGTATAAAATGCACATCTGCAGGGAAAATGGTATTAAGTGTTGCTGAATTATGGTCCCAGCCTAGGGGTCACTTGAGCAGCAGTGCTACAAGCACCTTAATGCTTTTTTGAATGAAGGCTCCACTAATTGCTTCCATATGAGTCTCCCCTCACCCCCCTCCCGCCTTCATCACTGTCCCCTCCCATCCCCCGTTGGGCTTTGGCACACACAGGAATAATGAGCTATGAAATTGTACCATATAGATTGGGGGCTGATCTTACAACAGAACCCACATTCTTTCCTGGCTGGGCTCTGGCTCTTGAAGTTGAGACAGCTTCAGGGTCAAGCCCCAGAAGCCCGACCAAAGTCCTGCCCCTCTGCTGCTTCCTCCTCCATTCCTTCAAACCACTGGGAGCCCACACTTGGACCGAGAAGGGGCCGGCAGGCCATTAATTAGCTCAACTGTTATGCTGTCTGGTGGAAGTGGGATCCAAGGGCCCTTTAAAAGGTGTGTTGGCATGTTGATGGGGAGGAGAAGAGGAGAAAGGAGTTGCAAACCTTCCCAAAATATGACACTGGAAGAATCCCCTGCTTGAGGCAAGCCAGTCCAGAAATTAGTCTTCTGAGGTTTACCAGCTCCTCATCCAGTTCATTACACAGAAGCCCGAGCCCCAGGCACACTGAAAGGGGCATGGAGAGGAGTCAGGCTGGCATCCCAGTGGAGATTACAGTTAGAAAATACTGTCAATTTGGCTGAGAAGAGGATGAGCAGCAGACCTGGCAAGAGGCAAATATTAAGAAGGAAGCCTGCATGTATCATGGGAAGCTTATGTGAGAATCTTTGACTGTCACCCAAAGCTTCTGTGCATAGCAGGTATGAGCAAATCATGAAGAGGAAAGGATGGCTCACCAAGTCTAGCTGCTTGCCTGAGATTGCTACTATATCTTATAGATGTGGCTCTAGATTCAGACGTGGAGCTGTCTGACTCCAAGACCTGGGCGCTCAAACAGAAGAGCTCAGAGGTAACTGATGTATGCTCTGGAGTCATTCAGTCCGGGGTGGGGATACTGACCCTTCCACTCACAAGCTGAGTATCCCAGACATACTCAGTCAGGTTTTACATCTATAAAATGATGATAGTACTTCTATATACTTTACAAAACTTTTGTGAAAAGAAAATAAGAATGCATAGCAAGAAGTTAGCTTAGGATGTAGCATGTACTTGGCATTCAAAAAGATGTTAGTCATTACTATTCTTTATTGTTGTCGTTACTATTTTTATTTCTCTGTTTCTTCCTCAGAACCACCAATCCTCACTGCCACACAGTCCTTGACACTCAGTCCTGCTGAGTTCCCCATCCCAACTTTTTCCGACTTTAAGGCTCAGTTTCTTTTCATGAGTCCACCTTGAAGTGAATTGATTCCCTTGAATTCCTGCCTGTCCGATTCTCTTGCCAGTAACACACACTGCCCTACACCTTTACTTATTTTATTGACTGGTATTTGTATTTTCCAGCTATTTAGTTCCCCATGTTTATGACTTTTTCTCCCTAACTAAACTTCAGGGCAGGGCCTCACATTTCTTTGGACTTCTTAGTGCACCTGGTCCTAAACCATACCAGTGTTGCTGCTCAAAGAAAGTTCGAGGATTCTCACTCATAACATTTATAATAAAGACTGCAGAATCTCATTTTAGAGACCCCTAGAGTAATTTGGTGAGATTTGTTTTTCTGAATCCTGTGTATGTTTCAGGCCCACTGCTGCTTGAGCTGGCATCAAATGTGAGGCATTGCTTGGTAGTGGAGTTCTCTCTTGAAACAACTAAATGCAGCTTTTAAATAAGAACTCATGTAAATGGAACAGTTCCAAAAATGAATCAGCTCAGACAAAATTTTTTTCTTCAGATGCCACTCTCCTCCCGTTGATTTGATTTTATAGCCAAACAGATGATTGACATTTATTTACCTTTACCCAGTCCAAATTCACACTTACTGAGTAGGGTTCTTCTAGGCACAACTTACAAAAACCCAACATAAGCTAATTTGAGAGAAAAGGATGCTTGAGGATGAATTGAAAAACCAAAACAGCTTCTGGGAATCTTAGAAACTGGAACCAGTCTTTTTTGTTCTCTTTCTTTCCAGGTGATAGATTTATTCTCTATGTTTTTCTAGCTCTGGGATTATATTTCTAAAGCCACATGATCAAATAAGGAAAGACTGTTCTCCATGAGCTCTTCTTAGAAGACTACCAGGGACAATTCTGATTGAAACAGGATTATGGGATTTTGTCATTGGCCTAGTAGAACCCCATGCTTTCACCTAGAGTCAGGAAGGCCAGCTTTGTTGCCAACCACTCTTTAACAGTCTTCAGAAAGCTGGAATAAAAGGTTAAACAGCTAATATTCCTCAAATTGTTTGTCTTGTACTTATTTGTGATATGTATTTTTTAAACAAATATATGCTGAGCACTGAAGAGAAGATAGTGAACGAAAGAGATATGACTATCTTTCGTAGCTAACATTTGAGTGGGGAAGAATGGCAATTAAATAATTCATACCCACAATGTGAGATCAGTGCTGTGGAAGGGAAAGTATGGGGTACTCCAGCAGTATCTGAAGGAGCTCCTCACTCAGTGGAGGGGCAGAGATGTCCTCCAGGAGGAAGTGAAGTTTAAGCTGAGATTGGAGAAGTCACTGGTAGTCGGCCTGGTGAAGAGGAGGGGAGGGAATATTTGATGCCTATGAGAACGCCTAGAGAGGAGAAACTAAAAAAAAAAAAAAAAAAAAAGCTCCTGTATAACTGAGACTGAGGGCCAGGTTGGGAGTGGTGTGAGGCTGGAGACAACTGCTTAGCTGAAGGAGGCCTGCTCAGCACTTCTCCTCTAGGAACCCCCAAACAGAGTCTTTATCAGAGTTCCTGAGTGCTGTGCTCATCACACTTCTTCAGTAGACCTTTCTGTGCTGGACCACTGAGTATAAAAATTAGAGAAGCTTGCTCTTTGCTATTTTCTAAAGCAAAAGCCAACTCTATACTTCATTGTGTACTGGGCAACAGGCAATGCAAGTCACTGGAATCTGCACATACAACTGGTCTTTGTGAATGTGGAGGTCAAGTTCTCATATATATCTTTTCTTCCTCTGATTATGGAACCTGCCCTATGTGTCCAGATGAAATTAACCTCACCCTTCTCTTAACTCTGTATCTCTTTATTTATATCTCTCTTGTGATACATTCTTTCTATATGCTGTTACATTTAGTTGTGTTCATGTCTTCTCTTCACTACTGTTCCCTGAGAACATATCCACAAATAATTCATCTGTTTTCTACTTCTTCTACAGGGTATTTCCCAGAGTAGGTGCTTACCAATAATATTAATGCTAACATAGTATTTAATGTGTTCCAGGTCTATTCTAAGTGCTTTACATTATAAACACATTTAATTCTCATCAGAATCCTATGAGGTAGGAAATAATAGCAAAATTTTTCAAATGAGTAAACTGAGGCACAGAGAGATGAAGCATTTAGCTCAAGGTCTCAGAACATGTAAATGCTGAAGACAAAATTGGGACCCAAGCAATCTGATGCCAGACTCCAGGATCTTATCCACTATTCTATAATGCCTATTGAGTACTAGAAGAATGAATGAATGAATGAATGAATGAATGACAACAAACTCAAAGCACAGGACCCTGTAATTGGAGCTGCCAGGAAGAAAGCCCAACAATACACAAGGTTGAAAGTATCTCCCTGTAAAACCATCAGGTGAAGCTGGTCAGTTAACCATGGTTATTATAAGACCTGGTTAGAATCTTGGAAGTATTTTGCCAGGGTTACAAGGCAACTCCCCAAATCTCCACTGACTCCCCTTGCAATATGGACTTTCCAAAGAGAGTAACCCTGAATTCCACTATTCCAAATTCCAAATGATTTGTAATTCTCCTGATTTCCCCAAATTCCTCAAATCATTCATAAGCATCCTACCTTTATAACATAAGAGTCATAAAAGAGCCATCAGTATTTGAAGGTAACTTGTTTGCCTAACAAGTTATGGGGCAAGTTTGGGAGTCTTTTCTATTCTGTTTAAAATGAATGATGTTTCTTAAGAGTGTTTAGCTTAGCACTCCACTGTGTGTTTAATAACTTTTCATCTCTTCAGCTGGTGAAGGATGAGCCAGGGGATTGATGTTGCTGTAGAGTTAATGGATATTTTATTCGAGGTATATGATAGGATAATCTCAGGCATGGACCTTTGGCCCAGAGTCCCTCCAAAATCTCAGGTATCTGTGGATATTCAGAAGTTTCTTCAGCTCCAAATTACTCTGAAGATTCTGGTTTCTGACATCTCCAATGAGAAATGTCGGTGTATTTTTAGGGTTCTTATACAGGCTGAAAAACCTTGCTGGGAACTGCCTCATTTCCCTATGGCATCAAGCTATATGCCACAAGCTTCTGGAACCAGATTATGGATCAAATCCATCCCCTTAGTGCAAACATGTGGCCAAGGTCCATATCACTAAGTATATAATCCCATTGCCAATAGACCAGAAGGGGGATTTATGATGTTCTTGACCGGAGAGAATGGAAAGAAACAAGAAAATTTAACCAAAACTGCCTGAGCATTTCTCTGGAAGCCACTGACTCCTTCTAAAAACACTGGTGAAAGAAGTTGAAAAGTCAATGCTGAGAATAAAGCAGATGTAGGAAAGGGGTGGGGGGTAGCTCCCAGGGCCCCAGCCCTGCAGCTCGTGATGCAATTCTAAAGTCTCTGTGTTTCATTTCTTGTCCCTAGAGGGGTTCTAGTTAAAACTACTGGAGCTAAATAGTCACAAACATTTCTATTCATTTATGGGCCTGAAAACTGGACCAATTTGTTTTAAAACATATTTACATTGTTGAAATAAGCTTTTATGGCTAAACAATACATCATAAGCTATAGACTATTGGCTTTTATTTATTTATTTTTATTTATTTACTCATTTATTTATTTACTTTTAATTGCCATTTCATGTCCATTGTCCATTTTGCTATTGGAGTATTGACCATTTTCTCATTTATTTATAAACATTTTATATGTTTATTAACTACATACTTTTTAAGAATATAGTTTTTCAAGTCTCCTCTGCTTGTAAAATACCACTCACACAGTTTATGCTTTATAAATGCTTGATAAATAAATTTTTTAAAAAAGTTTGCTCTTTGAGGGTATGGCAGAGATTGCCAGTTTTCATTGTCAAAGTCTAAATACACCGTAGCTTACAGTAAATTTGCTGCAATAAAAGATGACTCTCAAATCTCTGTGGCTTAGAATAACATTCATTAATTTCTCACTCATATACATACCATCTCTGGGTGTGCGTTAGCTCTGCTCCCTGTCTTCTCTATTTCAGGACCCAAACTGCAGGAGCAGCCACTAAAACTTCTACAGCATCTGCTTAACAAAACGTATGTCAAGTCTGCATAAGTGGTGCAGGGAAGGACCCTGTAGAGATAAGTCCAGTAGAGAGAGACAACAAGTATTTTGAGCAAATAATACAGTCTATCATCCATTCTCCCTTTCTTTCTGCAGTAACAGACTCCGGAGTTTTAGCTGGGCACAAGGCTGCCCTGCCAAAGACTACATTTCCCAACCACACTTGCAGTTGAGTGTGACTACATTTTTAAGTTCTACCAATGGAATTCCAGTGGAACTGTGACCGTCAAGGTAAGAGGTGGTTCTTCCATTCGCCTTCTGCCCTATCCTCCTCCTGACTAGAATACAATTAATTTTGATGAATTCCAAATTATCACTTTTTTTATTTTTTGCTTTTATGGATCTTGCTTTTGATTTCTTTGCTTAACACAAGGTCACAAATGTCTTTTCCTGTGTTTCCTTCCAAAAAATTTATAGTTTTTATCCCTACATTTAGTTCTACAATCCTTTTTGAATTAATTTTTGTATAGGGTGTGAGATAATGGTCTAAATTCATCCACTGGCTTGCAGATATCCAGCTGTTCCAATGTCATTTCTTAAAAAGACTGCCCCTTTGCTATTAAATTTCTTTGGCACGCTCCTAAAAAATCAAATGACTATGAATGCAAGGATTTATGTATAGACTCAATTCAGTTCTATTGATTTTTTGTATTTTTTATGCCATTACCATCCTGTCTTGATTACAGTTACTTTATAGTAAGTGTTGAAATACAGAACTATGAGTTTTTCCACTTTGATCTTCTTTTTCAAAATTGTTTCCACTGTTTTGAGTCTTTTGCATTTTTATTTAAATTTTGGGATCAGCCTATCAATTTCTGTAAAAGCCCTGCAGGAATTTTGATAGGGATTTCATTGAATCCATACACCAGTTTGAAGAGATTTCAATTCATGAACATGAAATGGCTTTCCAGTAATTTAGATTTTTAACAAATTTCTATCTGCAGTAGTTAAATTTTTGTAGTTTTGTAGTTTTCAGTGTACAAACAAATCTTGCAGTTTTTTGGTTACATTTATTCTTAAGAAATTTTTTTTCTTTTTGATTCAATTGTGAATGGAATTGTGCTCCTAATTTTACTTTTAGATTGTCCTTTGCTAGTATATAGAAACACAACTAATTTTTGTGTATTGATTCTATATTCCTACATTCTGTGGTCTTCTTGAACTAATTTATTAGTTCTAGTTCTGTGTGTGTGTTCTTTAGAGTTTTCTACACACAGGATTGTATCTGTAAAAAAGAGACAGATTTACTTTTTCCTTTCTTATATGATGTATTTATTTCTTCTACTTGCCTGATTGACCTAGTTAGACCATCCAGTATAATGCTGAATCCAGTATAATGGAGCGAGTATATATCCTGATCTACAGGGGAAAGCATTCTGTATTCTGCCATTAATTATAGTGTTAGCAATAGGTTGAAGAAGGGAAGTTCGCTTCCATTTCTAGTTTGATAAGGGTTTTTATCATGAATGCATGATAAATTTTCTGAAATGTTTTTCCAACATCTACTGAGTTGACCATATATTTTTGTGTCCTTTATTCCATTAAAATGATACATTAATTCATATTTGAGTGTTGCATTCCTGGATCATGTTGTATAAGTATTTTTATATGTTGCTGGAGTTGGTTTGCTAATATTGCATTAAAGATTATTGTGTGTCTATTCACGGGAGTAGATGGTTTGTTGTCTTCTTTTCTTGTTATGTATTTGGCTGGCTCTAGTATGAGGGTAATACTGGCCTTGGAGAATGAACTGGGAAGTGATTCTTCCTCCTCAAGTTCATGGAAGAATTTATGAAGTGTTGCTATTAACTCTAACAGAATTAATATTAAATATTAATATTAATATTCATAGAATTGTATTAATAGAATACACTAGTTAAGCTATAGAGCCCTGAGCTTTTCTTTGTGAGAAAATTTTAAATACTAATTTCATTTCTTTACTTGATAGGTGTCTTCAATTTTTCTATTTCTTCTTAAGTAAGTTTTGGTTATTTGTATCTTTCTATAAATGTCTATTTATTTATATTAAACAGTTTGTTGGCATAAAGTTGTTTATAGTATTCCCTTTCACATATGTGAGATCTGTAGTGATATTTGTTTCATTCCTGATTTTGGCAATTTTTTGTCTTCTCTATTTTTGTCTTAGTCAGTTATTAAAGATTTATTTATTTTGTTGACCTTTTCAAAGGACCTACTTTGGGTTTTGTTTTAGATTCCCATCTACTATGAAAACTACCACAAACTGGTTGGCTTAACAACAGAAATTTATCGGCTCATAGCTTCAGAGGATAAAAGTCTTCTTTTCTCCCAGGATGTGCTGGTTCGTGTATATTATGTCCTCCCAGAAAAAGCCATATTCTCTAATACAATCTTGTGGGAACAGATTGCTTAATATTTTTGGTTAGGCTGTGACCTCTTGATTGAATGTGTCTGTGGAGATTTGGCCCCGCCCATTAAAAGTGGGTCTTGATTAGTTTACTGGAGTCCTTTAAAAAGAGCTAATACAGACCCAAATGCTGCTGACACTTAGAGATGCTTAGAGATGCTTGGAGTCACGGACAGAAGGACATTTGGAGATGCTAAGCTAAGGATGCACAGGACAAAATGTCCCAAGAGCAGCTGAGAGAGACATTTTGGAGGTGACCGTTGAAAGCAGATGCTTAGAGACATTTGGAAATGCTAGCCCAGAGTTTGCTACAGAGAAGCTAAGAGAGACAAGCCCAGAGACATTTGGGAGAATGCCGTTTTGAAATGCAACCTGGGAGCAAAGGAACCTGCCTTCCCAGTTGACAGAGGTGTTCTGGACACCATTGGCCTTCCTTTAGTGAAGATATCTGTTTGTTGTTGCCTTAGTTTGGACACTTTTATGGCCTCAGAATTGTACATTTGTAGCCAAATAAATCCCCTTCATAAAAGCCAGTCCATTTCTGGTATTTTGCATGATGACAGCATTAGCAAACTGGAACACAGGGTAAGTAATATTTTGGCTGGCCAACAATCCCTGGGTTCTTTGACTTTCCTGTCATTGAGCAATGCCCTGCCTTTTTTTTTGTCCAGATTCCATTGACCTCCAGCTTCTGGTTCCTCCCTGTGGGCTTTCTCTAAGAGGCCTCCTTTAATAAGGTTAAGACCCATCCTGATTCAGTTGGCCATATCTTAACTGAAAATAACATCTTCAAAATCTCCTGTTTACAATGGGTTCAAACTTACAGAATGGATTAAGATTAAGAACATGTTTTTCTCTGGGGTACAGAACTCAAATCTTCCAAAAGTTTCACTGATTTTTCTCTATTGTATTTCTGTTTTCTCCTTTATATCATTATTTCCATGTATATTACATCTGTATAATAAATGCAGTAATACAGTGTTATAATTATTGCTTTATAGAGTAATATCTTTTAAGGTAGTTATGAGAAGAAAAGGGGAAAAAAGTATTTATGGAGTATTTTATATTAACCCACATATTTACTGTTTCTGGAGCTCTTCATTTCTTCCTATGGATTCAAGTTGCCTTCTGGTGCCATGGCCTTATTCCAATATAACTCCTCTCCTTCACGTCTCTTTTAAGCAATGATTATGATATGTACATTACATCTTTATATGTTATAATATGAAAATACAGCTTTATAATTATTGTTTTATGCTACTGTATTTTATATTTGTTAAGAGGAGGAGAAAAAACATATTTATACTGTTTTCTGTATTTTCCTGTGTAATTGCCTATACTGGCACTTTGTCTTCAGTGGCATCATGTACTTTCATTTTGGAGGATATTCTTATTAGTATTTCTTATAAGGAAGATTTACTACCAAAAATTTCTCTGTCTTTGTTTACCTGGGAATATGATTTTTCACCTGCATTTTTGAATGATAGTTTTGGTAGATGTATACTTTTTGGTTGGCATTTTTCTTTCTGTACTTTGAATATGTCCTCCAAATGCCTTCTGGCTTCCATTGTTTCCCATGAGAAATCAGCTGCTAATTTATTTACATAATGAATGATTTTTCTTTCAATGTTTTCAAGATTTTCTTTTTGTTTTGGCTTTTGACAATATATATACGATTTTTCTAGGTGTGGATCTCTGTGTGTTTTCACTACTTGGATTTCTTAAGATTTTGAATATGTATTTTAATGTTTTCAACAAATTTGGGAAGTTATGGACCATTATTTCCTCATGTATTTTATTTTTGGGTGACTTTCTCTCCTCCTCTTCTCATCCCCCTCCCCCATTATGTGTATGGTGGTATGCTTTGTACTTTCCCACAGGTCTCTGAATATCTGCTCACTTTTCTTCATTCTTCATTTTTGCTGATTCCTGCTTCTGCCAGCCCAAATCTGCTGTTGGTCCCTTCTAGTGAATTTTTCATTTCAGCCAATGTACTTTTCAACTCCAGAATTTCCATTTGATTCTTTTATATTAATTATAATGCTTAATACTTGCCAATATTTTAAAAAATCCTTTAAGTTTTAATTAATTATAGATTCACAGGAAGTTGCGAAAGTAGGAGAGAGATGTCCCTTGTATACCATTCACCCCATCTCTCCCAGTGAATACATTATACACAGTTATAGTTCAAATTCAAAACTAGGAATTTGACAAAGATATAATGTGTGTGTCATTTTATCACATATGTAGATGTGTGTAACCACCACCAGAATTAAGATACAGAACTAGTTCATCACCACAAATATCTCCCATGGGATACTCCTTTTTTGTCATACCCAACTCCCTCCATCTACCACTAACCCTTGGAAACATCTGTTTCCATCTCTCAAATTTGTCATTTCAACAATGTTATATAAGTGGAATCATACAGTATCAGTATGTGACCTTTTAAGACTATTTTCCACTAAGCCTAACACCTTTGAGAGCCATCTAAGTTGTCGCATGTATCAGTAATTCAATTCTTTTTATAATTAGTAGTATTCCATGCTATGGGTGTACCACAATTTGTTTAACTATTCGTCTATTGAGGCAATTTTGATGTTAATGGTTTTTGATATTACAGATACTGTTGCCATGAGCAATTGTGTACAAATTTTTTGCAAACATAACTTTTCATTTATCTGGAATAAATGCTCAGGAGTGCATTTGCTAAGTTATCTGGTAAGTATAGTCTTTTTAAGGTACTGCCAAACTATTTTCCTAAGTGACCACCATTTTACATTCCCACCATCAATATATATGAGAGAGTAAGTTTTTATGCATCCTCAACAGCATTGTGTATTATCATCATCATCATCATCATCATCATCATATATATCCTAAGAGGCATATAGTGGTATTTCATTGTGGTCTTACTTTTCTTTTCCCTCCTTTGCAGTAACAAGCTTCATAGGGACAAGCCACAAGATCAAGGGCTGCCTTCTAAATTGGTAGTCCCCAATGCTTGTGAAACTATCAATAATTCCCCAGTTAGGGAAGTCTAATATTTATGTATTTTCCCAAAGTCCCCCAGAGAGGCTTTGCAAATCCATTTTTATTCTCTGCCCAAATTACTTTGGGATGTATCGGGGTTTCACATTAACCTGTACAAACCAACAAATTCTCACTCCTTATTCAAAATTCCATGTAATTATGGTGTATGAGTAAACTGACTGTACAAATTAAATTATCTGGTATGCTACAGAAAATATATTTTGCACCAAATAAATGTATCTTCTTTTGGTCTGACACAGAATTTGCCAATATCATCCTTTAACCTTTAGTCTGATTTGCCTTAGTCCTAACCAGATCCACTTCACTTGTATCCATAATTGAATTCTGAACTCTTTTTAGCTTTTTTAACAGTTGCTGTATGAGGTAATACTGACACTCATAGCTGCCAAACTATAGCTCTGAGTCTCAGATGTTACAGAGATACTTGAAATTCTAGGAACAGTCCAGGTTATACACAAAGAGCTCAGCATCTCAGAATTTAGAGATAACCATTACAACTCAGGAATAGATGCAACTGCTGTAAGACTTTACAATCCAGGACCTTTACAATAAGTCTTCTCCTGATAACCTGTGTTCTAAGATTCAATTCTCAGAGTTTGCACACTATAGTTAGTCTGTATTAGTGAGGCATTATAATGTTTGTCTTTTTGTTTCTGGCTTATTTCACTCAAAATGTTGTCCTCGAGATCCATTTGCCTAGTCACATGCCTTACTGTCCTTGAATCTTGACCATACATTTCCATCTTAGATATTTAGGACCTGTAGAATATGAAGAATATTAAAATCTACAAAATGGTTTGTTGATGACCAGATTCTCTGTGTTTCTTCTGGCTCAGAGATGGCAAAGATACACCCTTATTTCTTTTCCTTTAGGTAAAAAGAGTTGCTGGAGCAAAAGTTTCCACTTCCACCCTTGTGTCCTTAACAAAATTTCAAGGAAATCTCTTTGGTCATAGGCAAGCCTTTACCAATTTTAACAGCACCATATCTTCAGATAAGGAAAATCAATGGTCACAGTGACCTTAAACTGCCTTAGACCCCCAGAATGGTTCACTTGTGTCCACCTTTTAAAGCCCAAACATCTGCACACCTTACTCTTGTAAGGCACCATAAAATCCCCAAAGTTCTTCCAGAAGGCCCTGGCCAATGCTGAGAGTTCTCTTTACTGAAAGTGTCTTAGTTTGCCAGAGCCTCTATAACAAATAGCATACAATGGGTTGGCTTAAACAATAAGCTTTTATTGCCCCATGATTTTGAAGGCTTGGAGTCTGAAATCAAGATATGAACAAGGTCATGCTTTTTCCCAGAGTCAGTTGCATTCTGGTGATGGCAGCCCTCTATCACATGGTGATCTCCCTTCTCTCTGGTTTCTTCTGGCTTCTGGCTTTTACTAACTGGCTATCTGAATTTCCTCTCTTTACAAGGCTTCTAGTTATATGTAGTGAGACCAACCCTGATTCAATTTGGCAGCATCTTGACTAATAATGCTTACAAAAGCTCCTATGTACAAATGGATTTACATCCACAGGAATGCAAATTAAGACTTGGACATATCTTGTGGGGTACAGGATTCAATTCCCTATAGGAAATATGGGAATTGGAAGAGTTCTAGGTTGAGAGCCTAACCATTTTAGATAAAGCACTTTTTTTAGGGGAGTGGGCACTCATCCCTGAGGATTGGGTACTGCAGAGAGTGCTAGTGATATAGCACCGGTGACTTTCATGGGGTAAAGGGACATTGCCTGTGTCCTCCTGGCTGATTTCTGTCTAGCAGCCAGTGTTCTGCTGCTGTAGGGAGGTCATGGAGAGGGAGTTGAATATGACTGAATTTTCCATCTGAAGATATCTGTAAGCATAAGAAGAACATTGGGTGCACAGTGGGGATGGGTTTGGGGCCTTATACTTGGATAAACTGGATTTCTGGACTTCCTACTATTAGGGTTATGTGGGTGCTTGATTTTTCAATGAATAATCTGGAATAGTCTATTTTTATTGAAAACCTGGTAGAGGAATATTTGACTTAAATAAGGAGGTTGAAATGAATTTAATTTAAAAAATCACCTGAAATCAAATTGCATAGCCACATTGTCAAGAGCTGGAGATCAGGCATATGCTGCAACTAACAAGACTGAGGCAGAAACCAGGCTTTGCCTTTAGTTAAGGCAAGGCTCCTGTTCCAGGCAGTGCTGGCTTAGTCATAAGACAATAATCCCATGAGGCAAGAGACACCATTCTGGTAAAGTTTTAAACACCAGATGGCATGAGTGAGGTGTGCAAAGTTAAAACATCTGCAGATTTTCTATATAGAATGAAAAATAATGAAATAAAAAAGCAATGGAACTCATAAAGTTTATGGATGGCCTTTGAAAGGGGATGCGCAAGACACATACAGACACTAGAAAGGAAAAATTTAGTACTTCAAAGAGATCTGCATTTTTTTCTGGAAACTTCTTTTCCACATCTTTACAACACATATTTTTTCTGTTTTAAAAGTAATTATAGAAAGTTCTAAAAACCTAGAAAAGAATAAAGAAGATGATATAAATCCAATATAATCCCCAAATCCAAGGATATATCTGTTCTCATTTCAGTATATATATATATATATATTACATCCTTTCAGCTCTTTTTTTCCCTAAGTATATGCATGCATGGATCCATTTACATAAGATACTATGTGTATATACTTATATATGTACACAGATATATAGACCTATGCATATATAGTCACTATACTGTTAGTAATTTATTGATTTTATAATAAATTCATAACTTATAAATTAAACAAAAATAAATTTAAATAAAAAATTAAATATAATTTAAAATTAAAATTAATTTATTTTAAATTATTTTATGGAGGCATTTTCCTAAATTCTTAAATTGGTTCTTTGGGATCATGGTTGTAATGATTGCACAGTGTTCCAAAAATTTATGTAATGAATTTAGTCCTTCTCCTTTCAATGAGCATTTTTTTTCTATTTGTTTTTACCATTTTGAAAAAAAATTGTTGTGAACATTCTTGTCCCTGTAGCTTTGAATGCATGTATAATAACTTCTTAGGATAAATTCTATCAAATGGAATAGCTGTGTTAAAATGTTTGAACATTTGTAAGACTTTCAATTCATGTTTCAAATTTACCGTTCTGAAATGTGATAGTGAAAATTAAAAAAATATGATGGGGTAGATGATTCGGGGATTTCATAAAGATGTTTTTTAAAGTAATATTTATTGAGCAACTCTTTTGTGCTAATAACTATTCTAGGTAATGGGAATATATAGGCAATAAATCAATATCCCTATTCTCATGGAGCTTATATTTAGGGAATCAGGATCTACTCATAAAAATAAAAATAAACAATAGAAGTCAGATAGAAATTAGAGAATTAAGAGATGAAAGTAGATGAAGGAATAAGGGATACAGGACTTAAGTCAGAGGTATCAGGAAGTCTTCTCTGTGTATTTAAGCCATTGAACCACAATCCAAATGACCTTTTAGTGCTAGAATTAGAGACAGCATCAGCAAAGCGAAGGTAAGGATGTGGGAGATTTGACTAAGGATTCAGAGTGAAAGGGATACATTTGAAGCTTGATTGCCTGTGACATCATCTTTAAACTTGAAATTTAGAAATAGGGAGGCAGAGGAAAAAGATGCAATCTATGACCTTGGGAAATCAGGAGGTCCACGTCTCCAACTCCTTTCTGCCTTCCCAGCCCATCCTCATCTCCAAACCAAAAAATTGCCAATCTGCAATAAATAACCAGGAATCTGAATAAATAGTAAAATGCTCCCAAATACTCTGTGTTGGGAGTAGAGGAGGCAAAAAGGCAAATACCTAAAGTCCCAGCAGAATTCAAGGTACAGCCTTGTACCGGAGCTCTGGGGGAAAAGCTGCTAATGGCCTCAGCAAGAAGTCCTGGCTGCCACACTCAGGAAGGCTTTTGGGGGAAGGAGGTTCCTGGGGTCCAATTCGCGCTGGCCCTTTGCTATGTTACCCAGTTTTCCAGACCCAAAACACCTGCCTCCTTATAAAGGAAGAGAGGGGGCTTGGTCAGAATAAGCGCACCTCACCCCACATCCTAGCACTGGGAGTGGCCAGTTGCTCCTTTTGGGAGTACACGTGCCCCAAATCCAGGGAAAAGTCTAATCAGTTCCCCAAAGCAGTAAGGCCAGCACCTCCTTCAGCCTGTTTGGGGAGTGGAGGGGCCTCAGAGAAGCAGAGACAAAGCTCTCGGCACTGACAGGACCCAGGGCCTTGGAGCTCATCTATGGCTGTCCCACCCCTATGTGAGGCTCCTTTTGGTCCCACTCATCCTTTATGGGACCCATCCCTTATGGGACCTTGAGGCCTAGGGAATGACAACTCTTCAGCAGTGCTTGGATCCCAACCTCTGGAACAGAATCATCTGAATATCCTTTTCCCTTGGAGCACACACCACCCCAGGGAGAGAAGGAATCTGCAGGAACCTCTGGAAAAACACAGATCTCCCTCTTCCCCATCATTTCTCAGCAGCTTTTGGTTTCCAAGAGTGTTGTCATGGAGAGCAGATGGAGATGAGGGAGATCAGGTTCTCATTCTGGCTCTGCATGTGTGATTTTAAATTTTACCTCTTTGTTCTCCATTTCCAGTCTGATTTGAAAAAAAAAAAAAATCAGGCATCAAAGCAGGGAGGTTTGAATAAGAATCTAAGGTTTCTAATTGTTCTCCATCCTAAGTCTGTGAGTAGTCCAACTTCTCTCTTCTGCTGGCATTGCAAATCAACATTTGTAAGTCTCATGGGATTCAGGTTCACAGTGAGGCCTGCCTGAGACATATATTGTAGTTTGATAAACCTGCTATATTTCTGTAATATTACATCTTTTATATTTGTCTTTTAGTGGAAACAAGTATACAGATTGGTCTCTTTCCTCTAAAGCACATTTTTGAAACTCAGAGACCAGGTGCCAAGAAACAAGTGATCCCATAAGAATTTCTTTTTGACACTGCTGAGGCAAAAGGGTCATTTTAAAATTCCACAATCATGGAACAGGCTCAGCCCAGAGTTTGAGGCATGGAGCCTGATTAATTGGACTGTCACTCCTAACAGTTCTGAGCTTTGACTTTTTCATTTGCCAAAAGAAAGAGGTGGGAGGGGGGAGGGGGAAAAGGGGGAGGGAAGGAAAAGGGGAGGGAGGGAGGGAGTCATTCCTACACTTAATTTTCACAATCTTTAACCAACAGAATACGACAAAGGCTGAATATTTCTCAACCGTGGCTTCCTTCTCCCTATGATGCTGAACCACACTGGTCCTTTTCAGTTGTCAGACTGAACTAGATGTAGTTTAAAATTTGAATGCAGGAAACCACTTCCATGCACACTTGAAGCAACACACACACACAATCTTTTAGACGCATAGACACATGAATACACACTCACAAATCACATAAACACCTCCCTGCAGAAAAGAAGGTATTTGAGAATCTTAATTAATATTGTTTGTTAATTTTTTGGAGATTCTTTTAGAAGATAGATTTTTATTTTCATTATGTGTTTGTGTTTGTCTTCCCATTCCATAATTAACTATTAATAGCTGTATTTATCATGATGGCAATAATAGCTGGCAATTACCAAATGCTTATTATGTTCAAGACTCTGTGCTACATAAAATATCCTTCTCAGAAATTCTGTAAGATCGATAGGCATAGGGGAGATTAAATCCCTTGCCCAAGGATGCACAGCACTTTTGCTCGTTCTCAAATCAAGAAATTTCTGGTCCCCAATCCTAAATTTTTGGCCACTTTCCTCCAATCCCTCCCACCCATATGCCCAAATTACAAATCTCAAATGACTAAATATTTTTAAAGCCAAATGACTTTGAATCTGTAGTCAAACAATAACTTAAGCACCTACTCTGAATTTGAAGTGGGCTCCTTTCTAGTTAGAAGCAGTGAACAGGTATCATCCCTTCCTAACCTTGAAGCAGGGAATGAGCCATGTATTACCAGTTGAACTGTATGATATGTTATATGATAAAGCAATGGAAATGGCAATTTAATATGGTTTTGCATATCCAAAGTACCATATGTTTGCCACAAACCAGGATATTTCAAATAGGAGCCAGGAAGAAAATGTGAATATGTGAAGAATTAAATTTAAAAGTCAAGGACACATCTGGACATGTGAAGAACTGAAGACATGCCTGCCTAAAGGCACTAAAATAAAAATAAAAAGTAAAAACAAACTGGCTGGCCAAAAAAATACATGTCTGCCAATTTTCAACCCCTAGTTCAGAAAAAAGATTAACAAGTAATTACAAAAAAGGGAATTAGTTAATGACTGGAATTTAAGGTAAAGTCTTAAGGCAAGCCTTTACAAAAGGAAGAATTGAAATAAATCAAAATACATGACATGGCCATGGACCATTTATTCTTAAAGTATCTCATCCTGTAATATTTTGGTAGAGTATAAGAAAGCATGAATACTTAATATCATAATATTTTGGACAATGTGACACCAGCCTCATTAGAATAGGTGCTACCTTGTATGATAATAAATTAACAAATATTTATCACACACCTATATGTACACGTACATTTATGTGAGCTTTGTCAGGTGTCATGAGAGATAGAAAAGAATGTGATAATCCAGAGTTCTTGTGCTCATAAAATTGACAATTTGATTCTTTTTAATTTGATTTTTAACTGTTACCGAGTATTTTTTATATCCAAACTGGTGTTAATGTCAAGGGGGGAAAAGCCAACATCAATCCTGGTGGGGAATTTGCTGCCTGAGCCGTCTATAAAACCACTGCTCTTTCTCTGTCAAACGGTGCCAGCCTTTCGTCCACCGAGGTCCTGCTTGTGGTGCCCGTGTCCTCCAGCTCTTCCCAGGATGGTTTGGTCCACTGCTGGGAGGGGGCGGGCGGCTCACCCCAAATTAAGGCAGCGCTGGGAGTGACAGATTAATGAGTTCAGGGCTACCAGGGCGCTGTCTGCCCTTTCAGAAGGCAATCAAGTCAAATTATCTAGGAGAAGAATCTAGGCTCATGGCTGAGGGGGCTTGCAAATGAAAACCAGATTCAGTCAGAGGCTGACTCAAGAAAGCCCAGGAGCTTCATTAAAAAATAGAAAGTAAAAAAGGAATTCACGGTTGTTCCACACCCCCAGACTGCTTACTTTTACATACTTGGCTTTCTATCTTTTTCATTTCTTCCCCTTTTCTGTTTGTTTGTTTGTTTTTTCCTCCCCTGATTCTGCTCAAAAGAGGCTGAGAACCTCAGGTTCAGGCACAGGCGAATATACTGGTGTGGGCATGGAGAAGGGGGGCAGGAGAAGGGAAAGAGGGGAGGGAACGCCGGCTCGAATGTAGCTGGGCCCTGGGTGACCTTCAGGCAGGAATGAGGGGAGGTGGCCAGAACGTGGTTTGGATCTAAAGCCAGTCCGGAGGCAGGTCATTAATGGAGCTTGTAAAATGTACTTGAACGCTTTAGGCTGGTGATCACTCCCCAGGGGACATTTGGCAATGTCTGGAGACGTTTTTGGTTGTCACCTCATTGGGAAGGGGGTGGGAGTTTGCTACTGACATCTCGTGGGTAGAGGCCATGGAGGCTGCTAAAAGCCTGAGACTGCACAGGATGTTAAAGTTACCTGATCCAAAGCATCAACAGTGCCCAGATTGAAAAATGCTACTTTAGGCTGAGACGCGGGACTGAATAACAAGCATTCTAGAAGTAGGAAGTGGGGGATGGAGCTGCTTCCAGCTGCCCCTGTGCAACCCTCTCACGTACTGTGTGGTGAGAATCTCCTGGGCCTCATTTGACACTGGAGGCTGGAGCAGCTTCAGGCTGCCTTTTCCAGGGAAGATCTCTTCCCCTTGGAAATGGAACAGCAGGAGAGTCATTGGACGACAGCCCTGGTCCTTTCATCCAGCCTTTTCCCTTTCTCAACAGGATCATCTCCAAGAAGCACCTGTCCTGGAAGGATTCTGCGCCCCTTCTCAGAGGCTGTTTCTTGCCTGCCCTCCCCACACTTAACTATGTGCCTAGGGGGAAATCAGAGGGACTTTAAGGGAGAAAAAAACCCAGTAGGGTAGTCTTTCTGGAGTGTGTGGAGGGACGGGGCAATCTGATCACTTTGCCTGTTGGCAGACCAGCCAGTCAATGGGTCTCTCAACCCCAGGAATTGCTGGGTGGCCAGGTGAGAGTTGGCAGACTTCCAAGTGGAGCAATATTGGATAAGGGAGTGCAACAGTGGGAAGGTGGGAGTCAGTGGTGATGATGTCTCTGCAAGGCCCCTGAGCACCTGGGTCACTGTATCTCCTGACATTCACATCTCCCTTCATCTGTGCCTGCTTTGCCTGGTGATCCTCTCCTCTCCATGGCAGCTTGCATTGATTGCAACTCACAGGGTCAATCTCGGCTTCAGACTCTGTGTATCTGTGCTAAGGACTGCCCACCATTTCAATTTCTCACAAAACAAATACATCTTAGCTGGGCCAAGTGTTTTAATCTTCCAGAATGGCAGAGGAAACTGTTGAGTGCTGTAGCTCTGGAGTCCACTCAGGGTTTGCTATGATTAGGAAGTAAACTTCGAGGAAAAGAATTGATTTTGTGAGCCTGTGTCTTAATTATGACAATATCAAGTTATTCCAGTGAAAAAATTGATCACATAGGCTTCATCCATGCAGAAGCAAATATTCAGTTATCTGCACTTGAAAATGTGTCTCTGGGAAAACTGTCCTTATTCTTATGATTTGCCTTTCTTCATGATAAGCTGGAAGGACAGTGTCTCATGTCGAACTTTATCCCAGCCAATGGGAGCAAGAAAAAGCAGCTTCAACTCAAAAAAAGGGATCACATTTAGGTGCCAATTCTTATCCTTTCCTTTCCACTCTTTTATCCTCAACTTGCTTGCTTGCTTGTTCTCTCTTTCTCTATCTACAAAAGCCCTAATTCAAAGGGATTTCACACTGCCTTGGCAAAAAATATCACTTCTCATTTGGAAAAGGTTTAAACGCCTGTAAAGGGGCTCTGAAGGTGGCTTGGGGACCAACGGCTTCGAACACAATGACTTTTAGATGTAGTGAATTGTAACTCAATCAGAAACGTGTGGATTATATTTCTTTTCAAATCCACACCATTTTAAATTAGAGAAAGAAGCATTAGATCAAACAGATGCTAACTTCTGCTCAGCCTCAAAAACTGATGGGCAAATTGTTCACCCCACTCTGTTGCAGCTTTGAATCTATAAAGTGAGGTGGACAATCTCTTATGCCTTTTCTGACACTGGGACTTTCTGAGCCAGAATGCATCCAGTTCTTGGACACTCTCTCAGACTTGCTTTTATGGTGTGAGTGGGATTTCCCCCAGGTCAATGAACTGGAGACTGGAGGCTTTAGAGTTGGCCAACAGGCAACACCCATTGGTCTTCACTCACCATAAAATCAAAAAGAAAAATGAAACGAATGAAATCCTCAAACACTCAAGGCATCTGGAACTAAAACATTTTCCCCCTCTTTTAATCAAGGGGGGGCGGGTAGTCAGGCTGAGGTGGTTCAAACGGCCTCCACGAATTCTGATGGAGCATCAGGAAATTGCATTGTTTTAAAGGACTGAATTATGCTTCACTGAATGAAAAGCACAAAGAGTAGAGGAATTTACACCACATACCACCCTGCAGGCTTTTGTTCAGTTAGCCTCTGCCTGCTTGCAAGGAATGGTGGCATGAGTGATTGCAAACAGATGCAGGAAGAATAATGGTGTGATCCGAACAGAGAGGCAGCTAATATATGAAACTACGCTTTTATGGGGCTGACTCATATGGCCTTAAGAGATGATGGATTTCCACTTTTCTACAACCATTCTAGCCTGGTGCAAAGATGCTGATCTACTCGTTTGGCTTCTGCTAACAACTAACCCCACCCCCACCCCACCCCCTGCAAAAGGAGCTAGAATAAGGAAAACATGGGTTGTGGTTGTGGTTCATCAGTTACAATACCAAGATTCCCTTCATTCATTCAGCAGATACTTATTGAGTGCCTGTCTGTTACAGACAGATGCTAAATGCTGGGTATGCAACACAGAATAAAGCAGAAATGAACTCTGTCCTAAAGGAACTTACAAAGAAAAAGTAAAACCAACCCTTAAGGGAATCCTGTCAGCGTTGGACTAGGTGCCTGAAAGACCTCTTATTTAATCCTCCTACCAAACTGTTGTTTTTGGGGATTTTTTTTTTTAGTTGAATAAACATGCTCATAGAGGTGAAATAATTGGTACAATTCCATCTAACTTGCTGATGCACTTAGAAAACCTTCAAATTCTTGAATCAAAATCTTGTCACCATTTCATCCTCTCACAACAAGAACTTAACTCTTCCAGGATTTAGCTTCCTCGTGTCTAGAGTGAAGAGACTGGGACTAATTATTTATAAGGCCTTTTCCAAATCTGATATATGTTTTGGCTACCAATAAATTCTAGGGGTTTTTCTGCCATATTTGAACTTCTTAAAAAAATTTTTTTTTTTCTTTCTTGCATTCTTTGTCTCTTTTCTTTCCTGGATCTCTCTAAGTGCTATTCTTCAACTTCCTTTCCTGGCTAATATTCTCTGGCTCCCTTGAAATGTTGGTATTGCCCAAGATCTCATTCTTGACCTGTCCCTAACCCCCAACTCAACCTTTTACTTTACTTTGATTAGTTAATAAGTTCTCAATTTTGTATACTGATCACCCCAAGAGTGTAGGCCCAGATGACACCTCCATCCTGAGCTCAGGACCCATGCTCCTAACCCACCATTCAATGCTTTTTTCCCTCATTTATTATCCTATTTTCATTAATTATGTATACTCTTTCCTCATTCCATCCCCCCCCACTACTGGTTTGGAAATTATACATTATATTTATATTCTTTTAATCATTACTCAATGCATACTTAACCAACAATGTCTGATGCAAATAGTAGGCTTTCCCTCATCCTAAAAGAATTTTATCTTCCTTTGTTGTCTTTTACACCTTAATTGAGATATAATTTCTATGTCATACGATCCACCCATTTAAAGTGCACAATTCAGTGTTTTCAAATATATGCACAGGATAGTGCAATTATCACCACAATCAATTTTAGAACATTTTTATCACCCCCATAAGAAACCCCAAACCCATTAACAGTGACTTCCCAGACTCCCAACCTCACCCAAGCACTACGCAACCACTAATTTAGGTAGCTTTCTAGATTGCCCTATTCCATACATTTCATATATATGGGATCACATAATATGTGGTCATTTGAGTCTAGATTCTTTCAATTAGCATAAGGTTTTCAAAATTCATCAATGCTGTAGCAAATATCAATACTCCATTCGTTTTACAGACAAATATTATTCCATCATATGGCTATATCACATTTTACTTATGAATTCTTCCTTTTGGCTACTATAAATAATGTTATTAACATGCATGTACAAGTTTTAAGTGGATGTATTTTTTATTTATTTGGGGTGTGTATCTAGGCATAGAATTGCTGGGTTATATGGTAACTCTATATTTAATATTTTGAGGAACTGCCAGAACACATTTCAAAGATGTCACATAAATTTATATTCGTACCAGTATTGCATGAGCACTCCATTTTCTCCAAATCCTTACCACCACTTATTTGCTGTCTTTTTAAATTATAACCTTCTAGAGGATATGAAGTAGTATCATATTGAGGATTTGATTTGCAGTTCTTAATGGCTAATGATATTGAGCACCTTTTCAGGGTTTTTGTCCATTTGTATATATTCTTTGAAGAAAGGTTTGTGCATATATTTTGCTTATTTCTTTTTCCTTAGGTTATTTGTCTTTTTATTATTGAGTTATAACAGTTCTTCATATATTCTGGATAAAAGTCCCTTTTCAGATACGTGTTTTGCAAATATATTCTCCCAATATGTGGTTAGTATTTTCACTTTCTTGCTGTATCATTTGTAGCATAAAAGATTTTACTTTTGATATATTACAATCACAAATCTACGTTTCGTCACATCTGCTTTTTGTGTCATATGTAAGAAACCATTGCCTAACCCAAGGTCATGACAATTTATGCATGTTTTCTTCTAAGACTTTAGAGTTTCAGCTCTTACATTTAGGACTTGGATCCATTTTGAGTTAATTTTTATTCATGTTGCAAGGTAGGGCATCCAAATTCATTCTTTTGCATGTGAGTGTCCAGTTGTTACAGCCCCATTTGTTGAGAAGCCTGTTGTTTCTCATCATTAAATTATGTTGTCACTGTTGTCAAAAATCAGTTGGCCAGGAAAAAAGGCAAGATAGCAGCATAGAGAGGAGTGGAATTTACTTAGTCCCCTGGAACAACTAATGAACAACCAGGAACAACTAGTAAATAACTTGGAATAACTGCTGGGGGACAACCATGACTGTCCACACATCGTACACCAACCTGGATTGGGAGAAATGCCTGAGATTGCAGCACAAAATCTGTAAGTAAAAACTCTGGACCTGAGCCAGGAGCCCCCTCCCCCCATGGCAGGCTTAGCTGCAAAACCTCACTGTGGTAGAGAACAGCACTATCGGAGCAAGCAAATATAGCTCAACCAAGCTCCAGCTGGGGTTTTAATTAACAAATGTAGACTGCAGAATACAAGCTACAACCCCCCAACAAGCAGACAGAGGCTTTTAGTGATGACTGACCTTAAAGAACTGGAAGACTTATCTGTCCTGGGAGGGAGAGCCCAGAAGACCAGCTGTTACCTCTGGCCGACTAGTGAAACTGGGGGGGAGGGGGCATGTACTGGCTCTAAAAGGGGGCAGTCTGTCTCTTATTCTCTCTCTCAACCTGAGGGGCTCAGAGGAGGGAGACACAGCCATTTTCAGTGGAGAGAGCCTTGGCCATTTTCAGTTCGCAATGCTTTGACCGAGACAGAGGTGGAGATAACGGAGTCAGAGAGACTATTCAAATGCAGATGATAAATTCCTAGGGGGTGTGTCTTCCCTAAGAATAAGGAGGTGAGGTGCAGCTTTCCCTTCAGAACCAGACCACAGAGCCTGGGGGGGGGGGGGCAGCCAAAACAGAATCTGAAGGGACCACATCTTCTTACACCAGTCAGGAGTGACAGGCTGACAGGTGTCAACTGCTGGGCAGGTTAGGAAAAGTACAGCATCTGGAGACCTCACAGAAAAATCTGTCATTCCTCTAAGATACACCCTGAATGTAACCCCATTCTGAGACCTGAACCCATTCTGGTCTGGGAAAATCTGACTGGGGTATCTATACCAGGAAAAACAAAAATATGGCCCAGTCAAAGGAATAAACTTATACCTCATTCAAGATACAGTTGAGACATTGTTTCACTTCAATGAAACAATATATTAAAGATTTTCAAAGAAATATGCTAAATCAAATAAAAAATCAAATCAACAAGTTCAGGGAAGAGATAACAAAGGAGATGAAGGCTATAAAGAAAACACTGGGTGAACATAAGATAGAAATCAAAAGTTTGAAAAAACAACTGGCAGAATCTATGGAAATGAAAGGCACAACACAAGAGATGAAAAACACGATGGAGACATACAACAGCAGATCTCAAGAGGCAGAAGAAAACATTCAGGAACTGGAGAACAAGACACCTGAAATCTTACACACAAAAGAACAGATAGCGAAAAGAATGGAAAAATATGAGCACTGTCTCAGAATTGAATGATAACATGAAATGCATGAATGTGTGTGTCATGGGTGTCCCAGAAGGAGAAAAGAAGGGAAAAGGGGCAGAAGCAATAATAGAGAAAATGGTCAATGAAAATTTCCCATCTCTGATGAAAGACATAAAATTACAGATCCAAGAAGCTCAGCATACCCCAAACAGAATAGATATGAATAGATCTATGACAAGACACTTAATAATCAGATTATCAAACATCAAAGACAGAGGATCCTGAAAGCAGCAAGACAAAAGCAATCCATCACATACAAAGGAAGCTTGATAACACTATGTGCAGATTTCTCAGTAGAAACCATGGAGGCAAGAAGGAACTGGTGTGCTAAATTTAAGATACTGTAAGACGAAAACTGCCAACCAAGAATCCTATATCCAGCAAAACTGTCCTTCAAATATGAGGGAGAGTTTTAAATATTCTCTGACAAACAGACAATGACAGAGTTTGTGAACAAGATACATGCTCTACAGGGAATACTAAAGGGAGCACTATAGACAAATAGGAAAATACAGGAATGAGGGGTTTGGAACACAATTTGGGTGATGGTAGCACAGCAGTGTAAGTACATTGAACAAAGATGACTATGAGTATGGTTGAAAGAGGAAGGTTAGGAGCATGTGGGATACCAGAAAGAAAGAGGAAAGATAAAGACTGGGACTGTATAACTCAGTGAAACCTAGAGCAATCAATGATTGTGATAAAATGTACAAATATGTCTTTACATGAGGGAAAACGAATGTCAGCCTTGAAAGATGTTAAAAATAGGGTGGTATTGGGGAAAAATACAATCAATGCAAACTAGAGACTATAGTTAACAGAAACATTGTATTATGCTTCCTTTAATGTAACAAAGGCAATATACCAAAGCTAAATGCCTTTAAGAGGGGGACATAAAGGAGGGGTATGGGACTCTTAGCATTGTTGATGTTGTCTGACTCTTATTCTACTTTAGGTTAACTCTATCTTTCATTTTTTGGTTTTTAGCTGTCATGTTTTTTTTTTTTTCTCTTTCTTTTTCTTTTGTCTCTCTACCTTCTTTGACTGCTCCTCCTTCTTTATGGAAGAAATGGAGATGTTCTTACATAGACAGTGGTGATGTTGGTGAATACAAAAATATATGTCTACACATGGAACCATCGATTGTTTACTTAGGACAGAAAGTATGGTAGGCGAACAAAACCATCTTTTAAAAAAATGGATTGATGATGAAATCTTGAGGGCACTATATTGAGTGACATAAGTCAGACACATAAAGACAAATATTGCATGGTCTCACTTACATGAACTAATTATAATAGGCAAACTCGTAGACATGAAATATAACTTACCAGGATATAGAATGAGGTTAAAGAATGGGGAGCAGTTGCTTATTATGAGGAGAATGTTCAACTAGGTTGAATTTAAGTGTTTGGAAATGGACAGAGGTGAGGGTAGCACATTATTATGAGAATAACTAACAGTACTGAATGATGTGTGAATGTGGTGGAAAGGGTAAGCTTCGAGTCACATATGTCACCAGAAGGAAGTTGGAGGTTAAAAGACAGGAGTGTATAAAACAGTGAATCTTGTGGTAGACAATGTCCTTGAGTAACTGTACAAATATTAGAAATCTCTTTCATGAACTAGAACAAATGTATGGCACTACAGCTAGAAGTTAATAATAGAGGGATATATGGGGAAAAATATACCTATTGCATACTATGTACTACAGTTAGTAGTATTTTAACATTCTTTCATCAATAGTAACAAATGTACTATACCAAAACTATGAGTCAATAATGGAGGAGGGTGGTTAGGGGTATGGGAGGATTTGAGTTTTCTTTTTTTGTTTTTATTTCTTTTCTGGAGCAATGAAAATATTCTAAAAATTGAAAAAAAAATGTGGTGATGGATGCACAGCTATATGATGGTACCATGGGCAATTCATTGTGCACTTTGGATCTTTGGATAATTCTATGGTATGTGAATAATCTCAATAAAATTAAATTTTAAAAAAATCAAATGAAGTTCCCAAAAGGATTTATGATTGTGGAGCTCAGGGAAAAGATCAGAGTTGACAACATACATTTGGAAGACGTCAGCTTGTAGTTGCTGTTAAAATCTTGAAACTGGGTGAAATAAGGACGATAAGAGGATATAGCTGAACAACTTGATCAAGGCTTGGAACTCCAAGGCTCTGTCATCTTTAAAGATTGCAGAGGGAAGGAAGAGCCAACAAAGAATGCAGAGAATCACCCCTTGTGGTAGGAAGAGGAGAAGAGGCCTATTATTATTATTATTATTATTGTTATTATTATTATTATTTTGCCTAACTTCCCTCAATAGAACCTTCAGTACAATATTCAAAATAAGTGGCAATAGTAAATTTTTACCCTTTTCCTGATCTTAGTGAGAAAGTATTCAGTCTTTTAACAAAAGTATGGTATATGTGGGTTTTTCATAGATAACCTTTAACAGGGTAGTGACGTTCTATTCCTATTTTGCTGAGGCTTTTTTTTTTTTTTTAACCAGGAAAGGGGTTTTATTTTGTAAAATGTTTTTTCTGTATCTATTGAGAAGATCAAATGCTTTTGTCCTCAATTCTATTAATATGGTATCTTACATTACTAGAATATCAAATGTAGACCAACTTTGCCTTTTTATTTGGTTATGGTATATAATTCCTTTTATGTGTTGCTTGATTTAGGCTGCTAGTATTTTGTTGAGGAACTTTATATTTATAAAAGATTTTGATGTATAGATTTAAGTTTTATTTTCTTGTGTTGCTGCTGTCTGGTTTTGTTTTCTTTTCTTGTGAGGTCTGTCTGGATTTAGTATCAGGCAATACTGGCCTCATAGAACAATTTGTGAAGTGCTTCCTCTTTGAATGTTTGTAAGAGTTTGTGAAGGATTGGCATTAATTCTTCTTTAAATATTTGGTAAATTACACCATTCAAGTCATTTGGGCCTGGGCCTTTCTTTGTATAAAGTGATTTAATAACCAATTTGATCTATTCAAATTTTCTATTTCATCTTGAGCCATTTTCTATATGTTGAGTCTCTCTAGGGATTTTTCCTTATCATCTAAATTATCTAATTTTTTGGTATAGGGTTGTTCTTAGTAGTCCCTTATAATCTATTTTATTTCTACAAGGTTAGTAGTGGTACCCTTTATTTTATTCTTGATTTTAATAAGCTGAGCTTTCTGTCATTCTTGGTCAGTCTACCTAAAGGGTAGTCAATTTTCTTGATCTTTTCAAAGAGCCAAGTTCTGGTTTCACTGATTTCCTCTATTGATTTTCTATTCTCTAATTCATTTGTGCCCACTCTAGTCTTTATTATTTCCTTTTTTTCTGTTTGCTCTGGGCATAGCTTGATCCTCATCATTTAGTTTCAAAAGGTGGAGTACTAAGTTATTTGATCGAGGTATTTTCATTTTTAATATAGGCATTTACAGCTATACATTTCTCTCTGAAGAGTGCATTGGCTATCTCCTGAAAGTGTTGGTATCTTTTTATTTTATTCATCTCAAAGTATTTTCTACTTTTCTTTGTGATTTCTTCTTTAATCTATTGGTTATTTGGGAGTGCATTGTTTAATTTCCACATAGTTGTGAATATGCCAAATTCCCTTCTGTTATTTATTTCTAATTTAATTCCATTGTGGTCAGATAACAAGCATGCATGATTGCAATCATTTTGAATTTGTTGAGGCTTTTTTGTGGCCTGGCATATGGTCTATCATGTATAATGTTCCATGTGTGCTGAGAAGAAAGTGTATACTATTGTTGAATGGAGAGTTCTACAGAGGGTTGTTAGTTCTATTTGTTTTATAGTGTTGTTCAAGGCTTCATTTTCCTTGCTGATCTGTCTAGCTGTTCTATCCATAAAGATGAATATTGAAGTCTCCAAATATCATTGTTGTCTATTTTTCTCCTCAATTAGGTACATACATGTTTATAATTAGTATATTTTCCTCAAGGATTGGCCTATATATCATTATGAATTGTACCTCTTTGTCTCTGGTAACATTTTTTTTTCAGTCTATTTTGGTCACTCCATATCTTTTATGATTGTTGTTTGCATGGCATACTTTTTCCATTTTTTAATTTCAACCAATTTGCTTCTTTGAATATAAACTGTCTGTAGTAGACAGCATATAGTTGGATCTTTTTTAATGATCATTTGTGCTGACATTCTCAGCCTTCTGATTGGAATATTTAATATATTCAATTTTAATGTTATTATTAATTAGTTTATATTTACATCTTCCATTTTGATTTTTGTTTTTGTGTCTCATATTTATTTGGTCCTATATTCCTCATTTATTATCTATTCTGTATTAAGTACAAATTTTCTAGTGTAATATATTAATTTCTTTAATTATTTTTAGAAATTTAAAGTTATTTCCCTATTGAGAGTTCTAGGGCTTATATATCCTATCACACTGTACTTCAGATTCTTTTTTTTTCTTTTTTTGGTTTATCATTCTGTTTGACCAGTACTCTTTTATTTATTTATTTATTTATTTTTATTGTGAACTTTAATATACATATATAACAGCGATAGCTTTCAGAGTATGACTTCACAAGTTGTTAGCAAATTTCAAAGAATGTCATGGGTCCACAACTTCAGCCATTTCCACTATTGTAAAATATAACATACATACAGAAAGGTGTCAACTTTCGATGTACAGCTCAACAAGCAGTTATACGGGCAATTTAAAAAATTGTACTGGGTTACAATTCCCAAAAAACTAGTATATTTTAATGCTATTCATCTTCAGGGGTAGACGCCTAGGCAGTGAGCACCCTAACTTGTTCATAATAAAGGGGGTGTTGACAGTATGGGGAAGGGGGCTGCATGTAATTGTCGATCTTAAAGAGGCTGTTGCTTCTGGGTTTTAGGACTTGTCTGGTACAGGAACACTTATAGAATTTAAGTTTCTGAAAGATAAAACTTAATGAATAAATCTTTTATAGAATCTCAGGTAGGGGCCTAGGTATTTGGGAACGACTTTTGGTAAGAGATGGCTATAGATATAATATAAATATTATGTCTATTTATTATATACCCAAAATACTTTGTTAAAATTATTACTCCATATAATTTTATATCTTTTAAAGAAGGTGGGAGAAGAATGGAATAAAAGCATAAATTTACAGAATTTGTTATATTAATCTTCCCCACCTTTTCTAATTATCTTCATTTCTTCCTGTGCATTTGTGGTATGAGCTGATATTGTTTTCTTACTCCAATACAGCCATCCACATTTGTGGGCTGTTACTGTCAAGTATATTACATTTCTGTATGTTATAGGTCCAGCAATATAATTACATACATATTATTTTATGCAATTGCCTTTTAAATCATTCAAGAGAACAAAGGACAAGAATATGCAATTATACTGTCTTTTGTAATCCTTTGCATAATTTGTTTCCTGATGCTTTTTTAAAATTTTTCATATGGTTCTGAGTTATTGCCTGTTGTTACTTGCCTTTTAGCCTGAGGAACTTCATTTAGTATTTTTTGTAAGCCAAGTCTGCATAAAATGAAGTCTCTCATTTTATCTATTAATGTCTTTATTTCATTTTCATTTTTGAAATATGGATTTTCTGCAAATAAGATTTTGGGGTGACAGTTCTTAATTTTAGTACTTTAAATATGTTGTGCCACCATTCCCTGAATCCATTGTTTCTGGTGAGAAGTCAGCTGTTAATCTAATTGGGTTTTCCTTATAGAAAATGAATGTGTTTCTTCTTAAAAGTTTTTTTTTCCTTTTCTTTGTCTCTCCACATATTTACTATAATGCGTGTGTGTATGTGTATGTGTATCCCTTTATATGTATTCTACTTGTTTTGCTGAGCTTCTTGGAAGTGTTAACTAATGCTTTTCATCAAATTTGGGAAGTTTTCAGCCATTATTTCTTCAAATATTGTCTCTGAGGCTCTGTTCATTTATCTTCATTTTTTTGTCTTTCCCTTCTTCAGATTGTATAATCTTTCAGTAGAGATCTTTTTTAAGCTTCACTGATTCTTTTTTCCTGCCAGCTGTTAGCTCTCTACTCAAATTTTAGTTTTGGTTATTACAGTTTTCAACTTGATAATTTCCAATTAAAAATATTTTTATTCCTTATGAATATTTTATATTTGATGAGGCATGCCATCAATCTTCATCTAATTTTAAAGCAAAGTTCTCTTTTGTTCTTTGAACATAGTTATAGTAGCTACTTGAAGTCAGCCAAGCTTACCATCTTTGCCCGTCAAAGTCAGTTTTATAGCTTGCATATTGGTCACTCTTTGTTATCTTTGTATGTCTCCTATTTTTTGAAAACTTGGCATTTTAGATAATATATTGTAGTAACTCTAGATACTCATCACCCCACTCCTAGAAGGATTGTTTTTATTGTCATTGCTTGGTCATTTATTTGTTTAGTGACTTGGCTGAAAGTAACTCTGTTAAGATTATTTCCCTGACAACATACAGCCTCTGATGCCCCTGTTCAGATTCCCTCCAACTCCCCTTTATTATCTTTTAGCCTGGCTACCTAGAGGCCAAGCCTGGGATGGCATGAGCCACTTATTGTTCAAAGATTATACTTAGGTCCCTTTAGTCAGCTATAATTTTTTCCTTTACTGTTGAATATGTGTGTGGCTTAGAATGTGCTAATCCTGTTCAGGGAGTTTACCTTTTTTGCCCTATATTTATCAACACAATAGTGGCTTGGAGATTTCCTCTCTGATTGCTCCTGAGGGACAAAGCATCATGCATGCATACAGTCTTCTAGAGTTCCAGGGATGAGTGTGATTTTGTTTTTAAGCCTGGCTTCTTGCCAGTGTTTGTTCAAAGATTAATTTTAAGCCTCATGTGTTAGTTAAACTTCTGTCCAGTGTATATGGGTCTGTGAGCGGCTTTGGAAATGCTTTCATGTCTGCCTGACCTTATGCTCTGATTACTCCCCCATGGATGCAGCCTAGAGCATGCACACAGCCTTCCTGACTCCAATGTTGACTGTGATTCCAGGAAGGGTCTACTCTGGTTGTCTCTATTAAACTTATGGCCACTCTGCTATTGTGCTTGTATCACAGATCTACCAGCCTCCTCTTAATTGCTCTCTATCAAGATCTTTGTTGTTTTCAACAGTGCCCTTAAGTATTTCATTCTCCACTCTCTGTTTCAGATAAAATTTGCCCCATCAGACTGAGCTGCAGAGCTCTTCACTCTTATGGTCTGCATTTCCCCCTGGGCAGAACCCCTTCATCACTGCGCTAGTGCTGGGGGTGGGTACCACTGGTCCTGGAGTGGCATGCCCTCTCTAAGAGGGCACTGCAGGGGGATAGGGTCTGGCAGCTTCTGGTCTTCTCATCTTGCTCCTACAGACATGAGATTTCCACCGTACAATCAAGCTTGGGTGTGAATAATTGCGGCCTCAATATCCTCTACCTGAAATGACTGGAGTAGAGTTTCCATCTGCGGGTGTTCTAGTTTGCTGATGCTGCCAGAATGCAAAACACCAGAAATGGATTGGGTTTTATAAAAGGGGGTTTATTTGGTTACACAGTTACAGTCTTAAGGCCGTAAAGTGTCCGAGGCAACACATCAGCAATCGGGTACCTTCACTGGAGGATGGCCAATGGTGTCCAGGAAACCTCTGTTAGCTGGGAAGGCACGTGGCTGGCGTCTGCTCTAAGTTCTGGTTTCAAAATGGCTTTCTCCCAGGACGGTCCTCTCTAGGCTTCAGCTACTCAAAAATGTCACTCTTAGTTGCTCTTGGGGCACTTGTCCTCTCTTAGCTTCTCCGGAGCAAAAGTCTGCTTTCAAAGGCCCTCTCCAAAATGTCTCTGTAAGCTCTGAAGCTCTTCTCTCAGTTCCAGTGCATTCTTCAAAGTGTCCCTCTTGGCTGTAGCTCCTCTTCAAAATGTCACTCTCAGCTACACTGAGTTCCTGCTGTTTGTCAGCTCATTTATATGGCTCCAGTGATTTAATTTAGACTCACCCTGAATGGGTGGGGTAACACATCCATGGAAATTATCCAGTCAGTCATCACCCACAGTTGGGTAGGGCGCATCTCCACGGAAACACTCAAAGAATTACAATCTAATAAACATTGAGATGTGTACCCACACAAGATTACAACAAAGATAATGGTGTTTCGGGGGACATAATTTAAACTGACACATTCCACCCCCTGGACCCCAAAATGACATGATCTTTCCATATACAAAATACATTCATCCCATCACAATTTCACAAAAACTTAAATTGTTTCAGTAACAATAGTTAAGTACAAGATCCCATTAAATCAGTTACAGGTGTGGTCTGTCCAAAAGCAAAATTCCACGCTGACTGTAGACCTATAAACTTAGAACAAGTTATGTGCTTCCAATACACAAAGGAGGGACATTTATAGGATGAACATTCCCATTGACATAAGGAGACACTGAAAGGAAAACAGGGTTCACAGGACCAAAACAGTTCCTCAAACCTGCAGGACAAACTCCATTAGATTTCAAAGTCTGAGAGTCATTTACAGAACAATGTTGCATCTTTGGGGCTTGAGAGAGCGAGAGTCTAACCCTTCCTAAGGGCCTTTGCGGCAGCCCTTTCCCCTCCAAACGCTGGTGTGAGTTCTCCAACATATCCACATATTGGGGAGACCATCTTCTCGGCCCCACCCAACTCAAACATTGGGGCAGCACCTGGATTCCCTTCCATTTCCGGGGCACATGCTCAACTCCTTTAGAACAGTGTGGTGGCAGCCAGGTTCTCCCCAATTCCCTGGGAATGTGCTCAACCCTCTTTGGGGCTTGGGGTGCCAGAACATTTCCTGAGCATCGAGGTGGAAGACCCAGTCTCGACCTCTGTGGCAAACTCACTCTTTCCATGCGTGTGGGCCACTCCACTCTCCAGCCGGAGACCTCTTGACTCCAGACCTCAACCTCCATGGCTCTGTCTTTGAAGAAAATTTGCCTTCAATTTGTTCCTTGTCCGTCTCCTCCAGTCCAGACGGGCAGCATTTCTGCCTATAAAGATCTCGCAAAAATTCTGTTGGCTTCGCATGAAGCACACAGGGGTCAAAGCCATCAGACAATAGGACTTTCCACAAATCCTTTCTGGATAACTCTGTCTCCAATCTTGGCTCATACTGAAATGGCAGTCAGGTTCCAAGTTTGTTTAAATCTTCATGTTGGGCTATAACTTCTGGAGTTCCACTCCCTGGAAGCCTGGAATTTTCTAAGCCATCAGTGTCTGGCTTCTTTAAACCTAAAAGTTCATTTCTCAGCTTATCTCTGTCCTCTCATTTTACTATAAGCTGCAAGCAAAAGCCAGGCTACTTCTATATTTTGCTTGAAGATCACATCAGCTAAATATTTCAGGTCATTGCTTTCAAATTCTGCCTTTCATCCAACACCAGGACTCAGTTTTGCCAAATTCTCTGCCACTTTAAAACAAGGATCACCTTCCTTACAGTTTGCAACAACACATTCATCATTTTTGCTCAAGGTCTCATCAGAAGTATCTTTAGAGTACGTATTTCCACAACCAGTCTCTTCAAAGCAGTTTAGGCCTTTTCTATCGAGCTCCTCACATTTCTTCCAGAATCTTCCCCTTATCCATTTAAAAAGCCATTGCAACATGTTTGGAATTTGCAAACTCAGCAGCACCCCACTTTTCTTGTACCAAAATCTGTTCTAGTTTGCTAATGCTGCTGAAATGCAAAACACCAGAAATGGATTGGCTTTTATAGAAGGGGGTTTATTTGGTTACACAGTTACAGTCTTAAGGCCATAAAGTGTCCAACAACCGGTACCTTCACTGGAGGATGGCGAATGGTGTCCGGAAAACCTCTGTTAGCTGGGAAGGCATGTGGCTGGCATCTGCTCCAAGTTCTAGTTTCAAAATGGCTTTCTTCCAGGAGGTTCCTTTCTAGGCTCCAGCTCCTCAAAAAATGTCACTCTTTGTTGCTCTTGGGGCTTTTGCTCTCCCTTAGCTTCTCTGGAGCAAAAGTCTGCTTTCAAAGGCTGTCTGCAAAATGTCTCTGTAAGCTGAAGCTCCTCTCTCAGTTCCAGTGCATTCTTCAAAGTGTCCCTCTTGGCTGTAGCTCCTCTTCAAAATGTCACTCTCAGCTGCACTGACTTCCTTCTGTTTGTCAGCTCATTTATATGGCTCCAGTGATTTAATTTAGACCCACCCTGAATGGGTGAGGTAACACCTCCATGGAAATTATCCAGAGTCATCACCCACAGTTGGGTGGGGCACATCTCCAAGGAAACACTTGGAATTACAGTCTAATCAACACTGATTCGTCTGCCCACACAAGATTGCATCAGAGATAATGGCATTTTGAGAGACATAATACATTCAAACCAGCACATGCAGGGACTGGAAAACTGGTCCTCTTGGCCACATCTGCCTGGAATAGAGATTTTGTAATATGGGGCTGGGGGTAGGGTGAGAATCATTGGCATTTTGTACTTCCTAGGATGAAATTGTAGACCCAGACTTCAAAACAGGGGGAGAGGGACCCTCTGGGTTTTTTGGCTGCACATACCCAGTGTTCTGGTTTGCTAATGCTGCCAGAATGCAAAACACAGAACATGGATTGGCTTTTATAAAGGGGGTTTATTTGGTTACAAAGTTACAGTCTTAAGGCCATAAAGTTCCAAGGTAAGGCATTAACAGCAGGGTGCATCTGGATGGCTGATGGTGTCCGGAAAGCTTCTGTTAGCTGGGAAGGCACGTGGCTGGCATCTGCTTGCTCCCTGTTTGTGTTTCAAAGTGGTGTTCTCCAAAATGTTGCTCTTGGGGCATTTTGTCCTCTTTTAGCTGCAGCTCCTCTTCAAAATGTCATTCTCAATTGCTCTCCAAAATGTCACTCTTAGCTGCTCTGAGGTCCTTCTGTCTGTGAATTCCTTTATATGATTCCAGTGACCAATTAACACCCACCCTGAGAGGGCGGGGCAACACCTCAATGGAAATTGTCCAAAGGTCTCGCCCACAGTTGATTGAGTCACATCTCCATTGAAACACTCGAAGTATTCCAATCTAATCAACACTAATACATCTGCCTCCACAAGATTGCATCAAAGAATATGGCTTTTGGCAGGATATAATATGTACAAACTAGCACACCCAGAGTTGAGTGTCCAGGGTAAAGCTGCCACAACCTGGAAATGTATATACGAGGGGTGGGGAGAAGAGTAGATCATGTTTCAATTGTCAAAGATTCTCATTGTTCTTACTGGATGTAGTAAATTTTTTGAACGAATGATTCTTTGTGGTATTCCCTTAGGACAATTTCAAGAGATTATTTTTTAAATAATTTTCATCAGATTGTTACATCACTGGGGAAAGGGTCTTCTGAACTCTTTTCTTTGCCCTTCCAGAAGTCCTGTTCCCTTTAGTTCATTTTTAGCCCTCGTCATCCTTCTTTTGGTTTGTGTGTTATTATATTTTAATACTATTCATTTTTTAAAACCTATGAAGTGATTTTTAATCCATTTTTTCTTTATATTTATTCATGAAGTTGTCACTTGTTTGTGCTATAGTCCTTCTTATACCTCAAACCTTCTATCTTTTTCCTTGCACTTTACTTCTGCTTAAATGACATTTTCTATAATTTCCTTTATTGAAGTCTTATTGGTAGCAAACTACTCTGATTTTGTGCAGTATTTTAATTCCTTGAAAGATATTTAAAATGGGTAATATAATGGTATGATAGTTATTTTCTCTTTTCACATCAAAAACATTATTCCTCTTTTCTGATTTTTATTATTGTTGAGGAAAATCAACTTTAAATCAACTGTCTTTTCTCTCTTACTGCTTCGTATGTCTCTTTGTCTTTCATGTTCTGCAGTTTTATTATAATGTGTCCATCTTTGCATTTCTTTTTATTTATCTTGATTTGGATCCACTGGGCATCTTGAATCCATTGGCTGGCAGCTTTCAGCGGTTTTGGGAAATTCTCAGCTAATAGCTCTTCAAATATTGTCCTCAGTTCATTTTGTTTTATACTGCCTTTCATGGTCATTGATTAGACTTCCTCATTCAAACCTCCAGACCTCTTAACCCCTCTTTCTACACTCATATCTCTTTTTATCTTTATAGGATTTTGAATAAATATCTTCATCTCTTTCTTTCAGTTTAATTCATCAGCTGTGTTTAGTCTTAACTCATCCACTGTATTTTTTCTTAGATTTTAACCACTATATATTCATTTCTAAATGTTGCAATTGTTTTCTTTCAAATTGTCTTAGACAGTTTTTACATGTCTTCTTCCCTGCATGTATTTTCAAGCTTGTGTTTTTATTTCTTTGACCATATTATTAAACATAGTCTTGCTTTCTCTTTTAGGGTGTGTCTGACAATTCCATTTACTGAATTCATGCCAATCTACCGCTACTATTTTTTTTGCTTTTGATAGTATCACTCCAAGATATCTCGTTTACTTCTAAGTTTAATTATTTTTACCAAACACTGCTTATTTTTTATATATGTGTGTGTGTGTGTGTGTGCATGTAAAATTTCTTTGACACATGGGATGTCTATTGATTCCTTTAGACAGGATTTCATTCACTTCCATTGGGCTCCTGTTGACATTACAGTTCCTGGGATCACTAAATGTTTGGCCTGAAGTTTTCTTTATTACCCAGGTGTATGCAAATAGTCCAGAGACCAGGATTAGGCTAGTTGGGTTTTCTAAACTCTCAGATGGAATCTTTTCCCTCCCTCCTCTTTTTGCCAATTTTTGAGGTTGTCATTTTCCTCTTAGCTTGGGGGCAGGGGTGGGAATGGAAAGAATATTTCTAGCTTCCGTTTTCATTGAGAGCTTTGTAGCAGCTTTAAAATGACTGATCTCCTATTTCACTCCCACCTTTGTGTGGGTCCTGATCTGGTATTTGATACCTGCTTCTTGTGCAACTTGACTTTGAGGAAACTGAACTCAATTCTACCTCATTTAGCCAATGTTCTCTTGGATTGGGAGTTGGCTGCAATGCTTTGTTCCTTTTTTCTGTTTCCAGAGAACACAGAAGGAATGTAAGAATTCCTCAATTTATCACCAAAAAATTGATACTTTAAGGAATTTTCTTGTTGCTGTTCATTTTATCTAAAAATTTAAATTAATTTCAGTCATAAGATCAGTGCAGAAACATAGTCTACCATATTACTACAAAAGGGAGTCTTAAATACTATACTTGTCCAGTACAATATTTCTGTGTTTTCTCCTCAATAATTCTTTTTAATTTTATTTTTTTAGTTTTTCCTTCATGTGTAGCACTTTCACTTCTCACTATTATTTCTCTTACCTCAGAGCATCTCTTTAAGATCATTTTTTCTCCCTCCTAATAAATCCTTTAGAAAGTCCTTTATTGAGCACCTATATGCTTTATACTTCCCCAATTTTTTTTTTATCTGAAAATATCTTCCTATCAATCTCATTCTTGAAACATAGTTTCTCTTGGCATGGAATATTAGTTTGAAAATTACTTTCTCTCAATTATCTTTAAGGTATTTGATATTATGTAAGGCATTATCCTGTCTCTTCTGATTTCCTTTACCCTCTAATTGTCATTTAATTGTAGATGACACTCTCTCTTCCAAAATTTGGACTCCTGAGGGCTCAAATCTTGGATGAGTTATTCTAGAGGGGATTTGAATTTACTTTGCTCAGGAGCTGGGGATATTCTCCATCCAGGACTATGTTGGCTCACATCTCAGGTAGACGATCAAAGCTGGGGTCTCCAGTCTCTTCTTCCCCACTTTTGAGGAGTGAGCAAGGCCTATTCATTCCAAATTGGTAATAACAATGGCATCTGCCTCTGCGTATATTCCTCATTTACATTGGCTTATTAGTTTCAGTTTTGTTGCATATTTATTAATTATCTTATCTATTCTGTTTTGTTTGACCTTGGACATTTCCCTTACTTGTTTGAGAACACATAGATTCATTTAAAATTTTTGGTTATGAAAATTTCTCCAGGATTAATTGATACAAATTTGCTAGTCTGTATATATTAATGTGAATAGCTGTATTTCCTTACTCTTAATGAAACCCACTTTTTAAAAAAGTGTCCAGCTTTCCTAACTTTACCATTGCATAACTTAATCAAAAGTTATTTGATAAATGTAATTTTACATAACTTCTATCTATCCTTCTAAACTTACCTTTGATCAGACATTAATCCAAGGTAACTAGAGACAAGGAAACATAAGTCATGACCAGAAATTCCTACTGATTGTTGTCTGTACATCTACTGTACATCTAGACATAGATTGAGTAGAAAATCTTATTTATGTTTAGTAACTTGAGAGGGTGCTAACCAACTCACTGCTTTCAAAAATTTCTCTATTTGTAAAATATCTTTATTAACATGTGAACTTGAATTAGCTAATGAAAAATAATAGAATATGCTATAATTAAAGTGTTGTATATTCTAGTAGGGTGGACCAGGGTCAGAATTCTTTCTGACATTTACTAAGTACACTGCCTGGAGCTTCAGTTTTTCTCATTTGTAAAATGGGGATGATAATGAGATCAATCCTGTATGATTAATATCAAGATCAAATGAGATAATGCATTTAAAGATATAAAATGCTTAGCAAAAAACCTGACATATAGTAAAGGTTTCAATAAATGCTAGCCATGTGGTTATTATCTTTGATTATTAGGCAGTTCAGGAATGGGAAACAGTATAGGTTAATTTTGATAGAAATGGGGGTTGGAAAGTTAACCTAAAAAATATCCAGGGAAGGGTGGTCCCTTGATAAAGAGAGAGTTCTCATGAGGGCACTAGCTGCCAAAGAGAGGGGCTATGGATGTGGTGACATAGAGGCTAATTTCACCAATTCTGCAATATCTCCCAGGACTAGTCTAGAAAAAGGAATTCCTCAAGGTGAAAGTTTCCTAGAGAAGTCTGTTCACACTGGAGCAGTACTTTGATGAATTTCTTCAAGTGTGAGGTTGAATAATGTGATACGGGTTAGGTTCACATCTCAACAACTACCTGGTTGGTACTGCCTCACAATCATTTACGCCCTTCCAATCTACTGCAACATAACCTTAAAGAGGAGTCACTGTAAATTCTTATGTCAAGACATAAAGGTAGATGGCTATGTCCCACAAGGAGAAAAGGTAAAAAAACAAAACAAAGCAAAAAAGCTGAAGGACAAAAAGTTACTTGGAATGTGAATGTGCATGTGTGTGTGTGTTTGAGGAAAAGAGAGATAATTTTACATGAAAGGACACTACAAATAAATCCATGGAACATATTTTCAAGAAAATCATAATAGTGTTATTTCTAGGGGACAAAGATTAAAAGGTATGTAGGGCAGAGGAGCTGTACAAAACATTTGGTAGTAGCAGAGAGATACTGTAATAGTCTCCATCTTAAAACATAAACCAAACAAAAATCTTACCTTGATTCATGTGCAACCCCACAACCCCAGCTCCTGCTTCATTTTTCTCTCTACTTCTCATTAAAAATCCTCAGATGATTTGCCCATATTTATTGTCTGTAAATTTTTTTTCTTACCATGCATTTACCACCACCACCACCACTGCATTGAAACTGTTTTTTGCCAATATCAGTAAAGGCATTCCTCTCACCAATCCAGTCAGCAATTCTTTCTCTTTATCTTACTCAGTTTCATACAGCATTTTACATGTTGACCACCCCTTCATTTGACTTAAGGAATATTAGACTCCCCTGGTTTTTCTCCTACCTTGCTGCCCATTCTTTCCTATTCTTCTTTGCAGACTTCCCTTAACTTCCTATTGCTAAATGTTGGAGTGCTCAGACATCAGCCTCCAGTGCAGTGTCCTCTGGATGCATTCTTTTTCATCAATCTACTTGACATTAAACACCATGTCTATGATAATGTCTCCCAGAATTACATCTCTGGCCCCAAACTCAGGAATTCAGGTTTGGAAATTTGCTTGACTCCTTGAGCTCGCCACGTGGATGTCAAACAGGCAGATAAAACTAATCTAACATAAACAAAACTTTTGTTTTCCCCTCCCAAAATTCTTCTACAGTTTCCATATCAATCAATACTACCATCATTCACCCAATGCCTCAAGCCAAATCTTTCTCTCACTCTCTAAATCTAAATTTGACAGCAAGTGCTGTCAGCTCTACCTTAAGAGTGTTCTGAATCCAGCACCTTTTACCACCCCCCTAAGCTTTCTCCTAGTCTAGACATTTCACCTGCTCAGCTGGGGACTTCTATCTGGTCTACCTGCCTCTACTCTTGACTCCCTACCCACATTTCTCCACACAGACATAATGGTATTTTTAAAATGTATATCATACCATGCTTCTATTCTTCAATGGTTTCCACTTATATACCCCCAAACCCTGACCTTGACCTAGAAGACACTATGTCACCTGTCCCTTACCTGTATCGCTTATGAGTCTTTCCCTTCTTCATCATGCTCCAGCCAGGCTAGCCTCCTTGCTTTGCCCTGAATATGCCAAACCTATTCCCATTTCAGGCCCTTTAAACTTCCTGATACCTCTGCCTGGTGCATTCTTAAATACAAATCTTTGCATGGCTAGATTTTTCTCATCTTTAAGGTTTCTCTCCAGAGAGTCCTTCCCTATCTTTCTTATTTAACATGTAAACCCATCTCCACTCCTGAATCCTATTGCTACTCTTTCCCCCCCAAATCTTCCTCTGTTCTATACTTAGATGTATCAACATCTCAAATTATATTATGATCTATTTCAATGGACTGCTGTCATCTTTAGAGCATACACTTTGTGAGTATTGTTTGCTTCAAGTACAAAATTATAAGTATACAATTTTGTTTTTCTCCAAAGAACATTCTGAACTCCTGGTAGCTCTAAAGTGATTATTCAGATCTTTAAGTTATAAGACCCAGAATCCTCCTGCTCATGGAAAAACAGTGTCATCCCTTAGTGCTATTCAGATAGAAATTGGTCATGATATTAACTTCTGATTTCACCGTTTGCCAGACAGATGGAGTGAAAGCAGATAGCCTTAGTTCTCTATAGGGGGACACATATTTTCCAATCCAATGAAAGACTTATTTTATGTTCAGTGAAAGTCTCTCTACCCTTCCTCATTCTTTTTAAAAGGTACTCCAGGTACAATGCTTCAATTGCCAAGTCTTTTCTGTTGGTATGTCAGAGGCTTTTGGAAGGTGCCATATTATAATGAAAAGGAATTTAAATCTGTAGGAAATTGATAATTGTACCAATTACCTTGTATTTGAAGGTAAACATATGAAGAGTAAGTGTTGGAATGTGCTCCCGGAAGTTACTATAAACCAAACCCCAATACTAACCACTGATAAGTAAATAGCTTAAATCAAATAGTTCAGTGGTTAAATTGTGAAATATGCCTTGAGAATCCAGGACCCCTCAATTAATATAAACGTTTTTCCCAGTCACTAAATCAAACACCTGACTCACTAATCAAAAAAAAAAAAACTAAAATAAAAGAAAGAATTGACCTTAGCTAAATACCTAGTTCCTTTTTATTTTAATTCCAGGGGCATTTATTAGATACCAACTCTGTAGGCACACCAGAGATGCCAAGAAATTTGGTACTAAGGAATTATGAGGCATGGCTCTAACTATGTAAACTGAAATTTTATCTAGAAATATATGTCTAATACAGGGAATATGTACAGAACCATTTAAGACATAGTCAATGTAATAGTCTTTTATGAAAGAAAATTAGTCTTTATCACTTACTCCAAATATTTGCTATTCTAATCAATTCAGGAAATTAAAGATTTCATTTTTTTAGGTAAAGTTTAAGCTTACAATGCGTGTTTGACTTATGATCAAAAGCCATTGATCATAAAGCCATAAAACTTTCCTACAGATTTAAATTCCTTTTCATTATACTATGGCACCTTCCAAAAGCCTCTGACATACCAATAGAAAAGACTTGGCAATTGAAGCATTGCACCTGGAAATATATAAGCTCTCAATTTTGAGAAATCCATTTAGGTCAGGTATTGACACAGTCACACATGCATTGATTTATATGACTGATATAATATTGTGATTCCAGAATATGGATCTCCATTTATTCAAGTCTTATTTTATACTCTTCAGACACTTTTTTAAATTAAGTCTTGCCTTTTTTTTGTTAAATTAATTTTTAGGTCTTTTCTACTTTTTCTCTATGGCGAACAAATATTTTCCTGTTTCCACTTCTGACTGGTTTTTGCTAGCATAATTGGAAAGTATTGTTTCTTTTGTGCTGTTTGTCTTGAGTCTTATCAGTTTTTAATGCAATTTTATTGAGATATACTCACACATCATATAACCCATCCAAAGTATACAATCAGTGCACACGGTATCATCATATAGTTGTACAGTCATTGCCACAATCAATTTTTGAGCATTTTCATTACTCCAAAGTAAAGAAAATATATAAAAAAGATAAAAAATAAAAAAAATAAAAAAACCACACCCAAACCATCCCATACCCCTTATCCCCCCATTACTTATATATTTTTGTCATTATTTTATTACTCATCTGCCCATACACTGGTTAAAGGGGAGTTAGTCACCAGGTTTTCACTATCACATGGTCACATGATAAAAGCTATATAGTTGTACAATTATCATCAAGAATCAAGGCTACTGGACTACCATTCAATATATTCAGGTATTTCCTTCTAGCTATTCTAATACACTAGAAACTAAAAAGGAGTATCTATATAATGTGTAAGAATAACCTCCAGAGTGACCTCTTGACTCTATTCGAAATCTCTCAGCCACTGAAGCACCTTATTTTGTTTCATTTCTTTTCCCCTCTTGGTCAAGACAGCATTTTAAATCCCATGATGCCAGGGAAAGGCTTATCCCTGTGAGTCCTGTCCCTTGTTGCCAGGGGGATTTACACTCCTGGGAGTCATGTCCCACATACGGGGGAGGGTATGAGTCTTTTTGCAGAGTTGGCTTTAAGCAACAACAAAGGTTCTCTTGGGATTACTCTTAGGCATAACTGTAAGTAGGCTTAGCTTCTCCTTTGCAAGAATAAGTTTCATAAGGGCAAGCCCCAGGATCAAGTGCTTAACTTATTAAATTTGGATTCCCTAATGTTTTTGGGAATATCAGGAATTTGGAAATGTGGAAATATTAAATTTACCCACCTGGGGATTTCCTTATATTCTCGCAAACATTGGGGACTACCAATTTAGTAGGCCAAGCCTTTGTTCTTGGGGCTTGCCCTTATGAGGCTTGTTATACCAAAGGAGAGGCTAAGCCTACTTAAAACTGTACCTGAGAGTCACCCCAGAGAACCTATTTTGTTGCTCAGATGTGGCCTCTCTCTTTAAGCCAACTTAGCAGGTGGACTTGCTGCCCACCCCCTACATGGGACATGCTTCCCAGGGGTGTCAATCTCTCTGGCAATGTGGGACATGTTTCATGGGGATGAGTCTGGACTGAGCACCATGGGATTGAGAAAACCTTCTTGACCATAAGAGTGAAGAGAAATGAAAATAAAGTTTCAGGGGCTGAGAGATTTCAAATGGAGGCAAGAGGTCATTCCAGAGGTTATTCTTATGCATTATATAAATATCCCTTTTTAGTTTTTAGTGTATTAGAACAGCTAGAAGGAAATAGCTGAAACTGTTGAACTGCCACCCAGTAGCCTTGTTTCTTAAAGACAAGGGTATAACTATATAGCTTATATGGTGTGACCATGTGATTGTAGAAAACCTTGTGGCTTGCACTCCCTTTATCCAGTGTGTGTGGACAGATGAGTAGAAAAATGGGGACATAAAAGTAAATGAGTAATAAGGGGGATGGGGGGATAGATTGTCTGGGTGTTCTTTTTTACTTTCATTTTTATTCTTATTTTTTTTATTATTTTTTGGAGTAATGAAAGTGTTCAAACATTGATTGTGGTGATGAATGTACAACTATATGATGACACTGTGAAGAACTGATTGTACACTTTGGATGATTGTATGGTATGTGCCTGTATCTCAAAGAAAAAAAACAAAAAAATTTCAAAGGGAAATAAAATGTTTTCTATTAAAAAAAAATCCCTCAAGGGGGCTTTCCATATACTTGTTTATCTTCTGCCCAAATTACTCTGGGATGTATCAGGGTTTCACAATAACCTGTACAAACAAACCAGAGCTCACTCCCTATTCAAGTTCCATATAATTATGGTCTTTGAATAAACTGACCATACAAGTTAAAATATATAGCATGCTACAGAAAATAAAGATTTGCCACCCAATAAACATCTCTACCTTTGGTATCACACAGAAGTTGAAGTTTTAAAGTACAGTCAATATCATCCTCTACTTTTTAATCTGATTTACCAGGTGAGGAAGTTTAATATTTTGACATTTTCCTCCCATCCCACCTAGTTCTTTTGAATGTAATACAGATCAAAAAGTAAAGTATACGTAGACTCAAGAAAATTTTAGAAGTTCACTGGGTAAAGTAAATTTGGTAATTGAGTGGTACCCTTTTAGTAAGAAATCTTTACCACCTGTGACCCTCAAACCACATTTTATTGAAACTCAGAACTTTCAAAAAGAATGCAGACATACATCAGAGATATTGCAGATTCAGTGCCAGACCACTGCAATAAAGCAAATATTGCAATAAAGCAAGTCACAGGATTTTTTTGTTTCCCAGTGCATATAAAAGTTATGCTTACACTATATTGTAGTCTATTAAGTGTGCAATATCATTTTGTCTAACAAAAAACTGTACATAACTTAATTTAGAAATACTTAATTGCTAAGAAATGCTTACCATCATCTGAGCCTTCAGCTAGTCAAAATCTTTTTGCTGGTGGAGAATCTTGCCTCAAAGTTGATGGCTGTAGACTGATCAGGGTGGTGGTTGCTGAAGGATGGGGTGTCTGTGTCAGTTTCTTAAAATAAGACAACAGTGAGTTTTGCCACATTGATTGACTCTTCCTTTCATGAAAGATTTCTCTGTAGCATGTGATGCTGTTTGATAGCATTTTACCCACCACAGTAGAACATAAAGTGAGCACAGGTTGTTGGAAAAATGGTGCCAATAGACTTGCTCAATGCAGTGTTGCCACAACCTTTCAATTTGTAAAAATTGCAATATCCTTAAAGTGCAATATAGCAAAGTGCAATAAAATGATGAATGCCTGTATATGAAAACCTTGTTCTGTTGAAGCTTGTGTGGAATTGGCTCTGGCTTAAATGTTAAAGAAGACGTAGAGAAGAGAAGAAGCTAAAATTCAAAGAGAGCACACTCTCAAATTATGTTACTGGAAAAAGCAGTGCATTTAATTTACCTCAGAGTATATAGGGGCACCCCACTTACTTCATTCTAAAATAGGACAGCTTTCAAATGGACTCTTTTGTCCAAGTTTTTCTGAAGTGGTCCTTATGTAATACTTCCATTTCAGGAGGAAATCACCAATAGGTGCACGGTGAGTCTGCCTAAGAGAAAGGTAAAATAGAAACAGGACAAACAAGTTTTTTCTACAAAAACCTTGAAAATAAAGTCTCTTATTTTTGTGCTATGTAGCATATATTCATGAAATAAAATACGATTCTGAAATCCAAACCATTATTTGGGAAACATGGTCCCAGCTGGGATGTAGTGCATATTGTCTACTGTTATTCCCAGACATTATTATGTCCCTGGCACAAAGAAGGTGCTAAATAAAGTTTTATTGAGTAAATGAATGACCCCTGTGACACATATGCTCATGAAGAAATAGAGAATATATTTTTTCCAAAAAATAAAGCAGGGGTCAGTCCATAGTTAGGTCCTTTTAAATTCCATTTCTGTCGTGGGCTTATGTAAAGATCTTGATCAAATCTCATTTTAAAATTTAAAAATCTCCTCTGGAAAATTGTATTCATTCATCGGATTATTAATTTAAAAAATTTTATAGAGTGATACATATTAAGGATACAAAGATGAAAGATGCATTTATGCTCTCAATGAGCTCATGCCCAGGGAGAGGAAGAAAGAAACAAGTAATCATATAAATACAATATGGTATAAAGGGCACTGTGAGAAGTGGAGAGGTCATGAAGAATGAAGAATAGTGAGAACTGTGGCAAATGACGATTGCATGCTAGACTAAAGACATTTATAGTCAAATTGTTAGGCAAGATGCTGGATGAAAAAAGCACTCTACAGGCTGGAAATTAAGGCCAGAAACCAAAGTTGTGATTACATGTATTAGAGATGGTTAATTATCTTAAAAGACCTTGCATGTAATGTCTCAGTTTCTGTAAGGCTGCCATGACAATGCACAACAAAGTGGACGGCTTGAAACAGCAGAAATGTGTTGTCTGTTCTGGAGGCTAGATGTCTGAAATCAAGGTATCAGTCCCTCTTAAATCTGAATGGGAAAATCCTCCTTTGCCTCTTCCTAGCTTCTGGTTTTGGCAGCAATCCTTGACCATCCTTGGCTTGCAGCTGCAGCACTACAGTCTTTGCCTCTGTTGTCACATCACATTCTCCCCTCTCATATATGCCTGTCTCTTTTCCTCTTCTGATTAGGATGTCAGTTATATTGCATTAGGAGCCCACTCTAGTCTAGTATGACCTCATCTTAATTTAACCAATTCCATCTGCAAAGACCCCATTTCCAAATAGGGTCACATTCCAAGGTACTTGGGGTTAGGACTTCAACATATCTTTTTCAGGGATGCAATTCAACCCACCATTAAAACCATGCTAAATAAGTTTTTAGTTTATCTTACAGACAATAGGAAAATAATGAAGAATTTTAAGCAGGGCGGTGACAGACAATCACTCTGGGCTACAGAGAAGATGGCAACCTGAACACACATACACTTACAGTTCCATGTCCATAATTCTCATCAAAGTAACCAAAACTATGAAAAAGATTAAATTTGTGGTATTGATCCTAGAAATTAGGAAAAGGCAGCATCTTATGCTAAAAAAAATTTTTTTAATGCCAGTAACAGATTGATATTGAACTTTAACAAAAGAGGTAGCCTGATCAATGACTGTCCACGTAGGAAGGAATCAGTTGCCTTGGAAAGTAAACTTAAGGAATCCCATCATTCGGTCACTAAGAGTCTTAACTCAGAGCTAAGGACTAGAGTCAAGAATGAGCCAAGGGAACATTTGGATCTCAAAGACACCTCTGAACAAGGCAAAATGTTTCATAGATTAATCCAGCCAGGAGTTACACAGCAGCACGAATATCCCACTTAACACAGAAACCGTGAGAGATAAACTGTGGGACTCAAGACAGTCAGACTGCCGTTGGTTTCAGACTGCCTCAATAATTGTGGAAAAGAAGTACTTTGCCGTCTAATCCCATTGCCTCCCTTGACTTCCTAAAGGACCTTTGACTTTTAATTATTAAAGATCATCTGAACTTGGTATCTTCTAACAAGGACTTTCAGCTCCATTTCAACTGCAAATACTGCATCAATGTAATCTATCTTTTGTAAGGATGAGAAGGGAGAAAACATTTCTGTTCTTATGAAAATATATAGCAATTAAAAAGATTGGAATCTGTCAGTAGAATATGAACAAATGTCTTCAATGAATTAATGCCTCAATTAATGGGAAACCCTTAAATCATGTTCCTTTTCAATATTAGGAAAAAAAAAAACATTGTGCCAGTTAAACTGAAGCAGGTGTTCATAAAGAGTGAACAATCTGACATCAGGAGAGTCTGCGTGGAGATAAAATAAGAATGGTTTTCATATCAGATGCAAAACATAATTGAGGCAATGAAGAGGAGTTTGAATTTTGCTTAAACTTGAATGCATAATATAAGCATAACTCTAAAAATGCTCCTACAACACAGAGGATAAAAAAGAGGGAAAATTTAAAAAAAACATAATGTATTTTTTGTCTTTTAAAATTTTATATATAACTGGAATTTCAGAAGAGAAAAACATAAAGGGTAAAGGAAAATGTCATAATGATACAATAAAAAAATCCTTCCTAATCTAAAGAAAGATTTGCTCTTTCACAGTGAAATGGATCACTGAAAGCCATATCAAAAGAAATAGAAAAGTCTTAGATCTTTCATTTGACATTTTTAATAGAGGGAACTCTTTTAAGAATCCAGGTAAAAAATGTATAATTAATGTTAAATTTTATAAAAGGCAAAAAATTCAGCTGGCTTCAGACTTCACACAACATTTTATATCAGAAAATAATGGAGTAATCATATGCATAGTTATGTGAATAGAAAGATGATGCCCCACAAATTTTATGTGGGATTGAATGCCCATGCATAATGAAAGCTGGAGAAAGAATTCTATGTTGCAATAATTCTTAGAAAATACTCTACTCAATTCTCTTTCTAAATCAAAATTGCTCAAAGAAAATTTCTGTTGACCAAGAAATGAATCTATTAAAATAGTGAGCTCGAGAATGGGAAGGTTGCACTAGTACCATCCTCATAGTGAACTCAAGGATATCAACAAATAATAAATAAATGTTATCATAGTCACAAAATGGAATTTAAGTGTCAGACACAATTTTTGGCATAGAAGATACATCATGAAAAAAATGAGCAAGATGTAAAATAAGAGATTACAGTAACCAAAATTGAAAAAAAAAACTGTCAAAGGGAAGTTAGATATATATTAATTTCTTATTTATATAAAGGAAAGTCAACCCATTTCTTTGAAATTTTCTTTTAATAACTGAGCCAAAGATGTTTGAAAATAATATAAAAAATCTTAAATTCAGTCAGTAATAGAATTACATAAAAACATTAAACACCTTTTAAAATGTCATAGGAAAAGAAGCAAAGGAAACAGTTTGAATGAATTATAAAGAATATTAAGCATTACATAAGTCAGAGAAAGAAACACATAATTGAATTGAAAAACTACTCAACTAAAAGGCAAAGGCCAATTAGCAGTTAAAAAAATCCATTTGTGTGTTGATTACAAGAGATACAAAATAAAAGAAAACCAAATCTAAATCCCACCCAAGAAAGAAAGCAAGGTAGGTAATATTAATGGCAACCATAATGGAACTCAAAGGGAAAAAAGCATACATTTGTAAAAGGGATTGTTTTTATTATTAAATATTATAATACACCATGAAGAATATAATAGTCATGAACTTTTGTGAACTCAACAATGGCTAAAATAAAAAGAAAAAAACATGTAGAAATAAAATGAATTTCACCAAATCATAGTTATAACAGAACACACATATCACTTTCACTCTTTGTCAGATAAAGTAGTTAAAATAAGGAAAGAGAGGGTTTGAACTACACACCAAGATATCCCCATTTTGATTATGAAAATTCAATATATGAGAATTATTTAGCATCCTTACTTAAACTATTGTAAATCCATTAGAGTTTAGGACTAATCTGGATATTGTGTGGTCTACCAAGAAGCTGAAAATGGAGAGAGTATAACAATTATGCAATTCTCTGCAGTTTTATACTGGGAAATGGAACATGAACTTCCCTCAAAGCACCTATGACTTGTTAGTTGATCACTCTGATAATCTCATATCATAGATGTTCTAAATTATAGTGCCTTCATTTATTTCTTTTCTGTTTTATTTTTCTCTCTTTTTTATGTTTAAGGTTGAATTATATAAATTATGAGCGCCATGTAAGATGTTTCATTTCTAAACAAGATCTTAGTTGCATGGTCAGTAATGGTGCCAATGAAGGGGGGGGGTCCATATGATTCAGTAATAAATGAGGTGAAAGATACCAACTGACATAGTGTTTTATGTGACTACAGAGGTAATTCATCATATAATAGGATTTGATAATTTAATATAAATGGGCATCAATTTGGGGATTCAGGAGCATGTTTGTTAATTTATATTAATACTACACATACTTACTTTATATAGGGTTTCCATGCATTAAAGATGCTTGAAGTGCAGAGAAAAATATATATGTACCTTAGAAAAATATAGAAAATATAGAAAATAGAAAATCAAGGCAAGCATAACGCTGATACCCAAACCAGACAAAATATTACAAGAAAAGAAAATTATAAACCAATATCCCTTATGAATATTAGCATATCAAAGCCAGCAATATATAAAATGGATAGTGCAAAATAACTAACTGAGTTTATCCCAGGAGTGAAAGATTAGTTTAACAGTGAAAACTTAACCAATTGCCAGAATAATAAAATAAATGGGAACAACCAAAACTAAAACAAAGAAGAAAACAATGCACGCAAAAAATAAAACTGCAACGTTCAATGTCCATTTGTTATTCTAAAAAAATCTTCACAACTGAGGAGTAGAAAAGAAATCCCTCATTTAATAAAGAATAGCTAAAAAGTCTTAATTACTCATGAAACTTTGAAGGTTCTCCCCTAATATTGGTAAAAAAAAAAAAAAGGCAAGGATTTCTGCTCTCATCATTTCTCTTTAACTTCCATTGTACAGGAAGTAGTAGCCAATGCAATAATGTAAGAAAAATTTAGGAGTATAAATAAAAGAAAGGGTGAAGCAAAACTGTAGGTATTTGCATGCAACAGAATTGTGCATGTAGGAAACTCTCTCATGGAGAAATGATAGTCTTTAATGACTTGACATCTGCATGAAAAAATATGAATCCAGATCCAGACCTTACACCTTTCAATAACTTAACACCAAATGAATCATAGATCTAAATGTAAAATGCAAAACTATAAAATTTCCAGTAGTTAATGTAAGAAAAAATTTAGGTGACCTTGTGTTTTGTGATGACTTCTTTTTTTTTTTTTTTTTTTTTTTAATCATCATTTTATTGAGATATATTCACATACCACGCAGTCATACAAAACAAATTGTACTTTCGATTGTTTACAGTACCATTACATAGTTGTACATTCATCAACTAAATCAATCCCTGACACCTTCATTAGCACACACACAAAAATAACAAGAATAATAATTAGAGTGAAAAAGAGCAATTGAAGTAAAAAAGAACACTAGGTACCTTTGTCTGTTTGTTTGCTTCCCCTACTTTTCTACACATCGATCCATAAACTAGACAAAGTGGAGTTTGGTCCTTATGGCATTCCCAATCCCACTGTCACCCCTCATAAGCTACATTTTTATACAACTGTCTTCGAGATTCATGGGTTCTGGGTTGTAGTTTAATAGTTTCAGGTATCCACCACCAGCTACCCCAATTCTTTAGAACCTAAAAAAGGTTGTCTAAAGTGTGCGTAAGAGTGCCCACCAGAGTGATCTCTCGGCTCGTTTTGGAATCTCTCTGCCACTGAAGCTTATTTCATTTCCTTTCACATCCCCCTTTTGGTCAAGAAGATGTTCTCCATCCCACGATGCCGGGTCTACATTCCTCCCCGGGAGTCATATTCCACGTTGCCAGGGAGATTCACTTCCCTGGGTGTCTGATCCCACGTAGGGGGGAGGGCAGTGATTTCACCTTTCAAGTTGGCTTAGCCAGAGAGAGAGGGCCACATCTGAGCAACAAAGAGGCATTCAGGAGGAGACTCTTAGGCACAAATACAGGGAGGCCTAGCCTCTCCTTTGCAGCAACCGTCTTCCCAAGGGTAAAACTTATGGTAGAGGGCTCAAGCCATCAAACCACCAGTCCCCTATGTCTGTGGTCATGTTAGCAACCATGGAGGTGGGGTAGGCGAATACCCCTGCATTCTCCACAGGCTCCTCAAGGGGGCACTACATCGTTTTTTTTTTTTTTTTTTTTTTTTTTTTTCCTTGTTTGTCTTTTTTCTTTCTTTTTTTTTTTTTTTAACTTTCCCTTCTTTTTTCAAATCAACTGTATGAGAAAAAAAGTTAAAAGGAAAACAAACATACAATAAAAGAACATTTCAAAGAGACCATAGCAAGGGAGTAAGAAAAAGACAACTAACCTAAGATAACTGCTTAACTTCCAACATGTTCCTACTTTACCCCAAGAAAGTTACATACTATAGCAACATTTCAGTGAACTTGTTTCTACTACATCCATCAGAAATTAACAGACCATAGTCATTTCTGGGCATCCCCAGAACGTTAAATAGCTTATCTGTTCTTCTTGGATTATTGTTCCCCCTTCCTTAATTGCTCTCTACTGCTAGTTCCCCTACATTCTACATTATAAACCATTTGTTTTACATTTTTCAAAGTTCACATTAGTGGTAGCATATAATATTTCTCTTTTTGTGCCTGGCTTATTTCGCTCAGCATTATGTCTTCAAGGTTCATCCATGTTGTCATATGTTTCACCAGATCGTTCCTTCTTACTGCCGCGTAGTATTCCATCGTGTGTATTTACCACATTTTATTTATCCACTCATCTGTTGAAGGACATTTGGGTTGTTTCCATCTCTTGGCAATTGTGAATAATGCTGCTATGAACATTGGCGTGCAGATATCTGTTCGTGTCACTGCTTTCCGATCTTCCGGGTATATCCCGAGAAGTGCAATCGCTGGATCGAATGGTAGCTCTATCTCTAGTTTTCTAAGGAACTGCCAGACTGACTTCCAGAGTGGCTGAACCATTATACAGTCCCACCAACAATGAATAAGAGTTCCAATTTCTCCACATCCCCTCCAGCATTTGTAGTTTCCTGTTTGTTTAATGGCAGCCATTCTAACCGGTGTTAGATGGTATCTCATTGTGGTCTTAATTTGCATCTCTCTAATAGCTAGTGAAGCTGAACATTTTTTCATGTGTTTCTTGGCCATTTGTATTTCCTCTTCAGAGAACTGTCTTTTCATATCTTTTGCCCATTTTATAATTGGGCTGTCAGTACTATTGTCATTGAGTTGTAGGATTTCTTTGTATATGCAAGATATCAGTCTTTTGTCAGATACATGGTTTCCAAAAATTTTTTCCCATTGAGTTGGCTGCCTCTTTACCTTTTTGAGAAATTCCTTTGAGGTGCAGAAACTTCTAAGCTTGAGGAGTTCCCATTTATCTATTTTCTCTTTTGTTGCTTGTGCTTTGGGTGTAAAGTCTAGGAAGTGGCCTCCTAATACAAGGTCTTGAAGATGTTTTCCTACATTATCTTCTAGGAGTTTAATGGTACTTTCTTTTATATTGAGATCTTTGGTCCATTTTGAGTTAATTTTTGTGTAGGGGGTGATGTAGGGGTCCTCTTTCATTCTTTTGGATATGGATATCCAACTCTCCCAGCCCCATTTGTTGAAAAGACCATTATGGCTCAGTTCGGTGACTTTGGGGGCCTTATCAAAGATCAGTCGGCCATAGATCTGAGGGTCTATCTCTGAATTCTCAATTCGATTCCATTGATCTATATGTCTATCTTTGTGCCAGTACCATGCTGTTTTGGCAACTGTGGCTTTATAATAAGCTTCAAAGTCAGGGAGTGTAAGTCCTCCCACTTCGTTTTTCTTTTTTAAAGTGTCTTTAGCAATTCGAGGCATCTTCCCTTTCCAAATAAATTTGATAACTAGCTTTTCCAAGTCTGCAAAGTAGGTTGTTGGAATTTTGATTGGGATTGCATTGAATCTGTAGATGAGTTTGGGTAGAATTGACATCTTAATGACATTTAGCCTTCCTATCCATGAACATGGAATATTTTTCCATCTTTTAAGGTCCCCTTCTATTTCTTTTAGTAGAGTTATGTAGTTTTCTTTGTATAGGTCTTTTACATCTTTGGTTAAGTTTATTCCTAGGTACTTGATTTTTTTAGTTGCTATTGAAAATGGTATCTTTTTCTTGAGTGTCTCTTCAGTTTGTTCATTTCTAGCATATAGAAACATTACTGACTTATGTGCATTAATCTTGTATCCCGCTACTTTGCTAAATTTGTTTATTAGCTCTAGTAGGTGTATCGTTGATTTCTCAGGGTTTTCTAGATATAAGATCATATCATCTGCAAACAATGACAGTTTTACTTCTTCTTTTCCAATTTGGATGCCTTTTATTTCTTTGTCTTGCCGGATTGCCCTGGCTAGCACTTCCAGCACAATGTTGAATAACAGTGGTGACAGCGGGCATCCTTGTCTTGTTCCTGATCTTAGAGGGAAGGCTTTCAGTCTCTCACCATTGAGTACTATGCTGGCTGTGGGTTTTTCATATATGCTCTTTATCATGTTGAGGAAGTTTCCTTCAATTCCTACCTTTTGAAGTGTTTTTATCAAAAACGGATGTTGGATTTTGTCAAATGCTTTTTCAGCATCTATTGAGATGATCAATTGATTTTTCCCTTTCGAGTTTTTAATGTGTTGTAATACATTGATTGTTTTTCTTATGTTGAACCATCCTTGCATGCCTGGAATGAACCCCACTTGGTCATGGTGTATGATTTTTTTAATGTGTCTTTGGATTCGATTTGCAAGTATTTTGTTGAGGATTTTTGCATCTATATTCATTAGGGAGATTGGCCGGTAGTTTTCCTTTTTTGTAGCATCTTTGCCTGGTTTTGGTATTAGATTGATGTTAGCTTCATAAAATGAATTAGGTAGTGTTCCATTTTTTTCAATGTTTTGAAAGAGTTTGAGTAAGATTGGTGTCAGTTCTTTCTGGAAAGTTTGGTAGAATTCCCCTGTGAAGCCATCTGGCCCTGGGCATTTATTTGTGGGAAGATTTTTGATGACTGATTGGATCTCTTTGCTTGTGATGGGTTGGTTGAGGTCTTCTATTTCTTCTCTGGTCAGTCTAGGTTGTTCATATGTTTCCAGGAAATTGTCCATTTCTTCTACATTGTCCAGTTTGTTGCCATACAGTTGTTCATAATATCCTCTTATAATTTTTTTAATTTCTTCAGGATCTGCAGTTATGTCACCTTTTTCATTCATTATTTTGTTTATATGGGTCTTCTCTCTTTTTGATTTTGTCAGTCTAGCTAGGGGCTTGTCAATCTTGTTGATCTTCTCAAAGAACCAACTTTTGGTGATATTTATCCTTTCTATTGTTTTTTTGTTCTCTATGTCATTTATTTCTGCTTTAATCCTTGTTATTTCTTTTCTTGTACTTGGTTTAGGATTGGTTTGCTGTTCATTTTCTAGCTTCTTCAGTTGATCCATTAGTTCTTTGATTTTGGCTCTTTCTTCCTTTTTAATATATGCATTTAGTGCTATAAATTTCCCCCTTAGCACTGCTTTTGCTGCATCCCATAGGTTTTGGTATGTTGTGTTCTCATTTTCATTCGTCTCTATATATTTAGCAATTTCTCTTGCTATTTCTTCTTTAACCCACTGATTGTTTAGGAGTGTGTTGTTTAACCTCCAGGTATTTGTGAATTTTCTAAGTCTCTGATGGTTATTGACTTCTAATTGTATTCCATTGTGGTCAGAGAATGTGCTTTGAATAATTTCAATCTTTTTAAATTTATTGAGGCTTGTTTTATGTCCCAGCATATGATCTATTCTGGAGAAAGTTCCGTGAGCACTAGAAAAGTATGTGTATCCTGTTGATTTGGGATGTAATGTCCTGTAGATGTCTGTTAAATCTAATTCATTTATCAGATTGTTTAGGTTTTCAATTTCCTTATTGGTGTTCTGTCTGGTTGATCTATCTATAGGAGAGAGTGATGTGTTGAAGTCTCCCACAATTATTGTGGAAACATCAATTGCTTCCTTTAGTTTTGCCAATGTTTCTCTCATGTATTTTGTGGCACCTTGACTGGGTGCATAGACATTTACGATTGTTATTTCTTCTTGCTGAATTGCCCCTTTTATTAGTATGTAGTGGCCTTCTTTGTCTCTCAAAACATCCCTGCATTTGAAGTCTATTTTATCTGAGATTAATATTGCTACACTTGCTTTCTTTTGGCTGTAGCTTGCATGAAATATTTTTTTCCATCCTTTCACTTTCAGTTTCTTTGTGTCCCTGTGTCTAAGATGAGTCTCTTGTATGCAACATATTGATGGTTCATTTTTTTTGATCCATTCTGCGAATCTATATCTTTTAATTGGGGAGTTTAATCCATTTACATTCAACGTTAAAACCGTGAAGGCATTTCTTGAATCGGCCATCTTATCCTTTGGATTATGTTTGCCATATTTTTCCCTCTCTCTATTAATATCCTTTATTGTACCTATACCGAATCTCTTTAGTACTGAACCTTTCTCCAAGTCTCTCTGTCCTGTCTTTGTTTCTCTGTCTGTAGGGCTCCCTTTAGTATCTCCAGTAGGGCAGGTCTCTTGTTAGCAAATTCTCTCAGCATTTCTTTGTCTGTGAAAAATTTAAGCTCTCCCTCAAATTTGAAGGAGAGCTTTGCTGGATAAAGTATTCTTGGCTGGAAATTCCTCTCACTCAGAATTTTAAATATATCGTGCCACTGCCTTCTCGCCTCCATGGTGGCTGCTGAGTAGTCACTACTTAGTCTTATGCTGTTTCCTTTGTATGTGGTGAATTGCTTTTCTCTTGCTGCTTTCAGAACTTGCTCCTTCTCTTCTATGTTTGACAGTGTGATCAGTATATGTCTCGGAGTGGGTTTTTTTTGGATTTATTCTATTTGGAGTTCGCTGAGCATTTATGATTTGTGTATTTATGTTGTTTAGAAGATTTGGGAAGTTTTCCCCAACAATTTCTTTGAATACTCTTCCTAGACCTTTACCCTTTTCTTCCCCTTCTGGGACACCAATGAGTCTTATATTCGGACGTTTCATATTATCTATCATATCCCTGAGGTCCATTTCGAGTTTTTCAATTTTTTTCCCCATTCTTTCTTTTATGTTTTCATTTTCCATTCTGTCATCTTCCAGGTCACTGATTCGTTGTTCAACTTCCTCTAGTCTTGTACTATGAGTGTCCAGAATCTTTTTAATTTGGTCAACAGTTTCTTTAATTTCCATAAGATCATCCATTTTTTTATTTAGTCTTGCAATGTCTTCTTTATGCTCTTCTAGGGTCTTCTTGATTTCCTTCATATCCCGTACTAGGGTCTCATTGTTCATCTTTAGTTCTTTGAGTAGCTGCTCTAGGTGTGTCTCTTCTGGTCTTTTGATTTGGGTGCTTGGGCTTGGGTTATCCATATCGTCTGGTTTTTTCATATGCTTTATAATTTTCTGTTGTTTTTGGCCTCGTGGCATTTGCTGATCTTGATAGGGTTCTTTTAGGGTTTGTAGACCAGTTGAAGTCCTTATCTCTAATTTATCAGATCTACAGCTTCGTGGAGTACACTTTCTCTAACTAACCAGCAGGTGGCGTCCACGAGCCACCTGTTCTCCACAAGCCAGATCTCCCCTGCTTAGCCTTTTTGGTGAGTGGGGGCGTGAGTCTTGTGGGGCCCAATTGGTGTCCCAAGCTTGCGTGTGTAGTTGGTGTTGCCTGCCCTGTATGTGGGGCGTGTTTCTGGGCAGTCGGGGAGGGGGGGTGGCCCTAACAATCAAATCTCCCTGATGATCCTAGAGTTTTAAAGCTACTGCAATAGTCTAATCCTTCAGTTCAGTCCTGCCACAGTTTGTCTCTGCCAGTGACCCACAAGTCTTTGGTATTGGCGTATGGCTCCTGAGACTTGCAAGTGGGCCCCTCTTCCAGGCTGTGCACCCCGGGTCCTCTGTTGAGGGATGACTGTGCTATGTCGCAGGTGAGTGCCGTCCCCCCAGGGCAGTTCTGGGCTGCTGGGCTGTGTTGGGAGGCTCCCAGTCTGCTCAAATGATGGCTGAATGGGGCTCTGTTAATTCACACTGCTCCCCCTTCCCAGCTCTGGGACATTCAGCTGAGGTTGCAGGGAAGGCTAATGTCCACGCCCAGTTTTGTGGTGTGTGCCTGTTATTTGAAGCACTTCCGTCACACTGGGTTGTCTGGGGCAGCTCTGGGCTATGGGGCTGGCGATGGGCAGGAGTGTTTCCTGTCCACCAGGATGGTGGCTGTGAGCGGACACCCCCCTTTTCTTGGGAAGTTGTGTTGTTTAGTGAATTTTCTCAGCCACTGGATTATTGCCTTTTGTCTCAGAGCTCTCTTAGTTCTGCTCTTGACTTGACGTGCCCAAATTTCAATTCTTTGAAGCTTTCTGTATTGAGCTTCTTAGAATAATTGTTTTAGAAAAAGCAAAAAGGATTTAAAAAAAAAAAAAAAACAAAAAAAAACAAAAAAAAAACGGCCCTCCTCAGAGATCTAATGGGTTATTGAAATGCTAATAGACAAAGCAACCAGGGCCATTAAGGAAAAGTGCCCAGGGCAGAGAGATCAGCCTTGCTTCGGGATTTGCATATGCGCCTCAAGGCCTGATCTCCGCCCTTCCCCTTTCTGTGTTCACCAGAACTCCAAAAATCCTCTGCTTTTATTTTGGAGTTTTTCGTGTTGTTTTTTTTCTATGCCTGTCTCCTCTCTGCTGGGCTGGCTGCTCTCAGAGTCTCTGGTGTCTGGCCCCAGTCTATCTATGGTTGGAGTTTGAATCAGTAGAATGAGTTTCCGGTAAGAGCAGCCACTGCAATTCTCCCTTCTCCTTCCTGGAGCTGACAGCCCCTCCTCCCCCGGGACTGAGCCTGGCAGGGAGGGGCGCGGGTCCCCTGGCCGCAAAAACTTACAGATTTCGCTGATCTCAGCAGTTCCACGTTTTCATGAGTGTTGTATGAAGTATGCCCAAAGACAGATTGCTCTGTGGTGTCCAGTCCACGCAGTTCCTGGCTTTTTACCTACTTTCCTGGAGGAGTAACTAAAACATACAGCTCACCAGTCTGCCATCTTGCCCCGCCTCCTGTGATGACTTCTTAAACACAACCCCAAGAGCATGAGCCATGGAATAAAAAAAAAGGTGTTAGATTTCATTAAATATAAAAACTTCTGTTCTGCCAAAGACACTGTTAAGAAATGAAAAGGCAGGCCACGGAGTTGGGCAAAATATTTGCAAAACACATATCTGATAAAGGACTTGTAAAAAAAGAACACTTAAAACTCAATAATAAGAAAACAAACAATCCAATTAAAAACAGGCAAGAAAAAAAAAAAAAAAGCCTAAACAGACACCTCCCCAACGAAGATGTCAAATAAGCATATGAAAGATGTTCAATATCATATGTAATTAAGAAATTGCAAATTAAAACAACAATGAAATGCAATATCACATCTATTAGAATAGCTGAAATCCAAAACACTGGCAACACCAAATGCTGATGAGTCTGAAGGACACAGGAACTCTCATTCCTTGCTGGTGGGAATGCAAATTGGCACAGCTACTTTGGAAGATAATTTGGCCATTTCTTAGGTAGCGAAACATAGGCTTACCATGTGACCCTGTAGTTGATTTCAGAGGTATTTATGCAACTGAGTTAAAACCTGATAGCCACGTAAAAAATATGTGCAGGAATTTTTATAGCAGCTGTATTCATGATTGTGAAAAATTAGAAGCAACTAAGATGCACCCCCATAAGTGAGTGGATAAAATGTGGCACATCCATATAATGGAATTATTCAACAATAAAAAGAAATGAGCTAAGAAGTCATGGAAAAGCATAGAGGAACCTTAAATGCATATTGCTGTGTGAAAGAAGCCAGTTTGAAAAGGCCACACACTGTACAGTTCCAACTCTATGACACTGTAGAAAAGGTAAAACTATAAAGGCTGCAAAAAGATCAATGTTTGCCAGGAGTTCAAGGGGGAAGAAAGAAGTAATGTATAGGTAGAAGACAGGCCATTTTAAGGGCAGTTAAATTGTTCTCTATGATACCATACAGGTGGATAAATGCTATTATTCATTTGTCAAAACCCATAAAACTGTACACATAAATAATGAACCATATTGTAAACTATGATGTTTAGTTATTAACAATATATCAATATGGTTCATCAGTAGTATCAAATGTAGCACATTAATGAAAGACATAATGATAAACTATGTGTATATATGGGGTGAAAAACTGTACTTTCTGTGCAGTTTTTCTGTAAACCTAAAGCTGCTCTAAAACAAAGTTTATTATTGAAAATAAATGATAAAATAATTTTAATTACAGTAGTATCCACATATGAAATGTTTAGGAATGTATTTAACCAAAAATGTGAAAGATTTTTGCACTGGGAATCAATAAGCATTGCTGGGAGACATTAAAGGCTTAAACAAAATGAGATTTAAAGACTTTTGAAATAGGGAAGCAGGTTGGAAATCTTGCAATATCTAATTATAAGATTGGTTATAATACTAAAGGAAAATGAAAAAGAAGACAATGTGGCACTGAAATAAGGAAAGACATGTAAATCTATAGAACAGATTAAAAGAACGGACAACCATGTATAGATATGTAAACTCAATTGATTTTCAACAAAAATGCTAAGTATTTTAATGGGGAAATGATCGTTATTTCAATAAATGATACTGGATCCTTGCATATCCACATAAGAAAAACAAAATAAACCTCAATTCTATCCTCAAAGCTTATATAAATCTTAATGTAAAATGGATCTTGGACTAAAATGTAAAAGAAAAATGATGAAGTTCTAGAAGAAAATATATAGAACATTTTTGTGACTTTGGAGTAAGCATAGATTTCTTAGATGGACTTAAAGTTGCTAACAGTGAAATTAATGATTATAAAAATTGGTACTTAAAATATTGTGAAAAAAAAACAAAAAATAGTGACTACCTAAAAATAAATCTAAGAGTACATGTGCAAAATATTAAAATTAAATGGTACTAAGAGAAATTAAAGACATACACAAATGAATCTATATACCATATTCATAAGTTAGAAGACTCAGTATTGTTATACTGTTAAGATGTGCGTTCAACCCAAAGTGATACGTTGATCCCTATCATAATCCCAACAAGCATTTATAAAAAATCTAAAACTTAAATAAAAATTCATAGGATTACTATGAACAAAGCCGTCTTGCAAATAGAGCAAGTTAAGCAAATTTTATTCAATTTTAAAACCTATATAAATCTATGGTAATCAATACACAGTGGTATTAATGTAAGATTACAGAAATTGATCACTGGAATTGACTAGAGCCAAGGAATAAATTCTCTATTCGTAAGGCCAATTGATTTTCAATAAAAATGTTAACTCAATAGGAAAAAGCAATTTTTTTACCACGTTGTGCTGGAACATTGGCTATACATGTATAAAAAGAAAAAAAAAAAAGGAATCTCAATCTCAACTTCATTCATGAATATTAATTTGAGGTTATAATTCTAAATGTAAATGCTAGATCCATATGTCTTCTAGACAGGAACATAGGCGAGTAATTTCATCATATTGGGGCAGGCAAAAATTACTTAAAGATAACTCAAAGAGCATTACCCATAAAATAAAAAGCTGGATGAATTGGACTTACCAAAAGTTAGATATTTCTCTTAATCAACAGATAACATGAATAAAATGAATAGGCAAGAAAAAGATTGAGAGAGTATATTCACAATCATATATCTGTGGAATGTCTAAAATGCAAAATATAGGGGAACAACCTCTTATAAATAAGTAATGAAAAGTATACGACTTGTTATAAAATAGGCCAAAGACTAAATAGACATGTCCCAAAAGAAGACATAGAAATGGCAAAAAGCACAAGAAACAATGCTCAGCATAATTATAAATCAATAGAAAAAATGCTAATTAAAACCAAATAATATCTTATTTCATATTCATTATAGTGGCAGCTAAATTCAATAAGATTGATGATATCAAATGCTTTCAAGGCTATGGGGCAATTGGATAGCTTGTACCTTGCTGGTGAGAGTGGTACAACCAATTTGGAAAGCTTTTTGGCACTTTCTTGTAAAATTAACATACGTATACCCTATGACACAGCTTCTATTTTTGGATATTTACTTAAGAAAAATAGCAACATATGCCCACAAAAAGACTTGTCCAGGAAAGCACATAGCAGCCTTATTGACAATAGTTAAAAACTTGCACTAATTCAAAAGTTCATTAATAAGAAATTGTGGAATAGTAACATAATGTAAAACTACTTGACAATATCTGGTACATGCCACAACATGGTTCAATCTCAAAAATACTGTGTAGAGTAAAATAAGGCCAACAGAAAAGATTACACAAAACCATAGCTACAACTCATGTATGGTGATAGAAATAAGAAAGTTGTTGCTTCTGGATGGGTAGATTTAGGGGAGTGGGAGAGAGAAACGTCTGGAGAGGGGGCCAAATGGAAATTTCTAGAGTGATGGAAATGTTCTGTATCTTGTACTATGTGGTAGTTACACAAGTGTTTACAATTATGCATCAAACCTAAACTCTGTTATCTGTGCATTTTATTGTAGGTAAATTATAATATGCTAAAATGTTTTGAAAATTATTGAGATTTTCTCTATCAGTGGTTGGTAAAAATTTTTCTGTAAAGAGCCATGTAGTAAGTATTTTAGGCTTTGAATTTCATAGAATCCCTGTTTCAACCACTCAACTGTGTAACTGTAGCATGAATGCAGCCATAGAGGATACATAAATGATGGGTGTGTCTCAGTGCAAATAAATCTATTTAGCAAAAAAAAAAAAAAAAAAAAGGGTAACAAATTTGCCTGTGGGCAGTAATTTGCCACCTCTATTCCGTATCCTCATTTATTTTGTCTAACTGATCAATTAGTTGATAAGAGAGGTGTGTGGAAATATTTCCCTTGTTGGTAAGCTTTTCAATTACTTCTGGTTAGCCTGTCCATTTTTACTTTGTGTATTTTGAAGATATTTTATTATATGCTTGCAATTTAGTACTTGTAAATATGCTAGTAAACTGAAAAACTCTTCTTAAAAATTTTTTGTTCGCAATGTTCTCTATCTTGAGAACAGTAATTTTTTTCCTTAAAGTCTTAAAACTAATATTCAACTCTACTACTAAATAGCATAGTACTGGATTTTAAAGTAAAATATATCTCCTATTTATTTTCCATTCTTTCATTTGCAACCTTTCTGTACCCTTATATTTTAGATTAACTTCTTATAAGCAGCATACAGCTGGATTTGTTCAAGCAATATTGAAAATCAATGTCTTGCAATATTGAAAATCCTTGTCTTTTAACTGGAAAGTTTAGCACATTTATATTTGTTGCGATTATATATTTTGTGAGAGTGTGTGTTTGTGTGTGTTTAAGTCATTATTTCTAACTTTTTTTTTTTGCTTTCTGTAGGTCCATCATTTTATTTTTGTATTATTTCCTGCATTTTTCTGCATTTATTGAAATTTTTTTTGGCTTAGACAATGGGAATTTATTTGTTCAGCATTTTGGAGTCCAAATCAAGATGTCATTAAGGTGATGCTTTCTTCCTGAAGATTGACATTCTGATGCTGGCTGCCAGTGCTCTTTGGTCCTTGTCTCCTCTATCACATAGCAAGCCTTTATTGAATTTTTATAGTCCATTTTGTCATCTACTATTTTGTAAACTAAACACTATTTTAGCTCTTCAAGTAGTTTCAAACAATAAGCTTATCTTACTAAAAACCTAAAGTAAATCAATACCTCTGAACAATAAGTTAATATAAATAACTTCAATTCTCTTCCTCGATTTTGGCATTTTACTATTTTCCAATTCAATTTTTTAGTGCTGTCATGTTTTATCTCCCAAATTAGATATTATTTTTATTACTGATTTGTAAGTTCAACCCTTCATTTATTACTTTTAATTTTATCTCAGAACTTTCTTTAAAATTCATTCCTTCTTCCTGTAATAAACATATCATTCAGCAAATATTTGTATGAAAGCTATTAAGAGTAAACTCTGTGAATTTTTTTAATGTTTTTTTTGTGTTTTTCTTTCTTTCTTTCTTTCTTTTTTAGTGAAAATGTCTTTATTTCACTCTCTCTCTTCAATGGTAATTTAGTTGGCTTCCACTCAGAACTTTGAAGGAATTATTCCAATGTCTCATCCCTTCCATAATTGCTAATAAAAATTCAGGTGGTATAGTTTTAATTTCTTCCTAGTTGATCTGTCATTTTTACTCTGGGAATCTTTATTATCATCTCTTTGTCTTTTATGCTTTTCAGTTTCACTGGATTTTCCTTTATTAATACTGGTTTGGATTCACTGGGCTTCCCAAAGCTGAGGCATTTTTCCTTCCATCTTTTCAAGGGAATTATCAGCTTTTATCTCTTCAATTACTACTTTTTCTCCATTTTTTCTTGACTTTAATCAGTTATTTGATGGGGTTTCTCATTCTTTCATCCATGACATTATTTTATCTTCCTTGTTTCATGTCTCTATGTACAAAATTCTATAATTTTTCAGTTTACTCTCTCTCATAAATACTGTCTCCTCTGCTACTTAAAGTATCTGTTTAGTATATAAAATATAAAGATAATTTTTTATTTCTATAATTTCCTTTGGAGTTATTTTTAAATATTCATATAATTCCATTTTCATGTTTTAAATTCTGGATTAAATTATTTAAACTAACACTCACATTTTGCATGTTAACATTTCCAATACATGAGGCTCTTAGAGGCCTAATTACACTGTTCATTATTTTTCTGTCACTCATGGTGCCTTGATTCCTTTTAATTTTGAAATTTGAGGTTGGGAAGTCTTCTTTTGTCCTTATATCTTATGCAATTTATGATTCAAGTTCAGCCTCAATGTCAGTGAGAAATCAGCCTGGCTGGTTTCCCTTATTAATCGTCTGTGAAATAAGTACCCAAAGAAAATCAAACCTTTATTACTTTTTCTCAGAGACATCAAATTCTAATCCTATAGCACTGAAAGGATATTTGTCCCTTGAGCATGTTTTTTAAAATTGTAAATTTTTCTTTCCACTAGGACCAGGAGTTTGCCTCATTATTTATACTGCAGTGCATTTGGCTTTTTTCTGCCCCTCCAGAAAGCAGCTGCATGAAAGAGTCAAGTATCTTTGCTCTTTGCTACTGAGTAAGATTGGCACTGGCTCTGATTATAATAATTTTATTTTATAAATAGACAATCCTAAAGTGCCACTTGTGGATGTTATCCTATGCCAGGCTTTCTCTTTGCAGGGTGACCTGCCTCCGTATTATTCCTAAACATGCCTGGGATTCTCAGCCCCTCACTTCCCCAAGCCACTGTCTTCTCTTGCATGGTTTACAGCAGTGGGTTCCTAACTGATCTTAACTCCCTCAGGCACTCCTCAAACTTGTTCCTCTTATAGCACCTTCAAAACTGAGGTTATATGCTAGCTCTTAAGAAATTCTATTTTTATTTGAGAAAACAATTAAATCCAGGAAGAATCTGAAGGAGTTGCAAGATATTTATTTAGCCATACAATACCCTCAGTCAGAAGAGGAGATACTGAGGCAGATTGAAGAGAAAAGCAAGATGGAGGGGAAAGAGGTGGAAGGAGAAAAAGAGTGATGCAGGTTTCAAATTGAAGAGAGTAAGGAGATAAAAGGGGGAAGAGAGGATCACTGGAGAAAACACTATTTTCATCAGCTCTTCTTTGACTAAGGCCACATGAACTGACCTCATAACGGGTAGGTGAGAGGGGGAAAGGAGTTCCTCTCTTGCACTTGAAAAACACAGGTATAATAAATCATATGCAATATGGCAGGGAATTCTATTAGACCTCACTGGGGCTCAGGCCAATGGGGTTTGGACAGGGTCCAGTGGCAACCCACCAGCACCACAAACCTGCCATGCTGTGCTGTTTGCTTGGCCATAAGCTGTTCAGGAGAAGGCAGGAGGAGATTTGAAATGGCTGGGTTATTTTGGGAGGTTGAACTGGCTTCTACTCAGGAAATGGGAAAAAATAGGTGAGAAAAACTAACAAGAGGAAATCTGCATATATTGCCTGAAAGAAGAATGAGAGACTCAGAAATAAGACAGATATGGGGGGAAGGGGAAAGAGATAAGAAAGAATAATAATGCATACTTCTATATCTCTTACTCCCTTCTAACTGCAAGTGCTGCAAAAATGACTTTTAATGTACCTCAGTCCAATGGAAAGACGTGTTCTTAATCTGCATTTCCATGGGTGTGAGCTCATTTGTAAATAGGACCTTTTGAAGAAGGTCGACTCATTTGAATAGGATCTTCTAGGATCCTAGTTAGTGTGGCCAAACTGAATGTGGGCAAGCCTTAATCCTTGGGACTGGAAGCCTTATTTAGAGAGAAATTTGGGTTCAGCCAAAGCCAGAAACCAGAAGTCAGCAGAAACTGGAAGAGAAGACATAGAAAGATTACCATGGAACAAAAAGTGGAGACACAATAATTAAGCATTATTCTTAATGTTACCTGAGGGTAAATCAAGTGACGCATAAGGCACGTCCCCTGGAAAAGATGTGTGTGGGGTGGCGTGGGGGGTGTTGAGGCGTGAAATCCTTCTAACCTTCAGTCCTTTTACTTTTGCATAGGCTTGTAATGGATATAAATCATTCCTCATTCATACAGAGACATGATTGTGGAGCGACACTGATTGGGTTCAAAATCCCAGATCTGCCACTTGCTAGTTGTGCAGCCTTGGACAGGTGAATCAGCCTCTCTGTGCCTCAGTTTCCTCGTATGTAAAATGGGAAGATAGATTTAGTTAGTAAATGCAAAATGCTTGGAATAGGTCCTGGCACACAATAAGCATTATAAAATGTTTGCTATAGTCAAATCAAATCTGGTTCCAAGGCCTCACCCACCAAAGTCCTTAAGATGGCATTTGGTGGTACAAAGACTCAGAGATTGTGCAGTCCAGGAAGGGATGAGTAAGCGTCCCATGGTGGTCAGTTCATGCTGGTCTCAGTCATTGTTGTCAGTCCTTCTACCATACTCTGCCATAGGTGGGAGTTCAAGTCATCAGGCACAGAGACGAGGATGTGCTGTTCATGGCTCAGCTTCCCCAAGCATCCAGTGAACCACCTACAGCCAACGTTCTGGCACCTCCAGACACAGTGTGGCAACTGAAGCAAAGGTCTTAACCACCTATCATAGCCTGTCCCTTTCCCAGTGATTAGGACACTACCTCCTAACAGTGCTCCCTTCCTCTGCCAGCACAAGCCTCCATCCCTTTTCCCTTTGGGAACATCCATCCTAATTCTCATAATAAGTTTAGGATTGAACCTATAAGGTTCTGATAACTCTCCCATGGGGGTGAAGGAAACACAGATCTTAGAGGCAAAAAATTATTCTGTAGGGATAATTTTGTGTGTATATCATTAACCCATAGCAGGAAAAGAAGATACCCTTACCCAACCTAATATTACTAACACTGGGAAAATCAAACATTGTGCTGCACCTGATGACATTATGAAAAGTAAACAGAACCACCTTTGAAGTATTAGTACCAAAAACACTGCTTGGGTGTTTGAGGATGGATAGGATGCAATGAATTCTGGAACACAATCCCTGCCCTTGCAAAGTATAGAGTCTAGTTGGGAAGTCACAAGCTTTAAAACACAGCAGATATGCCTTAGGGCTAACTGTAGCTTGCAAATATGGAATAATTCAAGCCGATCCACCTTGAGCCATGTTGCTCATATAAAATATACATTTATTCATCTCCTGTTTTGCTCTGCTCCCCAAACTGACATGTTTGATCAGATCTGTAGACAGCAAGCTGGTCTCATACTTGAGCAGTTTCTTCCCTTTTTGGTATTCTGTCCCCAAAATCTCTATTAATAGAAATCAAGGCTGCAGAGAAAAAAAAGTCCTGGAAAGGAATAGACAGGTGTCTACATTTTAACAGGAGAATCACTTAGCTGCAGCCACGGGAGCTAGTTGAAAACCCAGGTGAGCATGCAGCTGTCAGAGGTGGGAACACCGGTCTATCCCTAGAAGACTTTTATTTGCATCTGAACACGATCTCCATCTGTAAAAAGCTGCCTGACTTACTTTCAGGCCACTGTGAATATTTGGGTGGGAAACTGTTCTTTGAATTAGGGTTGGAAACACAACTTCTCAGATTCCCTTGCCTGACATCTGCCTAGGTTTTGCTGAGATTTACAGAGAATTCCTGAGGAAGGAGCACCAGCCAAAGACCTTGCAGGCTGTGTTGCTGTGGGAAAATGTTCTTTCCTCTCTGCTCCAGATGTAGGGAAGATAATACAAGAAAGTTGCTTTCATTTGAATAGAATTGGATTGATTCCAAATGGCTTAATTTTTGCAAAAGATAGTCCCAATCAGATCTAAAATATAAATTCACTGCTTGAGTATAAGCCTTCTAGTTATTGAAATGTGAGGGATGTTTGCTTTGTTTATTGAAGCAAAGCATTGTTCTTTCCTAAAATGCATTGCCGACTTATAATTATTTTCAAACTACTAGAGTGAGTCAAAAGTCTGTCACTAAGAGGCAATATAGCAGAGTGGTTAAGAATATGAACCTTGGGCCAGGAAAAGCTGCTTGAATCAAAATTCTTTACTAACCTTAATTAAATTATTTAACTTCCCATTGTTTTCCAAGTGTGGATCATAAGTATGTCCTAAGAGCTTGTTTCAGTTTGCTAAAACTGCTAAAAAGCAGTATACCAGAAATGGATTCACTTTTTCAAGGGGGTTTTATTAGGTTACAAATTTACAGTTCTAAGGTCATAAAAATGTCCAAATTAAGGCATCGAGGAGAAGATACCTTCTCTGAGGAAAGGCTGCTGGCATCCGGGATTCCTCTGTTACATGGGAAGGCACATGGCGATGTCTGCTGGTCCTTCTCTCCTGGTTCTGGTTCAATGGCTGCCTCCAAATGTCTCTGCATGCTTCCCTCTTAGCTTTTCTGAGCTCTCTGAGCTTCATCTATCTTTTATCCTCTCATAAAGGACTCCAGCAAGGTGATTAAGACCCATCCTGAATGGGCTGGGTCACATCTCCATTGGAAACAACTTAATCAAAAGGTCCCACCCACAACAGGTCTGTACCCACAGGGATGGGATTAAAAGAACAACTTTTCTGAGGTACATAACAGAGTCAAACCAGCACAGGGCTAAGTGCTATAATGAAGAAAATGTGGCTGTTATAGAGTGTGACACATGGTGATGGATTAATGAGATGACAGTCGTTTCATTATCTCTGTGTCATTGCTTAATTCTCTTAAGTATCTGATCTGTTCTGAATTGTGAAACTCATCCCACAGGCAGGAAATGAAGGCATGGAGTATTTTAAATCATGAGTTCCTCAGTTAGCCCCATGTCTAGAATTTGGATCACAGACCATTTGCAAAAGTAATGAAAGTTATGGACCTCCTTCCCTCAAAAGTAACAAAATGTATTTTTTAAAATGCTATCAGGAAATTCTGATTTAGTAAGTCTAGAGGAAAGATTAAATACTTTTTAAACAGAATTATGGAGGTATTATTTTCATACCATAAAACTCACCCATTTTTGCATTGAGTTTTTTTTTTGCATTGAGTTTTACTCAATTAAAGCACTTACCATAATTCAATTTTAGAAAATTTCCACCACCCAAAAAATTACTTGGTGTCCATTTGCAATTAATTCCTTTTCCTATCTTAGGCCTCAGACAACAATTTATATGTTTTCTGCCTCTCTGGCTTTGCCTTTTTTTTTTTTTTTTTTTTTTTTTAAAAATTTCATAAACATTAAATGATACAATATGTAGTATTTTGTGTCTCATTTATTTCATTTAGAATTATGTTTTTGATATTCATTCATGTTTTTGCATGTATGAGTATTCCATTCCTTTTTTGCTACTGAGTAATATTTCATAATATAGGAAGACCACAAATTGTTTTTCCACTCAACAGCTGATGGAAACTGGGGTTGTTTCCAGGTTTTGGCTATCACAAAGAATGTTGCTCTGAATCTTCATGAACAAGTTTTTGCATAAATCTAAGGTTTCCTTTCTCTTGGGTAGACCTCTAGAGTGCAATTGCTGGACCATATGATAAGTATATGCTTAACTTTTCAAGAAACTGCCAAATTGTTTTCCAAAATGTCTGTGCCATTGTACAGTCCCACCAGCAGTGTGCAGAAGATCCTGTCTTTGAGGGTAATTTGTTTGTTGTCTTCATTTTGAAGCCCTATAGGCATCTGATGGACAACTGTGTAATTATAACCACCAAGACAGAAATTCTTAGTGCTCTCATTGGTGCTTTTTTAAAATACAACCAGAGAAGTTTTGTATTCTATGCTGTCAAAACCATATTATTAACCTGTATTTGTAATCCTCCTGTATTTCTGATCCCAGGATTCTACAAGTGTGGGTTATGCCAATTCATAGGAAAGTGTTTGCTGGTTAATGTGCTACACTCTTTAGGATCGTGTCTACTTTGACAGGCTGAATCAGAGACTGGGGAAGAGCAGCAGGTCTTGAGCCAATCTGTCTGTTTTGGATTCTGGCTCCACCCAGTAACCAGCTTTGTGTCTTATGGGGAGTTATTTAACCTCTCCGTGTGATGCAGTTTCTTATCTTAAAATGGAGATGATGATAATACCAGAATCACAGAGTTGTCGTGACATGGCAAAATACTTACAACAGTGACTCACACACTAAATTTATTTTATTAAGAAAGAATAGATGACAAAGAATAATGCTTAATCTAAAGTATGATACAATTTCAGCAAGCAGTTGAAGAGATTCACCGCCATTTACCCTCTTTGTGTGAAGCACTGCTGGTTATAGGAAAATGACTTAATTAGTCCTAGAACCACAGAAACAAACTCCTATGTGTTTAATGGTTTTAATGTAGAGGGAAAAGCTAAATATGCAATATTATGACTTAGGTCAGAATGTGAGGCTTTCTTCAGTTCTCTCTAATTTCCTTTGTTCTATTACTCCACGGGCACTCATAAAAGCAGCCCTTTATCCTCCTCTGCTCCGACTGCTTTGCCCGCCCAAACACACACATGTACACACACACAGCACACAACAGAGGATATTTTTAAGACCTTTTACCTATACATTGAAAGGATTGAGGTGGAAAGAATTCAGTGGAAGAAAAGAAATGTTAAAATTATATGCTTAAAAAAAATAACTCTAAAAGCCATCATATCCAATAGATAAGGGTAATTTGGAACTTAAATTCACAGAATAAGTGAAGATTTGCTGCATATGGAGTTTCATGTCAAACGACAAAGTGAATAACCATGATTCTCTCCACTCCATCCTCAGGTGGTGATTTCATTCACTTTAAGAAGGGCTTCAAAGAGAGCAAAGAAAGCCACCGCCATTATGGTATGAAAAAATTCTTTGTTGCCTTATTTCAAGTAGAAGTCACAGAAATTCAGGGACTTTAGAAATTAGAATATACAGCTCTAAAATATTCATTTCCTCCAAATGGAAAAAAACAAAAAACAGGTTTAGGGTGGTGAAATGATAATATTGGAAAGACTGATATTGGAGAATGAGGACTAGAATCCTGAAAATTCTCTTTGCACGATACTGTCCTGGGTCAGCTGATTGTAGCCTCCCTAAACCAGAATACACAGTCATGTGAAAGGTAAAAAGCAGCTGCTATTTTCTTAAATGCCACAAGGCTATTCATATATCAACCTAGCACTTGTATTATATCAGCTCTGAAGCCCTAAGAGTAAGGCCAAACTTTCATGTAGGGTCAAAATTTCCTGCCGTTTGAAGCCTGATGCTGATACTGTACTCTGAGAGCACCATGGAGCCTTCCACATACACACTCTGGGGTGGTTAGGCCAGTTGTGACCTCTGACCTGCCTTCAATCCACCATCCTATGAGGAGACGCTGGCAAAAAGGCTGTTCTCCTGCCCTGTTCCATTCTGTTGCCCTCCCGCCTCCAGAGCCTGAGGCTCCTGCCATGAAGAAGTTTATGACTTGGCCCACAGCTATAAATATGTCAGCTTCTCTGAGGCCCAGCCCTGTTCCAGTTCTTCTGGGACTTGTATCTGAGTGTTTCTTGGTTAATGGTTTCTGTAAGAAGCCAAGTGTGACCAAGTGACGGGAAGAGAGAAAGGACTCATGACTCGGCTTGAAATGTTTCTCTAAATTAGGCATCACATGGAGATAATAAAAATGCAAGGATACCAGACCTGAAAATACAAGTATATTAAACATCAAATAGAGTATTTGACAATATGAATGCCAAGGCATACCTGGACCCCTGGTGGCTCTACAAATTTATCCCAGATCTATCTTTCCCCTACATTATTATAAAGTTTATCTTTATAATATTATTATCAATTTGGGAGTGCATTCTTTGAGTCCAAATCTGGCTCAGTAGAACTCTACATGGATCCATGTCAGTATTATTTAACGCAGAAGAAGGCTGTATACAGTCACCAGTTATTACAATCACTTTGACTCTGCCAAATACTCTTACTTTACATGGAGGGTCTCACTTCTACTTCACAAAAGCCCAGTGAAATACAAAGATGAGGAAAGTGAAGTTAGGTAGTACGTGGTAGAGCAGGTATGAACCCAGACTCTTGTGTCTATAGCCTCTGCTTTTAACATAGCTGCATATCATGAGGCACATGACAACCTTAGGCGCTACTGGTGGTACTTGCTTTTTTACAACTGCTTTCTCTCTCTTCTTCTTGCTATACCAATTTTTTCTGACATATTTCCCCTGACATTTTTATTGGATTTCTTGCCTGTGCCTTTGCACTGCCAGTGACGTCAATAGCAGAATTTAATCTTAGGCTAAGTGAATGACTGATCCTTGACTGAATGCAATTTTTGGCCCCATTTTATAAAAAGCATATTGTTAGATGCTTCTCTATACCACCCTTCATATATTTCATGTGTCTCTTTCCATTCTTCCTCTCTTCCTTCTGTCCTTCCTTCAGTCACACAGGGGTATGATTGTAAAAATGAGTCCTAAGGGTTTAATAGGATTTTCCTGTGGCAACAGAAGGAAGAGCTCCTACAAAGGAAGGAATGGGACAAAAGCACAGTCCATTTTGAGAAACCCTAAATAATTTGGATGGCTGGAGAACAGAATACAAATACCTTAGTTTCCTCACTAGAAATGTGTGCTTTATTTTGTAGATAATGGAGAGTCATTAAATGGCTTAAAGTGACAAAATGGCAGAGTCAGATAACTCTGTAGAAAGATTGCCATCCACAATGTAGACTTTGGCTTGATAGAAGAAGACATATACCATAATGTAGAGAGGAAGCTGTGGCTAGAGCCTTGAAAAATGATACTGGGGACATGAACTATGGCAGTGGGATTTTAGATGGAGAAAAAAGAGGGGAAATGAGAGGAATTTGGCAGACACAGACTAACAATACTTGGTGGCTAACTTGTAGGGAGTGAGAAAAAATGATGGAGAAAAATTCCTAGGCTCTGGCTTGGACAATTGTGTAGATGATGGTGTCATTGACCATAAAATGCAATGCAATACGAAAAGAGGAGCTAGGGTTTATTGGGGGTGGGAGGATGGAGGGAACTGTTGCTTTTTTTGTTTTGTTTTGTTTTGTTTAAATGAGTGTGTTCAGTTTGTCGAAACTATGAGTCAGGGAAACAGACATTCAGGGAGCTGTTGGATGAATCTGGGGCTCAAGAGAGAAAGAGGTCTAGGTTGTGCAGGTGGGTGGAGAATAGGGGAAGATGGAACTGGTCTCCATGGGGAGTCCTATAAGGGTGAAGTCAGCAATTAACTGTGGAATGTTGAAGGAAGGAAACTAGGTAGCCTAGACAGTATGGACAGCCATGGGCATTCATTTCAGTGAACAAGCCTCTATAGCAGGGGTTGCAAAAAGTAAGATACTTAATCAGGCTGGGAGGTTGAATTAAGGTTCAGATTATGGATGAAGCACTAAGTGGTATCAACTGGGCCCTTGACCCAGGCTTAGTCACTCAAGTTGGGCTTGAGGTAGGACTCAGGGCTCAGCAGGAAACAGAATAGAGGGATAATAAGCCAAGGTAGAAATGGAGGCTGTCTCAGCAAGCTAGGGGTTCATTGTGCACATAGATAGTGATCCGTCAGTAACAAAAACCCTATTAGAGCCACCAGCTTGTAGGTTTCAGGATTCTAAAATATTCCTTGCCCTGTTGATAACTGGCTCAGAAATGGGGTAAAGCTAAGTGCTAAGCAGAGGGCTTGCAGGCAAGCAGCTCAATGGGCTTGCAAAGGCAAGGGTGGCATTTGTCGCCCCCAGCCAAACCACATAGAATCTGAGGTTAAACCTCTATTAGAACTGCCCTTTTTCAGAGAGCACCCCATTCCACTATGGCTCATGCTTCTTATTTGGATTTTGTAATTTAGTGAATTGGTACTTCCATTTCTTTTGAACTGGCCTGTATAACTGCCAAACTCCTAAACATAGCTCAAGATTCATCTCAAAAGAACCTACCTCTGAAAACCCTGGGTGGATTCAATCATTCTTATTTGTGCTACACATATAATTTGTACATTGCTTTATCATGAGATATGTCATCCCGAATTGCAATTATTAGTTTACATGGCATTTTGTATTTATCTTGATATCCCTGGTGCCATGCGTATAGTAAGAAATCAATAGATCTTAGTTGAATAAAGTTTTTAAAAAAAGAATAAATGACCCCATAATCTGTTTTGATTTGAACATCTTTGTCATTGATCCCATCTCTTAATCACTGATCCGTTGCTTTCCATTTAACCTCTTACAGTTCAAAATATATATGTATATATTATTGTTTGTTTAACAGTGGAACACATTCCATCTCTATGAGGTTGACATGGTTTTGTTTTAATATGTTGCCACATAATCATCATCTTAACCTTATTTGATTGGGTGCATTCTGGGGGTGAAGAAAAATATTTAAGCTGCAATTCTCAAATCATATTTGGCACAGTGTAACAAGTTTCCCCTGTCTCAGCACCAAATTTGTTTAAAAAAAGACCCTTATCAAATTTCCAAAATAATGTGAGGATTTAAAAATAATATAGCAGTGGTTCCACATGAACCTAAGCAATACACACCACCGGGACTCAGGCTTGTCTGAGTTTGACTCATACACCAGCCAGGCCAGCAGCTCTCCAGCATCCAGTTGAATGATGAGTTGAGTTGCATGTGGGATAGGAGCCTACCTGAAGGAGGATGGGTGAGACATGTCCAGGGGTTTGTGTGAGATCTTTTGAGTTCCCTGAATCAGCATAAGTAGTGCATATTTAAGCCATGTAGAAAGCAAGGTTGCGGCTCTAAGATATTTGAGCTGTTTCCATAATTTCCAAATCTCCTTGGAGGCTCTCAAGCACAATCCCGCATTAACACTCTGGTGATAAAGTATGGGCTAGAGCCTTCTACCTGCATTTTTGCAAAATCCAGCACAGATTTTATGTATTAAGAACTCTGGGGAGTACAGCACTGCATTGGCATCTACAGGGTGTGCAGATTTTGTGACATGAACATAGATTCTTTGTGGTGGGCACTACTGAGTGTTTGGCACTCTGATCTGGCTTGTCAGGAAGCAGACACCAAGGAGGGCACCAGGGCAGGCGAGGAAGAACCTGTCTAATGCTATTGGAACCCATGCGATTGTTTGTAAGCACTCCAAGGAATAACTGACTTAGACTTTGTAGGGTTTCAGAGATTTTATGGGAGCAGCAGGAGGTGGCATTTGTGAAATTATTACTATTGATGCTGTACGCATTGCAATCAGACACTGTTAAAACTTGTGGAAATGTTATGTATATGCATGAACAGTCTAATATATAAAATAGCTAAGTAAGTAATAGTGTAGCTATATCTCTCACTTAAAGTCTTTTTCTTCACTTATATATTTTATTTTTCCAAAAATAATATTTTCCCTTTTGTAGATGTTTTTAAATTGGTATTTGGAAATATTTATCTGTTTATTCATCAAATATTTTTAAGAGACTGTGAGATACAATGGGTAAAGTAGATACAATGGGTAATGTAGGATTCCAGATCAGACAGATATGGGTTTGAATCCTGTCCTTGCTACTTTTAATTGTGTGGCCATAGTCAGTTTTCTTAATTTCTTTGTGCCTCAGTTTCCTCATGTAAAATGGGAATAACATACATGCACACACACGCAAACTTATGTCATTGAGTTTTTATAAATAAATATATTTTATATACAAATATATATACAAATATATATAATATTATTTCAATGTCTGACACCTAGTAAGTACCCACTAATCTCAGCTTTAATAATCTCCACCAGTATTATCACATATTAGGTGCATGGCATTGTACTGTGTTCTGGGAAAAAACGCCTTGCAGTCCTTGTGAGGAAGTTTTAGTCCTGTTTTTGCCAAGAGAAGACAGTTAAGTGTTTTTTCTGGAGCAGCCATGCTGTCATTGAGAGATGGGCTATCTATTATTCAAGTCTCCACGACAGTCTCCTCCTTCCTTGGCTTCTGTTATGTAGAGTTCTGAGTCCCCCTTGCTGGTCTATTTTTTTTTTTGGTGATGGAGTGGATATGTGGCATCTTTCTGCTTACTTAACATGATTTTTTTTTTTTTTCCTCAATAATGTTTTTCCCTGATTGCACTGGGGCAGGTGGCTGATAGAGATGGAGGAGACAAGAGCCTGGAACGGTGTGGCAGGCCCTTTGCTGTGATAGAACATCCCACCACTCCTCCCCTTACCATCACTCTCTCCAGGGCTGAACTGATCCCAAATGGGAGACATGTAACACTGGGCATCATTTTGGTTTTGAAAAAGAGATAACCATTAGTCAATTTTGCATCTCAGTCATGAAGGACATTGTCAAAGAAGACATAATGGAAAGGAAAGAGTAAAGACATAGGAGGCTTCATACCACTTTGATGGCTGTAATCAAAAAGACAGACAATTAGTGTGGGTGAGAATGTGGGGGAAATGGAACCCTCATACACTGCTAGTGGGAAGGCAGAATGGCGCAGCTGCTGTGGGAAACACAGCTACCATATGACCTAGCAATGTCACTCCTAGATATATACCCTACGAGAAATAAAAACACATAACCCATACAAAAACTTGTACAAGGATTTTTATAGCAGCACTATTCATAATAGCCAAAAATGGAAACAACCCATATGTCCATTAACTGATGAGTGGATAAATAAAATGTGGCGTATCTATAAAAGGGAATATTATTTGGCAATAAAAAGAAGTAAAATATTGATAAATACTACAACAGAGACAAATCTTGAAAACATTATGCTAAATGAAAGAAGCCAGTCAAAAAGGACAACATGTTGTATGATCCATTTTTACAAAATGTCCAGAATAGGCAAATTAATATAGAACAAAATTAGATTGGTGGTTGCCTAGGATGGGGGTGGGAAAACTGGGTGGGGTGTAACTGGTTATGGATATGGACTTTCTTTTGGGGGTGATAAAAATGTTCTAAAACTGATTGTGGTGATGGTTGCATAACTCTGTAAATATACTAAAAACCATTTAATTGTACACTTTAAATGGGCAAATTGTATGGCAGGTAAAATATATCTCAATAAGGTTGTGATATATGTATATTTATATATAAAGGTTGACAAAATGCAGGTGTTCTCCACATCTACACCCTGCCCAAATCTACCATGGACTTACAAAAATAATCATGAGAAGCAAAGATTTGCCCCTGGAACAAGGGGGAACATCTGTTAAAAATGCAAACATGGAAGGTTTCTTCAAGAAATAACAAAAAAAACTAGAGGAAAAAATGAAACTGCAATTTCAAACTATGGTTCAAGAAATACTAGGCCCTTTGATTTGGTCAAGGTAGTTCATCCTCAAACATGCTGTGCTCTAGCTAGGCTTTGCTGAAATGTTTCCATTTCTAGCACAATACTGTATTAGGAGAGGAACGTCACTTGTGAAATTGATGAGACCAAGAAAACCAGCCTTAGGATGGCCTGGAGGGAAAACGTTGAGTCTCTTTATCATATTATTCAAAGCCCCTTTAGATCCTGTAGAAGTGACAGAGTCACCCAGTAAAATGGATAGCACAGTGCAAAGGAGTCATGTAAAACAGAAATAGGGTTTTTCCTCCAGAAGAATCTCTGACTTACAGCCTTAGCTAATTCATCTTCCTAGCTTCCCTGAGGCAGGAACTGGTAATGTTATCTCCTTCTAGAATATGGAGAGGCTGAGGCAAGGGTAGAGGGTAAATTAACCAGGACAACCCAGTGAAACTCTTACCGAGGTAAGAGTAGAGCCCAGGTCTTCTAAGTAGCAAGTTCTGGGCTCTGTCCACTTGGACCTTCAGTGACTGCAGCTCTGGTCCAGGAGTATTTAGGAGATCAGGTTGCTGAACAATGCAGGAGAAACAGGACCACATGCTTGTCTCACAGTCATCGGATCTTCACACCTTGGAAGACTTAAATTCTTTTTAACTAGATGGATCTGTTCATTTCCACACAAGTAGTGTAGAACAGAAAGAATCAAACAGGAGCTGTTGTAGCTCTGAACTGAGGGAAACTGAACGGAGGAAAATAGAGGAAGCAGTATTGACTTTGCATTCTTCCTATACCTACCACCTGAAATACGAGTGGGTGGGAAATCCAATCCAGACACTTTGATGCATGTTTCCCTGTTCTAGCCTCACCAAATCTATGAGCCATGTCTTAGAATATCAATTCTACAGATGTGAAAACGCAAATGCAGAGAAGCTAAACAATTTGCCGGTATTACACCTAAGAAGGAGACAGACCCACTAGATTTGAATCCATATCTGCTGATTCAAGTTTACTTCTTTCTTACTCTGTAACAGTTGCTTCTAATAATTTCATGAGATTCCACAAAATACTTCCTAATTTTCTCTAGTTACAATATTTTCATGAGTTTCTTCATTCCAATTTATAATAATTATCCCCTCTCCTGAATTCCTAAGGTCTCATCACATTTATTTAAATAGACTGATATTTAAATTAGCTTTTGTCTTTCCAATGAGAATGTAAATACCCAGAGCAGGAACTGAACTTGAGGTGCCCTTCTCTCTTTCAAAGATCCATGTGCAGGTATTGATGCAAAAATAGGTGCTCATAAACCTTTGTGGAATCAGGGAATTCTGTCAGGCACTTTTTTGTTCTAAGTCCCATTTTCTTCTTCTCATTTCGAGATGCTGTCATGGTCTAGGCACTAGGCTAAGAACAATTCATGCATTGCCACAGTTAGATAAAATTCCCATCTTCACTTACAATTAAGGAAGCTGAGGAACAAAAACTCCAGGTCTATATTTGCAATGCAACAGAGCTTGAGCCCTCATCAGCCTGATCCCAGAGCCCAACTTCTTACCGACGACAACATTTTGACTCAAGACCACCCATCATTGTGTTAATGGGACCTAGAGTTGAAACCAAGAGCTCTGGTTTCTTGGCTGCCAGCCTCATCATTAGATCCTCCACCAGGGGAAATCAACTAGTCTAAAAGCTATGCATTCCCTCCCAACTTAGCTCTCTCCACCTGGACTAACATGGTATTCCCTTGGGTCACGTTCTACCCTGGCATACAAACTGCAAGTGAAAAAGCTGGAGCATCAAACTCTAACATTAGCGCTATAAATACACCATCGAATCACCCTACTAAATCATCAGACTGAGCCCCAGGGTGCTGACTTTCTGTCTGTTCCCCTTCGCCTCTCTCCAGACTTTTATGTGAGCTTTTTCCTTCCAACCCAAACCAGATATGTAAGGATGGCATTATATTTCTTCACAGCTAATAGCCAGACTGTGAAATCATCCAGTAAGCAACTCCCAAGCCATGTGAATCAGTCGTAACAAATTTCCTTCATTTTTGTAACCCTGGAGATGGAAGAAAGGCCAGGAGGAGGATGAAGGAGAGGAATATTGCTGGGTATTGTTAACTTTTTCCCTAGGTAATTGAAGTGAGAGCAGCCCAGGTCAGATGAGAAGCAAGATCTCCTTGGAAAGGCTGGGACTTACCAGGGCCCTGGCAGGCCCATACGGGATTGATTATAAAGCAGGAAGTGAAATCTGACATGGCCGACACTTAACACCCTCACCACATCCTGTATCCTAGACGATGAGAATAAAGATATTATATTTTCAGTGGCACTGACATTTTTATAACTCTTAACGAAAGGGAAAATAGCATTTTGGGACTGGTTGAAAGGATAAGGAAGCAGAGAAGGTAGGGGAGTTGAGTAGGAAGTTGTATAAGGAAGGAAACTTCAAATCCTATACTCTGGGTGAATAAAGCAAAGTAATTTGCCCTAGTCAGGGCAAAGAATGGCCTGAGTGAGAGGAAAAAAATATCAAATAGCAATTCAAAATCAGAAAACCCAATATTTATTCCTTTATTACCTGAAATAATTGAAAATTTTCAGTGTCTTCACTTTTGATGTATTTGACAATTTCCAGAACTGGAGATATTTTGTAAATATTTAAAGCCATTTTCAGTTATAGGGAATTGAAGCATACCCATGGGTAACTGGATTCACAGCACATCTTGACTTGATAAATAGACAGACAACTTACGATAGTACAGTCTGAGAGCTTAGACGGGTCCTGTAGATCACCCCACTTACCTCCCACTCCACCCCATTTCCAAGAACTCTTCTTCTAGACAACTTAAAACAAGCAGATATATCTCTACTTCCCTCAATAGTTTGTTTCCATGCAGAAAATTCTTCTTTTGGCTGTTCCTAACCTAAATCTTGCTTGCTGTAATTTATGGCCATTTCCTCCATTTCCTCATATTCTATATTGAGTGTGGTGGAAAACAGCCAGTCCACTATCTCTTTCGTGATAAGATTTCTAATTAAAATTAGTAGATGATCATGCTAATACTTCCAGAGCAGTGAACAGGCAGACTTCTGTATTAAATAGAGCAAATGCCTCCTCCTTTTCCTCCCCAAACTTGCCATATGGACAACCAGGGATGGTACCACAGAAAATAACATCAGTGATAGTGGTAACAACAAAAATAATAACTGTGAACATGTCTGACACTAAAACAGCATCTTATAATATTAGAGTATTTTCACACAAAGCATGTCATTTGAGAGCTGTTTTCATTTTTATCTTAAAATATCTTTCTTTATTTACAACTCTTCTGTCATCATAATACAAGCCCCTTAAAATCTCCAGAGAGAAATTAGAAATTCCTCATAAACTCAGTACTCTGAAACTATTGCTTTTCTTTTATGTATTTCATTCTTTTCTTCTCCAACATATGCTTTTCTTAGTCCATTTCTGAACTTTTTTCTGCATTTATGTGATTCCCAAAAATGTGATTCTTTCTTCTTCCCGCTTGCATTTTGTGAGATCCCATAACTCTCTTTGTAACTGCTGTTTTCCTACTTTACCTCCCTTATGGCCATTAGACCTGCCCACTGCTACTTCACATTTGTTTTGTTTAAACGAAATGAAAACAACTCAGCCAACCAGATCAAAAAGTCTTTTATTATGGTGCATTCAGACATTCAGAGACACCTATGGTTGTGCCTACTTATCTCCACATATTTTCCTTGGGAAAAGCACTCTTTTTCCCTTTTTTTATTTTTGGCTTGGTACTCCCACCTCTCCTATGCACACACACACACACACACACACACATCATAAGCACACACACATGTACACACGTATGCGTGGTGTGGGGTCTATCTTCTCCAGATGGAAAATGCTTGTATGCATTACTCAAGAAACCTGACATCAGATTCTAGTTGATTGCTCTTATCTCACTTTCTCATTGAGTCAGCTACTGCACTGTGGAAAGGGCGTAAGACTTGAGTCAAAAGGACAAAAAGATTTAGGTCAAAAAGCCCTGCCGCTACCTGTGGGACCTTGGGTACAAAACCCAAACCTCCCTGGGCATCTGTCTGCTCACCTGTGGAAGAGATACAGTATTTTCTGCATCAGCTTTCTCACTGTGATATAAGGAATAATGGGTCTTGAGTGTACATGGCCCATAACCCCTAAGGCTTTAGGTGGGTATAAGATGATTGATAATTATTTTGAAAACTTTGCATTCTAATTTATAGTAGCAGCATAGCACAGTGGTTTTGTGTGCAGATGCTTGGACTTTGTGTACTGATTTTGCTACTTAATAGCTCGGCAACCTAACTTTTCTCTGCCTCAATTTCCTCATAATAACAGCAACTACTTTATAGGGTGCTGGGAGTCTATTACTAGTTAACATATGGAAAGTATTTATAATGGTGCCTGGCAAAGAGTAGGTCCTTTACAAAGTCCCTGCTGTTTTATTGTTATTATAATTATCAACTTTTTTCAGTTTTATTTTTAACTTCTTCCTCTCCAAAGCATGCACTAAAGACCTTCATTGGTCTCTTTACCACACCCACATATTCAGAACAGTCAGACTTTCTTTCAACTCTCACCTTTAAGGTTTGCATGTGCGTTTGTTGAATCATACCTCAACATCTGGGATATTTTGTCCTTCTTTGTATTATCAATGCCTTTCTTCTATTATTGTGAATAGCACTCAGAAGGCCATCTTCGATGCATAAAATAGCATCTTCAGGAGACCTGTCTGTGGTCAGCCTCCATATAGTTTACCTCTTTTGCTTGTTCTCTCCTGTTCAAAATCCACATGCATATTCTAACATGAAAGCTTCAGCAACAGCACCCAGAAAAAGGCTGTATGTGCACTTTTACTCCTCACTTTATCTCTATTCCAAATTTCGTTCACTTATCCTTTGTGGAATTCCACTGGTTTTACATCATTTTCTTATATTTCAGGAGCCTCCAAGGCACAAATGTTTGCATTGTCTTAGAAGGAAAATCAATTTTTGATCAATTACATTTTTATGAATGAGTAATCATTGATTTCTTCCTTTGGGGATATCCTCTCCATTTTCTCTGAATTTCATAAAAAGTATCACCATTTTTGCCTCTACATGTCTTGGGTGTATTGCCATCATTTTGTGCTATTCTTGGCCAAGCTGGAAGGCAAGTTTCCTGCCTTGGTCTTTCAACTAGAACTTATAAGGCTCGTTGATCCCCAGCTTACAATATCATATTCCTTGTCATCTCAAAGGATTTTATTACTATTATCTTTCCTCCTTTATACAAATTGTTTTCAACTTTCTACCATTTGCCAGGAGCTGCCAGAGATAAATCTTGGTTACTCTGTAACTGAACAGATCCTGCAGGGAAGCTTTGGCTCCCCCTGGAGCCTTCTCTTCTCCAGGTATTCACCTTGCCACTTTCTTTTAAGCAACCATGTCTGCTGCTCCATTATTTTATTCTTCCTTCTTTGATTAACAATTGCACTCTGTTCAATAGCTCCTTAACTTCTTCTTTTTTTTTTTTTTTTCATTCTCGTACGGGACTTCTGTACAGATGCTCTGTGTCACTTCTTTAGTGCTGTCTTACCTGGCTGTCATGCCTCTAATGTCCATAGCCACCACCTTTTCCCTCTTGCTCACTCTGAGAGGTCTGGAGTTGGAGTTTTTGTTCTTGCTTAAACTCTTCATCACTCATTTCTTTGATCCTGTCGCTGCACATCTCTTCCTTTTGGCCTTTGATTTTTGCTATTTCTGCTCAAATTCTCTCACCTTTGTGTGTGTGTGTTTTCTCCCTAGTCAAGAACTCCATTAAATGATTCCACAGCTGGAAATATCTATTTACTTTTTCAAAGCTGGTGGCTTTATACCTGCTCTTGAAAGCCTTCTTTATGCTTCTTTTTTTCTTTCTTTTTAAAAAGTTTATTATTCTCTGAGACTTTTGGAAGTGAACCTGGTCATTCCTCATTTCTCCCAGCATAGTTTAAATTTGTTCTTGTTTTAACAGGAATTTGTTCACCCTCTATACGTCTATCAAATGCGTCTGTTTCTGAGAAACTTAATTTAGCTGTTACTAAAGCATGACCTGAGTAGTTACTGTTATTCATTTAAAAGTCTTTGAACTCCACCACTCCAGCTATAAATCCAACCTATGCTATTTCTTCACTTTTCCTGGTCAGTGTATGTGACCATTTGGTCATTTTCACTAGTGGTTCATTTTCACAAGGTACATTAAAAATCCACTGTCGACACCATGCTTCTTGTATGTGTAGGAATTATTATACACACAGCAATAACTATAATCAATACTATTTTATAGATTAAAATAACATTTAGTGGAAATTTACCATGTACCAGGCATTCTACCAAGTATTTTCTCACATTAACTCTCTAATAGCTATAAAATATCTTATGTAGCAAATAAAGAAGTAGCAGAACCATTTTATAGATGACGAAACTAAGGGGTAACAGGGGAAACAGCACATTCTTGGTGCCATAGAAATTCAGCAACAGAATCAGAATTCAAAGTTGTATCTCCCAATTTCTACTATGCCACACAAAACATTTTTTAACTTACCCTTTTCTGGTAATAAAAGTCATGAAATATCTTAAGCACACTGAGAAATAGGGAGAATCAGATAATCAGCATAATTGATCAGATTTTGACATTTTACCATTTTCCTTGAGAATTATTATGATTATTATTTTACTTAAAGAAAATATTATAGAAGATGCAGTTGAAGACCTCGATGGACTCCCACCCAAGGCCATTATACTGAATTTGTTGATTATCTTTCTCAGCCAATATGGTGTCGGGCTGGAAAAAGTGGTATTTATTGATTAATTTTGTTTGTGTATTTCTTTGTCTTGTTTTATGCTAATAGGAATCTTGTTTGTCTAATTGGTGTGTCATTTGCTTTCTCCCTGCAGTATTAATAGAGTGCTGAAGTGGTCAGGTCATGCACATCAACGTACAGAATCTCTCTATGCAATATAGAGCTTAGATACAAGAGCTGGTTTTTCTGGACACATGAGGTTTCCAGCAGCTGAAGAGTATAGTTTCATTTTATAATTGCTGCTCAAGTCATCTGTTCCAGTTTGCTAATGCCGCTGTTATGCAAAATACCAGAAATAGATTGGCTTTTATAAAGGGGTTTATTTGATTACAAAGTTAGTCTGAAGCCCATGAAATGTCCAAATGAAGGCATCAACACAAGTATACTTTCACGGAAGGAAGGCCAATGGCATCCGGAAAACCTCTGTTAGCTGGGAAGGCACGTGGCTGGCGTCTGCTGATCCCAGGTTGTGCTCCAGCTCCACTCTCAGTTCCTGTGCATTCTTCAAAGTGTCCCTCTTGGCTGCAGCACCTCCTTCTGTCTGTGAACACTTTTATAGGATTCCAGTGATTCAATTAAGACCTCCATGGTAACACCTCCATGGAAATTATCCAATCAAAAGTCTCACCCACAGGTGATTGAGTCACATCTCCATGGAAACACTCAAAGGATTCCAACCTAATCAACACTAATATGTCTGTCCCTACAGGATTGCATCACAGAACATGACATTTTGGGGGACATAATACATCCAAACCAGCTCACAATCCTTATTTAACTTTAGTGATTTGATCATTTTTGAATAATGAGGTCAGCTAGATGACTCTGGTGTGATCAGTCTGAGAGTTCTTGATTACTTGTGGAATGAACAAAATGTACTTGTAAAATTGGCTTTTGTTTTGCTGACTTAGGAATAACATGTGACGTGGAATTAATGCAGAATGGATTCTATATTCCCAAGTATGGATTTGGGTTTTCGGAGATAGTGCTTACTATTAGAATGCCCATGGCCAGGGCTAACTGGGACTGCCCTTGAAAATTAACTATTTAATGCTTATGCTTCTAAAAGCCTTGGACCTGAGTTCCTCTTGACTTTAAGAAGTCTGACAGAGAGCTTTATCCCATAGGGGTTCTATAAATTATGAGGGATATTGAGAAGTTCAACAAAAGGAAGAAAATTTCACAAAACAGGTATCATAACAAAGCGTCAACAAACAGTATCTCTGTTATAATAAAGCTAATGATTATTGCATGCTTATCAGACCAGACACAGAGGAATTGGCTTTATTTATATGTCTCCATCCAATACTCATATTTACCTTGTTAAGTATTTTTAGTCCTGTTTTTATAAATTAGGAAACTGTAGCTTACAGAGTTTAAGCAATTTTTACAAAGTCACCTAGTTGGTAAGTAGAAAAGGCAGAGTACTATTTAAATCCAGAGACAGTCTCCTAAACACCACACTTTGGGGTGACCTTTCTCTCCATAGAGCCTGTCAAATCCTAGTATCAAATGTATTTAAGGTATTAAGATTATCAAGCAAAGTAGGAAAAAATTAAATGAGAGGATGAAAGGTTTGTCCATTCCTCTAGGGGTTTCCACAGCAAACACTGAATATTAGCCATCTTGCCCAGCTTTTATTGGATTTTAAACCATTTGACCTTTTGTCCCTTTCATTATCACATCACCATTATTTTAATCTTGTCCAGCACCAAAATATTATAGCACTAAGTACTAATAAAGGGACGTTCAGAATAAAACATGTCTTCCCTCTCATTTAACAGTTACCAAGATTCACAGAACTACAATGGCTTGTTGTTTATTTATTGTGCAACAACCCCTTCCCAACAGAGTTCTGTTAATTTTTGTTTTGTTTTGAAAATGAAGGACAATAGTGATTACAAAATCAATATTGTTTTAAGAATATCATGATGGTCACAGGATAACGAAGACGAAAAATAAAATTGGATTCCCTGCTAGCACGTGCCTCGTACCTAGTAAGTTATCAATAAATACTAGCTAATATCATGATTATTTCAATAAAAAAACATGAAAAATATAATATTTGGCAACAATGTAAGAATGGGAAATTATATATGAAATCAAAAATGCACAAAGACAACTTTCAACATTCAAAGGCTTCTGATCTAGGTGGCATGGAACAAAAAAATTGCACAGGAAAGCATGGGCTAGCTTTTGAGTGTATGGAAATTTTTTTCTTAGGCTAAAAGACTTGCTTAATGTTTGGAACAGGGAATTTCTAAAAGACATTATATTAGCCAGGCTCTTATTTATAAGTCTGTTCTAAAAGATAACCATGCATTAAATGAGGGAAGAGTCTCTGTTATTATAAGAGCTTCTACTACACAAAAATATTGCCTCAGGCTCAGTCTTTGCTAGTAGCCATTTTTATAGTACTTACCTAGACTTTTCACACAGATTTATTTTAGCCTTTGGAATGCTCTGATAGAATAGCTACAACAATTTACAAACAGGGAAATTGAGATGAAGAGCTTAAGTGCGTTATCCAAGGCCATGAATTTTCCATCTCCAAATCAGGGTATTTTGCAAATTTAGCCTCACATCTGTGGGTGTGAAACAAATTACTAGAAATAATTACCATAATAAACCAAGGGAAATCCACTTCTAAACAACCAAATTTTATGACTAGTTAACAACAAACAATTAAATGTTTGTTTAATTTAACAACTAAATCAATAAATTTGTAACATGTGTGCCTAACAATAGTTTGACCAGTTTTTTGCCTGTCTCACCACTGAAAATACACTGTTCAGATCTCCTGCTGAGTAGAGTAAAATTGACAGACCACCCTATCTGCTGAGCCCTTGAGTTCCCACTGCGTTTCCCAAGGGCAGTAAAGACCATGAGAAATAACTAGGAGAGTTCAGGGGAGTTGCCTTCAGGAAAAAAGGTCTGAGGAATGAGATGGGCTCACCCTACCTAATGTCATTTTAACTAGGCAGAATGGGGAGAATGGATTGCAGAGCAAGATTAAGGCATTCCTGCATCCAAGTAATCGTCATTAAAAAAAATACGTATATATCTGAACCTCTTTATGTTCACATCTAACAGGAACCATGAAGATTAAACAATCACACTTACTTTATTGCAAACATTTGTTACATGCACAAATGGAAAAACCCTGAACACATTGTCTGTAGTCTGGTTCTCTTATAATTTCTTGTATATTGACCAGGTGCTGACTATTTATTAGAGACCTAAAGTTGTAATTTTTGAAAGACCTCTCTAACCTGCTGCAGAAATCTAGTTTACTCCAGTTTTCCAAATGATTTTCATTCATCCCATTTCAATTTTTACTGATGAGTCAGAAAAAACAGACTGTGCGAACAAAAGTCAAAAGAACAAAAATGTGAGGCTCATGTTAAGTAAGAAATTGATAAATATTGGAAAAGACCCTGTGTTCAAGTTATTGGCATTAGTTAATATGTGTAGCCTTTTTACCAAGAGCAATTTCATTTTCAAAATGAGGATTGTAAATTATATTATCTTCACTCAGATGCGGAAGGGCTCTAATCTTATGCAAGTAAATCATCACTTAAATTCAATAGATGAGACAATAGTACAGAGCTTACTTCATGTAGGTACTCACCAAATCAGGGTAGAATAAATATATAGATTTTTTTTTTTTTGGCAGGAGGATCTAGGTGGAAGTGTTTATCTTAGTTTCCCTAATTCTCAAAAATCAAATTTTGTCATTTAATTTTCAATTTACTCAGTAGTTCTTGCCTGTTAAACTGGGAATCTGAATTTATCACTCATTAACCTAACATTTTAATTTGGGAAATGGGTCTGACTCAAATCAATGCTCTCTGGAAATAAACAACATGCAATGAGTTTGCTGGGAAGTTGTCTATCTACAGAGGCCTCAATTGCTCTGTCATAATGTCTCCAAGTTGAATGATTTTTCCCTTGGAAGCTCCTATTATTTATCCAGTTTCATTTTTTAGGCCTAAACATTTTACAGCAAGAAGTCACTGAAATGTGTTGAAATATTAGTCTCCCAGCGAATACCTTTGAAACAACATGCTTTTTCAACACTCACTGACTCAAAACCAGTTGTTTCAACATTCCCTGAATTTCAACCCATCTCACAGCTAAAAATTTCATTGTTTTCTGAAGATTTACATTTCAGTCCATTTGGAAGAGAAAGATCCTGATTTGGGTCTGGTCATGTTGGAGGTGAAGTTGATATCGGCATCCAAGGATTGTTTCTCTTAGTTGGGTGAGATCTAACTCAGTTTTCTCATTTGTGGTTCCATTACCACCTTTCTTTCTTTCTTTCCTATTTCCTTTTCTTTCTTTCTTTTTTTTTTTTTTAGTAAAAAAATGTTAACCTATTATTAGAATGAAAATCAACACAGGAGTTCTCAATTAGATTGAGTGGAATAAAAATCTCAGCTATAATCCAAAGCATGTCCACCAAATGAAATACGAATGATCAATTATTTTTTCCAAGGAAAATAATTTTTTTCTTTAATTTTTCAAGAATGACACCTCATTCCGGTTATGGCATATCTTCAGGAGTCAAAATGTATTCATTATCCCCTGGATTTTATTAGTTTTACTCATTTGCTCTTCATAATAATTTTCACTGATGTTTTTTGTCTTTCCTCCATTTCAATAATGCAGTTAAGTAAGTTAAGGAAATATTAATTAGGCAAGGAAAAGGTGTCAGTCACTATTCCAGATACTGTGGAGAAGACCGATAAATGGATGACAAAGCCTGCTTTACAAGGACTACTAGAGAAAACGGGCATATACCTTTATAACTAATGCATGACAGATAGTAATAAACACTGTAAAACATGTAAATTAAGTATGTTAGGAATATGGAGGGAAAAGGAGTGGATTTAACAATTTCTAATATACATGTGCAAAATATATATCAATAAAGCTTAATAAAAAATCACCCGCATAAAACCATGGGGCATGTTTTTCTCACTTGTTCTTACAGACAATCCATTTCTGGTCCATTTTAAGTGCTCCACCACCCCCTCTCTCACAACCCACACTCATAGTCCTACAAATTACTGTCTGCACTTTGAAATTGGTTTCATATGCCCTCCATCCCAGCTGCCCACTCCCCCCTTGAATAGAGTAATGGAGGGTGTCACCTATGTGGTTAGCAGAGTGTAGGTTAAGCCAGGAAGCCTTGTGTGAAAGAGTAGTTGTTGGTGGTTTGGCTTCAAGAGCAGATGTCTTGCCAGAGATGGCTCTGCTGCTAGCTTTAGAAGTGATGGATGGTGGCCACAGACTGTTTTTCCCTCAGTGCTTTAAAAAAGTTCATGACAAATGACATTATTCAAAAGGAGATTATTGTGGCAGCCCCCTCCAAGCTCACATACAGAACTTACAGCCTTCCTCGGCCAGAGGACATTTAGCATCATTTCTACTGATCAGACATTTTGAAGCTCTACAGGCACTTGCAAACGGCTTATAAGTGGCTTCTCTGAGAATAGTCTGAGACACTGAAAGATCTCCATACACAACTCATGTATACCACACCTCCCACTCTAAACCACAGAGTTGACTGCATCATTCATTTACTCATTGTTTTCTTTTGTATTTACAAAGTCGTTGCTCACCCGGGGTCCTACACTGGGAAAAACAAGAGTTCATTCCTAGCTAAATTCCCAGAATACCTTTGAAATTTCTTTTGCTTCTTCTTTATCCCTTGTCCTCTCTCTCTCTCCCTCCCTCTCTCTCTCTCTCTCACTATATATATATAGTTTATATATATAGTTAGATTGATACAGATACAGATATAGCTATAGATAGCTTTATATAGTTATATATAGATAGATAGATATAAGTTTATTACATTCTCATGAACGTTTTACATAATAAAAGCAAAATAACCCAAGAGAAACAAAAAGGTTAGATGCAGAATACAATCTTCACTGCATTCTATTCTATACACCCAGCAAATGAGTTTGCATTTACAATTAGAAAAAGCATGATACTGATCATTAGAAGGTAAATCTGTGGTCTCTTGGGCCACTTCCATTCAGTTCAACAACATTGTGAAACATCAACTGGGCACCAGACACTCTACAAAGTCTCAGGTTCATGTTCCCCAAAGCTCACTGAGGAATGGGGGTAGCAGACAAGTCAACAATCTCTGTGGTGGCTAGTGCAAGGACTGAAACCACAGGGATGGCAGGACCACTGGGAGTGTAGAAGGAATACACAGAGGCAGATATCAACTTTACCACTTAGGAAAGGTTGAGTAGCCTGAGCGGAAGAGAAAAGATACTCAGAGGTAGATATCAACTCCACCACTTAGAGAAGATTGAATAGGCTGAGCAGAAGAGAAAATATTTGAGGTGGATATTTAAAAATGAGTACAAATTTCACCTGAATCTACACTTGGGAAAAATGAGGCCCAGAAAGATGCAGTGACTTACCTTAGGGTCCACAAATAACAAGCAGCAGACAAGAACAAAGAGGAGGGAAGAGAACAGGGTATACAGCTGAGCAGCTGTGGAGCAACTGGAAATGCCTGATGCAGCTGAAACATGTAGCAACATTTGAGGAAAAACATCCCATGCTTTTAAACAAGAGTTTCAATAGACACTTCCAGAAACCAAGAGAAAGGGTTTTCTGGTCTATCCAAGAAGACACCAAAAGGGGGAAGAAGGTTGTTTCAGGATTCTTGCCACTAAGTTCTGTGTGAGAAGAAGACATCTAAATACACACACACACACACACACACACACACACACACACACACAAATGAATACAGTATATATGTATATATACCTATTTCTATATCTATATCTGTGTTTATCATCATCTATTCCTGTATCTATGTGTATGCCTAAGCCTGTCTATTCCTATTCCTAATCCTACAAATAGACCTATACTTATACCAGGTTATATCTACATCTATGTCTATATCTATATTTAATTTACTTTTTATTCTGTTCTATTTGTTAAAAATGTATTGAATTCATATACATTCTTTGTCCTGGCTCTAGTTGAAATAAAATCCTAATCAGCGAAATAACACATTAGAGATCTGCAGAATTATGGGGTAGTCATTTGTTCAGTCTGCTGATTCTGTGTCAATAATACTCTGCTAAGACTGGCAATTCTCCAGAGAGCCCGTGGTCCCAGACTGTATGTTATAGCCTAGCTTGAGAGTTAAAATGTCTCTACAAATCAGTGAAATACAAAAGTCAGGGTAAAATAGGTCATTCAATATAAAGAGTTAGAACTTTTTCTTCCTTTGGAAAGGCTTTCCTCTCTTGGTGTCTATGGACTTCATTCTCTCCTCTTTAGCTTTTCTTGTTTCTGATTGCTCTGTTAGTCTTCTGTGCTGGCCTCTCCTCTTTGGCTACTGATTAGGCATTCTTCAGAGCTTCACATTTGCCTCTTTTCCTCTTCCTATGAGTTCCCATAACTTCAATTGCAATGCTCACCAAAGTCTTTCAGATCTTTCAGCTCAAAGAGTTCCACCTACATGCTGGAGACAGCTCAAACACATCATGTCTGAAAACAAACTCAACAACTTCTTCCTGAATTACTTCTGGTAAATTATGTTGCTACCATACCTGAGCTAGAAATCTGTATATCTACCCCTATCCTTAGCCCTATGCCTCCAGATGATCAACTTCTAATCTGTTGATCCTGTATCCTTATCTTCTCTGTTTCAGGTTAGAGCTATTGGTTGCAAGAAATAAAAACTCACTCAAGATAGATAATGTAAGGGAAGTTTATTGTAAAACCATTGCAAGTAATTATATGGGCACCCAAGGATGCGATAGAACTCAGTGAGGATGACATGGTGAGGATGACAACCGTTCCTGGAAATTCACAAACTGAAGATGCTCTACCTATCACTTGGGAGCACCCTGGTTTCCTTCTTCTTTCCCTCATTCCCCTTCCTTTTTCACTATCACCTTCTTTCCAAAGCTTTCTCTGAGCTAGCAGATAGGGATAGCTGGTCCTTTATCCTTGTGGCTACAACACTTGGCTCAGAACAAACTTGACCACTAACTCAGGGCTTATCACATTGTCCTCCCCATATCTGTACATGTGCCTAACTCACCCACAAGATTTTCAAATGACTGTAAGTTCATTGAGAGCTGTGATTGTATTTTGTTTGTCTCTGTATTCCCCAGAATCTATTACATTGTTTGGCACACAGTGGCATTCAATAAATGTTTGCTGAATGGATACCTATCTCTATGGAAAAAATGCACACATTTGCAGCAACGTTAGAACCAACCACATCTTCTCTGGATTACTGCAATAGCCTCCAATTCATCTCTGCCTTCTACCATTTTCCTCCTAATTGGACTTCTTTCTTCCCCCATGTCCACACATAGTCTATTACCCACAGAGCAAGTGGAGAGATTATTTCAAATTGGACGTCCAATCATGGCACTTCTCTGCTCAAAAGCTTCCACTGGCTTCCCATCTTACTCAGAGTGAAAGTCCCTACAATGTCATGTAAGGCTGTAAAGTCTGACCCTGCCTGCTTCTGGGATCTCAGTTCCAACTACTCTTCCTCCACCCTCTAGGATCTGGCCACAGTGGTCCCCTTCCTCTTCCTCCATCATGCCCTTCTTGGGGCAGTTTAGCCACATTTTGCTCTGCCTGGAATTCTGGTCTCCAATATCTTCATGGATGCTCCTTCACTTACTTCAGGTCTTGGCTCAAATGTTAGCACAGAAAGGCTTGCCCCCAAACCCTCTACAAAGGGCAACCTCTACCCCACATCCAGGCACCCCACACTCCTTTCCCTGTTTTGATGTTTCCATAGCACTTTCACAATGAAGAGTTGTATATTTTATATTAGTTTGTATGCTGTGTGTCCTACCTGCATGACTATCTGTTTCATAAACTCAGGGAATTCTAATGTTTGGTTCACTCATGTATCCCTAGCACCTAAAATAGTGCCTTACACTTAGTGGGTGCTGAAAATGTTTTTTGAATGAATGACCCATAAATGGAAAGACACATTTATAGTGGTTTTCCCATTTACTTCCTCCCAGGCCTGAGTCTTCGAGGTTCTCTCTTTCTGCTAGGGTAACCCTGTTGTTTGTTACCAAATTGGCTACAAACCCTTTAGGTTCTTGGGAGCAACTTTGCTATAATATACAAATCGAAGCATAGCATAGTGTACTTTCATCCTAGAAAGGCAAAAATCAATAAAAAATAACCCTTGGGGATGGATAGGAATATGAGATATCAGTGAGAATTCATGATTTCTGAAATATGGATGTGCATATGCATATGTTTTTTCATGTATATGTACATATAAGTGCATGGATGAATGTATATGTACGTAGGTGAATAGGTGCATTTGTATGTAAGTATATACGTTTATGTGTGTGCATGCAAATTACTTCTGAAGAAGCAAAGACAAACCAGAAGTAATGAACGTGGCTGGCCCCAGATTTTGGTCTCTAAATCTAAAAGGAAACAGGGCTCCCCAAAAGAATGGCTAATAGGACAGGTACATAACGAGCCCGGATTATCTTGTGCCAGAAAGTGAGGAAGTGATCAATATCATTATGAGGACAAGTCACAAGAACACAGGCACCAACCTGAAGGGCTCCCATTGGTCACATCTTGAGCAATTTGAGCATCACCATTATTAAGTAGAGTAATAAATTCTAAAATGTTGAAAAATAAGAATTCAAAAGTTCCTATTGATAATAAATAAATAAATAAATGCATGGAAAGGGGGCTCTTGATGACAGTTGAAGGCTGGGTGCTGCCTGGTAAGGAGGTTAAAGTTGGGGAATCATCACTGACAAGCAGCTTAGTAAAGACTGGATCAGGCAATGAGTTGCTAGTGGATGCTAAATCTTGGAGGAAATTTTGAAGACGAGTACTATATTGCCATGGTTTTAAAGGGCCTCTCTACAGATTGTTTATTGTTGCAGGAGAAAATTTTAGAAACTAAATGATGGAGAAATCAGAACATATCTTAACCAGGTGATAAAAATTCACATTGCCAATGAGGAACGGATGGATAGCAAATGCCTCCAGATGTGATACCTTGAAAAAGATATAACATCACCAATGTTGCATTCTGGCTGAAAATGTTTTACTGAATCTATTCACAAAAGCCCAAAATGTGGAATGCCCTGTTAAAAAAAAAAAAAAGTAGGGAGGGGAGTATAGTTTTTGAAAATGTCAGTATCATAAAACAAAACCAAACAAAACAATAAAAAAAGAAAGGCTGTGGAGATATTCTGGACTAAATAAGGCTAAAGAGAGAGAAATAATACCTGATCTTAGATTGCATCCAATACTGGAAGAGAAAAAGGCTGTTAAGGATATTCTGGAGTCACTTGACAGAATTGGAGTACAGATGATAGACTAAAGTATTGCATCAAATTTAAATTTATTGAAGCTGATAACTACCCTGTGATTATGCAAAAGGATATTCTTATTCTTAGGAAATGCACATTCAAGTATTTAGGGGTGAAAATCCATGATATATATGATTTACCTGCAAATGTTTCAGAAAAAATAATGAAGGGAGGGAGGGGAGGAAAGAGAGAGAGAGATGGATGATACAACAAATGATATAGCAAATAGGGTAAAATATGAACAGTTAGTGACTGGGTAAAGGATATCTTGGTGTTTTGTACTATTCTTATTTTTGCAATTTTTCTGGAAGTTTGAAATAATTTCCAAATTAAAAATTTTTTTGTTAAACATACTGCCACATATCATGGAAAGCACCCACCAGCATTTCTGCAGATCCTTAGCAGAGCCCCTCTGCTCCCCTACTGCCCTCTATCTGTTCCCTCTCTTTGGGTACCTGTGGCTGCCACCTCCCTTCTGCCCCCTGCTGGACGAAACCCAAAGCAGCAGAAATGCAGGTACATGATCAGAAGAAACTTGCAGCTATGAAAGGCTGCTGCATCTGAGAACAGCAAACAATTAAAAATGAATTACTGGATTACCTGTTCTTAAATTTTCCTGGCCATCAGAGTCCATGGGAATTTTTCTCTCTGAGTCTGTTCTTAGGCCCCTGTCTTCCCACAGTGGTGTCCTAGACATTCTCCCCAACTCTTCCCCAATACCTGGTCTTCTTCACACTCCTGTTTTTGACTTTGTTCAGCACAGCTTTCTCTTGGTCTCAGCCTCATCCATGTGGCAATTCCCAGTGTGTCATTTCTAGAACAGAAGCCATATCAAAGTATTTTAACAAAAGAACTATCTACCCCAGAGATGCAATAGGCCACTCCTCAAGAAGATAGAAAGGGTGAAAACCATATTTCTTTTTTGCCTAAAATATCATTTATTTTCCTCTTCCTGCTCCACTACCCTTGAGCTGCTGCTGCTATTTAAAGAAGAGAAAGAAGAGGAGATACTATCAATATAAATTGTTTTTACCAAAAACTGTGCAAAGTGTTCTGCAAACATAATTTTATTTAAAAATTACAATACCCCAAGACATAGGTAATATTGTGATTCTCATTTTCCACATGATGAAACTCATTTTTCAGTAACTTGCCTGCTTTTGTATCCCTAGGCTCCTAACTACAACTGACCAAGCCTTTATGATATGTCTCTACTGAGATGGCTGACTTCCAACTCCAGAGAAAATGACAAACAAAACAAACTTGTAAAATGTCTTCAATGAAAGTGTCAGTGTGGCGTGCATATTTTAAAAATTATTTAATCTGCGGTACTTCAATAAGTGGCCTTGGGATATCTGAAATAACACAAGAAGAACTCTGCTGCCATCTTGTGGTACTTTTCTCTAAAGACCCTCATTAAGAAGTTAGCAATTTAGTTCTGCCTGTGTAAAATCAATACCGAAAATGTCATCTAGACGTACAGTATCCATTTCATTGCTATGTCAGACCCAGGGGCAGAAGCTTTTCAATTACATGCCACACTACTCAAGTCGGTCCTTGGAAACTAACCTGAAAAATCAAATGGTCTCCAGTCATGCTCTCATGTTGGAACAATGTTTTTAAAATGATTAGCACTACTGGACACTTTATAAAATGATTTTATACATACCCTAAATATTTACTATTCATTATATACCTGTGGAGTAGATATAAATATCTTCATTTTTTAAAAGAAGAAACTAAGGCTTTCAGAATTTGATTTACTCAAGTCTCCACAATTAGTTAAAAATAGAGCTGAATTAATTGTAACAAGGGCACTATACCAAAGCTAAATGCCATTAATAGGGGGATATGGAGGTATAGTATCTTTTTCTTTGGAAGAAATGAGATTGTTCTCACATTAACTGTAGTGGTGAATGCACAGTTATGTGATTATACCAAGAGTCATTTATTGTACACTTAAGATGGATTGTATGGTGTGTGAATAAAACTTGTTTTTAAAAATAGGGTACGAGATGTTTTGGGTTTTCTTTTTCTTTTTATTTCTTCTTCTGGAGTAATGAAAATATTCTAAAATTGATTGAGGTGATGAATGCACAACTATGTGATGATACTCTGAGCCATTATGCTTTGGATGGATTAGATGGTGTGTGAACATATCTCAACAAAATTACATTAAAAAAAAGAAGTAGAGCTGAATTGTACCTTCATTTCTTCTTAATCCAAGCCTTCCTGACTTCCCCCTTCCTCATTCCCTCCTTTTCTCCCTCCTTTCTTCTTTCCCTCCCCCTCTCTCTTTCTTCCTCCTTTTTTTCCTCTTTCTTTCCTCTTTCAGCAAGTAAGTAGGACATCTGCAGCAGCTCCGTTGATTGGCAGGTGCCCTGCCCCGCCCCCTTCTGGCCACGTGACACAGGTTCAGAAGACACCGAATTGCAGTCACGTGAGGCTTGCAGTTTGCATTTACTGTCCTACTGAAGGGCACGTTTTTTAGAGGCTTTCCCAATTTTGGTCATCCTTAGCTCAACCTTTCCCGTATATATCCCTACTTTATTTATATGGTTTTCAATAAAGAATATTAACTCGTTGTGAAAGAGAAAAAAATCCAAGGAATAGTATCTGTTAGGGGAACAGAAACCATGTTTTGCCTTCATAATAAATAAATAAATAACAGCCAATAATAATCTTCAGCGTCAAAACGGCTTACTTTGTAAATCGTTTTCTGGAGTTTGTCCCCCTCCCCCAGGCCACCGACGTTTGATCCAGGCCAGAAAATAGCAGCTGTGACCCTGGCTTCCATTTCTTCCTGGCTCCTGCTTCCTATGAATTCTTTCTTCTTCACAAACTCTGTGACTCTGAGAATTGACACACATGCTCCATGTAGCAAACGCATTTCAAAGTTTTCATTTTCGCTTCCTGGGAGCATCCACACTGAAATCAGGCACCAGAAGGACTGAGTTGTAAAGAAGGCGCTGAAAAAATTACTGCTGTCCTCAGATCCACCTCCCTTTCTCTTTGGCCCTTAAGGGTCTCCACCTGCCCAGTGACCCTACCATCCCCAGGCGAGGCCGTGACCTCTCTATTAAGACTCTGATGTCCCTTCTAGCACCTCTGAGGCTACCTACAGGGTTTGCCTCCTACCTGCTGCTCCAAGCTGGTTAAGAGTCCCTGGTCACTATCCTGTTCCTTGTACCATGTCTTCACATCACTTTCCATGTCCTGGGACAAATTCTTTGACAGGAATGCTCAACTGCTCCCAGCTCTCCCCAGGAGTCCATTCAGCATTCTTTTGGCTTCACGCTATGCAGCTTTTGGGTGCCTTGCTGGCTTCAGGGATAGAATTCTGTAACTCCAGGTCTCAGATCCAGGTCAAGGGTTCAAATTTGGACAGGTGCTTTTTTTTTTTTTTTAATTAAACAGGCTAATTCACATGCATGAAAAGGATACATAAATCTTTCTCAATGAACTTGCAATTCTTTTCAACAGCAGGATGTTGTCACTGGGAAAAAAACACACGGATGCACCTGCTCCCAGAAAACTCTGCCTTTCCCTCTTTTGACATGGCAGGGGCATATGTCAGTTGGGCGTGGGGCTGCATTTGACCCAGTGGTAAAAGCTACAAAATAACAGGCCAGTGGTTCCAGCTGGCAAAGGTTTTGGTTCAGCAGTTGCCAGATAGGCAAAACTTAGCAGCGATTCCTACAGTGGCTCTTGGTTACAGGGTTGATTACCTTGGAGAGGCAAAGTCAAGGAACCTGTGCCTGATAATAAAAGAAATGTTGAAATATACAATGTAAGGGGACAGACTTACAAGGACTTCCTTCCTTCCTATTGGGAGGGCCAAGTCTTAGAAGCATGGATAAATTTAATTATTTTCTTCTTTGCTCCTGCTGTCTACACAGCTGAGCCTCTGTTGACCACATCCTCCTTTCCCTGGGTTTGCTGAGAAAGACCCAGTAGCAAGGAGGGCAGGAGAACATTTGTCATTTCTCTGTCTTCTGTGGTTAAGTCTCCTGTGCTGATGTAGATGGAATACTGGGTCGGAATGCCAGCTCTTATCTGCAGTTGTTCCAAGGATATGGAGCAAATCTGTCTACCTTACAGGAAGCAGTTTCTCTCGAAGGTGGCAGATTCCATACCTGAATCACAGAAACTGCCTTACAAATGGCCACCTGGTTAGGAAACGTGACTGGATTTGCCCAAATCTTATGAATGATCATACGATTCTGGAACTAAAAGGCTCTCTGGGGACCACTGAGCTTTGAAGGTTTTTAAACTGTGCTCCAGAGAATACTGTTGGGCACAGAGTCCATTTGGGAGATGCAGTGGGAGTGGAGGGTGGGGGGACACACAGATGAGCTGAGGCTCCTACTACTCACCACTCCAACCAAACAGCTCAGCTTTTATTAATTTTTTACTTTGGAATAAAACAAAGCAGTTAAGAGCCCACAGTTTTAAGTCAGACCACCCAGACCCATCTTAAGCATTATTCAGCATCTGTTTGCTTGAATTTGTAAAATGGGGATAATAATAATAGCAACAGCTAAATTTTAGATAGCATTTATGAAGTGCTTGGCACTTTTCCAGCACTTTACATTTATAAATTAATAATTCCATTATTTACATTTTTTATCATGACAAGCACTGTATTTAACAGCAGAAACACCGCTTACCTAAATAAGTATATATATTCAATATGACTCCTGGAAACTCCTGAACAGTCTCAGAAAGTATTGTACTTTTTACAGGGTTTTGTGAATCTAACTGAATTCTTGGTGAGCCTCAATTTATTTTTTATTTTCTTCCTTCACAGTGTTTTGGTTATCTCACCTTCTTGGACATCTCAAGATTGATAGAGTCTCTATATCAATAGTCAGAAACCCTTAAAATCTACTTAATCATTATCCAACATGCAATGACTTTTTAGTAGCTAACTTTTTTTGAGCTTTGCTATTTACCAGTTTCTGTTCTGAGCACTTCACATCCACTAAATCTTGGAATCTCCAAACACCCTATAATAGTCACTGCTATGATCTTGATTTTACATACAGGGAAACTGAGGCATACTGTGGAGGTGGACATGAACCCAGGCAGGCAGGCCTCAGAGTCCCTTCTCTTACAACCCAGCTATGCTAATTATTTCAGACAGTGCCTATTTCATCTAAGTGGTGTGATAAAAGTTTCTGGAGATGTTGAGTCGAATGCATATAAAACTCAATGCCACCGTGATGTCACTCCTTAGAAACATAGACATCTTATTTTACATTTCAATTAAATATCAAGGTTTGGTTTTATTAATAAGGCCCACTTTACTGATAAGAAAACAGGATTAGAAAGAGTAAAGAATTGTCCAAGCTGCAATAGGTATTTTACATCCATGTATTGTCCAATACATACTGGACATTCAACATTTCCAAACTACCAAAGTATTGCCCATCGCCACAATATGGTGGAACCTGCCGAGCCAATCCAATGCCACTTCCTGTAACGGTGCTCTCTCCACTATGCTGCTTTCCAGCATGACAGTTGCAGTGATTAAATGATATGATGCATCTAGAGAGCCTAGCATGGAGCTTGGTACATAAAAAGATGCATAAATATTAGCTAACTTCATAGGCAGGTTCCCCAGGAAGTGGACTATGAGACAGAGATCACAGGGCAGGACATTCATCAGGGAGTGCTCCTGGCATCCAATGTCTGTGACAGGAAGCGGGAGTGGGCAGAGGGAGAAGATACCTGTAAGGAAGCCCCAGCTAAGTCCTCAGCCCATTCCATGGGAAGCTCTGTAGTTGAGGTGGCCCTTCAGTGTTGTCCCATGTTGGAACAAGACAGCCATGCCTTTCTATCCCTGCACACACCCATCACTGGGTGAAGGCCGGCCCTGGAAGGAGGTGTGAGCTGGCATGAGGCAGTTCCCTTCAGTTGAAGCAGTCCCCAAGGAAGTTTGACAGCTGAGGGCCATCTGCAGCTGGCAGCTGGGGAAAAAATGTCCTCCATTCCTGCAAATGGGTCCTGTGAGGCATATTGTGGCCTCTGTCCAGCATTTATTAAGATTATGATGATTATTGGCTTTATTGCAAGATTTTGTTTTAAAGAAAAATTTCATGTTGAAACATTTTTGAAATTTCTGAGTTGAAATAATTCAGTCCAATTAAAGATGGGGAAATTGAGTTCCAGAGAGTCAAGTAACTCCCTAGAGCCTGACGTTAGTCAGGTCAAAACACAAATCATGACCTGGGCCTCTAATATCCCAGCTCTGTGCTTGGACTTCAGTTCCCAGTCTTTCCTCCCTTAACTTACTGCCTGAAACAACCCTGCTTCATGGTCTCAACCACGAGTCAGTAAGAGAAATAACCCCAGACTTACATTGCTTTCATTGGAGTATCAATATCTTTCAAAAACCAACCTTCACCTGGCTAGACATTTAGGGACTAGCCATGCCATTAGAAGAAATAGGATCTACTCTGCAACTCTGGGATTTATAGAAATAGGATTCATGAGATTTATAACCAGAAGACCTTTGGAGAGAACTTCCATGGTTATAAATTAGTTATGGGCATATAGTATGTATTTCCCTGGAAAGAAGCATGAAAGAAAGGATGTTGTAGATGTTATTGGCACTCTTACTGTATCTATTTACGTAAGATTTGAGGCAAGTATATATACATATATGTGTGTGTGTGTGTATATATACACACACACACACACACACACATCTAGTATAGATACAAGATGATGGAAATCACCAATACACAAATAAAAATAAGAGCTGAAAAATAAAAGGCATGATGGAATCATCTTGTCTAAATCCTATAATTAATTTAGGGTGACTTAATTTATATGACTGAAGTCCTTATAAGGCAGGGGAAATTTGTATGCAGTCAGTTCAGGCCAGAAGTAGGAGACACCAGAGAACAAGAATGTCACATAACAGAGGCAGAGAAGAATGCCAAGGAATCCCAAGGCTTGTGGCAAGTCAGCACCAGAACACTACAGACTCTGGGAGAAGGCTCAGCTTGTTGAGACATTGGGTTTGGACTTCTAGCCTCCAAAACTGTGAGACAATAAATTACTGTTGCTTAAGTCAACCTACTGTTTGATATTTGTCATAGCATCCCTGGCAAACTAAGACAGTGAACTTTTAGGATGTGCCTGGTGCTGGGCTAAGTACTTTGCATGCATGATCTCATCGAATCCTCTCCAGGGCCCTATGTGGCTGGTACTGTTATTAGGTCCACTTTATAAATGAGGAAATGGAGACTCAGAAAGTAATCTGTTCAAGATTTCTTAACTAGCAGAGGGGGGAAGCTGACCTAGTCTGATGACAGAGTCAGACCTCATCACTACCAAACTCTACTTTCTTTCATTAGGATATCAGAGAATAATATAGAGAAGACTGATTTCGTTTCTGCTTCTCCAGAGTTCTCTATGGCCCGCTGCTGAGTCTTTCTCCCTACAGATTATTCTTAATGGAATTTGAATTAAAAAATGGTAGTCAGCCTTCTGGAATCTACACCTTACTTGTATATTCCAAGATGCCTTGGAAGCAAGTCAAACGTTCCACTTCTTATCTTTACTCCATTCTACATATTCACAGTCATGACTTCAAATATATTAGCTTTCTGAGATAAAGGCCAAACCTTACCAATCAAGACCCTTCATCACCTGGTCCTAGGTAATCTGCTCATCTAGCTCATCTCTAGGCACATACCACCCTGGGAACCATAGACTAGAGTTACTGGGGACCACCCAACTTGTACAGATATTGTCTCTGATCAGGTCATTTCTGGTGTGCCCTTTGCCTGGAAAATTTATTTCCCTTTTCCTGATCTGAAGAATAAATCTATCTTCCGTGATGCTGGAATGCTCTGCACAGCTGTCTGTTATGACGCTTAACACATGTGCCTGCAACCATCTGTTTATGTGCCTGCCAACTCCTCTAGAACCTGGGCTCCTCGAGAACAGTGACCCTCAAGTTTTCATCCTCATTATATCCATACACAAATTAACTTCACTTCTTTTACATAATACTGCTAGCCCAGCATCTTCCATCAAACATTCTGTTCCTGATGTGGCTGCACTCTCTGCACAAGGCAGAGGTCTGTGAGGGAAACAGAAATGATGACAGTGCAAGGAACTGATTTTGTTGTTGATGACGAAGATCCCTGGCTTTGAGTATAAAATTAGGTGTTCTCCCCTCAGGCCTGACTCCTTTCTCCAGTCAGTCAGTTTCTCTGAAGCAAGATGGATTAATTCCCATGATTCTAGGCCACAGGGGCCAGATTCTCAGGGAGGGCAGCAGCCCCCAACCTCCTCTCACCAGCCCAACAGGATGGTGCAGAAATGCTTTCCCTCCAGTGACTGAGAGGAAGACTGGTCGCACGATGCGATGCTCTAATCCCACAAGGGAAGTTGAAATGAACTTCTATCTTGGCCATTTCCTTCTCAGCCATCGTGATTTTTTTTGGAGGGATGAAGATCAAGGAGGCAGCATCTTTCTGCCCACTAGGTGGTGGTGGGATTCCATCTCTGACAGGCTCCGAGCTCTTGTTCTCCGGACTGCAAATCAAACTGGTAAGAAAACTCCCGATGCGTTAGCAGAACACTGCTGGGAATTTCAGGTTAACTGACTAAGTCACTTTAATTTCCTTGGGAAAATAGTTGCAGTCACACATCAGGTAAGCGGCTCCTGTGGCTCCAGGCTTGAATGTGTGAGGTAGTCCAGCTTTTTCCAGTCACTAGACATAGAGAAGCTTCTCCTTCAGCCACCTGGAACGCATAGACCCTCCACCCCACCCCACTTCCCAAGCCCAGGCCGGAAGCCACACTTTCTGCCCACTCTTGATGTCCTTGCAAGGCTGTTCAGCTTCTCTTAGCTTCCTGCCTGCTGCTCCACTGTGAGCGGGTTTAGAGTCAGGAGCTGGCTACAGAGTTTATAGCATCCCACTCTCAATTCTTAATGGGCCCTGCTCGCTCCTGAGCAGCAGACACCAGGAATATCAGTGATAAAAGTCAACGAAATTGTTAAGTCAGCCAAACATGGAGATTTGGGTATTTCTAAAAATTTTTTTTTTTTTAATTTTTATTTCACTCCTTCAAAACCTTGAGGTCATCTAGCAATAATACATTCACCTCACTGTGCAGCCAACCATTTTTGAAGGTCAAACTTCCCTTGGATAGGGACAGTTTGTAGTTTTAGTTACTCCAGTATGCCTGATCTGAAATGGTGTGCTGCACAGAGCAGGTGCTCAAAAAGGATAGTAGATGCTGACATGATTCTCTGGAAATTTTATATAAGAGCTCCTTCTTCTTTATGACTTCAGAGACCTTCACCTATAGCAGTGCATTTTCCACCTAGTATGATAACAAAGGGCTGCGGACTATTATCTTCAATTTTCAGATAGGGACAATAAGTCAGGGAAAGCTCATTTGCCTCAGAGTGTAGGGCAAGTCAATGATACAGTTGGCGATTGCTCTGTTCTTGCCAGCAGCCCTCACTGCCTCTTTTCTGTGAGGTGCTAAACTGTCAACCCTCGTCCTGGGCCCAAAGAAAGATAACTCAGGACATCTTGAAAGGGCCCTGGTTCCCAGACATCACTGACTCCCTCCCCGGCTACCACTATCTCCTCTTGCTGTCTCTTGTACTCTACTCTCCAGTGACCAACAGGACAGATCATCAATGCAATCTTCTGGAAAATCAATAGTCAGCAATATCTCACTACTGCAGGAGTCAGATCAGTCCTTCAGCCTGGTTTTGATTTCCCTCAAACCAGAGCATTCAAAGGGAGGAACATGATTCATATCCAAGCTCTCTTTGCTGTGTTCCATTGACATGAAACTCCAAGCCACTGAGCACCAGCCTTTGGGGCTCAGAGTTGTATAACCAATCTATAGAGTAATGGTGGCAGAGCCCCCAAGTTTGTGACATTGCAATATCTTCCACCAGCTGATATTCTATTCTCCTTCGAGATACCACTTAAATATCACCCCTGTGAGATGTTCCCCTAGTCTTCCACTTCCATTGGTATTAACTGGTTACTCCTTGAAACATATATACAACTGAGTGAATATTTAAATTTGGAACATTTCCCATAATGCCTTATATTAGAACTATTTATCCACTAGGGGGGTTATAATGTCCTAAAGTACATACGTACGTCATATCTAATTTACTTTGTCTTATCCCTGGAGTCAGGACATTGCTTTGGACATAGGAAGGCTCAGTAAATGCTTGTTGAATGGAATTTAATCCTCCTAACTAGACCCATAGCCTTTAGCCACATCTAATTCATTCTGGACTTGATCAGATTAATCTTCCTAAAACAGCACTATCATGTCATTTCCCTGCTTAAGAAAATCTCAATATTTCCCCACTGCCTGTAGAAATGAGACTAAACACGGGGCCTAGTATGCAAGAGTCAGCTTAGTTCACCCCCATCCTACTTTTCCAAATTTACCTTCTGCTATCACCACATGTTCCCTTTATGGCCCACAGGCTTGTCACAGCCTCTTGAACAAAGCTTTCACACCTCTGCCCACCTATCTTTATTTTAAAGCCATCTCTCCACCTGAAATGCCCTCTCTACTTCTTTCCTTTTCAAAGTCCTCACTTTTCTTAAAGGAAGATGATGAATGAGAAGATGTCATTGCATTTTGTAGATGAGAGAGAATTAGTAACATTCAAGAGTGGAGAATGGAAATTCTGCAGAGATGGGCTCAGAAATAAGATTCCTGAGGCAAAGAAAAGTAAAAGAGGTAAGAGCAGCACGTATGATCCATTTATTGAGTGGCTTGACAATAAGAAAAAAAATGATCAGTACTATAGCCTTTAGATGAGCTCGGTGGTTAAAAAAAGGCGCTTTGTTTTATTTGATCTGTGGTATGGGGACTGCTTCATTGTGAGTGGAGACAGTAGAGCAGGAACCTCGGGAAAGAAGAATATTGGAGCTGTTGGAGAAGGACAGCCTCATTACGGTGGCTACCCCTCGGCAAGCTTGTCTCTAGCCATCCTGCTCTCTCCCACCATAGCCTGCTCTCTTTCTGCTCAGTTCTCATTATGCCATTGCTAGACTTATCACATCCCCTTTCCTTGCCTTTACCCATTTCCTTCCCCAGTTCCCTTCTCAAGCATCTTGGATGCCATCATCCATCATTTCAATAATACCATAAATTCCTTTTCCTTCTGTTACACATTACTCCCATTTATTAAAACACCAAACCAGGTGAATCGAACCCTCCACTGTCTCTGCATCATGGAGACCAAGACTTGCTGAAGAAAGTTACAAAATAAGACATATGGTTCGATTTTAAGTTTAATGACACCAACCTTAAATGGTGCCTCAGAACTTCCAAAGCGCAAACTGCATGTCATCAAGTGAGCTCCCCCCCCCATGACAGGTCTCTTCAAACTTCCTCCACATTCCTAAAATACCAGACCACTCTCATTACTAACCCTAGTTCTCAGGAAAGGATCTCAAATTTTTGATGAGGACATGAAAGCCTAGAAACCATCAGATGGGAAATTGCTCAACCCTCCACAACCAAACTGTTGTCTGTGGCTTCCTTTCTCTTTTCCCTCCTGCTATTAGAGAGGGGCGGTCTCCCCTCCTAGCTAAGGCCAATGTGTGACCTGAGCTTGGAGCCCAGTCATTCCTGTCTTTCCAAAAGATGCAATTCCTTCTCTCTCTTTCTTCTCTTTTTGACTCTGTTTCTCAATTTGATCATTTCCATTCTGTCATTTCTACAAACATGTAAACCATGGATATATACTAATCTTTCAAACTTTTAAAAATGAAACAGAACTGAACATTCTCTCTTTTAATCACAACCTTATCTAGTTCCCATTTCATCTCTTTATTTCCATCCAGAGCAAATTCTCAAGAGTGATCTATAATTACTCTTTACATTTCCTCCTCTCCCCCTCACTCCACAGTCCACTAATTTCGGATTTCTCTTCCACTACACCACCAAAATCTTCTAAGGTCACTGATAACCGCCATGAAAATAAGTTTAATAGTCATTTCCAGTCTTTGTCTTGCCTTCACAACAGCAAGCAACACTGTTGACTCCCCGCTCTTTCTTGGAGACCCCCTTCTTTGAACTCTCCAATGTCATCCTATCCTGATAATCTCTCCTTCAACTGGATATTTGTCTCCTTTGAAGACTCTTCTTTTTCTCAATATTGATAATAATGATGATAATAATTATAATGAACAAGAAGCAGGGGAAGGAGCAGCTGACACTTGGTAAGGGCTTATTATGTGCCAGACACTGTTCTTAGAACCTTACATGTGTTATTTCAGTTAATCCTCACAAAGCCCTAGGGGGTCAGTATTATTAGCTTCATTTTTCCTGATGAGGGAATGGAGTTACTAAGAGGTTAACTAAATTGCCTGAGGCCACAGAACTACTATTAAGAAGGAATCAGAATTCAGACAAAGGCAATCTGGCTCCAGAGCCTCAACCCTTTATCATTTAATTATGCAGTTTTATACTTTTTGGAGTTCCCCACTATTGGACTTCACACTATACTATTCTCTATGCCCACAAGTTCAATTACACAAGTTCAATTTGTACGTATGGCTCACAAATGTATATATCTATCCATGACTTCTCCTCTGAGCTCCAGACTTGATTAACTAATTGCTCATTTCATGTATAAGCTTGGATGACTTAAATATCTTTCAGAATAGGTCTAACAGGCAACTGGGGGTCTCCCCCCTCCCCCAAAGGCTGGTTTTTCTTTAGTGCTCCCTCGATCAGCCAATGGCTTCTCCATTCATCCAAGTGTTAAGGTCAAAAATCTGGAGTAATCATCTTCAATACATGTCACCCTCACCCTTCTTCTCTCTGTATCGCATATCAGATGTATATCTGATTCTCTCACCACTTGCTTAAAACTGTTCAATGGTTTATTATTGGTTAAATTAATCAATAATAATGAAGAACAGGAAGTAGAAGAAACATAACCTCTGGTGAGCCTTATCTGAGACCACTACCTCATTCAATTTGCTTTGGATACTTGGCCTTATTTCAACCAGTAAAATGTGCCATACTCTCCCCTGCCCCAGTATATGCCCTTTATCTGTCTAGAACAAACCTTATTTCAGATAACTCTTATTCAACCTTCAGTTCTTGGCTCAAACACTTTCTCGGAGAAGCCTTCTGCATTTTCTCAGAGTAAGTGGGTTTCTTGGTTATACACTCACATAATGTACTTCTGTAGAGCAGAGAACATTTATTTCTTTGTTTAGTTAATTATTTGATTGATGTCTATTCTCCAACTAGATCATAAGCTCTTTAAGGGCAATGACCTTGTCTGGTTTTGCTCACCACAAAAATACAGGTTAGGCCTAAAAGAAATAGGGAAATAGGGCCAGGAAAATTAGGCAGTGAGCCCAACAAACAAATATTCTTTTCTTTCTTTTTTATATATCCTGTATGTGCCATTTATAAGGAAATCTGCTGACTGGATAATATTGATTGTGTTGATCATGAAAGAATAGTTTGATTTTCTTAGTCTTACATGATAGGGAATAGTAGAAGGTAAGACTGTGTGTATGTGTAGGTAGGGGAAAAGAACAGAAAAGAGGTATGCTGCCAGTAATTTGGGGATTTACATGTACAACTGGACTCTAAGACTATCCCTTTGAGTCAGTCCATGTGAAGTATTAAATAAATTGGCAGACAAGTGTGAACGTGGCCTCAGCTATTACACCTTATGGTATGGAGAATTAGCTACCTTGGATGAGGAAGTCTGGGAGTCCAGCTCTCTCTACTGGGTTAAGACAGATGCTGGTGAGAGGAAAAGATGTTGACCAGGTTACAGTGGAGAAACAGGTTGAGCTCTAGCTATGCAATCCATAGACAACAGGTAAGAAATCTGCTTCAGGAAAGTCTAATGAGAAGTTGCAGGGTATCCCAGCAAACATCAGAACAAGATTGACTTGTCTTAATAACTCGTGGGACTCCATAGAAAAAGCTGAGATTATTACAGTGTCTGCTGGATGTGTAAAGACCACAGAGGGTTTGGGCTACAACAAGGGCTTTCGGAATTAATCATGATTGGAAGGGAGGCATTTCAGAATAATCAACTCCCTAAGATATTTTGGCTAGGAAGCAGAAGTAAGAGCAAGGTCAGGTGTTAGATGGGCAAGCAGGAGAACAATGCCAGGTAGAGACTGACCATATCTAATGGCAATTGTTCTTTGGAGTTTAAATGGAAGAGGTGGCCAAGAGACTCTTCTTGCTTCTCCTCTCCTGGCCTCAGCCACCATAAGCCAGTGTCCTCTGTGATTCTGCCTTTGCCCATTTATATACCTTCTTTGCTTCCTTTTTCTGTTTATATTCCTCAGGAACCATAATGTCAGTTATAGGATGTCTACTGCCCATGTATGTGGTGGCCGTTAGAAGGACGGAATACCGACAAAACCAGGAAGCTTCAAAGTGGGGTGTCCAGGGATCTGCCTCTGTATTATTTGTGGGGCCCTGACTTGCCATAAGAGATTGGCTTAAGGTGAGGGGCAGCATATCCTGTAATTGTTTTGCAGGACTCCCAATTGGGGATTATACTCCTATTTTTTACCCATGCTACACAGAAAGCAACAAAGCTGGTCAAATGCTAGGCTGCCATTAAAAAGTTGACACCTTACCCCATAGAGCTTTGCCTAGCTTGTGACAATCCCTGAACTAAAAGTAGAGTCATGCTTTTGAATTCAAATCCAAGGATTGGAACCAGAACTGAAGACAGACTTTCCAGCTCTCAGATATCTCTGTGATAAGATTTCCTTCATGCATGTTACACCATCCCAATATTTTATTTTGCTTATCTCAAAATGGACTTTTTATTACTGGCAACTGGGACGATCCCCTTTCAGTGCTTATACCACTCCTAAAGCACACCTCTAGCTCTGGGTTCCATCTTCTCTTTATTTGCCTTCTCTTATTAAGTTTACCTGCCCATATTTAGCTATGTGGCTTAAATCTCACAGATGCCAAAGGTCAAAACAGACCTGTGAACGCAGTCCTCCCAGTTAATGGAAGTGCTGGTTCCAGGGCCTGGGACAAGGCTGGTTGTACTGGTGGGAGCCTGCAGCTCTGACACCTACAATAAGCCCAAGGAGCACTATAGGTGAAAGGTGCTGCTCACACAAGGTGCCCAGCCAACATTTGTTGGAAGGATGGATGAGTGAGTTTGGAGATAAAATTGATGAATTTCTACTGAGAGCTCTTTTCAAACTTTGATTTTGTTTTTACACCAACAAAAGATAGTTTATAGTTTTCAGCCTCAAGATCCTGTTTACTGGGACATGGAGCAAAACTTGTCAAAGCTCTTTGGACCTTAATATTTAGGACAGTAAGCTATTTGTTTGGATAACCTCCATGAAGGTCAAACAAATATTTGTGATACAACGATGTTGGTAAGTATCTTGAGGCCTGGGAGAAAATTGGTGCCTGGTAATTCCCACCTGATCAAAGTGCAAAAGTACAGTCCATACAGTTTCTTTCTTGGGACTTTGGGATGACTCCTAGGAAAGAAACAGATTCACCATCTCCCTCTCCCTCCCTCCCTTCTCTCTCCTCCTCCTCTTCTTCCCCCTCTCCTCCCCCTCCTCCTCCTCCCTGTCTCTCTCTCTCAGTATTACTGTTTCGTAAATTGCATTGGTGTCATTTGCTCCAAGGAAGGTGTACCCAAAGAATTTACAGCTGCCTGGGGTCACACTGTTGGCCTTTTCTGTAGAATGGTGATTTTAATAGCAGCTGGTGCTGGAGGTCAACCCTCATGCTTGAGGGGGTGAACCCCATTTTGAGTAGCTCCTGCTTGTACCAGCATGTTAACCTAACATCCTTAAAGAAATCCTTTACTCTGATGATCTGCCTTTGCTCTGGATGCTTCTGTTCAGTTGCAAGTGCATTTAAAGGCAAATATATCATTTCTAGAGGAAAGACACACAAAATAATTGACCTTCAGCCAGAGCAAAACTGCATTTCAAAATGTTTGATCACACTTTGATGTAGAGAATGTTTCCTAGAAAAGCATTACTCTTTCCAAGGACCAAACCCATGTTGGGAAGCCCACTTTAATGCAAAACATGTATTCTGGAGGCATTCAAAATATTCAAGTAGGTTAGATCAGGCCCAACCCAGGCAGTGTGGTGTGGGGTTTGGGCAAACAGGTTCTGGAAGAAGATTAAAGGGGCACAAATCCCAGATCAGCCACTTAATTCTTATGCAACTTTGAAAAGCTATTTAACTTTTTTATTTTTCATGTCCCTCATTTGTGTAAAGAGAACCTTAATACTTATCTTATGGGGATCTGGAGAAAGTTGATTGTCAATTCAAATCAAGTGCTTAGCCCAGCAAACACTCCAAAATGGTCAGTTGCTGTTGTTGCTGTTACTCTACTAGTCTTACTACCTATTTTACTTAATCTACTAGGTCCAAACTGGAATTTGCATATCCTGAAATATGGAGGACTTTGTAAAGGGGCAACAATTAAGAGGGCACTCTCTATCAGCAACAAATGAACATGTTATTATATCAAATGATACGGGTTCCACTGGATTTGTTTTTGTTTTCTTGAATTTGTTTTTAATGTCAATAACATTTTGGAAGAAGCTCTACTCTGATAATCAGGTGAGTTGGATTCTAATCTCTGGAAGAGCCTTGATTCTTTGTTTAGTTTCATTTTCGTATTTCCACAATGGAGAGAAAATTCTCCATTTCTACTGATCTCAGGGATAGTGTGAGCCTGGCTGAAATGGATGACTTTTATGGCTTTTAATATACTTTTTTAATAGCCCAAACTAATTTTTATTTAGACTCAGTAATTTTTAGGGTATTATGTTAGACTTATCATCTTTGAGGCATTATTTTGTCTCTAAAGGATGTTATACCTCCTTTTCTTTTGAATGCTCTTTATAGAAAAAAACACCAAATATTAATTCATGTTGTTATTATTATCAATAAGTCATTTTACTATCTACCTTTTGGATTCATGTGTATTTTGCTACAAATGGTCTACCATTACTGACACAACCAGAAGTTATTAGCATTTTCTGTTTTACTAAATAAAGAGGATTTAACTTAGCAGTAAGGGAACTCCAATCCCCAAAATGACAAAAAAAAGTCAGAACCAGACTATTTCAGTCTATAAGCTTTGATGCGGTATTTCCAACCTTTTCTTCATACTTTATAAAAATAAAATTTATCTGTGATGCACAAGTTTTCTTCTTTATTCTCCTCCAAGATTTCATTATTTTAAACAAACTAATCATATGCATCTTTTTTTGTCCAATGACTTCATCTCAGAGGTTTCTCTTTTTTTATTCTCTGGGATAAAAAGTAAATGGCAAATTACTTTTTTCTGCTTCCAACAAGAGCTTGCTTTTTCCATAATGTTTTCTTTCTTCAATTTTCTGCCTTTTGCCCCCTGTCTCTGGTGCTGTTCTGTTTTTTAATGACATTTAGAAATGTGTCATTCTGGGGTTCTAGTGCAATAGGGGAAGCTGTAATGAAAAGACAGCAGGATGTGTTAATAGGCTCCGGGGGGCTGTACAAATGCTTTTTCTAAAAGTTTAGCTACTCTGTGCAATGCCTTTATTCAGCTTCCACTGTGGAAACTCTGATGTGCATAATTGCTTAGGTTCTGGAGGAAAGAGAGAGTTGGTATATTATGATAAACCAATGCACCTTAGAGCTATTCATTTGCTGTGCTTAGAACATAATTTATTTTTCAGCCGTTTGATGAATATAATGCAGAGAGTCTCCGGTTTTTATCTTCTCTGGACAGCACAGCATGTTGCTCCAGTAAGCATAATAGGTGGAAATGAGGCTCAGAATTCTGGCTGAAGTGTTCTTTCCATATGAGAAAATTAGATACAGATAAATCATCCTTTTTGTATAATGTCCTTCCAGTAAACTGAGGAAAAATGACTTGGGAAGGAGATGGTGGTTACAGCTCAGTAGCCTCCTTGAATAGCTCTGATAAGTAGGGACAGCATGGTCTAAGGCCTGATGTTACTTTTACTAACTGCAGACTTAAAGCATCTGTGCTTTTTTACAGGAAGTTGGCTGAAAGGGAGTTAGGTTCATTGTCACATCTTCTAAGCCCTGCCTTTGAATCAATCCACTTCTTTCTTTGACTCAACTTTTCCATCTGCACTACAAACTGATGGTAATTTTTTATCCACCTAAAATGTAAGACACTAGTAAGAAATTCTCTACTTTTGTAAAATTAAAGTCAGAGGTGTAGGAAGAAGGATAATAAAACAGAGCTTTTCTTGCTGTGAGGAAAGCCAATTTAAGAAAGCTAGGAAGACAGAACTGTGGAAAGAAGTCAAATAAATGAAGATAATGAAAAATTGCAGTCCCTGAAAAACTTCTGAAAGGCAGTTTGAATATTCCCTTTTATATATATGCACAATATATGTAAACATTTTATAAGTAAAACTCTGTTATGTGCATTTCAAAGTACATCCACACTCACTATCTCATTTGAAACCCACAATAAGGACTGTGGGAAGGTACCTACCCTCTGTTTTTCTGTTATGGAAATTTAAACTGAAAAAGATAAAATGATTTCTACAATGTCACAGGATAGGTTTGTCACATCACCTCACACAGTGTCTGGCAAATAGAAAGCACTAAAAAATATTTATCAAGTGAATGGACATACAAATAAAAGGGTTTGAGTCTTACTTCACTGTAGCACAATGCCTCCTAAATTCCTGTTGTCTTCCAGTATAGTCTTTGGCCAGAGAATTAATTTGGAACACCCTATCTAAAGGATTATAATTATAAACTTTCAGAAAATTTTCTCTTTCTATTGTTCATTGCCAAGTGCATTTTAAAATAATTCTGCTATTGTATATCTCTGCATCGTCCTTATTTCAGTCCAGCTTGGGATGTTTTGTTGTGGTTGTTTTTTCTTCAGAGTAATAGTTTTTACAAAGGTCTAGGAATGAGAATCTGAGCAATCAGAATTAAATCTTCTTTTCCTGTAGTTTAATGCTGAGAAATAAAAAAGACAAGTAGATTAATTTCCAGGACAAGTAGAACTGTTCAGTTGAGTTGCTTGTAATTTATGTACCTTTTGTTATGTAGGTTCCTAATAAGTCATGGGAATAGCCTGAAAATCAAATTGTAGTTTTAAATTGAAATGTAGACAGCATGCAAGAACAGATGGATAATGTAAACAGAGAGATGGAAACTCTAAAACATAATAAAAAGGAGGTTCTAAAATAAAAAACACTTCACCAGAAATGAACAACGTCTTGATGGGATCATCAGTAGACTGATCAGGGGTGAGGAAATAATCAGTGAGTTTGAAGATCTGTCAGTAGAATTTCATAAATTGAAATGCAAAGAGAAAAAAGAATGGAAAAATAAAACAGAATGAAACATTCAAGAACTGTGGCACAATTGCAAAAGGTGTAACATGTAATTGGAATACCAGAAAAAGGGAGAGAGAATGGAGAAGAAATATTTGAAGTAACAATGGCCAAGAATTTCCCAATTTTATATACAGACAACAAACCGTAGTTCCAGGAAGTTCACAAAACACTAAGCAGGACAAATATCAGACAAACAGACAAACAAATAAATAATAAAACAAAACAAAACATCTAGGGATATCATATTAAATGTAGAAAATCAAAGCCAAAGAGGAATTCTTGAAGGAAGCTGGGGGGTAAGTGAAACACATTTCCTATCAAGGAACAAGGATAATAAATTAATCAGACTTCTTGTCAGAGACCATGCTAGCAACAAGAGACTGGTATGGAATCTTTAAGGTGCTGAAGGAAAAAATAATAACGGCCAGCCTGGAACTCCATAACCACTGAAAGGATCTGGCAGATCCTTCAAAAGAGAAGAAAAAGTAAAGACTTTCTCAGGTAAACAAAAACAGGGAATTTGCCCTATAAGAAATGTAAAACAGAGTTCTACAGGGACATTGAAAATGATATAGGTGAGAAAATCAGGTCTACGTTAAGAAAAGAAGATCAACAGAGAAGGAATAAATGATTGTAATATATATTTTAATTTTTCTTATACTTAATCTAAAGAGCTATTTGTTTAAGGTAATAATAATAAAAATGTATTGAGTGATCGTAGCACATGGATCAGTGAAATGAATGATAGAAATGTCACAAGCAAGAGAAGGGAAGAATTAATTAGGAATATCCTGTTTTAAATTACCTGCAATCCAGGTGATGTGATAAAACATTATTTGAGTACATATTTAGATTAGTGGAAATGTATATTGTAAACACTAAAACAACCACTAAAAATATAAAAAATAAGTGTAACTGATATGATAAGAGACAAAGTGGAAACTTATAAAATGCTCAATTAAAACCAGAAAAGGTAGAAAAATGGAGGAGGGGAACCAAGGATAAATGCAATGATTAGAAAACTGTTACAAATATGGTGGGTATTAGTTGTACTATATCAATATTCACTTTATATGAGGATGGTTTAAATAGACCAAATGAAAAATAGATACTGTCTGAATAGATCAATAAAGACACAGCTATATATTGTCAAGAAAAAAATCACCTTAAATATAAAGAATTAGATAGGTTAAATGTAAAGGGACTGAAAAAGATCACAGTGCTAACACTAATCAAAAGAAAGCTGGAGTAGATATTTTTCAGATGAAGCAGTCTATAGAACTAAAAAAATTATCAGGAACAAAGAGGGGTATTACATAATGATGAATGGGTTAAGTCTTCAAGATAAAACAACATAAAACATGTGTGGACCTAACAAAAAAGCATGAAACTACATGAGGGAAAAACTGATTGAATGGAAAGGAGAAATAGACACATCCACTATTAAACTCAGAGAACTTCAATACCCTTTTTTTTGATATTTGATACATCAAGCAAGCAGAAAAACATTAAAGATATAGTTGACCTGAATAACATTATCAATCAAGTTGATCTAATTGATTTTATGGAACACTACAACCCACAACAGCTGAATACACCTTATTCTCAAGCTCATACTGAGATTGATCACATTCTGGGCCATAAAAACATCTTAAAAAATAGGAATCATACAAAGTAAGCTCTCAGACCATGGTGATTTAAACTAGAAATCAAAAACAAAAAGATAGCTGGAAATTCCACAAATATTTGGAGATTAAACAATATACTTCCAAATAACACATGAGTAAATGAAGAAGTCTCATGAAAAAGTTAAAAAATATTTTGGACTTAATTAAAATGAAAATACAACTTATCAAAATTTGTGGGTTGCAGCAAAACCAGTGCCTAGAGGGAAACATATAGTGTTAATGCATACATTAGAAAAGAAGAAACGAAAAACCGATAGTCTAAGCTTCCAACTTATGGAACTAGAGAAGGAACAACAATATAAACCTAAAGGAAACAGAAAAGAAATGATAAAACATTTCAGCAGACATCAATGAAATTAAAAACAGAAAATCAATAGAAAAATCAATAAAACCAAAAGTTGGTTCCTGGAAAAGATCGATTAAAAAAACAAAAACAAAAACAAAAAACCTCTAGTCAAGTTAGCCAAGAAAAAATACACAAATTACTAATATCAGAAATGAAAGAGGTGTAATCACTATTGATCCCATGGAAGCTGAAAGGATTATAAAGAAATGTTATGAAGAACTCTATGCTCACAAATTTAATAACATACATGAAATGGACCAATCCCATGAAAGTCACAATTTAACAAAACTCACAAAAGGAGAAATTGATAACTTGGTTAGGCTTATATCCATTAAAGAAATTGAATAAATAATTAATACATTTCCAAAATAGAAAGCAACAGATTTCTTCCAAAAAAGAAAGCACTTGTGAAATCTACTAAACGTTTAGGCAAGAGATGATACTGATTGTTAACATTCTCTTCCAGAAAACAGAAACAGAGGCTACAAGTCCTAACTCATTCTATGAAGTCAGCATTACTCTAGTACCAAAATACTAGATAAAAACATTTTAAGAAAGGAAAATCACAGGTCAATATCTCTCATGAATATGATGCAAAAGTCCTCATAAAATTATTACCAAATTGAATCCAACAATACATAAAAAGAATTATATAACATGACAAAGTGAGATATATTCCAGGTGTGCAAGACTGGTTAAACATTTCAAAACCAATGTAATTCACCGCATTAACAGGTAGAAACAGAAAAATCATGTAATCATATCAATTGATGCAGGAAAAGGATTTGCCAAAATCTAACATAATTCATGATAAAATCTCTCGGGAAACTTGGAATAGAAGGAAATTTATTCCAATTGACAAAGAACACCCACAAAAACCTATGGCTAATGTAATATTTATGGTGAGAAACTGGACAAAACCCCTAAGATCATGATTAAGGCTGGAATGTCTATTCTCACCACTCATGCTTATCATCACACTGGAAGTCCTAGGTAGTACAATAAATTAAGATTGGAAATAAATATATAAAACTGTCTTTATTTGCAGAAGACATGATTGTCTATGTTGAGATGTTCAAAAGATCAACAAAAACAACTCCTGGAATTAATGAACACTTATAGAAGGGTTGCAGAAGGCAGGGATAAAATTCAAAGTCAATTGCTTTCTTGTATTCTAGCAGTGAAAAGTTGGAATTTGAAATTTAAAATAAATTATCACTTTCAATAGAATAAAAAAATCTGTGGAATATGTGTAAATCTGACAAAATATATGCAGGATGTATATGCAAGAAACTACAAAATTGTGTTGAAAGAAAAAAACTAAAAAAAATATAGAGAGCTATTTCATATTCATGGATGGTTTTGGAGATTCAACTACATCCCTCACAAAAGACATGCTCAACTCCTAACCCCAGGCCTGTGGGTATGAACTCATTTATAAATAGGACCTTTGAACATGTCATTAGTTAATTAGTGAGTCAGGGTGTTGATGTTGATGTGACCCATTTGAAAATAGGGCCTTTGAAGATGTTTTTAGTTAAGTTCTTGTCAACATGAATGAGGGGGGGCCTTAATCCAGTATGCCTGAAGTCTTTATAAGCAAAGGAAATTAGTAACAGAGAATTAGAAGCCAGGGGAGAGAGAGAGAGAGAGAGATCACCAACTGAGCCACCACCAGAATGTAAGACTTCAGAGAAAACATGGCCCACTAATACCTTGATGTTGGACTTCCAGTCTCCAAAACAATAAGACAATAAGTTCCTGTTGTTCCAAACAAGCTTGTGATATTTGTCATATAAGCTCTGGAAAACTAAGGCAGATTGGAAGACTACATTTCTAATATTCTTACAAACTTCCAATTCAACAAAATTTCGATAAAATATCAGAAATCTATTTGGCAAATATTGACAAACTGATCCCAAAATGCATGTGGGAAGTCAAAAGTTCTGGAATAACCAACACACACACACACACACACACACACACACACACACACACACACACACAAATATATATGTATAAAGAACCTAGACAGACTTTACACCTTTCATAAAAATGTCTTCAAAATGAATCATAAACCCAAATATAAAAGGAAAGCTATAAAACATCTAGAAGAAAACATAGGAGAAAATTTATGTGACTGGATTTGTGTAATGAGTTTTTAGATATAGCACCAAACCCTCAGTCTGTGAAAGAAAAACATGAAAAGTTGGACTTTATTAAAATTAAAATCTTTAGTTCAGCAAAAGACACTGTTAAGAGAATTGAATGGGAAGCACTAGACATGGAGAGAACATTTTGTAAACACATATCCGATAGAAGACTCATATTCAAAACATACAAAGAACTCTTATAACTCAATGATAAGGAAACAAGCCTCCAATTCTACAAACTGGCAAAAGGATTTGCTGTACGCCTCAGCAAAGAAAGTATACAGATGGCAACTAAGCATATGAAAAGATGCTTAACATTATTTGTCATTAGGGAATTAAAAAATAAAATAACTGTGATATACCTCTATACACCTATTAGAATGGCTGTTTTTTTTAAATGGCAATACCAAATAGTGGCAAGGATGCAGAACAATAGGAAATCTCATTCATTTCCTTTGTGAATGCAAAATGGCACAGCCATTTTGGAAGACAGTTTGGCAGTCTCTTACAAAACAAACCATTGTCTTACTATATGATCCAGCAATTGGGCACCTAAGTATTTACCCAAATGATTCAAAAACTTATGTGTCCACAAAAACCTACACTTGAATGTTTATAGCCATTGTATTCATAATCCCCAGAAACTGGAAACAACCAAGATGTCTTTCAATATGTGTCAAGATAAACAAACTGTGATATATCCATACAACAGGATATTGTAATTCAGCAATAAAAATAAATGAAAGAACTCCCAATGATGAAATCTGGAACAATTTGGGCAAAAAAATAATAATAAAGTAGTGTTGGATTATAACCCAAAGTATAAAATGAATATTCATGAGTCCACAATGATATAAATAAATGATGAAATAAATAAATAAATGCAGGAGAAGAAACAAATCTGTGAAGAAGAATTTCAACTATAGAGTTACTCCCTCATGGAGGCAGAGCATAACTCCCCACTCCTTAAGTGTAGGCTGCCCATAGTGACTTCCTTCCAAAGAGTACAGTAGAAGGAATGGAGAGAAGGAGGGATGCCACAGTGGAGAAATCTGACAAACATGACCTCAGCCAGGATGTCAACGTTAGCAATAATTTGTGCTGAGAGTATGGTGCATTGATAAGATGAGACTAAACAGACCATTTATGTCTGTGTTCTCCCACCACAAAACCCATCACCCCAGTCTACTCATGAGAAACGCATTTGATAAATCCAAATTCAGGGACACTCTTCAAAATTCCAGTTCTCTTCAAAACTCTCAAGGTCATCAAATACAAGGAAAATCTGACAAACCACAACAACCGAGAGGAGACTAAGGAGACGTGAACACTAAATGTGATGTAGTTTCTTATGTGGGATCCTGGAATGGTAAAGTAGATTAGGTAAAATGAAGAGAATCTGAATAAGTTAAGGACTTTAATAATAATGGCTCATACTGGTTCATTAGTTGTGACAAATGTATCATAACTAATGCAAGATGTTAATAATAGAGGAAATTAGGTATGGTATATATAGGAACACTGTATTATCAATTTTTCTGTAAATGTAAAACTGTTCTAGAATAAAAAGTTTATTTAAAAATAATAATCACTGGTATCTGTTTAAAGGGTAGAATTTACCAAGTGTGGGTCCATACATGATTTATTTGATCCTCACATCAACCTATGAAGCAGGCAGGATAGAAGTTTTCATTCCCGTTTCACAGAGAAATACTACCAGAGCAAGGAGAAATTAAATGTCTTGCCAAGTATTGCACAGATAATAAATTGTAAGGCCTATAGAGACTCTCATTTCAAATTAAATTCCTATTTTACCCTACTCCATACTGCCTAGCACAGTGGTCCTCATCTCACAATTACAGCAGCATTCTTAGTTCAAAGAGGAGAAAGCATAAAATTAGGATGCCTGCAGTCTGCCTGTAGTTATCATCAGTTAAATAATATAAAAGGTCAGTGAGACTCCTATTATTTCATGGACTGGAGCTATATTTATCTGCTGGTATCACTGACTGTCACTGCTTTTTTCATGGTTTGTAATGATATTCTAAGTTCATAATGGAGCTGTTCCAGTTTGCCAAGGCTGCCATTATGCAAAATACCAGAAATGGATTGGCTTTTATAAAGGGGGTTTATTGAGTTACAAAGTTACAGTCTTGAGGCCATAAAGTGTCCAAGGTAAGGTATCAGCAATACGGTACCTTCACCAAAGGATGGCTGATGGCATTTGGACAACCTTTGTCATCTGGGAAGGCATTAGGAGGGAGTCTGCTCTGGGGTTCTGGTTTCAAAATGGCTTTCTCCAAGGACATTTCTCTCTAGGCATCTGGGGGTGTTCTCTTAGTTTCTTCCAGGCAAACTCTGGACTAGCAAAAGTCTACTTTCAAAAGCCATCTCCAAAATATCTCTCTAAGCTGCGGCAAGCATCTGGGCCTGTGTGGTTCTTTTTAAAGTACTTCAGTAAACTAATCAAGACCCAAGCTGAATGGGTGGGACCACACATCCATGGAAATAATCTAATCAAAGGTATTACCCATAGTTGGGTGGGTCATATCTCCATGGAAGCAACCTAATCCAAAGATTTCAACCTAATCAACACTAATACTGCTCCCACGCTATTGCATTAAAGAACGTGGTGTTATGGGGGACATAATACATTCAAACTGGCACAGGAGCTATGCTAGAGTTTGCTTAGAAATGGCAATGGGGTTATTACAGTCTTTTGATGTGAAATATCAAGCTCCAGCCACCTATTATACCATGATTAGGGCATAAATAAATAGACGCATATATAAATAATATTATAACTGACAAGGAATTTAATAGTAAACTTAACTACGTGCCAGGCACAGGTAAAATCTTTGTATGCATCATCATTATCTCATTGAAGACTCACAACAACACCACACTGCTGTAAGCGGTCTTACTATGCTTATATCACCGCTGGAAAAGCTGAGGATAAGAGAGATTTAATAACTTATCCAAGGTTAAGCAGCGAGTAAACGAAGGCATGGGAATTCTAACCTACATAATTGGACTTAGGAGCACACATTCTTAACCAACGCAGAAATTGCTTGGCAAAGGTAAGGCACTATTAAGCTATCCTTGCTCATTTTAGGAAGGACACTATATCACTGGCAGCACCACCTGCTAAGGATCACCAACATTTAGAAAGAATGGAGACTTCTTAATGAGCAGCCTAGTCTTTGGAGCGTGATATTTGATTGCCCATCGCTTCGAACATAAGTGCTTTAATGGCACGACATAATTTGGATCATGTGGAATTGTTTCCTTCTGCAATTTAGAATATAAAGAGTATGCCTGGGAAAGCACTATTGCTAGAAGGCTAGAAGAAGTATTAGTGCTGGATAATGGAAATGAATCAATTGACTCCTATATGTCTCTATAAGTGAACATAATAGGAATAATAATGAAAGCTTCAGTTTAATGAGCACCTACTATGTGCTAGACACTTTTCTGCACTCAAGATATATTATCTCAGCTAATCCTCCCAACAGCATTCTGAGGCAAGTATTATTATAGACGAGGAAACTGGCACACAGGAGTGAGCTACACTCTTAACATCACACAGCTAGAAAATGGCAGAATTGGGATGTCTGCAAAATGTGGGCTGTTGATGACAATGCTACACAATCTCCCTACACACCACTTAAATACAAGGAGGGTGAAAGAGTGACAAATTTCAAGAAGAAAGATTTGAGTCTCACACATCAGAGTACTGTTTGCTTGGAGATAACGGTGTTTTTACCTTCGCCTTAAATAAAAAATCTTTGCAATGGGTATTCTACTCATATAGCTAAGAAAAGCTAATTAGATATTTAAATTGAGTGAGACCCTTGCATAGCCCATGGAAATGGAGCATGTGTTCAAGAATGTCTGTTTAATTTGGTTAGCAGTAAAATTTTGATTGTAAGAGCATGGCTCGGGATTTGATCCATTCAGGGTCCAGTTAGTTGTGTGTTTTGTTTTGTTTTGTGTTATTTTAGTTGCCAGAGAAAAAAACATCCTGGACCCAACCACCAGCCAGGAAATGGCTTCTTATCAAACAGATCAGAGATCAAAATTATGACAGAACTGAGCAGAGTCCCTGTAGTGCAGATGATGGGTTGCTGGAGATCTTTTTATTTATGAAAGACTGCTGAAATTCTAGCAAGAAACTGTATCTCCTTGTATAGTACTCAACAGATTTCCTGAGCCAAAACAATGACTCACAAAGTATCCCTCTCTTCCCTCTCTTGGCCCCAGGACAAGGTGAGGAGAGCCTTGGTAATTTGTTTTTGTATAGCACTTCACCATGACAATGGACTCTCAGATTGTATTGGTCCTCACGCTGGCAGGGAAGGCAACAAACATGTCTTAACAGGGATAAAACTGAGACTCTTAGGGACTAGACGACTTGTCAAGTTTAGACAGCTGGTAAGTGGCAGAATTAGTTCTTGAAGTAAGCTTGAATTAGTCTTGAATTGTTTTAACTCTGAATATAGTACCTACTCAAGGATAACTTTTCTCTAGTTTGCCGGATGTATAAAAAGAGTTACTCATTCATGATTTTCTGGGGTCAGGATAGACATACTTTACTCCAACTGCCCCATCTCTGGTAGCTCTGGATTTGTCTAGTGAAGTAGAAAGGGAATTTGGGAGAAATTAACTGATTAAAAGCCCTAAATTTTTCTGACCAAGAGAATTTATATTGATTCCACCTGAGAAATGGAAATATTGTTTGCATATGTATATTGTTGGGATGTGAAAATTATGAAGTGATTTATATTAGCCAAAAGATATAGCTAAGCATATGTGCTATGAGCATAAGAGTATAAGTTCATCTTTGCAAGCTGCCTGAAGCAATGACAGAAAAGGACATTACCTAAAATATTAAATATTTTCAAGTCTGTGGCTGAAATAATAAGGAGAAAATCATCTACAATATTAAGGAAAAACATGTATAAAGACAAAGAAGCTCAGGGAAAAGAGAGAATGGGTAGGAGAGCCCTAAAGAAAGATGGGGAGAACCAGGCCCCCACCAAAATTAAGGATTTGACAGCTCGGACTGTACATTCATAGCTATCATTTCAAATGCTTGCCTAATCCCAGGTAGTGGAAGAAAAAGAGCAAATAACCTCCAAAGAGAACAGTTCTATGGGCTGCTTCCACCCTTTAATTCCCGATGAGCACCTCTACTTGTTAATTCATCCACCCAGGAGCCCTGAGAGCTGCTCTAACTTGTTACAGAATCTAAGGGGACCTCATCCTTGGAGCCAAGCTTTGGGAGAGAATGCATAATGCCTTTTTTCCTTTACCTCCACATCTTCCATTTCTGTTGCTGCTATCACTGGGTAAATAAACTTGGGTATGCACAATCGATATTTTTAAGAAGACTGATTCACAGTATAATGTGCATTGAGAGAAAGTGGAAAGGGGAACAGGGCTGTCTCTGAGGGGCACACAAAGTTTTGCTGCTTTGTCTGTGTGCTGATTACACACTGTGTTCAGTTAGGAAAAATCTATTGAGCAGTGTATTTATGATTAGGGCACTTTTCTGAATTATAAAATGTTTTTTCAATAATTTTTTTTTTTTAAAGTCTGAGTGCATTTTGCCGGGGTCCATGATTAGTAGACTTAGGGTAAACATATCTAATACCAAGCCCATGAGTTAGGACGCTGGAATTTCAAATTCAATACTTTCAGTTTTCTCAAATGCCTGAAGCAGCAGGCTTTGCTTTATTTCATATCCTCAGTAGTCAGAGTCTTGTAAACAACATAGTCTAGCACCATTCCCCTTCCCCATGGTTGCTTTATTTGAGAGAATGGTGAGAGAAAGTATCTCAAGATGACATGTTAGCCATGTAATAACCATATTTAACCAGCCCTCCTGCGTCCCAAGCAATTTAGTATTAGAGAATGTAGGTACTTTACTGAGCATTAACAGTAAATTCCAAAGTTAGAGATAAATCACAGGCAAATACTTATTTTTTCTAAATCACACCTCATTTTCCTATAAAATGAGGAGGGCTGTGCGTCAGGTGTGGGAGTAAAGTGAGCTGGCTTTGTTCCTTTTCCCTACAGCAATTTCGGTCCCGGCTTTGAGATTAGACTCTAATGATAGACTTGCTGGGTGGGCTGATCTATAAAGTAATAAAATAACCTTTATCTCTATCAATTAAACATCATAGTTTGAATGTGCAAATGTGCACACATACATACACACATACACACATGCACATTTCCCTAAAGTTTTTTGAAACCTGCTAAACGTTCAGTCACAAAACTAGTCAGGAAAGCAGAAGTTAGCTAACAATTCTTATTCCCCAAACTACACTTACATAACCAATGATCCTTCTACAGTAAAGCACAGTCAAGTGAAGTATGGCTGCCTTGTACTTTGCAGAAGAAACAAATGGAAAATAAGAGATTTGGAAGTTGAATAAAGAAGGGAAATTGAGTCAGACAAAGGCATCTTCTCTGATGTAACCCATTGTGGAGATACTGAGCCAGGTTAGGATCTGAATATCACAGTGTATGGGTTGTGGTGACAGGGAGGTAGAGGTCTGGGGATGTCATCCCTTCAAGGTAAGGGTCCACTTGTATTACGCTAGAGTGTGTTCATGCCACCCAGCTCTGAATCCCATGAAAAGAACAATTGAGCAGGGCTCAAGATACAGGTCCGTGAGATGCACTATGTGGGTTGGAGCTCCCAGCTGGAAGGTGCAAATGGACTGCCACCTCATGGTGTATTCCTACAGATAGATTGATCAACATGAGCCTAGGTAGAGGAAAGGGAGCAGGCACTGACTCCAAGTGGAATAAAACGATAAAACACTGACACTTTGAATTCACCCAGATAACCAGGGTTCAAACCCTTGTTGCATCCCTAATAAGCACTGGATAAGATGAGTGGCTATGCTATTATACCCTCATCTGTTCATGCTTTCTCATATGTTCATTAAGGAGATAGAATGCAAAACTTCAAGGTGGTTTATCATAGACCTTTTTACATAGTTAGAACCCTGTACAAGGCAGCTGTGATTGTCAAGATGCACAGGTCCAAGAACTCCCTAGAGTTATGGCCAAAAGCCCCTCCAGATGGTGACCCAGTCACATGGGCATCAGACACTCAAACTGTGGGTGGGACTGTCAGTTCCATTTAGCCCTTCAGAAACAAGCATTCAAGGCTCTGCCCACTCTCTTCCTATTTAGCTCCTCTCCAGCTGAGCAAGCCATGCCCTCCAGCTGTACTCTGCAAGTGCCTGGAACTTGAGGAGCCTTCCTTTCCTGCACCCTCTCTTTCAAGCAGCAGCACTCCATTTACCTAGACTAATAATATCTTCAGAAAGTTGTTTTACACTGGAAAGAAATAAAACCATGCATGCTTCTTATTAATATTAAAGCCACTAAGCGGGGTGGGGGTGGGGGGCTAGCTTTCAGTAGAGAGAAATTAATCAACCAAAGTGTATGTTAAGAAAAGACTAGACAAATGTAAGTGTGCACAGAGCACAATAGACTGAGACCCATCCACTCTCCACAATTTCTTCTCCCTGGCTTCATACCCAGGAGATATTTAATGAATTCTGGCTGAGATTTTTAATCTGTCCCTTACTGAATTACAATGCAAAGTATATAGTTACATGTACCAGGTTAAATAAAGACATTGATTAAAAACAACACAGAAGGATTTTCTTGAAATATAGATTCCATATTTATGGATGGAGCAAGCAATTGCCTTTTAATCTAAGGGTAAGATCTTCTCATCTTGCCCTCAGCTCTAAGACCATTTTCCTGGTCGGCTGGGTGGACATCTGAAGGCATGGTAACTGGTGGTTGGGAAGACAATGCTCATATAAAGTTGTTATATTGCATTTATACATTTTGGTCAAGCTTTCCAATCAGGTTGATATGGCATCTATATCATTATCATCCTCAACTTCCAAAAGCAATTGGCTGATGTCCTTCATCTTTGGGATAGAGTTACGAGAAGCTGCTGAGAAGTTGGTGTCTCTGGGGAAGCACCAAGGTATGCACTTTTATTGAGCTGGCCTCAAGTCAGTATACAGATAAGCCCTGGATGTCTCACCAACACAGCCAACTACCCAGGAGACCAAAAGCCTTCATACATCCAAAGTTATGATAAAAAAAAGTGGGAGCCATGATGGCTGACCATTCAAAATAAAAAATAAAAAGAACAAGCATTAAGATGGAAGACGTTTTAAAAAGAATTTTAGATGACACACAATTTTGGGGAAAGTAATGCTATCACCCTCCCCCATGTGAATGTGGACGAAGACTGGGCCACTCTCCTTAGGGAGAAGTGGGCAGCTTTTGGGAAGGCAAGGAACTTCCTGTAACAATGCATCCCATGGTATTTGGAATGACTATGAACAACAAAAAAATGTAGGAAGTCCTCAGACACATTTGTAGAACTTTGGGGATGCTCACTCCAACCGACTGCGGTCACCTTCACCATTCCAGTTTTTAAATCCTGAGTCAAGCGCCAAAAAACAAGCAAAAAAAATAACCAAAAAAAAAAAAAAGAAAAAGAAAAGGAAAAAAAAAAGACAAAGCCATGCCAATCTCATCTCGTTTTCTGTGCAAGTTACATTTTGCCAAGAAGGGGTATAACATGACTAAGTCTGCCTAGAAGCATTTGTGGTGGATGATGGAGGGGCTGGACTCCTTGTACTCCTGCTTGCTGATCCACATCTGCTGAAAGGGAGACAGCTAGGCCAGGATGGAGCTGCCAATCCACAGGGAGTACTTGGCTCAGGGAGGGGTGATGATCTTGATCTTCATCTTGTTGGGTGTCAGCACTGTGATCTTCTGCATCCTGTAGGCAATGCCTGGAAACATGGTGATCCCAGCAGACAGTACTGTGTTGGTGTAGAGATCCTTGCAGATGTCCATGTCACATTTCATGATGGAGTTGAAGGTAGTTTCATGGATGCCACAGGATTCCATGCCCAGGAAGGAAGGCTGGAAGAGGGCTTCAGGGTAGCGGAAACACTCACTGCAAATGGTGATGACCAGTCTATCAGACAGCTCATAGCTCTTCCCCAGTGAGGAGGATGAGGCAGCGGTGGCCATCTCCTGCTCCAAGTCCAGGGCGATATAGCAGAACTATACAAGGAGATACAGTTTCTTGCTAGAATTTCAGCAGTCTTTCATAAATAAAAAGATCTCCACCAACCCATCATCTGCACTACAGGAACTCTGCTCAGTTCTGTCATAATTTTGATCTCTGATCTGTTTGATAAGAAGCCATTTCCTGGCTGGTGGTTGGGTCCAGGATGTTTTTTTCTCTGGCAACTAAAATAACACAAAACAAAACAAAACACACAACTAACTGGACCCTGAAGGGATCAAATCCCGAGCCATGCTCTTACAATCAAAATTTTACTGCTAACCAAATTAAACAGATATTCTTGAACACAGGCTCCATTTCTATGGGCTATGCAAGGGTCTCACTCAATTTAAATATCTAATTAGCTTTTCTTAGTTATATGAGTAGAATACCCATTGCAAAGATTTTTTATTTAAGGTGCATAGAGTAATATGTAAAGTTCTGTGAAAGCAATATCTGAATTTATAAATTTCATACAGTGATGTGTCTGCTACTAAGTGCATTAAGAATGTTAATATTGTGGTTATAGAAAGATAAACATTATCTGGGGGATTTATAAACTTGTTAGGTTTATTTCTCTTATTTAGTCAGAAATTCCTACATCTAATTGAAATACTGGATGGAAATAGTCAAACTTAACCCTGTTACCTATGGTGCTTTGATGTTAGTTTAGCTTGCTTGGCTTAGGCCTTTCATAAATCAGTTTGAGTAAAAGAAGTTTGCTTACTATCCCTAATGTTTTGCTTTATAAAATGATTTCAAGATATTGTTTCTTTCCAAAATTTTAAATATAAGTGTATAAAGAGATTTTCTCACACACATTTTTGTCCCTTGGTTTTCCTTACTATTTTGCAAAAGAGAATGAGACGTTCTATCTTCTAAAAGCATACTCATATGTAGCTTTACTTTGAATAAACTGAATAAAAACTGATACTTAAAAGTAAAAAAAAAAGAAAAAAGCAATTGGCTGAACACCTACTGCATTCTGAATATTTTGTGGAGTGTAGGAGCTGAGTACCTGAGCAATATAAAATGTGGTCTCTATCTTGTCAAGACTTAAATTCATTGGCAAGCTTGACAAAACCCAACACAGCACGTGTGACTAGGGCATGCAAGATTTCAGTTCTAACACGTATTCTCTTTAAACTTGAGCTTCATGCGCTACTGTGGAAAGGACAGAGGGTGTTTGGACAAAGAAAACAACAGAATAAAAATGTTGCTCTCACACAGAGAAATGGTTTATTGATTGTTCTCTGATGGATAGTGTGGGAAAAGATGGTATTTAGTAAAGTACATGTAATTCTCACTATATTCTTGAGTCTACACTTGACTCTACTCCTATGAACATTTTGGTCCTTTTCCTGAAGAAGAAATAAATAAAAAATATTGGAAGAAAGGCCTTTTAGAGCAGAGATCTATTGAATATTTAGTGAAAATAATGTAAATAGCAATATATTCTGGACTTTCAACAATAATGGATTAGAAGCAGAAGTGAACTGATGGAAGTCAGCGAATGATAACAATGTCACAGCATACTTTTCTGTGAAGGGCCCAGTTTGCTTTCAACTTCATCTCATGACTTGGCCACATGATTTTAGGTACCTAATACAGTAGGCTATAAACTATGCATATTTAAAATAAGTTCACTGTATCAAGGGATAGAGTCTTAAAAACCATGTTATCTCTTTATCCTTTACCATTAGAGGCATTGCCTAATGCCATATGGCTTGTGTGTCTTTGTTCACATTTTGGTGTTAAGCTGATTTCCTAATGTGTAGAGAGCAGATTGGAGTAGAGAGACACTTAGGGCCAGTCTGCTTCCCATTCAACTTCTCAGTGAATGGTAGTAGGTTCAAAGTGGGGGAAAACACCCCCAACACAATCTAGTTCTGAAAATCTTCACATTCATGTGACTACTCTAAACTTTCCCACTTACAGAATCATTGGATTAAGGAAAATCTCTTTCAATTTTAAAATTCTCCTTGGAGGAGAGAGTTAAGGATTTATCTTTTGCATGTTTAAGGCCTGATTAGTTATCTCAACTGAGTACCTCCTGGAATATGAGTTTTGATTAAGAAGATTCTAGTAGAGGGAGGGGCAAATTTAGAACATGAGTCACTTCAGAATAGGGTCTTCAAAATGAAAGCTTTGAGGCAGTCAGGAACCAGAAAAGAAAAGGGGTGGAGAATGAGGGGAAATTGGCTCCAGAAAGTTGGTGTTAGGTTGACATTGCCATGATACACACTTTTGCTAAGAGTTCTGAGGGCACTAACTTCCAGAAGATCCATATGGAGTATCTGGTATGAAGACACCAGGCTACCTTCCCCTGATCCCTCTTCCTTGCTAACTAGGTGGTCTCTCACAACAGAGGTAAACAATGTCAAATATCTGATGGTATTTGACCTTCTTTTTTAGCAAGTGTGTCATCTAGCTCTTGCCAATGTGCCTGAGGAAAAGTCTGTTAGGAGATTTTAGAGATTTTCTTCCCTGAGAAACACTCAACCATAGTATTTATGTGAATATATGGTCTCCAGACTCAACTGAGCTTCAACCCAGTCTAAAGAGCATTTTCCTCCTGATCCTGTTCTCTTCCATTTCTCACAATGGCTACTTCACACTTTACCACTTTTCCTAAAGGCATCTCTTTCCCCACTTTTCCCACTGCCCTAATTTTCTACTTCTCAGTATAGAAAATGTTGCAGCCTATGCAGCAAAGCAGACACATCCACAGTACTTTCCCCTCCTTCTCTCCCCTCACATTTTCACATTAGATTATGCAGTTCTATATCTGAGACTAATCTCTCTCCCTGTGCTCTCTTGGTCCCATTTCTTCTCAATTTAATTATTTGTCCTTTCAAATGGCCTTTTAAAAATGCCATAGTATCTTCCATCTTAAACTAACAAAAATCCACCTTGCTCTGACTTTCCCTCTAGATATAGATTTCTCCCCTTGTATTCAATATTCTAGCTTCTCTTCTCCACTACATCTTTAAAACAACTATGGGGCAGTTAATGATTTTTATTGTTGAGGAAGTGAAGAAATTTTAGTCTTTAAGGTGTTTGAGGTTTCTGGAACAGTTGACTAGTTGGTCACCTTCTCCTTGAAACTCCCTTATATCTTAGCTTTCTACATCATGTCTTCTGATTTTCTTCATTTTCTATACTTGGGTTCCTCTGTACATCCTAATTTCCGTATTTTCCTTTTTTCCCTCTTTTTTTAGTATGTGTTCTTCCTGGGTGATCTCATTAAGTGCCATTATTTCATCTGTTATCTTCAAGTCAGTGATTCTCCAAACTCTAAATTCATCACAGCCTTATTCCCTGTATAGTTGCCTTAATGCAACTCAAAACCAACATTTCCAAACTTCAATTTATCATCTTTTTCCTTTCACAAAGCCTCCTACTCTTCCCATGTTCTTTATTTGAGAAAAATACAGAACTTTTCCCTAAATTGCCCAAGCCATAAATATGAGACTTCTGCTTCCACTTCATTTATCCACAAAGTTACCAATTCCTTTCAGTTATTATGGTTTTAAGCTGTATGTAACCTCCAAAAAAAAAACCATGTTCTTAAATTTAAGCCCTCTTCTGGGTGTAAACTCCTTGTAAGTAGGATCTTTATATGAGGTTACTTCGGTTAGGTGTGTCCCACTTCAATAAGAATGGGTTATGATCTTATTACTGGAGTCCTTTATAAGAGGAATGAAATTCAGACAAGTGGGAGAGAAAGCCATGGGATGCAAGAGGCTGAAGGTCAAAGGGACCCAGAAAGGAAGGGCGAGACCAGGAGAGGCAGCCATGTGTATTGCCATGTGACAGAGGAGCCCAGGACCAAGGATTACTGGCAGCCAGCCCAGAACACCACAGTCTGTCAGGAAGAAAGCATCGCCTTTATGATGCCTTGATTTGGACATTATCTTAGCCTCAAAACCATAAGCCAATGATTTCCCACTGTTTAGGCCAACCCATTGCATGGTATTTGCTTCAGCAGCCAAGGAAACTAAACCAGATTTTGGTACCAGAAGTGGGTTACTACTATTGAGAATACCAAAAATATGGAAACAGCTTTGGATTTGGGTGATGGGTAGAGGCTGGAAGAGTTTTGAGGTGCTTGATAGAAAAGGCCTAGATTGTTTGCAGGGACTGTTGGTAGAAATATAGATGCTAAAGTTACTTCCAGTGAGGACAGATGAAAGTGATGAATGTGTTATTGGAAACTGCAGGCAAGGTGATACTTGTTTTAAAGTGGCAGAGAACTTGGAGAAATTAAGTTCTATGTTGGATAGAAGGCAGAACTTGAAAGTGATGAATTCAGATATTTAGCTGAAGAGATTTTGAAGCTAAATGTAGAAAGTGCAGCCTGCTTTGTCCTTGCAGCTTATAGAAAAATGCAAGAGGAAAGAGAGAAGCTGATAACTGAACTCCTGGGCCCAAAGAAACCAGAAAATGATGATTTGGAAAATTCTGAACTTCCAGAAATCAATTCCCCAGAGAACAGTGTTTCATGTGAGGATTTAACTGAACATGGAATAGTCAGCAATTTCCATGGAAGTCAGAATTACAAATGCAGTTACCAGGGAAGGATCTGTGGAAAGTTCTTTGGTCTGATGGTTTGGACCCCTGTGTACCACATGCAAAACAAGTTTTGTGTGTTATCTATATGAATGGAGCCACTGCCAGCCTGGAATGAAAGGGACAAGGAGGGACAAATTGAAGGAAAAATCATTTCAAGGGCAGATTCATGGAAGCTGAGGTCTTGACCAAAGACATCTTCTCAGGCCAAGAGAGCAGACTCACCCATATGTGTGGACAGTGTGAATCTGCCCCTGCTGTTGGAGATGATGGAGCTTTTGCCCCATTGTCCATAAAGAGAGCTGCCACCATGGTGCTCAGAGAGGGTGGGGCCCTGCCCCAGAATTTTTGGAGAGCTTGGCTGCCATCTAGATGCTTGGAGATGGCTGAGCCTTTATCCCGGTGTTTGAGGAGAGGAGAGCATGGCCACTGGGAAAGCCCTTGGAAGGGGTGGGACTGCTGCTGCACCAAGCCCAGAGGACAAAACATCATTAGACTGATGACTCTAAGACCATGAAATCTAATGGAGAATGCTCTGCAGGGTTTCAGCATTGTTTAGGACCTGTGACCTCTGTTTTCTTTCCATCCCCAGGAAAAAAACATGTTCTTAAATTTAATCCACTCTTGTGGTTTTAAGTAGGACCTTTTGATAAGGTTACTTCAGTTATGGTGTGTCTCACCTTAATCAGGATGGGTCTTGATCCTATTACTGGAGTCCTTTATAAGATAATGAAATCCATACAGAAAGAAGCCCACAGTAGAAGGAGGCTGGACATTGACAGAACATGGAAGAGAAGAGAGAAACCAGAAGATGCTACCATGCACCTTGCCATGTGACAAAGGAACCAAGGATTGCCAGTAACCAGTCTTCGGGGAGAAAGCATCACCTTGATAATGCCTTGATTTGGACTTTATCCCAGCCTCAAAGGGTGAGTAAATAAATTCCCATCATTTAACCCAACCCATTTCATAGTATATGTTTGAGCAGCCTTGGAAACTAAAACATTTAGATAATTTACAGACTCTTAAGTCTGAGTTTTTCTGCAAATGTCATAGAAGAAGCTTGTATAGTATCTCCTGGATTTACTGCAACAATGCTCTGAATCAAATTTCTTTCTCATGTATGCATCTAGCCTACTCCAGTCTATTCATTTCAGTTTAGGCAGTGAGATCCCTCTTAAGACAAAAAATATGTAACACCTTCCCTTAATCATTTTTTTGTGACCTCATAGCCTATAGGATATAATCTAAATTTTTGCATTTAAGACCTTTGTGAATAACTCCTATTTTGCTCTCCCAATTCATCTTATGCCACTCCTGTCTTTCATCTTTGGCTTTAACCATGTTAAGTATTTCCCAAGTCTACTTAGGCTATTACACATCTCAGGAGCTTCTCACCTGCTATTCCAATGTATGGGAAGCTCTTTGCCTATGAGATACAAATAAAGATTGGATTGTCAAGTCAGATTCACAAAAATCAGTGATCTTACCAGGTAACAAGCTTTACCAATAATTTCAAGGGCACAAGTAATTGTAAAGTATTGGCAAAACAGGCAGATCTGAAAACATGTTTGTTGCACCCAAGGTCGTTTCTTGTAACATAGGGATGTGTTCTGGCCTATTTATCACGTAAGATCTCTAATTATCCCAAATTTCCCCAAAAGGAAGCTTTTTGGTCATGAAATATCTCCATTTTCTATTCCAATAATTACATAGCTTACATGAAACTTTCTAGGGTGTAAATTCATAGGAACCAAGTTGGTTTACGACAAGCAATACTACAGAGAACGGGTGCATCCCGATAAAACTATTCCATTAATGAGGATCCTCTGCTAGTAAATACCATTAATGAGTTTTCTAGGAGGTTTATTGTTTAACATGTGTATGTGGGGATTCAACAGTGTCATATTTCTTTCTTTTCTGGTAATTCCTGGGTAAAGACAGAGTGAATTTCAAGTCTAAGGCTAACTGTCTTCCCCAACCCAGTTCAGACCAGTATATATTCCATTTGCCCTTTTGGCCTCTATTAAATTGTTGTCACCTCTTTCAGAACGTATTTCTTAATCTCCCAATCTCCTAACTCCTAAGAAACTTATTGTCTCTTTTACAATCCCACTATTTCCCCCTTCCTTTTTCATAGTATTATTGACATATTTCACACACCATAAAATTCCCCCATATAATTATACGGTTGAGTGGTTTTTAGTATATTCATGAAGTTGTGCAACTATCAATTGATTTTAGAACATTTTCATCACTCCAGAAAGAAACCACATACATCTTTGCAATGATTCCCATTCACGCTTCTTCTTCCAACACTCCCTCCCCCATCCTGCCCCAATACTAGGTGGCAATCACTAATCTATTGTCTATATCTATGGATTAGCCTATTAAGGACATTTCACATAAACAGACTCATACTTTCCAGTCTACCAGGTTCCCCTACAGCTTTAAGACTAAAGACTGTAGCATTGCCCCAATACAACCCAGAGTAATTTGGGTAGAGGATAAAAAGTATTTGCAAAACCCCCTTGAGGGACTGGGGGAAAATGCAGAAATATAAAACCCTCCCAGCTGGGGAATTCCTGATATTTTCACAAGAACTGGGGACTACAGCTTAGTAGGCCAAGACCTCAGTCTTGGGGATTGCCCTTATGAAGCTTCTAACTGCAAAGGAGAGGCTAAGCCTACTCATAATTTTGCCTTAGAGTCACCTCCAGAGTGTCTCTTTTGTTGCTTAGATGTGGCCTCTCTCTCTAAGCCAACTTGGCAGGTAAACTCACTGTCCTATCTTCCTACATGGGACATGATTCCCAGGGATGTAAATCTCCCTGGCAATGTGGGTTGAGACTCCCAGGGATGAGCCTGGACCCTGCTTCATGTGATTGAGAAAGACATCTGGATCAAAAAGGAGAAGAGAAATGACGCAAAATAAAGCTGCAGTGGCTGAGAGATTTCAAATGAAGTTGAGAGTTCATTCTGGAAATAACTCTTATTCATTATATGGATATCCCTCTTTAGTTTTTAGTTTATCATAATAGTTAGAAGGAAATATCTGAAACTGTTGAGCTGCAATCCAGTATCCCTGATTCTTGAAGGTGAGCATATAACTATATGGCTTATATGGTGTGACCATCTGATTGTGAAAACCTATGTCTCACACTCCTTTTACCCAGTGTATGGACAAATGAGTAGAAAAATGGGGACAAAAAGTAAGTGACTAATATGGGGGAGGAGGGCTATGGGATATTTTGAATCTACTTTTTACTTTTACTTTTATTTTTATTTTTTTGAGTAATGAAAATGTTCAAAAATTGATTGTGGTGATGAATTCACAACTATATGATGATACCATGAACAACTGTTTTACACTCTGGATGATTGGTATGTGAATATATTCCAATGAAAAATGGTAAAGAAAGAGAAAGAGAATTAAGCACTGAGATGAGAAAAAGGAATAAAAAAAGACTATGGCACTGTACTTTCCAGAATTTCCAGACTGTTGGCCTACTCTACAAATTTTGGACTTGTCAGGCTTTTGCAATTGCATGAGCCAATTCTCTGGAAATCCCTGGCTGATACATTGCCCTGGGGATGACAATTAGTGTCCTAACTTAAAACACAATAATCAGATTAATGCTAACTTCATTTCAACATCAAAAACTTTACTTTGATATATATTACCTCTTCATTCCTTTGTACTATTATTTTCATACAAATCACATATTTATGCATTATAAGCCTATTGGCACTGTTTTATTATTGCTTTATTCACTTGTCTTTTAGAATGCATAAGAAAAGAGTTACAAAAAAGTTTATATTGTCTTTCATTTTACCTATATCACTACTCTTACCTCTGTTCTCCGTTGCTTCATGTAAATTTGAGTTACTGTCTGGAGCCCTTTCATTTTAGCCTAAAGGATACCTTTAATAATTATTGTAGGTCAATTCAGATGCTGAGAAATTCTTTCAGTTTTTATCTGGAATGTTTTAATTTCTCCATTTGTAAGGGAGAGTTTTATAGAATATAGGTGCTCAGTTGACAGTCTTTCTTTCAGCAATTTGAAATGCATGCCTCTGTCTTCTGTCCTCCATGGTTTCTGATGTGAAGTCAACTGTTAATCTTATCAAGGATAGCTTATAGATGATAAGTCATTTTTCTCTTTCTGCTCTCAAAATTTTTTCTTTGTGTTTAATTTTTGTCAATTTGACTATGATATGTCTAGGAATGGAACACTTTGGGTTTATTCTGCTTGGAGTTCTTTGGGCTTTTTGAATGTTTAGATTAATATTTTAATCAAATTTGGGGATTTTTAAGTAATTATTTCTTTAATTTTTTTTCTGCCCACTTTTTCTTTTCCCCTTCTGAGACTTCCACTGTTCCTTTTTTGTTACACTTGACGGTGCCCTTTATGTTTCTATGGCACTGTCCATTTTTCTTCCTTCTTTGCTCTTTCTGCTCTTCAGATAGGGAAATCTTGGTTTTTTCATATTTTCATATTTTCTGATTCTTTGTTCTGCCATCTCATATCTGTAGCTTAGCCAACCTAGTGAATTTTTCATTTCAGTTATTGTACTTTTCAATTCCAGAAGTCTTTTTTCTTTCTTTTTAATATTTTCTATCTGTGGATTGTTATTTTCTATTTGTGAGATATCATTGTCACATTTTCCTTTAATTTTTAGGCATTTTTCCTTTAGTTATTTTAACATAGTTATACTATCTAACTTAAAATATTTGTTCACAAATTCCAAAATCTGGGCCCCTTTGAGGACATTTTCTGTGAGCTGAATTTATTTCCTGTGTATGTGTCATACTTTCCAGTTTCTTTGCCTGAGTCATAGTTTTTGTTGCTGAAGCTTGCCATATTATGTAATATATTGAAAACCTATGGTATCAGATGCCTCCATTTCCAATGTTTGTCTTTGTTTATGGTTTGTTGTTGCTGTTATTTATTTATTTATTTATTTTTGCTACTTATTTGTTCTATACTTTCTTGGACTAAATCTGTAGAGTTTTAATTCCTTGCAGTGTGTTGTCATTGAATTATCTGACAACTTTTTAAATATTAAGTTCTAGTTTTTATTTCTAAACCTGACTTGCTAAGGGTTACACATTGGCTAATATTATTTAGAAGCCAGCCAATGATTGTTCACAAGGTTTCCTTAAATGCCATGCCTATGTTCCTTTCACCTTTTTCCAAAGGGATCTGGATAAGAAGACACACCTTCAAACTTTAGGTAGAAGTTTCCTTTTACTTACCTTTCCTTTAGGCTTAGCTTTCACTTTTCTCATGTGCAGGGCCTCAAGGTCAGCCAGAATTGGGTACTGTTGCCATATCCTTTCCTGGGCATACACACAGTCATGGACAGATTCTTTAGATCCCCAGGGTTATACAGGAGATTTAAAAAATTCCGTATATTTGTGTGGTTCTCAAAGGTTTCCCTTTAAATTATCAGAAAGGCTCTTGTTTGTCTCAGCTGAAATTATAGTCTTAGATAGTTGGGATTTTACCAGCAGTTTTCTATCATTGCAGTAATACTTTGGATATGAGTTTCCCTTATCACCATCTGAGCTGTGCTCCAAGTCACATAAAATAGCCATCACACTTTTTTTCCCAGGCAACTGCAAATTTGGGCAAAACATTGATGTGTTCTAAGGGCCATGCTTTTAAGGAAGTTCCAAAAAGTGTCAGATCTCTCTACTGTCTGCAGTGCTCCTGGCTTTTGGTTACTAAATCATTGAGCTGGTTAGGGAGGGGGATGGAAACAGCCCCAAGTAAAATGCCATGAACACTACTGTCATCACATTTCAGTAATTTCTCTTGTATAGGTGATTTTCAGCCCTTTCTGTGGCTTTTGTTATTTGTCAGAGTTCTGAAATGGTTGACTATAAGTCTTACCTGTACGTTCATTGTTTCAGAGGGACAGCAAGTTCACTGAGGTTCTCACTATTCCAGTAGTCAATTCCTGTATCATTCTTTTACCTCTGTGGTAGGCAAAATAATGACCCCCCAAAAATGTCCTCATCCTAATTTCTGGAGCCTGTAAAATATTACCTTACATGACAAAGGAACTTTGTAGGTGTGCTTAAATTAAGGGTTTTGAGATGAGGTTATCCTTTTTCATCTGGGTGGGCTTGATGTAATCACAAGGGTCCCTGTAAGAGGGAGTAGGTATGTGAGAATCAAAGAAGGTTCTATAACAAGATACAAGAGTGAGAGTCAGAGATATACTGGAAGGTGCTGCTGTCTTTGAAGATGAGTGAGGGACCAGGAGCCAAAGAATACAGGCAGCCTCTACAAGAAGGAAAAGGCAATGAAACAAAATTTTCCCTAAAGCCTCCAAAAGGAAGACAGCCCTGGTGGCACCATGATTTTCACTCAGTGAAACCCAGTTCAGACTTCTGACTGCCAGAACTAAAATATGTTGTGTTGTTACAACTCATGAATAGATGTGACTGCTGTAAGAGCTTATAATCTAGGGACCTTTACCATAAGTCTTCCCCTGATAACCTATACTCTTAGTTTCAATTCTCAGAGTTTGGACATTAAAGTTAGTCCATATTGGTAAGGCATTATAATATTTTTATTTTTGATTCTGGCTTATTTCTCTCAACATACTGCCCTCAAGTTCCATTCACCTAGTTACATACCTCCCAACTTCATTACTTCTTGCTGCCACTCAGTATTCCATTGTATGCGTACACCACAGTTCACCATTCCGTTTATCAGTCAATGTACCCTCCATCCATTGTGAATCGTGAATTCTACTACCATAAACAGCAGAGTGCAGTTCCCATTCATGTCCCTGCTCTCAGTTCTTCCAAGTACGTACTCAATAACAGGTTGCAGGACCATATAGTAACCCCATAGTTAGCTTCCTGTGGAACCACCACACTGCCCTCCAGCTAGGCTGCACCATTCTACTTCCCTACCAACAGGGAATAGGTATATCCTTTTATCCACATTTTCTCCATTATTTGTATCCCTCTGTTTATTTTTTAAACAGTTTTATTCACACACCATACAATCCACTCTAAGTAAACAGCCAATGATTCCCTGTATAATCACATAATTATGCATTCAGCACCGCAATCTATATGAGGACATTTCCATTTCTTCCCCAAAGAAAGAGGAAAAGGATAAAAAAAAATGAAGAATAAAAATACAAAAGATACAATGAAAACAAAATACAATGAAAAGGTCAGACAACACCACCACCGCTAAGAATACCATACCACTCCCTTATATCCCCTCTTATAGACATTTAGCTTTGGTATATTGCCTTTGTTACAATTAATGGAAGCATCTTGCAACATTACCATTAACTATAGAATCTAATTTTCATTGATTCTATTTTTTCCCTAAACCGTCCAGTTTTCAACATCTTGCAATGTTGACATTCATTTGGTTCTCCCTCATTTAAAACATTCTTATATTTGTACATTTAATCACCCTCATTGACCGCTCTAGGTTTCACTAAGTTATACAATCCCAGTCTTTATCTTCTATCTTCTATCTTTCCTTCTAGTGTCATACATGCCCTTAGCCTTCCTCTTTCAACCACACTCACACTCATCTTTGTTCAGAGTGCTTACAGTATTGTGTTGCCATCACACACTGTTATGCTATCAATTCCATTTCTGGATCTATACAAACAATCTTGTTGAACCTTCTGTACACTTTCAGCATCAAATGCCAGTCTCTAACCTCTATCTCCTGATAACCTGTGTTCTCAACTCTCAAATTTCACTCATCAATATTAGTCCATATTATTGAGACCATACAGTATTCATCCTTTTGTTTCTGGCTAATTTCACTCAATGTAATGTCTACTGTCTACCATTGTATCTTTTGGATTTTATATGTCATATCTTATTTTATTTTATTTTTCCTCTCTCTCTCTCTTTTACCCTTAATGATAGTCTTAATTTCTACTCTCTTCTCCAAACATTTCTCTTCTGTTTTTTTTCCTATCTGCCTGTAGTATTTAGTGTTTCTTGTAGAGCAGGTATCTTGTTCACAAACTCTTTCAGTGTCTGTTTGTCCAAAAATATTTAAACTCTCCCTCATTTTTGAAGGACAGTTTTGCCAGATATAGATTTCTTGGTTGGCAGTTTTTCTCTTTCAGTATCATAAATATATCTTACCATTGCCTTCTTGCCTCTATGGTTTATACTGAAAAATCTGCACATAGTCTTATTGAGCTTCCTTTGTATGTGATGATCACTTTTCTATTGCTGCTTTCAGAATTCTCTCTTTGACATTTGATAATTTGATTAGTAAGTTTCTTGAGTCAGTCTACTTGTATCTATTCTATTTGTGGTATGCTGTGTTTTGTGGATCTGTAATTTTACTTCTTTCAGAACATGTGGGAAATTTTCAGTGATTATTTCCTCCATTATTCTTTCTGCCCCTTTTCCCTTCTATTCTCCTTCTGGGATACCTATGACACTTATATTCATGTGCTTCATTTTGTCATTCAATTCCCTGAGACCCTGCTCATATTTTTCCATTCTTTTTCCTATCTTTTCTTTTGTATGTAAGATTCAGATATCCTGACCTGTAGTTCAGTCATCCCTTCTTCTGCTTCTTCAAATCTGTTGTTGCATGTCTCCATTTTGTTTTCATCTCTTCTATTATGACTTTCATTCCCATAAGTTCTTTCAATTGTTTTTTCAAACTGCTGAGTTCTTCCTAATGTTTGCCCAATGTCTTCTTTATGTCCTTCTTCTCTTTTGCCATATCTTCCCTCAACTCACTGATTTGATTTTTGAATTGATTTCGCATGTTAGTTTGAAGATCTTTAATTAGTTGTTTCAATTCCTGTATCTCATTTGAAGTGTAAGTTTCTTCCTTTGACTGGGCCATATCTTCATTTTTCCTAGTGTGATTCATGATTTTTTGTTGTCTAGGTATCTGGTTTCCTTCATTACTCCAATCAGATTTTCATAGATCAGGCAGGCCCAGGTCTCAGGAGGAGGCTGTATTCAGTATCAGGTTTCCCTGAGGGTGAGACCTAGCAGATTTTCAGACTTTCCTGTGAGGCCTCTAGTCTCTGAGATTTTCCTATCCTGCCCAGCAGCTGGTGCCTTTCAGCCCACAGCTCCCCATTGGCATAAAGAGATGTGGTGCATTTAATTCTCAGTGGGCTCTGTACTGGCCAGTGGCTGAGGGTGTCGGAAGTCAAGCTTAAGCTCTTTCTGTTCCCCCAGACCCAGGCCCTGGGGTCTGAATTCTCTGAGGGAGGGCCAGCACTTGAGCTGGGCCCTGTCCCTTTTCTTAGGTAAGATAAGCTCCTTAGGGAGTTATTTCCTACACTTGAGTTTTTCCCTTGACTCTCTGATTATCTTAACTCCACCCTTGCCTGGGTCAGTGCTGACAATTGAAAATGCCTGAGATTTCCTCTATTGAGCTACTTGGAATGAGAGGAAAAAAAGGAAAGAAGAAAGACCTCTTTTCAGAGCCAGACCCCATCCATCCCATTCACCAGGCAAGAACTGGAGTTGGTACCTGGTTCTGTGTGCCCCTTTTCTTGGGACACAGCTCTTTCCTAATTTTCTGAGCTCAGCAGACTACAAGAGCCTCTATTTTTATTTATTTATGTATTTTTTCCATCATCCCCCACCTAGGGGGCTAACTGAATTCCACACCTATTTGATTTTCTTTTGTTGAACCACCCTTGCATACCTGGAATAAGTCCCACCTCATCATGGTGTATAATTATTTTAGTGCACTGTTAGATTTAGTTTGCTAGTATTTTGTTGAGGGTTTTTGAATCTATATTCATAAAGGATATTCATCTGTATTTTCTTTTCTTGTAGAAACTTTATGTGGCTTTTGTATTAGAGTAATATTTGCTACATAAAACGATATAGGAAGTGCTCTCTCCTCTTCAATTTTTTGGATGCATTTGAGAAGGATTGGTTTTAATTCTTCTTAGAAGGTTTGGTAAAATTCACCAGTGACTCCATCTGGTCCTAAGCTTTTCTTTGTTAGCAGGTTTTTGTTTTGTTTTGTTTTGTTTTGTTTTAAATCATGAATTGAATCTTTTTACTTGTTATTGGTTTGTTGTGATCCTCTACGTATTATCAAGTCAGCTTGGGTAATTGATATGTTTCCAGGAATTTGTCCATTTCATCTATGTTATGTAATTCGTTGGTCTACACTTGTTCATAGTATCCTCTTATAATCCTTTTTTTTTCTGTGATGTCAGTAGTAACATCTCCCCCATTCATTTCCAATTTTTGTAACTTAGGTCTCTTCTTTTTCTTTGCCAGTTTAGCTAATGGTTTAAGAATTTTATTGAACTCCTCAAAGAGCCAACAATTGATTTTGTTTATTCTCTATTATTTTTTATTCTCTTTTTCATTTATCTATGCTTTAAATGTTACTTACTACCTTCCTTCTACTCTCTATGGTTTTAGTTTTCTCTTCTTTATCTAGATCTTCCAGTTGTGAGGTTAGGTTTCTGATTTGATATCCTTCTTCTTTTTTAATGTAGGAATTTAGAGCTACAAATTTCCTCTCAGCATTGCCTTTGTTGCAGCCCAAGTTTTGGTAAGTTGTGTCCTCATTTCATTTGCTTCAAGACATTTCTAATCTCTCAATCTACAACATTTAATCCAGAATATTAGCTTAGTGGGCCAATATAAAAAAAATCAGCCTGCCACATCTTTATGGTCACTCTACCATTATTCCACACCCTTAATATCCATCCCCACACAAATTCCCCTGATTTATGTGTATATAAATTAGAAAAAGCATGAAGTACTTTGGAGTATAGCACACTTCCTCATGGGTCACACTTTATAATTTACCTTTCAAGGCTTATTGCAACTTCAGTCTAGTTAGAAGTCTGGAAGAAAAGTAGGGTTGTTGAGTGGTTCATGAGAGGAATCAGCAGTGTCTTACAAACCAATTACCTCAGGACATTCTATTACAGTTTCATCTGGTATAACGTGGTTAAACTCTTCAGATGGAGGTGGGAGGGCTGTTTCACAAGGGAGGCAATTACAGGTTTCTCAAGTCAGCAGGGTTAATCTCTTCAAGTGGAAGTAGGATGGTTGATTCTTCAGGGTGGAATGGAGGTTGTGTGGCTCATTCCTCAGGGCAAACCATTACAGGTTTATCTGGAAAAGACTCACTAAAATATAGTATATCAGTGTCCCTGCCATCATCATTATCAGACCATATGTCCCCACTCCATTTTTCAGGAACCCGTTTCTTCCCCATCAATGCCCTCATTTCAAAAGTAGATACCCCTGTGAACAGTTGATTGTATATCATGGATGATTGTATGGTATGTGAATATATTTCAATAAAACTGAATTAAAAAAAAAAAGCAGATACCCCACAATGTTGGGAATTCAATTATGGTTGGATTTCAACCACTCACACAAGGAGACTCTGTGTCTGGTTTGCAGAGATCTCGAGTCTATAGCTCCAAGAAATAAGTTTCTTTCAGCACACATATAGAAACTTTCATGCCCTTCATGCAGCATTTGAGCTGGGAATTTGAAGACTCAAGCTCATCCTCTTCTTTAAAACAATGGTATCCAGTATATTTAGGAACAACCAGGAAACACCTTTCTGTTTTTAATTCCGTGAAACTCTGTTACAGTATCAAATGCACTCTGATCCAGAACATTGCTTCTTATAAGCATTTGAATAGCAATATCCAATGATGGTATTTTGCACACTTCTTTTGCCAGTCCACATCATGGATAAGTGCCATCTGGTTCACTGGAAATAGGGTCTTTAGTGGCTTTGAATTTAATCATATGAGAGAACAAATTTGAAAATCCTCAGAACCTACTCAGAAATCTCATCTGTAAGATTCTATTTTTCAGTGACCACTCCCAGTGCCAAAATCTGTATCAGTTAGTGTTCAACAGGGAAACAGAACCAACAGTATATACATATGTGTGTGTTTGTATGTAAATATTATGAGATTTAGTATAGGAATTGGCTCACTTTACCATTGAGATTGGCAAATCCAAATTCTGTAGGGCAGCTTGTTAGTGGGAAAATTCAATGAAGGATTCAATGAATTCCCCAGGAGAAGCTGGCTGGCTGAAGTAGAGGTAGAAATTCTTCTTTCTGACTGCTGAAATCATCACTACTTCCTTTCATAACTTCAACTAATTGGATGATACGTCTCTCATTGCTGAAGGCAATCTCCTTTGATCATTGCAGATGCTATCAATGCAAACAACTGACTAATGATTTAAATCTGCAGAACACTCTCTTGGTAAAAATCAGGCCAGTACTTGCTTGACCAAACTGGATGCCATAACCTTGCCAAGTTAGTTCATGAACTAAGCCCTCACACCATCTATTTCTATTTTCCTGAGAGTTTTATCAGGAATGGGTGCCAAATTTTGCTAAGTAATTTTCCTTAATCAATTAGTGTTGGCATGTTGATTTTTCTTCTTTAGCATGTTACTATGGTGGATTGCACTGACTGATTTTCAATTACTGAATCAGCTTTGCTTTCCTGGAATAAACCCTGCTTGGCCATGGAGTATAAATCTTTTTCATACATTGCTGAATTCAGTTTGCTAATATTAAAAAAAGGATTTTTTGTATCTATATTCATGAGGGATATTGGTCTGCAACTTTATTTTTTTGTACTCACTTTTTCTGGTTTTTGTTTTAACATAACCTTAGTTTAATAAAATGAATTGGAAAGTATCCTCTCCTCTTCAATTTCCAGAAAAGGCTATGAGAATTGGTGTTAATTCTTCTTCAAACATTTGGTAGAATTCTACAGTGAAACAATCTGTAACTGCCAAGACTGAGAACATTTTTTGAAGTACTTCAGTTACGAATTCAATTTTCATAACAGTTATATGGTTAGTCAAATTATCTATTTCATTTGGGTAAATTTTGTTTGTGTTTTTAAAGGAAGTAATCCAATTTATTTAAATTATCAGGCATGTATTTAGAGTTGTTCATAGTATTCCTTCTATTTTACTTTTGATGTCTGAAGGGTATATGTTGATATCCTTTATTTCATTTGTAATATTGGTAATTTATTTCTTATCCTTTTTTTCTTTGTCAATCTTGCTAGCTCTGTGAATCTTATTCAAAGCACTGTGTTTTGCTGATTTTGTTTTCAATGTCGTTTATTTCTGTTATATTTTTTCTTCTGTATACTTGATTTGGGCTTATTTTGCTCTTCTTTTCTCTATCTTATTCAGGTGTGATCTTAGATTATTGATTTGCGATGTTCTTCTTTTCTACTCTCTGCATTTAATGTTATAAGTTTCCCTCTCAGTATTGCTTTACATATCTTCCACAAATTTTGATACAATATTTTTTCATATTATTCAGTTCAATGTATTTTTTAAATTCCCTTGTGAGTTGTTTTTTCATCCATGGAGTATTTAAAAATGTGTTGTTTAGTTTCCAAGCATTTGTAGATTTTTCTTTTATTTTTCTGTTATTGATTTCTAGTTTTATTCCATTGTGATCTGAGAATACATTCTGTATGATTTAACTCTTATAAATATGCTGGTGTTTGTTTTATTGTCCAAGATACAGTTCATTTTGCTATAGATTCCACAGACACTTGAAATAAATATGTATGCTATGGTTGTTGGGTGAAGTGTCCTACAAATGTCAATTAGGTATTTGTTTGATGGTGTTGAATTATTCTGTATATTTGCTGATTTTCTGTCTAGGTTTTCTATCAATTGCAGAGAGAAGAGTGTTGATGTTTCCAATTAAATTTGTGGATTTTTTTATTTCTCCTATCAGTTCTATCAGTTTTTGTTTCACATATTTTGCAGGTTTGCTTTTTAGGTGCATATATATTTAAGATTGTTACTTTTTTTGGTGGATTGACACATTTATCATTATAGTATATCCCCATTTGTGTCTAGAAATTTTCTTTGCTCTAAAGTCTATTTTATCTGTTGTTAATAGAGCTATTAAGACATTCTTTTAATTAATAGTTGCATGATATATATTCTGCCATCCTTTTACTTTCAACCTGTTTATATTGCTATATATATTTGCTGCTTATTGTAGACAGCATATAGTTTGGTTAGATTTTTAATCCAGTCTCTTAACTTCTATCTTTTCATGATGTATTTATATCATTGGTATTTAATATAATTTTTGATATGTTTTAACTTACATCTGCCATTTTTTTTTGTTTGTCCTGTTTTTTGATTCTATGTTTAATTTTTGTTGAATATGTGAGAGTTACATGAACACTTTTCAATATTCCATTTTGATGTATCTGTAATGGTTTTGAGCATTTTTAGTGGTTGCTCTAGGTATTACATTATACAAAAATAACATCACAATATCTTTATGTACCTATTTAATTAGTTGGAATGAAGTATAGAAAACATACATCTCTGTGTCATCTACTCTCCCTCATTTATAATATTACTTTCTAAATATTTCATTTGCCTATATTTTAATACTACAATCAGATGTGTTATAATTTTTGCTTCAAGCATTAAACATAATTTAGGAAACTGAAGTGGAGAAAGAAAAAGTATAGTATTTGCCCTTATTTTTTGCTTACCCTGTTCTTTCTTCCTTTCTGGTGTTCCAGAATTCCTTCTCTTATTATCTATTTTCTGTTTAGAGAAGTTGCTTTAATCATTCTTTTTGGGTAGAGCTTTTAGCAACAATTTCTTTTTATTTTCCTTTATCTGAAATGTCTCGATTTCCCCATATTTACTGAAGGATTCATTTTTCTTTGGGGATAGGATGGTTATTTTCTTTCATCACTTGAAAATTATGGTGCCACTTCTTACTGGCTTTCATAGTTTCTGATGAGAAATCCACTGTCATTCAAATTATTTTTGCTTCATATTGCAAGGTTTGTTTCTCTCCGTATATTTTCAAGATTTTCTTTTTCTTTTTCTTTTTAGTTTTTAATAGTTCAACTATGATGTGTGTTGGCACAGATTTTTTTGGCTTTGTCCTATTTGGGGTTTGTGCTGCTTCTGAAATCTGTAGATTTATGTGTCTTGACAAATTTGGGAAGTTCTCAGCATTATTTCTTCAAATCAAATAGTTTCCAGTCCTGCCATCTTTATTTTATACTTCCAGGACTAGAGGACATGAATATTAGATCTTTTGTTATATTCCACAGAACTTATGCCTTAAAATTATTTTTCAGTCTATTTTCCCACTATTGTTCAGATTGGGTAATTTCTTTTGTTCTCTCTTCCCATTCACTGATTATTTCCTTTATCTCCATTCTGCTGTTGGGCCCATTCCCTGAACTTTTGCTTTTTAGTTATTATGTTTTCCGCTTCTAAAATTACTGTTTTTTCTTCTAGTTCTGCATTGGGACTTTCTTCTCTTCACTTTTTTCAATTTTGTTTGTAATAGCTCCCTTAAGCTTTTAATGATGACTATTTTAAAGTCTTTGCCATGTAATTCTAACATCTCTGCCATCTTGGTGTTGGCATCTATTGATTGATTGTCTTTTTATCAATTTTGAGATCTTTCTGCTTCTTGGTACTACAAGTGTTTTAAGATTGAAACCTGGAGATGTGTGTATTATGTTGACTCTCTGGATCTTATTTAAACTTCTGCTTTAGCTACCTTCCTCACTCTACCAGAGGTAGAGGAGGTGCTGCCTTCTTACTACCAGATGGACCTGGAAGTCCAGATTTCCATAAGCTCTCCCTGTCACTTGAGAGGGTGACTCCTCATTATTGCTGAGCAGGGTAGGGGTTCTGGCTCCCTATGTGGTTTCCACTGACATTGCAGTGGATGTGACTTTGTTATCACTGGGCTATTATGAAAGCCCTGACTCTCCAGTAGTCCATTCTCCCCTTTTGGACTGATGGCACTGCAAGGATTGGGGTGTCTCATTAACAGCTGGTAGAGATGAAAGTCATAGCTTTGAACATGGCCTTCTCTGTCCAACCCCAGCAGGTGTGTTGCAGTGCCCCATTGAATCCTTGCAAGTAAAGAAGTCTAGGCTCCCTATTGGCCTTTGCTAGCACAAGTGGTGGGGGGCTGTAGTTTTTCTGTTGGGTTTGTCTGGGATAGAGGAGTTATTATCTAAAAGTTGCCTGTCTTGTTAGACTGACCCTTTCCTGTTCTTTTGCTACAGAAAGTTTTTTTATGGGGATTTTTCATCTGTGCCTGTTGGCATTTCCATGTTGCAAGGTGCTTCAGCTCCACCTCTGGGAAGTATGAGACAAAAATAAAATCCAAGAAATTTATTACCAATTCATTCCTCAAATCTTGAGTTCTCTGGGCATCCTGGACTTCTTCTCTTCATTTTTCAGAGTCTTCTTCTTTTTTTTATACATAAAGTCCAAACTTATTTAGTTGTACTAGTGGAAGGATTAAGGAATATATCTCTTATTCATCTTCCTAGAAGCAGAAGAGTTCATGAGAATTTTTAAAAGAAGCATCTTTATGAATATAAGGAATTATTATTATAGAATAGACACTATCATTTATCTTCAGTATTTACCTCACCTTTTTCTCCTTGCTTTATTTGGCATCTTTCCCCCAGATAACAATATATTTCTTCCTTCCTTTTTCCAAGAAAGTTTTAATTTCACTTAATTTCTGAATATCAATGGGAGAAAAAGAGAGATCAATTTGTTCATTCACTCGTTCTCTATGTTATTTCTGTAAAACAAATCACCACTACCACTTTTCAATATTTTAATTCAAGCCACCCATTTTATAAAAATCAAATGCAATCCAGTATGTCAAATTTTAATTATCATCAAGGAATTCAAAACCTATCCACTAGATCAGTGTTCTTAAACATTTTAGCAGCATTATTTTGTTTCTAAATTTTATTTTATTAAGTCACTCAAAGAGAGAAAGAGACTTTTTTTTCAAAATTTTAACGCTATCTTACATTACTATAGGAGTAAAATAAATTCTGCATTTTGTTTTGTGCGCCCATATTGAGAATCACATAATAGACACCAATAAGAACTTGCAAATGATACATTTTACAAATTGTTTTTTCTTGATGGCTTTACTTGCAATCTCAGTAATCCCTTAATTAAACTTACCCAACAGTCTGAATGAGAAATATTAGGAACTTCATTTCAAACTTGAATTACTAACCATGCCTAATTAGTGCTGGAATTCCTTAATGTGGAGAGTATTAATGAATGAATCTATATCCACATAGAATCATCACTGTTAGGTAAAACATATTTCAATATCTTGTAATCTTACGAACTGTTTAATATCGTAAGAATAAGTTAGATACCTTGGCCATTGGTGCTATGTATTCACCCAAAATATCACAACAGTTCAGGCATCTCAATTATTTAAGCAATTCAAACTTAATATTTCCATTTTTTTTCCTGAAAAAATTTCTACAGATGTAAGCACAAAAAATATCAAGAACTTGATTATATAGAAGGTTTAAAAAAAGAAAATAAACAACAGAGATGATAAATACAAAATCTTGGAATATGAAAATATCATAAAGCAACACATTTTATCTTAAGCATATGAACCCAGCAGATGCTTGGCTTTCTATGGCCTTAAAAGAAGTGTAGTATGTGCTTGCTTATACGATTTTACCTTGGTAAACATTTGGAGAATTAAAAAGAACAGTTCAGAACCCACATCTCTCCTAGCAATGACATGTTAATGGAAAGTTCAATTATTTAAACAAAGGTAGAAGATAAAATTTTATTCCAAAGTCTGCCCCAAACCAAGTATATCTGGCAAGATAAGTTAGGAATTGGTATCTCCCAATGTGTAAAACATTGAAATATAACATATTTGAATGTGCTATTTTTGTTATAACTTTAAAAAATAGATAACTGAGATGGAATTACAAGATATTGAAGGTTACAAGATATTGAGGTGATCAAATGCTTGAAAAACAAAACACTTAAAAATGAAATTCAGTTTGAAAGCTATTTGACTAACCTATTAAGCTTCTAGAGGAAGGGGCTGTCATACTTTCTTGGTCACATACATTTTCAGGACAGTGATTTGTACCACGTGGACACATAATAAAGGATAATAAAGGATAATGTAAGTGAACATTTAAGAGATGCAAGAGCCTGGAGGTTATATGCAAATGATGGGGAAGCGGGTTTCTGAACATTTCTTCTCCAACATCTCTCTCTGCCTCGGAGTCTTGTAAATAAGCAGAACCATACCCTTTCTAGATACTGGCACACACAGATTTAAATAGAATTTTAGAAGTCTTCTGGGGGAAATGCTTTTGGAACACTACCCTTTCCTTCTCCCTCCATAAAAATACATCTGATAAATGAAAACAATTCCGAAAAAAAATCGGGATGTGATTGCACTAAGTGTGACAGTCAGTAAATAAAAATGTTCCTTAAGAGAAAAGAGAGTCTGGTACAGGACCTGAACTCATTACTGGCCCAAGTAGATGGAGAACATGTTATTCTAAGGGATAGAGGACAAAATGAACCCAATACTGGAAGCTATCCTGGTCCTGCTATCCTAGATTTGTAGTCATGCCTTGAATAAAACACTATTAGTGTTACCAAAAAGCCATAAGACTGGGGCATAAGACATTTTTTTCTCTAGTGAATTCCACTGACTGTTTTTTTTCACTCTGAGAAACAGAAGGAAATTAAAATGGAGCCAAAAGAGGGGATGGAAAGCAAACTATTAGGTCAGCAGCTGCCCCACCACGTATCTGTAGGACTTTTGGAGTTGTCAGGGCAGATATACCTCTGACAGGCTCTTGAGCACCCTCCCCTGCAGCTGCTAATGAGACACATCTGACTTCTTGCTCTCCTGGAAGTCAGTAATGGCTGAGTGATGACAATCACATGTGCAATGCCACATGCAATGTCTTTGGGGAATCTAGGATATATTTGGAGAGAGGGACACACATATAAGCCTGAGGTTACTGCTGGTTAAGGGACTGCAGACTCAAAGACATTTTGATTTGGGTATTAAAGGACATGCGATATTTTCTATTCAAAGCTATTTAGACCTATTTAGACCTAAATTTAAAAAGTAAAATCCATATTTAATCTGCTGACTTCAAAAGTTTCTTGGAAAGCTTAATTAAATAGCATTTCATCTGTGCATTCTTTCAGTCTTCTAAAGCCTGATAATGCTGTGGTCTTAATTAAAAATTAAAAAAAACCACAACTAACTAATGCAGCTTTTAGTTTTTATTCAGTCAGATCAAGAGGAGAAAGCACGCAGCACCTCTGTCAACATCACTAAGAGCTGTTCAGTTTCAGGTTTACTTTATTATTCAGTTATAATCAGTCAGGGCAGAAAATCATATTAGAGTACCTGTTCTACATTTACTTTTTTTGTTTATTTGTTTCATGGTTAAAATGTGAATGCTGAACCTTATGTTGCTAGATCTAAGTTGATAATCAGCTAAATTCTTAACCTGTAGCAGCTGGACTATCTAAATGGCCTTTAGATTCAGCAGGAGACTTAAGCTATCATGCCTCACTTTCTCTAAATCTGAGCACTCTTTCTGGTAGTCCATTTGTGCATTGTCTTTTCACAAGTCTGGGTCAGGGCCAGTATTTAACACTCTGAAATTAAGCTGTCATAAGCATCTCTGAGGGTACTAGTTGAAGTCCTAGCAGGACTGAATTATGGATATTTCAATAAAGTATCTACCTCTTGATTCTGTCCTTATTAAGAGAACTCATGTGCTTTTCTCTCAGCGACAGAATACTAGTGACTCATAGACCCACTGAGCTCCAGAGCTGTACAGAATCTCAGGAGATCATCTGATAGAGTCCCCATGCATGTAAATTCTAAAAAGAGCCTCTATGCTATAATTTAAATGAAGTCTCACCTTGCAAGGGTTCAAACTGCAAACAGTCAGTGCTCTCTGTTTTGAAAAAGAGCAGATCTGAAGATGCAATACAAATGAAATAAATGCTCAGTGCAGATTTGTGATATCAACTTGGGCTATGTTCAGTGTTTTGTTTTTGTTTTTTTTTCTTTTCTTTTCTCTTTTTTTCTTTTTTCTTTTTTTTTTTTTTCTTCATTGACCCCTGCAAAGAAAGAAAGAAAAAGAGACACTCTTTGGTTTAATCAGGGTGAGTTTCTTGGTTGATGGTGAGAGTTCACGTAGAGTTTGATGGGAAAAGAGGGGAAGTGATAGATGAGCTTGCAAAAGGGGAAAGCATAGGGTGAGCTGAGAGGCACCAAATTTCAAGAAGCCAAAGAAAGGAGATCAAGAAAAATTTTTACCTAGGTAAATTAGACTGAATGAGTGAATATTTAAAGATTGGATAATGTAATCATCTAGTTGTGAATTATTTATTTGTTTGCTTGTGGTTTTGCTTGCTGGAATAAGATTCTGTAACATTTCTTGGGAATCCATGACTCAATCTTTATCTGAAGTAAAAATTGAATCTCAATTTAAGAGAAGGAGAGGAAGTGAAGTGGCAATTGTCAAAAGTCTAATGCAGGCTAAAATTTCATAATAACCCTCTGAGGTAAAATTTGTTATACCCATTTTACCAAAGAGAGTAAGCCAGATAATACAATGGGATCCAGCCCTGTGGGAATTTAAAATGCATTACATTGGCAGTTTCTTCCTGTCCCACTGTAATCAGAGAAGAACAACTAACCAGCATTTCTTGTCTATTGCACCCAAGCCTGTCTCAGAGATCCTGAAGGAACTGTCTTCAAAAGCAGCCTCTTTCTTCTCCGTCTCTTTAATGGCATGAAAGGATGGAAAACTTCATTTGATTTCACATTTGAAAACACCTCTCTCCTAGTAACAAGTAGTGATTTAAAGGCCTGCTTAATTCTAATTAATTTAATGACAAAATAAATTAATGTCTATGAGAGGAAAGTTGTTAATTATACTCCAATAATAGGGATGTCCCTTCCAATCCGAGATCCTGTAAAAAGCCAGCATTGCTCTTTTTGCTTTCTAAACCCCATTAGCTCATATTGACACTTAGCTGAGGACTTCTTTATTTGGGTTGGTTAAAATAGACCCTAGGAGTTAGGGACTCCTAGGACTATCGAGTTTCTATTTTCTCCATTTCAGGTCCTTCATCTGACCTCTCTTTAGGGGATTGAGATTTATTCACTCTTTTCTTAATTTAGTCCATGTTTCAAGTATATGCCAGGTACCTGCTCCTGTGCTGGGTGGTGAGGATGCAAAGATGAATCAAGCTGCTACCCCGGTTCAAATTTCGAGTGATAAATGAAGACTCAAGCAGGTAATCACACTACAAAGTGGAAAATTGGAGGTAAGCACTTAGGTCCAATGGACCCTGAAACTGGGTGGAGGCGGGAGTTAGAGGAGAGAGGTCCCGATACTTTAACCTTAATGATGGAGAAGCATGATGAGGAAGCATTAGGCAAGTTAGGGGCCAGAAAGCAATCGGGGAGGGAGACAATAATTTCAGGCAAAGGGAAAAGGAAGAATGAAGGCAAGAAACTGCATGAAGTGTTCTAGGACTACAGGCAGTTTGGTGTGTAATTGAGACTCAAGGAAGAGCAAGAGATGAAATCCGGAGAGGGATGCACGGACATTCAGTCATTATCAGCTGTAACAGATGCTGTTCTGTGCCTTTCCAGCAACCATTCCACTCTTCTTGCAGATATGCACCCTCAAGCATCCAGGGGAGGAAAGTGCAACCCCCTTCCCTGCAGCTGTAAAACATCTTTAGGTCAAGCTAGTTTGGGAGTGGGTGTGAGGCACCATCCTGGCAAAAGAGATGTGAGGGGAGTATATCTTGGCTTGCACAGGACAGGTCTGATTTTTGCTTCTTGTCCTGGGCTAGGTATTAATACTTCTGCCTTTCATTCTAAAGAGCAGCTCGGTTTGGAAGATAAATTGCTTATTTACTCTAGCTCTTCTGGAAAATACTTACCTTGTCTTAAAATACGTTCAGGAAGCAAGAGTCCCTCTTTTTTTCTGGACAGCAATGTGTAGCTTATGTTGCCTGGAGTTGCTTCCGCCTTGTGATTGACATACTGAGGATGACAGAATTAAAGACGAAAGAATCCGAGCTTTGAAAATATCATACAGCCACTGAATAAACCAACTCTGGTATTGCCCTCTGTTCAGTTTTCTTGTTATAAGAGATAATAAATTCCTTGTTGTTTGCAGCCAATGAGTTGGGATTTACTGCCCTGAGGATGAAAGTATATTAACTGGTTGTCAGGGTTTGAAATTCTCAATTTAAAAAATCACTAGAAGCTATACACACACCCGCACACACACCAAGAAGTAGCTAAATCATTTCATCCACACCCTTACTTTTTCTAAACTAGTAGACTTAAAACTCAAAGCAGTGAGGAGACTTACCTGAGGCCACAAAGCTTGTCAGTGGAGGGTGGAAAGCACCTTGTCTCCTGCATCCACAGGTGAGTTTCAGCTGTACTGTGTGTTATGATCTGGGCAAGGAGATTGCAAAGAGACTTTGTCCCATGATCACCCCTCATAGCACTTTTGAATCCAGTGCTTAAAAGAATAAACATGAGCAAAGAACCAACTGTGTGCTATATTGGAATTGAGGAGGGTTATGGATATTATTTCACTTAATAATTTCATTTTTTTAATTAAATTCAGTTTTATTGAAATACATTCACACACCATACAATCATCCATGATATACAATCCACTGTCCACAGTATGATAACATAGTTATGCGTTCATCACCACAATCTATCTCTGAACATTTTCCTTACATCAGAAAGAACCAGAACAAGAATAAAAAATAAAAGTGAAAAAAGAACACCCAAATCATCCCCCCATCCCACCCCATTTGTCCTTTAGTTTTTATCCCCATTCCTCCACTCATCCATACACTAGCTAAAGGGGGTGTGATCCACAAGGTCTTCACAATCACACTGTAATAATTTCATTTTTGTAATAGCACTTTGAGACTGACACTCCTCTTATATTTATGCAGATGAAAATTCTGAGGTTCAGAGCTGTTTGCATGACTTGCTTTAGGTGGGCTGATAGTGGTTTTGGCCTTTGTAAGCACAGATGTGACAAGCACCAATAGCAAGAAGGCAGAGTGGAAGGGCCTTGAAACTCTGAAAAACATCTGAATGCAACCTGAGTTCTCACAGTAAACCTAACAGTAATTGTTACTACTGTTGCTAGGGAAAATTTGTCCAGAGAAACTATTACAGTTTTGTACCTTTTGAAATGTATACAGCACTTATGTGGGTTGGGATCATCAGCAATGGGAAAACTTTACTTTGAGGAAGAAGCTTAACCTCCAGTGACACCAGAAGTCTTCACGTATTTTGTCAACCTGGTTAAAACTAATGGTAAAAATGCTGCTATTTTTCTCATCATCTGAAGGACTCTGCCTGAAAATGAAGTCAATCTATGAGAAACCAAGCCAAGAGATGGAAAGAGGTAGATTCCCAATGACATTTTTTTCTTTTTTGAGCATCTAGATTCAACTATTCCTGAATTCCATTCTACCCTTATGGATTTTAAGGGCATTTTTATTTTTATTTAATAAGAAATTTATTTAAATGTTTTTATTTTTATCTCTTTTCTTAAGTCTATTTGCATTAGGTTTCTTTCTCTTGTAATTGAAATGGATCTGATTAACATATTTACCATTATGATGACTCAGCTATTATTTTCATGTGTTTTGCTTCTTGTGGCTGATTCTTTTGACCTTATGGTATGACTGACATTCAGACTATCAGTAGTTTTGATCAGATGGGTTGGCAATTCATGTTCCAAGACTGAGCTATGGCTCGACAGAGTTTTCCTCCCAGGTCTCTCAAAGAACATCAGTTGTGCGCATCAAATATTGGTTTCTGCCCAATTATCTGTGGGCATAGCCATTGTCAGTCCATTAATACTCTGTGCATAAAAACCTATCTGTTCTTGCTTTTCTCTAAAGGTGACCTGTGGCCATTGCAGGTACTCAGAACCATAGCTTCAACTTCAGACTTCCAGATAATGCTGTGCTCCATACTCTCCATGCCTTGGCAATTAAAAAGTGGGATAAACTGACTTACAAGTTGACCTCATTTAGTACAATAGGAAAGCTTCCAAAAAGTCGCATGTAAATTCAATTCTATTTTAAATATGCTAGAGAGTTTTCTATTGACTTATATCCTACTGTGAATCCTTTCAAAAGTGAATAATTAGCTTCTAAGTTTAGCCTTTATGGAAACCTAGATTTTTTAACATTGGTTTTGCCTAAAGTAAGAGCCTCTGCAGAATGGAACACAGTCATCTTTCATTTGTGTTCTTCATAACTTTTAAATTTGGATAATGTCCTTTTTCAGACTTATCACCAGCTTATTCCATTTTTCTAGGTAGTGAGGAATTAGGCCCTTCTTGCCCATACCATAAAAGTGATCTTCTCATTTTTAACAGCAAGAAAATATTTGTACTACACCTTCATTATAAGTGTCTCTTGATGGAGACAATATATGACAGCCCACATCACCCCCTACTGCCGAACATATAAACTAGCACAAATACTGGAAACCTTCCAAATTATTTTGTACCAATTATTTTGAAAAATAGTAGTGAGTTTGCATGGAAAACATTTAAGGCACAGATATTGATTCTCAGATGTCTTAGAAACATTTTTTTTTTTTTTTTTTTGCTTCCAGGTTGGGAACTCCTGGTATAGATCAAGGGGGAGGGTCTGTCTTATTCTCCTGTTTTAAGAGTCCATGGTCTGAGTCATATTCTGCAAATAATGCCCGAGAAGTTCAGCCTAGAAGTCCCTTTGCAACCTGACCCCAGTTCTCACCTTTTGTTGTTCACATTTAGTGCCTGAGTTTTTTTACATGTTGATTTCTTTGCCATCATCCAGGAACCAAATGTCACCTCTGCAGGTAGCCTTCCTGCTGCCCCTAGGCAGGGTTGATGGCTCATGTCTCTACATTGCACTGTACTTTGTGCACACGTGAAGCCACTATGCATGACCCTAGTTGCATCTAGGTCAGCCTCACACACTAATGCAGTGGGATTCCTGTGCTGCTGGGATATGCAAATACATGAGTCCTGAGCATGAGTAGTGTTTAGGGAATCAAGTTTCATATCTTCAGCTTCCATATGCTCTCTTTACAAAAACTGATGTTCCGCTGAACTCAATTTTAGTTATGCTGGTTCTTCTTTATAACGGTTATTTTCACAATTGCTCTTCTGCCACTTAACAAAAGAAAGACATAGCTCTCATCTCATCTTACTATTAAACATTACCCTGGACCAAGCATAGCATGATTTGAAATACTGCTATTGGCTAAACTCTCCTTTGGTCAGTGCTTCATATGTCCCCAAATATTTCATTAGGAGATAAATTGCTGGAAATATGAGCTTTGTGTATTTAATTATTTATCAAATTTTGTAACAGATTAATGTTGCTTTATCCATTGCAGTGTAACTTGATCCAGAAGAAAGCTTTATCAATTAGAATCACAAGATCACAGGAAATTAAACACATCTCTATATAAATATAAACATAGATACACATATACGTGTGTATATAAATATTTTTATAGCAGGAAATGTGGAAATCATAAGGAATACAAGATTTTCAAACATAAAACTGTTAAATTAGGGAAAAATTATTTGAAGAAGATGATTGAGAATATGACTTCTGGAATGAAAAGAAATAACGTAAATTTCTGGCTATTAAAGAAGTGTTTGTTTATGTATTTTTAAAGTGGGTGACTGTGTTTATCAAATCCCTGTTATATTTTAATTCCATTAGACAGATACAAGAGAGTTTTAATTTAAAGTAATTTTTACAATATAAAATGCATAACCTTTGCATTTATTTATAATTGATGATGCAAAATATCAGATATCAGCTCAAAAGTGTGTGACAGTCTACATCTTTTTTTCAGAATTCTCTAAGGAACACAAAGGTGTTAGTCCCCTTCACTAGCGCGAGTTCTAGAATACTAGAGTACTGTTTCTCAAACTCGCACGTGTGTGAGTCACTTGGGGAATCTTGTTGGAGGCAGATTCTGATTCAGTATATCTGGTGATGGGGGAGGCTTAAATTCTGCAATTCAAATGATCTCTTAAAAGATGGTAATACTTGTTGTTGTCCTTGTACTGTATTTAGGGAGGCATGGTTCTAGAGCAATATTTTTCAAACCATAGTTCATTACCCATCATTGGGTAGTAAAATCTTTTTTAATAGTGCCTAATCAGCATTTTTTAAGCTGGAGAAAAGAATAGAGAAGCAAAAGTAAATGAACAAGATAACAAGAAAGAGAAGTGAAAAGTAATAGTGCTTTTAACATAGTAAGGGTAGAATTTCAGTGACTTTTATTTCTGTTTTATGAGTGTTTGTATATAGTTCTCAATGTAAAGTGTATGTGTTACTGTGGATCATGGGCAAAAAGTTTAAAAGACATTGTACTAGAGGAAAGAGTATGCCTTACTTATTTTATGTTCTCAATACTTACCTCAATACTTAGAATATAGTAAAGGATAAGGAAGAGTTTGTTGAGTGAACAAATGCATAAATAAATAAAAGGTGTCACCCATTCAGCAAAAATGATGTGACCTAAAAATTTGATAACCCTATATTTTAGAACATTTGTTTTATTAAATCAAGGTAATGCAGAGGGATCAAGATGGCTATGGTTGTCCCATGCTGATGAGGTCAGTTTACAGAAGCAGGAACAAAATGCCAAAGAAGAGAAAGGACATTTCTTGTCTTTAACCAGTTTTCAGTCTCACTCGTATATAAAGTAAATGCACATGAAGGGCTGATAAAAGTAAATTGCCCTCCGCTGATTCTTCAGTGAACTTTAGTGATTGCCTGAATTTGACTTTCTCTGCTGAATGAGAGAATAATCCCAGCCCTGGGTTGTTCGTGGGTGTCAAGACTACGTAGATTAAAAAATGTGTTTTCTTTCTAACTTAAGATTTCTCCCATTGTAGTTTGTTTTCTGCTAAAGTTATCTGTTTGTCATATTTACTGAATTCTTTCTTGTTGGACACTGTGTACAAAACATGTAATAAACAATTCGCCTGGGATAATTCTGCCTGCAGGTTGGAGGCTGAAGTCTATGACTTCTAGAGGTCCTTTCCAGAAACGTTTCCATTTAATTCACATTTACATTTTCAAAAATTTAAATTATACTCTGCAAAAGCTCCTCAAGGTGTGAACATAAAAAAAAAAATGAGACATGATGAATTTAAATATTTTAAAGAGTCTATGGCAGCATTAAATACAGAGAAATAAAAACAACTAAAATACCAGCAGATTTCAGCATTATTTATGCCCACCCTGGGCATGCTGACCACACAAAAGTGGAATGATTCCATCTTTGCATTGGGATTTCCAGAAGGTGAGCGCTCTAGAAAATAAAAATGACCAGGTCCTTTGGGGATCTGATTCCAGAATGAAGTCAGTGCAGAAAATACAGACAAAACAAAGGTGCTGGCATTGTGTGTTGATAAGGACCATCAAAAACTGAAGATCTAATATTTCTCCCCCTTGATTCCTTGAATGATTTTGCACATTTCATGTAACCTCTCTGAGTTTCAGTCTTTTTGACTCTAATGGGAATGTCAATGTTTGTCCAATACTCATCTTGCAGACATGTAAAGTAAAATCTGGACAACATTTTAAATGTATTAAATATGGTCCTGTAAAAATTTACACTTGGGTGGTATAGTTGGGCAAAATATACCCCTGCAATGATGCCCATATTCAAATCTTAGGAACCTGTGGATATGTGACCTTACAAGGTAAACAGGGCTTTTGCCAATGTGATTAAATTAAAGATCTTGAGCCAGGGAGAGTGTCCTGAATTATCTGGGTGGGTCCAGTGTGATCTCAAGAGTCCTTATAAGTGAATGAGGGAGGCAGGAGACTCCAGGATTTGATGTGGAAAGTACACAATTCTCCACCTCTGTCTTTGAAGATGCAGGAAGGGACTGAGTCAAAAAAAGGGGCAGCTAGAAGCCAAGAAGAAAAAAAGCAAAGAAAGGGTTCTTCCCTCGAGTCTCCAGAAGGAATGCAGCCCTACTGACAACTTGACTTTGAGCTAATTAGACTTCTGTCTTAAGAATTCTAAGATACTAAATTTGTAATGTTTAAGTTTGTGGTAATTGTTCCAGCAGCAATAGGAAACTAATACAAGTGGTTAAAAAAATAATACCTATCTGGGATATAAATGTAAATATACGATAAGCACTTTCTGATGGATTAGATAGGTATGGTGATGATGAGAACAAGGACTAGTTTTATCCTCTTTATGGGAAAACAAACCAAACAAAGTACACTCTCGCACAAAGTTAAGTCAAAGTTCTGTCCCTAACCCTGGCCAAATTTGTTGGAAATGAGGCTTATTTGTAATAGAGACGAAAAGACTCACAATCTTAGCTAAATTCATCAGGGCACATTTATAAAGAAAAGGAACTCTAGAAGGATCTAAGATGATGGCATAGAGAGGAGTGGAAGCTAAGTAGTCTCCCTGGAATAACTAAAAAAACCCAGAAACAACTTGTAAATAATCCGGAATAACTGGGGGGGGGGGGGGCAAACATGACAATCCACTTATCATACACCAACCTGAATTGGGAGGAATGCCTAAGATCACAGCATAAAATCTGTAAGTAAAAACTGTGGATCCAAGTTGGGAAACCCCTCCCCCTACAGCCCGAGCTGCAAAGCCTCGTGGTGCCAGAGAGAAGCTCTCTCCCAGCAAGCGAATATAGCTTAGCTGAGCTCCAACTGGGGTTTTCATTAGCGAGTGTGGACTGCTCACTATGTGCTACAAATCCCCAACAAGCAGACAGAGGCTTTGTGTGATGACTGACCTTTGAGAACTGGAGGGTTGCCACGGACTAGCTCTGAAGGGGACTTTCTGTTCCTTTTTCGGCTCAGTGGAGAAAGCCTCAGCCATTTTCAGTTCCCAATGCTCTGACTCAGACAAGAGTGGAGATAGCACAGGCAGAGAGAGATCATTGAAATGCTAATGACCTCCCCCTAGGGCGTCTACCTTCTCTAAGAGGAAAGGGGTGGTGTCCAGCTCTACTACCCACCTTCCATTCAGAACCAGACCCCAGACACTGGGGGAAAATAGCCACACCTCCTTATACCAGTCAAGAATTACAGGCTAACAGGCACCACCTACTGGACAGAAAAGCACAGTGACCTGAGGCATCACAGGGTTACCAATTTTCTAAGACACACCCTCAATGAAACCGGATACTGAATATTTCTTCCTTCTGGGACCTGAGCCCGTTCTGGTCTGGGAAAATCTGATTGGGGTAACCAAGGAAACCATGCCCAGACAACAGAAAACTACAACCTACACTAAGAAAAATGAAGTTACGGCCCAGTCAAAGTAACAAACTTACACTTCAACCGAGATACAGGAATTGAAACAACTAATAATAAGACAATTCAAAAACTTTAGGGAAGATACGGTGAAAGAGCTGAACTGTATAATGATAACACAGGACCAACATAAGGTAGAAATTAAAAGTTCAAAAAACCAACTGGCAGAATCTATGGAAATGAATGGCACATCACAAGAGATGAAAGACACAATGGAAACAAACAACAGCAGATCTTAAGAGGCAGAAGAAAACACTCAGGAACTGGAGAAGAAGGCAACTGAAAGCCTACACACAAAAGAATAGATAGAGAAAAGAATGGAAAAATATGAGCAACATCTCAAGGAACTTAAGGACAAAACAAAAAGAAAAAATTTACATGTCATTGGTGTCCCAGAAGGAGAAGAGAAGGGAAAAGGGGCAGAAGCAATAATGGAGGAAATAATCAATGAAAATTTCCCATCTCTTATGAAAGACATAAAATTATGGATCCAAGATGCACAGCGTACCCCAAACAGGATAGATCTGAATAGGCCTATGCCAAGACACTGAATAATCAGATCAACAAACATCAAAGATAAAGAGAGAATCCTGAAAGCAGCAAGAGAAAAGCGATCTATCACATACAAAGGAAGCTTGATAAGACTATGTGCTGGTTTGAATGTATTATGTCCCCCAGAAAAAGCCATATTCTTTGATGCAATCTTGTGGGGCAGACATAATAGTGGGGATTAAGTTGGAACGTTTGGATTAGGTTGTTTGCATGGAGATGTGCCCCACCCAACTGTAGATGATAACTGATGGGATATTTCCATGGAGGCATGGCCCCACCCATTCAGGGTGGGTCTTGATCAGTGGAGCCATATAAATGAGCTGACTCAAAGAGAAGGAACTCAGTGCAGGTTTGAGTGACATTTTGAAGAGGAGCAAGCTTGATAGAGGGGAACTTCCTAGGAGAAAGCCATTTTGAAGCCAGAACTTTGGAGCAGACGCCAGCCATGTGCCTTCTGAGCTAACAGAGGTTTTCCGGACGCCACTGGCCATCCTCCAGTGAAGGTACCTGATTACTGATGTGTTACCTTGGACACTTTATGGCCTTAAAGGCTGTAACTGTGTAGCCAAATAAACCCCCGTTTATAAAAGCCAATCCTTCTCTGGTGTTTTGCATTCCGCGGCATTAGCAAACTAGAACAACAGTGTACCCCAAACAGGATAGATCTGAATAGGCCTATGCCAAGACAGTGAATAATCAGATTAACAAACATCAAAGATAAAGAGAGAATCCTGAAAGCAGCAAGAGAAAAGCGATCTATCACATACAAAGGAAGCTTGATAAAACTATGTGTGGATTTCTCAATAGAAACCATGGAGGCGAGAAGGAAGTGGGGTGATATATTTAAGAAACTGAAAGAGAAAAACCACCAACCAAGAATCCTATATTGGGCAAAACTATCTTTCAGATATGAGGTAGAGCTTAAAAATAGTCCTCTGGCACAGGTAATGGAGAGATTTTGTGAACAGATACATGCTCTACAGGGAAGCCTAAAGGAAGCACTGCAGACAGAAAAAGTCAGGAGTGAGAGGTTTGGGAAAACAATTTTGGGAGATAGTAGCACAGCAATTTAGTGTCACTGAACAAGATGACTGTGATTAATGGTTGAAAAGAGGAAGGCTGGGACCATGTATGGACAGCCAGAACAAAAGATGACAATAAAGCTGGGACTTTGCAACTCAAGGAACCTAGGGTGGCTCAACGATTGTAATAAAACATACAATATGTTTTTTACATGAGGTATAACAAATGAATGTCGAACATTGCAGGTGTTAAAAAATAGGGTGGTATTGGGGGGGAAATACAATAATTCAAACTAGAGGCTAGAATTAACAGAATCATTGTATTATGCTTCCTTCAATGTAACAAGGCATAACCAAAGCTAATGCTAATGGGGGTGGGGTGGGGAACAGTGGAAGGATATGGGACTACTGGCATTGGAGATGTTATCTGAACTCTTTATTCTGCTTTAGGTTAATGCTATCTTTCCTTTTAATCGCTTTCTAGCTATCAAGGTTTATTTTTTATTTGTTTGTTTTTCTCTCTCTTTCTCTTTTTTTTTTTCTTTTGCCTCTCTGCCTTCTTTGACTCTCCCTCCATCTTTGTGGAAGAAATGGAGATGTCCTTATATAGAGAGTGGCAATGGTGCTCAACACATAAATATGTGACTATATGGGGAACCAATGACTGTACTTAGGAAGGAATGTATGGTGTGTGAACAAAACCATCTTAAAATAAATGGGTTGATGAAGAAAACTTAAGGGCACTATACTGAGTGAAATAGGACAGACACATAAAGGCAAATATTGCAGGGTCTCACTGATATGAACTAATTATAATATATAAACTCATACAGATGAAATATAAGTTATCAGGATATAGAAATGAGGTAAAGAATGGGGAGTAGTTGCTTCTTATAGCGGCAGAATGTTCAACTAGGGTGAACTTAAATGTTTGGAAATGGACAGGGGCGATGGTAACATGTTATGAGAATAACTAACAGTGCTGAAAGATGTGTGAAAGTGGTGGAAAGGGTAAGCTCAGAGTCACTCATGTCATCAGAAGGAAAGTTGGAGTTTAAAAGATGGGAATGTATAAAACAGTGAATCTTGTGGTGGACAATGTCCGTGATTAACTATACAAATATTAGAAATCTCTCTAACGAACTAGAACAAATGTATGTCACTATAACTAGAGGTTAATAATAGAGAGGCCATATAGGGAAAAATATATACCTATTGCAAACTATATACTACAGTTAATAGTCTTTTAACATTCTTTCATCAACAGTAACAAATGTACTGCACCAACTACTATCAATAATGGAGGGGGGCATGGTTAGGGGTATGGGAGGATCTGAGTTTCCTTTTTTTTGTCTTTATTTCTTTTCTGGAGTACTGAAAATGTTCTAAAAATTGAAAAAAAATTAATTGTGTTGATGGATGCACAGCTGTATGGTGGTTCCGTGGGCAATTGATTGTATACTTTGGATCTTTGGATAGTTATATGGTATCTGAACAATCTCAATAAAAAAACATTAAAAAAAAGGAACTCTATTATTTTTAAGAACCCCTAAATGTAAATCCATATGGAGCATTTAAAGGTTTGTAAAGTACTTTGACATACTTAATATCATTTGACTCATTCCCATTTTTGATAGACATAATTATATGCATTTTATGGAAGAGGAAATTGAGGCTTAGAGAAGTGAGGGAATCTGATAAAAGTCACAAAGCTGGTTAATGGAAGTAACAGGATCCCATAACTCAGGCATTTCTACTCTAAATTCCATTTTTTAATTTTTTGTTTCCCTCAGTGTGACTTATGGACAACATTGGAAAGGATCCAAAATGCAGATCATTATACCAGTTCCCAAATGGGCCTCTTTGCATTCTCAAAAATGGGGTGAATCATTTAGGAAATTTTGAAAACGTCAGAATTATTTGATATGACTCTAGATTTAATAACATCATCACTAGTTCTGCTTGTCTTTTTCTTTATGAATCACAAAGGCTAAATTCTTCAACCACAAGAGCAATCATCAGTGATTTGTGCTATTTTTGTTAATGCTGCTTTTCACAAGAGCAGATGCACTGATTCCAGGTTCAAATTGTCAAATATCATCCAGAAATATACATCAACATTTCAGTTAGTTTTGAAAATCTATATGTGTATGTGGGAACTTGCATATGTGCATTTGTATGTGTGTGTGTATTTGTCGGTCTGAGAGACTGTATATATGTTTGTGTTTCTGGTGTTTGGATCATAATAACCAGTTTAATTACATATCTGAGAATTAATTGACTTTATCTATTATCTTGTAATAACTACAATGCCCCTTTGGATCCTGGAATTTTTAGTGACCCAGACAGTGTGTTATAGCGCTATTTTGTATATACAAAAGTTATTTCCATATCATGGATTTCTTGTTTTTGTTTTCTTTTTTGTTTTTATTTGGAATAATTTCAGATTTATAAATATGTTTCAAAAATATTTCTAAGAATCCTTCTATACCTTTCACTCAGATTCTCCAGATGTTAGCATTCTACCACCCTTGCTTTATTGCCTTAATCTCCCCCCACCTCTCTCTCTCTCTCTGTCTCTCTCCCTCTCTCATACACACACATATATGAGTACATCTATATATGACATATAGACTGGTAGAGGACAGTCTAGTATGGCTCGGTGACTTTCCCAGGACTCACAAATACATCTTGTGCTTGGAACCAGGTATATCAGCCTAGTAGGATAAAAGTCAATCCCCTAGTAGATAAGGGGATAGCTGGGACATTTCTTCCCCTGTTGTCTTGAGCATATGTAAATAGTCACTGGAGACAGTCTGACTCTGGTGGGCATGTTTTATGACATCCAGCTCACACCTTAGGGGTACATGTGTTCCTGGTGGGGAGGTAGTGGGGTTCGTCCCCTGCAGCAGCCCATGAGCACAAGAGAGGGGTGCTGTGCAGAGGACACTGCCTGCATCAGCTACAAATTGATGCCCGCTGGCTGTGGGGAGCAAAAGTCCACCAGCAAAACTGACCTTGCTCTGTCTCTTGATGTGATTAAAATGTTTTTCTACCAGAGCCTGTGTGAGTTGTGCTTTTGCTGAGGCCCCTGACATCTCTTTAGGTGTCTCTCCTTCTGACCAACTTACACACACACATATACATGTATACTTCTGAAATATTCCAGATTGATTTGCAGATATGGTTGCCCTTTACCTCTGAAGACTTCAATGTTTATTTCCTAAAAACAAGAACATTTTCTTGAAAATTATGTTAGAGTTACTGAAATCAGGAAATTAACATTGGTACAAACAAATGTACAGATCTTATTCAAATTTCACCAATTGTCCCACCAGTGCAGTGTCCTTTTTTCTAATCCAGGTACAGGACTGCACATTGCAGATTTGTAGACTTTAATTTCGTGCTTTTGATGCTTTTGAAGAGTTCCAGTCACTTATTTTGTAGGCTGGCCCTCAGGTTTGGTTGTTTGGTATTTCCTTATGATTACATTCATATTATGCATTTTGGGCAGTAATTCAACACAAGCAAGGTTGTGTTCTTCTCGTTTGCTATTGCCTGAAGGTGCATGATGTTCATTTATCCCATTCCTGGTGATATTAACTATAATCGATGGTCAATTGTGATATCTGCCAGTTTTTTTTTACTAAAATTTTCATTATTCCTTTTTAAATTACTAAGTATCATGCATATAAGTACTGTGAAATTATTTACATATCATAGTTCATATCATAATTTTCCCACTAATTTAATCTATTTTGGGTATCTGTTTCAGTTTGCTAAAGCTGCCAGAATGCAATATACCAGAAATGGGTTGGCTTTTACAGTGGGTATTTATTAGCTTACAAATTTACAAATATAAGTCCTTGAAAATGTCCAAATTAAGGCATCAAGAGGAAGATACCTTCTCTGAGGAAAGGCCACTGGCATCTGGGACATCTGTGTCACATGGGAAGTTAGATGACTGGTGACTGCTGGTATTTTGCTCCCGGGTTTTGCTGCTTTCAGCTCCTGGTTCCAGTGGCCTCCTCTCGGAGCTTCTGTGGGTCCTCTTGTAGCATATCTGGGACTTTTCTCTCTCAGCTCTCTCTGGGTGTGTCTCTCTGAGCTCTCTGGCCTTTTTCTGTCTTTTATTTTCATAAAGACTCCAGTTAAGGATTAAGACCCACCTTGAATAGGCTGGGTCATATCTCAGTTGAAACAATCTAATCAAAAGGTCCCATCTACAGTAGGTCTACACTTACAGGAATGGATTAAAAGAACATGGCCTTTTCTGGGGTAAATAATGGCTTCAAACCAGCCATGGTATCCATTGTTGATTCATAGCTGAAACAATTATTTCTATGTTGGTCCTTTTGTGTTTTTTTTAAGAAGTTTAATTTCATTGTAATTAATTATTTTGTCTTAGTAAGTTATTCATTATTCTTTTTTCCTAGAGGCTTTGAGAGTTTATCTTAATCTTTGAAATCCACTTGTTTTACTAGGAAATGTCTTTGTAGATTTTTTCAGATGAATTTCCCTACATATTTATATAACTTTCAATATGTAGATTCCAGTCTTTCATTTCTGTAATATTTTCTCAGATTATAATTTTAAATAGTAGTTTTGTTCCCTTGTTTTGTTTATCTTCTTCAGGGGCTTCAATTTTACTAAAGTTATTCCTCTTTGCCTGCTTTCTGTTTCTACTGCTTTCTCTCTGACCCTTTTACTTGTTTCTGTATTTTATTTTTATCAGTTTTTTTTTCCTTTTTTCCTTAACTTTCTCCAAAGGCTATTATTAAATTTTCACCTTCTAATTTATTCTTTACATTTGGAATAATTTTGTCTTTTTCTACCACTTTCCCCCTGAATTCAATAATGTCTATTTTCATTACTTCCTGGATTTTCTTTTTTCCATTTCTGTCTTTAAATTTTGAATTTCTGATTCAATATATTCTTTCATGTCTCCAAATGCTTGCTTGGGTGCCTTTAATTCAGTGTTGAGTATTGAGTTTTTTTTTTCTGCTTCATATCCCCAGCCTTCCTAACCCTAACTCCCCCAACCCCCATTGGGTGGGGAGTGTGTTTCAAGAGCTGAGGCATGTTGATTCTTATAATTTGTTTTTCTTTTAGTAGTAATTGTCTATAGACGTATGTAGTTTTAAGTATTCATTTTATGGATTTGGGATGGTTTAAAAGGGGTTCTTTTTCAACAGTATAGTGAATGCTAGTTTCTGTAGTAATTTATGTGTGTATGGTAGATGAGTTGGTGGATCCTACCATGTGTTATTCATTTTGTAAGATCTTAAATTTTCCTCTTACATCAAATTGCAAAAAGAGATCTTTCACTTCCTTTCTTCCTTTTTCCTCCTCCAGAAATGGCCTTTTGAAGTTTGCTACCTAAAATCACATATCTTCTTTTTCCCAGATGCCTAATTGCAGCAAAGTTTTGTTGCAGTAGCACAAGTAATTGCTCACTGGAATTTGGTAGGGTTTTTCTTTTACATTTACAGTTAATTTGAGATGGAGACATTTTGTGCTTTTATGTGTTTTTCTTATTATTCTGTATTACATTTTAAGGATATATAAGAGACTCAGATGAGGGCAGGTACCATTGCCCTCAGCTACTTAGAAGTTTTCTCAATCTTATCTTTAACTACAACCTATAACTAACCACTGTATAACTTATCCTAGTATCTTTTACCTTCTCCATCTTCTTGGATTCTAAGTCTCTATATGCATATATCAACATAGATATCACTGTTTGTATACTTAAATTATGCTTTCTTTTAATTTATATTTCCATGCTGGATCTATTTAGACTTTTCATTAATTGGTATGTTCCTGGGGGATTGATGTACTTTTGTTTTGTTTTGTTTTTCTGAATAGGCTCATTATCTGTACTTAGACACTAAGGGAACTATCTTTGCAAAGGTAGACTGACTTGTTTCTCCTTTTTTTCTATAGCACACTTAGATAACCACAGATGGGATATCTTGACAATCATGAATATCAGGGAAGACACCACTTTCTCCATGTTCAAACCTAGTGTTTCTCCCTGTCCTTATTGTGCCACCTTAGATGTCAAATATGAGTTTTACTTTCTTGTTTTAGGCTCAAACATAAACCCTTTTACCCTTCATGAGATGGAAGCCCAGCTAAATAAGCCTTCTTGGGCTTGGAGAAGAAGGGGGACATCTATGCTCAAAATTTATAAATCTAAGTCATGGCTTCATTGACAAACAAACTTATAGATAAAGAAAACAGAATAGTAGCTATCAAAGAAGGTCATAGTAAAATCTGTAAAACAAGACATTTTTACAAAGGATGAAAATCTTTTTTATGTAAATGCTTTCTTCTAGATCACATTCATAGGATAAAATGAGAAAATTAGAATTATGTATTTTTTGGGCTGGAAGAAATATTCAAGAGTGTGAATTACAATGCAATTTCACATATAAGGGAGTGGTGACAACAAATATAACAACAAGAGTAACTAGAATTTATTTTCTATGTACCTGTCAGGAAGTGGGCTACATACTTCGCCTACATTATCTTCATTATTTGTCACAACAACCTATTGAAATATTGAAATAGGTTGTGGTCAATATTATCGGATCCTTATTTAGTATCCATTTTCCTCTACCAACTTTCTAATAGAACCGCCTGTGCCAGTTTGAATGTATTATGTCCCCCAAACGCCATTATCTTTGATGTAATCTTGTAGGGGCAGACATTATCAGGGTTGATCAGATTGTAATTCTTTGAGTGCTTCTATGGAATGTGCCCCACCCAGCTGTGGGTGATGATTCTGATTGGATAATTTCCATGGAGGTGTTGCTCCACCCATCCAGGGTGGGTTTAAGTTGATCAGTGGAGCCATATAAATGAGCTGACATAACAGAAGGAACTCAGTGCAGCTGTGAGTGACATTTTGAAGAGGAGCAAGCTTGCTAGAGAGGAATGTCCTGGGAGAAAGCCATTTTGAAACCAGAACTTTGGAGCAGATGCCAGACATGTGCCTTCCCAGCTAACAGAGGTTTTCCGGACGCCATTGGCCATCCTCCAGTGAAGGTACCCAATTACTGATGTGTTACCTTGGACACTTTATGGCCTTAAGACTGTAACTGTGTAGCCAAATAAACCCTCTTTTTATAAAAGCCAATCCATCTCTGGTGTTTTGCATTCTGCAGCATTAGCAAACTAGAATAGATTTTGGTACCAGAGAAGTGGGGTGCTTTTGCTGCTGAGTTTGCAAATACCAAACATGTTGGAATGGCTTTTAAAATGGATAAGGGGAAGATTCTGGAAGAATTGTGAGGAACTTGATAGAAAAGGCCAAAACTGCTTTAAAGAGACTGTTTATGGAAATATGGACTCTAAAGATACTTCTGATGAGGACTTAAGCAGAAATGATGAATGTGCTGTTGCAAACTGGAAGAAAGGTGATTCTTGTTTTAAAGTGGCAGAGAATTTGGCAAAACTGAGTCCTGGTGTCAGATGGAAGGAAGAATTTGAAAGTGACAACCTGGAATACTTAGCTGAGGAGATCTCCAGACTACATGTAGAGGAGGTACCCTGGCTTCTTCTTGCAGCTTATAGTAAAATGCGAGCAGAGAGAGATAAACTTAGAACTGAACTCTTGGGTTCAAAGAAACCACAAGCTGATGGCTTGGAAAATTATGAGCTTCCAGGGGGTGGAATCCCAGAAGCTACAGCCCAATGTGAAGATGTAACCAAACATGGAACCCAGCCGCCATTTCAGTACAAGCCAAGATTGGAGATGGAATTATCCAGAAAGGATTTGTGGAAAGTCCTATTGTCTGATGGCTTTGACCCCTGTGTGCTTCATGCAAAGCCAACAGAATTTTTGTGAGATCTTTACAGACAGAGCCATTGCCAGTCTGGACTGGAGGAGACAGACAAGGAACAAACTGAAGGAAAAATTTCTTCAAAGACAGAGCCATGGAGGTTGAGGTCTGGAGTCAAGAGGTCTCGGGCTGGGAGAGTGGAGCAGCCCACATGCATGGAAAAGGTGAGTTTGCCCTGGAGGTTGAGGGCGGACCTTCCGCCTCGATGCTCAGGAAACATCCTGCCACCCCAAGCCCCAAAGAGGGTGGAGCACGTTCCCAGGGAATTGGGGAGAGCCTGGCTGCCACCACACTGTTCTGAAAGGGTTGAGCATGTGCCCCAGAGATGGAAGGGAATCCGGGAGCTGCCCCCATGTTTGAGGAGGGTGGGGCCGAGAAGGTGGTCTCCCCAATGTGTGGATATGTTGGAGCACTCACCCAAGTGTTTGGAGAGGAAAGGGCTGCCGCAAAAGCCCTTAGGAAGTGTTAGACTCCCACTCTCTCAAGCCCCAAGGATGCAGCATTATTCTGTTACTGACTCCCAGACTTTGAAATCTAATGGAGTTTGTCCTGCAGGTTTTAGGAACTGTTTTGGTCCTGTTAACCCTGTTTTCCTTACTCTTTCTCCTTATGGCAATGGGAATGTTTATCCTATGAATGTCCCTCCTTTGTATACTGGAAGCATATAACTTGTTCCAAGTTCACAGATCCAAAGCTAAAGGAGAATTATGCCTTAGGACCTACCACGTCTGTAATTGATTTTGATGGGATCTTGTACTTAACTTTTGTTACTGAAATGATATAAGTTTCTGTGATATTATTGTGGGAAATGTATTTTGTATATGGAAAGATAATGTCATTTTGGGGTCCAGGGGGTGGAATGTGCCAGTTTGAATGTATTATGTCCCCCAAACGCCATTATCTTTGATGTAATCTTGTACGGGCAGACATTATCAGGGTTCATCAGATTGTAATTCTTTGAGTGCTTCTATGGAATGTGCCCCACCCAGCTGTGGGTGATGACTCTGATTGGATAATTTCCATGGAGGCGTTGCTCCACCCATCCAGGGTGGGTTTAAGTTGATCAGTGGAGCCTCATAAATGAGCTGACATAACAGAAAGAACTCAGTGCAGCTGTGAGTGACATTTTGAAGAGGAGCAAGCTTGCTAGAGAGGAACGTCCTGGGAGAAAGCCATTTTGAAACCAGAACTTTGGAGCAGACGCCAGCCACGTGCCTTCCAAGCTAACAGAGGTTTTCCAGACACCATTGGCCATCCTCCGGTGAAGGTACCTGATTACTGATGTGTTACCTTGGACACTTTATGGCCTTAAGACTAACTGTGTAGCCAAATAAACCCTCTTTTTATAAAAGCCAATCCATCTCTGGTGTTTTGCATTCTGCAGCATTAGCAAACTAGAACACTGCCATGTACTTTGGATGACTCTGTGGTCGATACTGTTAGTACCCAATAATGTCCATGTGTTCTTCTATTTTCCCATCTTTATAATGGTGACATTGACCATCAGAATAATCCTGGTCAGTGGAAGATGAGTGTAAGTGATGTTACCACTTCCAGGCTCAGGGGTTATGGTATAATACTCATTATGCCTTCCCCACATTCATTACCTTTCCCCTCTCTGTGGGCTGGATGATGTTAGGGTGACCTGAAATGTTGGGTAGTTGAACCACAACATTGTAGCAGCTTGGGATTTGAGTCACTCATAGAGGACAGTTAATAAACCTGCACTGGACTGAAAAAGAAAAAAAACTTCTGCTGTGTTAAGCCCCTGAGATTTGGGGGTTTATTGGTTACAGCAGCATAGGCTATTCTATCCTGATTAATAAAGAAATTGATATTGGGAGACATGGGCTGTCACAACAACAACTTTAAATTTTGTGGCATTGAGCTCCATGTCGGGCAGCACTTGGTAGGAAAACCAGTATCTGAGCATAGAAAGTAGGAGATCAAATTATTCAGAGACAACATATTTTATGAAAGGGATTCCTTCTACAACTAGAAAGGCAGATCAAACCTGCTGAGTTTATAACTCTAGGAGAAGAGGTCAGAAAACAGGCTTTTAATAGTTAATGCTAACTACAAGTGGCTCCATCTGGCAAGGTATTGCAAGGACAAGGTGAGACGAAGAGATAATTGGCCAGCTTATAAGCAAAAAAGAAAAGGAATAAACAAAGTCCAAGAATTCAGATGCTTGCAGAGTTTAAAGGACTCTACTTATAGATCCCAAACATTAAGATTTGCATTTAAAAATGATGTTGAGAAATCAAGGCCCAGTTAAACTTCTCAGTAGGTTAAAGTACCTTGAGGTACAACTTCTCAGTACAATAGAGTTACACAGATTAAAAATGCAGTCTTTCCATCTACTTTTCCAGGTGACCTAAAAGGATTAGCTCTTAAACTATAATGGGAAAGTGCAGAATTAAGGAAAAACCCTACTCAGGTTCTAGAATTACCTGGAAAATAACTTTGCTGTAGTTACTGGGCATGGAACAGAACAAAGGCAAGGAGATTGGAGACCTAGTAAGTTTTTAAGGGAAATGTATTGGGAAAACAAAACAAACAAAAGACAGAATGCAAACAATAGAGGCTTTGATGTTTGAGCACTAATAGAACCTTGGTCCCCTGTACTAGGTTGATTTCAGAATCCAGCTAATAAATGCAGTGGGTGTATCTAATGTGATTATCCTGCCCTGGTACATTGTATATTGAATATGTTTTTAATAATAGGCAAATTTTCCTTTTAGTTCAGTTGTTGGCAGTATAGTTAGAGACATCCAGATATGATGGAAAAGCCTATACATCATGTAAATTTTTTGATTGATGCAACAAATGGATGAGATCTAGGATTTTGTCTTTTGAAGAGGGGTGAGCATATTGTAAATGTGGGTAAAAGAAAAGAATGGGATTTTCAAAAGCCAACTCAAAACCTGCTCATGCTCCCAATAGTCATGTGCCCTTCTACATTTTCCAGCTCTCTGGCATTTAGATTCTCCATTTGACTTGTTTTGGCAGATGGAAATGAATGGAAATGATGGCATCTTAAGGGTCTCATGCTTTCCTGACCCTTGTTCTCTTCCTCCCAGATGCTGACCAGATGATTTAGGGGAGTTTTGAAGATACAAGAGAGAGGAAATATAAGCCTAACATCATTTGGTATTCTGAGTCAAAGCTTAGAAGAGAGTTCCCTCACCAACATGGGTCTGTGACATGGGCAAGAAATTAACACCCTTTACGTTTAGCCCTAAGATTTCAGCATATGTTGTTACTGCAGCAGAGCCCAACCCATCTTGACTATCACATACTCTGAACGTAATTCTAAGTATTGCATGCAACTGGAGTCAGTTCCTGTTGACTTAAGACAATTTCACATTCCATTCCCATGATTTCAGTCATTTGCTCAAGGTTGTCATGTGACCTTGTTTGGAATGTAGACCAGAGGCTCTATTTCTCTTCTGGATGATGTACAGTGTGTAGGTAAGCCCTGAAACTGCTGCAGTCATTTGGTCAGCATGTTGGAAGCCACACTTGGAGTAAATCTGGTACCAGTAGAGTCAGTAGAGAGAAACAATGGAACTGATGGCATCACTGAACCACTGAATCAAGCAAGCCCAATGAATATACTACCAATACAACATTTTCTATTGTTTAAGCTAGCTAAGTAGAATTTTCTGTTATTTACAACTGAATTAATGTTAATAAATATGTGCTGTAATCATCCATATTTTAATGATGAGGAAATTAAGAAACAGATCACTGAACTGAATTGTCTAATGTCACCCTGCTGATAAGTAGCTATATCAGGAGACCGACACAAACTGCCCAACTTTAAATTCCAGTCTTAATTGCTATGTGTTTTTGTATTATTTCCCACTCTGCTATTCTAAAAATTGCCATTGAGTGTCAAAAGCAAAACAAAACTAGAAAATAGGATCCCATTTTCCCAAGATACTGTTCTTGTTGGAACTCTCAATCTATTTTCAGTAAGCCAAATTAGAAAATTGATTCCTCTTTTCAAGTCCTGGTCATAATAGAGGGGCCCCTATTATCCTTGAAGGACTATAGCCATGATAACAAGGACCAGTGATTATGGGATTTGAGTTCACCACCCTTGGTGAAGAGGAACTATAGAAAAGGGAAATACTGTGGAAACAGTAAATGCAGTATCCAAAACAAGCATCAGCTGTGTCTGATGAACATCTGGGCAATGTTTATGATGGGGGGTGGGGTGGGCGATACAGCTACAGCACTTACTGCATTTCATAAAAAATTAACAGTCAAAATCTTCAGGCCAGCATATTAAACAAAAACAAATCTTTTATTTCTAGAGCATGGAACAGATGTGAACATGTTTGAAAGAAGATGTGTATCTCTGTGAGTGTCCGTGGGTGTTTGGAATGAGGATGATAAAGATACGTGTTTTCCCATAGGCATAACGTCACAGCTCTTGGTGATGATTGGGAATCATAGAAATTGGAAAATCAAAGAGGTTTCCTGGAGGTGAAGAAGAGGTAAAATGAACTAAGAAGACACTTTATACAAACACTGGGTTTTAGAGGACCAAGAGTCAGTAAATACATAGGGGAAGGCCTCCGATAAAAGCAGACATTTTTGCTGTTGAAAGAAACAGATTTTCTGTCTTTTTCTATATTTATAAATGAAAGCTCATCCGTCAGAATGAAAAAACATACCTCAGACTCTTTTGTTCCCTGAAATTTTAGTACTGCTCTTCTTTAACTCTTTGTACTCACTGTTCCTTAAAATGCTTAATAATGAGATAGAAAGGAAAGAATAAGTGAAGGCACTTTTTAGATGCAATGTATTTTTAAAATAACATTTTAGCCAAATGTCAGGATCATAAAATATTGGAGCTGGAGGGAGCTTTAAGTTCATCCTGTGCAACAGAGATACTTGGAGTCATTTGCTGTTTCTACATCTGATGGTACACAACCAAGCCACTCAAAACAGCACTGCATTGACGGCAAATGCCACTGCAAGCCTTGTTCCACTTTTAAATAACATGCATGTCTCTGTGTGTGTGTGCAAACACACACAGACACTACTCAAACCAACATTCCTATTCCTTTTTCTCTCAGTCAGGAGCAATTTTTTTTATCATTAACTAGAGTAGTTGCCAGGTCTCTTTTCATGACCTCTAGTGACTCTATTATAACATGCCTCTAAGGATTGCCCAAGGAATTAATACTGTCATTGTCAACTCTAAGGCTGGAAGGGGCTGGGGATGTGTCCTATTAATCTATGATAACAGAGAGTTGCATTGAATGTGTCTTCACTTTATGCTTGAAAATTCTTGGGAGACCTCTCAGAGGGAGTCTATCAACTGCTGAATAAGTCTTTGTAAATTCAAGGTTGATAGGATATAAGACCAGAGAGAAAGGGGAGAAGAAACAAACCACAGGGCACAAGGATGGAAATAACTCTTTTTTGCTTTGCTCAATTATCACCGTTACAAGGGGGGAAAGGTGAATTTCTTGCAGCAAGTCATATCGTTTCCATTTTTAGAAATTCTCTGCTGTGGCCTCCTGTCATCACCCCCAAGGGTGTGGAAAAGCAGGGCACTAATCTCAAAGGAAGGCTCTTTCTGCCATTGCATCCTCAGCATAGGCCAGGGATCTGCAAACTACTGTCCTGGGCCCAACCCAGCCCAGCCCATGGCCTGTTTTTTTTTTTTTTCTTTTATAAAGGGGGGTTTATTTGGTTACAATGTTACCATCAAAAGGCCATGAAAATGTCCAAGTTAAGGCATCAACTCAAGTATACCTTCACCAAAGGAAGGCCAATGGCATTTGGAAAAACCTCTGTTAGCTGGGAAGGCACGTGGCTGGCGTCTGCTGATCCCAGGTTGTGTTCCAGCTCCACTCTCAGCTCCTGTGCATTCTTCAAAGTGTCTCCCTTGGCTGCAGCACTACTGAGTTCCTTCTGTGTGTCAGCTCTTTTATATGACTCCAATGATTTAATTAAGACCCACCCTGAATGGATGAGGTAACACCTCCATGGAAATTATCCAATCAAAGGTCTTGCCCAGTTGATTGCGTCACATCTCCATGGAAACAATCAATAGGTTCTCACCTACTCAACACTAATATGTCTGCCCCCACAAGGTTGCATCGAAGAACATGGCGTTTTGGGGGACATAATACAGCCAAACCAGCACACCTCTCCAGAGGCAAATCCATCACCTGCTTTTGTACTAAGAATGGTTGTTAACTTTTTAATTATTTCATGGCATATGAAAATGATATGAAATCAAATTTCAGCCACAATAAATAATCTTGTATTGGAACATAGCCATGCCTAGCCTATTCATTTATGTGCTGTCTATGACTGCTTTTAGTGGCAAAGGTAAGTAGTGACAGAGACTATAGGGTCCACAAAACCTAAAAGGTTTTTGACCCGGCCTTTGACAGCACACAGGCTGGACAAGATAACCTCCTGGGAAAAAAACTAAGTAGATAGAAGATCAGACATATTTGGAAAGTCTCTCTGGAGTTTATGTAGAGCACATTCAAAGAAGAAATTAGCATTTCCTTTGGAAGATGAGGCAAATATTTTGGTACCCAAAGATATTAAGATGGGACTCAGTCATCATTTATTCATTCCATCATTCACTCATTCACCACCTTATATTAAGCACCTACTGCAAGATGCTGTCTTAAATGACAGGAATGTAGGAGGGATTAAAACAGAGAGAGTTTTGCTTTTTTCATTGTAAAAGATCTCCTGAATCTTCTCAAATACACTTTTCCTAAAATAGTTGGTTTTCTTCTCAAGCTGTGCTTAAATATCCCTCTGATTCAAGCATACAAACGCTCCCTCCTTGAGTTTTGAAATACAGGGTAACATTTACTACACCAGCACTTCTCTCTTGTTCATGCATAAAAACTCCTCTCAGGTTTCCCATAAAATGGGTCTTTGGCTCTTTGCCTTGCTCAGTGCAGTAATGCTAACTTACCTCTCCATAGCCATCTTTTGTTTAGGAAAAACAAACAAACTTTTATATGAAACAATGTATTTGTCCTTTGAGTTAAGTACTATAAATACCTCCAGTTCAAGCTGGGTAAATTGAAGTTCAGCGGCTCTGCTAATAAGTGACCAAACCAAGGCTTTGACCAAGTTCCTTTAATATCAAATCCAAAGTTTGGTAACTGAAAAGGTCCTTATTTGCTGTTTCTGCTTCCTGATTAAGAATAGAAGACACTAGATAGACAAAATCTGAAGCAAACCATAGGGAAATGTATTCTTGAGAACTGTTAGCCATTGCTGCTGACTGGGGAAATCATACTTTACCTGAGCTCTTGGCCCCAATCTGGAAAAACCAATAATTCAATTTTTACTTTAAATACTATACTTAAAAAAAATTCTCCTTTGCAAATACAAAAGGAGAGATGATGTGGTATAATAAAAAGTGAACTTGATTTGACCTCAGAACACCTGGATCCTAGCTCTGCTCTTCCATTAATGAACTGAATGTCTTTCATCTTTGGATAAATCACATCAAATCTCAGAGCTTTTATACAAAGTGCTGAATTACTGAAATTCTTAAGTTCTTTCCAGGTCTAAAATTCTAAGGTTTCATAAATTCTTTTTTTTGGTATCTGTGAATTAGTGCTAATTTTAATAGAGACATCGATTTGATCCAAAGAGCGTATATTCTTATTTTTTAAATTAACAATAATTATAAAGTGCATTTTTTTGGTGATAAAAGTAAAAAGTTTTCTCTGGAACAGCTCTAGTTGTTTCTCTACCTTCAGTAAAATGACTGAAAATGCAGCAGAAATCTATTCTTTAATTCCTACTTCCTCCTGGAAGTGGTCCTTCAAATCTCAGGTCACAAAGATCTCAACCTCTCGAACTCATAGCATTAGAATCCAAATGGCCATTTTGGGTGTGAAAACAGTCTGTCTTATGACATCTTATTTTTATTGCTTCCTCTTCTGTCTGTATGTAACACTTGGGCAGTTGGATGGGTATTTACCTCTTTCCTTCACAATTAAACTGCAAGCTCCTTGAGTATGGAGGCAACACGTGCCTTGCAGTCTGCAACCTCAGAGCGCTGATCACAATGCTAAGTATGTACACAGCCAAGCAGTCCCAACTAAACCTCTGTTTCACATATTTAACACGGTGAGTGGACAAGCACTAACTATGCAAGTCTGGATTTCTTAGAAATACGAATATTTAAAATTCTCACCTTAATACTGAACTATTGTTGATATTTATATAATATGTATGTTACTATATCTCTTGAAATGTGTATATCTTTGTTGTGATGTTCAATAGTAGATGGATAAATGTTAACTGATTTTTTTCTTTTTATCTTTGGGATAACATATTTCTCTTTGACCAAAACATTTTCTTTCCCCAAATTGCAATTCCGTATTCATCTTTGAAGAATATAACCAAAAGACCAATATTAAAAGAGGATCCACAGCACTGTTCTCTAATATTGTTTCTTTATTCTTTGACTCCCTTTAAGATTTGTGTTTCAATTCACTAACGTCATGTTTCAGTCTGAGGATCTTGACTTAGGGATAGCTGACAGTAGTTCTTGTAAACAAAGAAAACTTTGGTTTGGAAATTGCTGGCTTTTTAAACTATTAACACAAGCACACACTAGGGAAAAAAAAGCTTTCCTTAGACAAGTGCTAGCACTACAGCCTTTCTCTTGAAGCTGTCACTATTCAGTGTGAAAGATTGTTTGATGTTGGTAAGGTTGAAAAACACCCATTCTTTTTTTTCCCCTTAAATAAAAGCCTTTGTTTCTCAGTTTGATATTTTTCATGAATAATTGGAGACTGGGGAAATTGAAAAGGATTTTTGTCTCTGGCTGAACGGAAGTGGTAAACAGTCTTGGAAATCAAAACCTGCAAAACAGCAAGTACTTTTTTCCCTTTCCAACTGTTTAAGCATAACCTGGATATTGGGGGGCAAAAAACAAAATCAAAACCCAAAACCCACAATATCAGTAGCGTTTCTGCTCCATATTCTATGAAGTCACCAGGAAGTGTTTATTCCGATCTCTATGGTCTCTTTACAATGAGTATTATCCCAGAAAGTGTTCTTTGCCTAGTCTAAGTACAAGCCCAACAGCTAACCTAAATCAAAATTGTTTTCAAAGCTTGCAAATACATGCATTGTATCTTGTCGTTAACAACAGTGCACTGCTTGCCATATGAGCAATTCGTGCTACCTCCCCACTCCCTGTGGGTCAACTTGATAAGTGATATTAATAATGACAATAATAACAACAATAATAATAATTGCTACCATTTGGTGATTACTCATTTGCCAGGCATACTAAGTACTGCAAGGCTTACGACTGAGTTAATACACAAGCATCCTTTCAAAATAAGTATCATTAATTCCATCATACCAATAAGGAATTTGAAATTAAAATATTTCCCCCAGGACACACGCTAACTGTGGAGTGGAACTAGAATTCAATCTCGGTCAATTTGCCTTCAAAGAAGTTGCCAAATCCCATTCTTATAATGCTTTGAAATCTACATAAGGAAGTTGGTCAGACTTGTAAGAAGGAAAATGACAAAGCAAACATTATTTCTAGATGCTGAATGAGTGGGAAGGGATTATTCATTTAGAGCAGAGGCAATGAGGGTTGACTCAGTGGAGGAAGTTGTGGGAATGGGAAGTGGGAAATAAGAAATCCCCTAAGGAGACGAAGGAATTTAATATTTTGGATGGAGAGGAGCACAGATGAAGAGGTTCACATTAATTTTATCCATTCCTCTGACTGATAAAAAAACAAATTCCATCTCATTTACACCAGTCCTCCCAACCACCAGAAAAGAACATCAAGGTAAAACTCACTCTTTAACACAATGCTCATTTTATAGCCATTCTAGTTTCAACCTGCAGATAACAGGTGGAAGGCACAGAGAATGACATTCAATGATTCAATATTATTACAGCCATTCTTCCATTGGAGGCGAGATGACCAAAGAGGGAAGAGGGAATAGAAACTGGGAAAGGGTGACAAAGAAATTCAGCATCGTGGGTAGTGAACACACTGTGGGCACCACTGACCTTGGGCTTGCGGGGAGAGACTGGGAAGGACAAGGCTAAGGAGAAAGCTAGGAGTATGGAGGCTAAAGCAGGTCAGAAATAGTAGCTCAGGCTGGGGGCAAATAAACTATGTAGCAAATGTAGCAAATAAATAAACAAGTTCTTGTCTTGGGTTTATGACTGCAGAAGTTCATTGCAGATATAACAAGCATGCTTGATATTAGACCTGCTCATTTCAGAAATTTTACAATGGAAAATAAGATGGAGGAAATAGCGAAATGACCCGAGAATGCCAGAGACACAAGCTGACGAGGGCAAAGGGAGAAGACTGCCCTTTCCACAGCAGAAAGCGTGTAGCAATGTCGGAGCACATGCCAGCCTGCCAGCTTGTAGAAAATGGAAGATTTCAAACAAGTGTGATTTCTGCTGGTTCGAGGTTGGTTCCGGTATGGGGCAGCTTAATAGCTCAAAAAAGATTATGAACTGCTTAAAGACAGAGGTCATACCTTAGTTTTTATTTTATTAAAAATTTTTTTTTTACAGCATCTCTTAGAATCCACCATGGAGACTTGTGCAAATAATGCTAATCAATGTTTGTAACTGGTTGGTAGATGAAAATATGACTACAAGAGAAAATGTAGGCACACACAGAAATGATAAATGAAAATAATGTGTCCCTTAAGGGAGGGAAATAGAAAAGGCTTCCTCTCTAGATTTCTCTCCCTGCAGCCTGATCTGGGCTAGTTGAAATGCAAATGGCATGAGCTTGATGGAAGGATGTGCAAGTTAGTGAGAATTTTCCATCTATCTACCTGATGCCAAAGGGTAGATAGCCTGTAGCACTGACAGCACCGATCCATCAGGCAAATGGGTACAACCGGCTAATGCCACTAGACTTATTACTTGGAGTCCCTGGCAGACATTCCGGCAGTCTTGGAAATCTGCAAACCACTGCCCTGGGCAGAAGACCTGGTCCTGAGAGTACACAAATCTAAATTTGCATTTGCCTGTTGTTTTTCACAGGGAGGAAGGAAGGAAAGTAGAGGGGAAGTGCAACCCCAGAATACAAAGCAAAGGAACTTGCTCGCAGCTGAACTTAAATAGACAGAGGTCCTGGGAGAAATGGAATTAGTTTCAAAGAGACTAATATACCAAACATAAAGCCTCTTTCTTACTCATATGTTAAGGAAAAATCCTTCTGCAAATGAAGACCCAAGTACCAGCTGAGTCTGGTCCTCTTGCCTCTGAAAAATTGGTCCCTGAACTAGCAGCATCAGCCACACCTCAGAACTTGTGAGAAATGAAAGCTCTCCGGCTCCACCCCAGAACCACTGAATCAGAAACTGGGGTTGAGGCCCAGCATTCTGCGTAGTAACAAGCCCTCTCACGGAGCATGATGAACTCTAAAGTTTGGGAACCACTGATCTAACACAAGTCAACTCAACTCAACCTAAGAGGGCTCTGCAGAGTAGACCCAGTGTCAGGGCCACTCCCTGGTTTCTTGGAATGAGGGTTTTTGTTACTCCGATGGACACTTCAGAAAGAATTGAGTCGGTTCATATTACTGACAGTGTAATTTTCATAAGATTAAATACAAATATAGAATTAGTACATGCCAAAGATTGAATTCAACCCATTAATTGATGTGGAAACTAGTAAGATGATAAAGCAGAGGAACTGTGCATTTATTGTCAATTAAAAATAAAAGGAATGTTAGAATAAAATTAAAAGGAAAACTGTTTAACATCTGTGCCAGTTTGAGTGTATTGTGTCCCCCAGATGCCATTATCTTTGTAGTCTTGTGTGGGGCAGAAGTTTTGGTGATGGTTGGATTTGCTTGGAATGTGCCCCACCCAGCTGTGGGCAATGATTCTGATGAGTTGTTCCCATGGAGGCGTGGCCCCGCCCATTCAGGGTGGGCCCTTATCGGTGGAGCTATATAAATGAGCTGACTCGGGGGGAAGAGAGTGCAGCTGGGAGTGATGTTTTGAAGAGGAGCAAGCTTGCTAGAGAGGAACGTCCTGGGAGAAAGCCGTTTTGAGGCCGGAGCTTTGGAGCAGATGCCAGCTGCCTTCCTAGCTAACAGAGGTTTTCCGGAGGCCATTGGCCATCCTCCGGTGACGGTACCCGATTGCTGATGTGTTGCCTTGGACGCTTTGTGGCCTTAAGACTGTAACTGTGTAGCGAAATAAATCCCCGTTTTATAAAAGCCAATCCATCTCTGGTGTTTTGCATTCTGCAGCATTAGCAAACTAAGACAACATCCCAGAGGGTGATCAAACCATAACTTTGGGGCTGATCTTTACTATGGAACTTAAATCAGGTGTATCTCTGCTAGATACAAATCTACAAGCTAACACGTAACTTCCCAGAGTGTGGGACCTTCATTAACAGTGAATCACAAAGTCAAACAATGCTACAATCTCCTAGAAAATTAAGGACTTCTTGGGTAGACCTGTTAAACAATGCTCTAGAATGGCATTGAAAGGGTGGCCTTATTTATAAGTTTTGGAAATTTTTGGTAGCCTTACACATCCTCTCTTTAGGTCCTGATTTGGGGGAGGTGGGAGGGTATCTTGGCTCATTATTAATATGTGAAATCCACATTTAGGTTGTTTGCTGACGACGGGAGATTGCTCCTCTCTGCACCCCATGCTGGGTGGTGATCCTTGGCCCTGGGCAGACTCCCTTCTTTCTTTCTCTGGAAATCCCCCTCTCATTTCATGTGTAGGCAATTTTGTTCTTCCAGAACCCATCTGCAGAGCATCAAGTCCTGGATCAAGTTCAGAAAGGAGCAGGTATGGTAAGTTAAGGGAAAACGTACATGCTCTTAAAGGCTCCTAAACAGGAACTTGATTACTGCTGGGGATCTTTTCAAAGACACTCATCGGCTCATTCTAATAAGGAGTGATTTTTAAATGTCAGGACTAAAGAGACACACAGAAGGGATGATGTGCCTGTGGTCCTGATGGGGAAGCAGCTGGGCAGCAGCAGCAGCCAAAGGAAAGGAGGGCCTCGGAGAAGCTGATACCCAGGACATCTACCAACTACTAACTACATTTAATTCCTCCCGGCAGAGAAGCTGAGAAACCCCTAGACTGCACTGTCATGGTCAACCTACAGCCTGCCCATCGTCGCTCTATTGCTAGGGTTCTTTTTTTTTTAATGCAATTTTATTGAGATATATTCACGTACCAAATAATCATCCAATTGCACACTCAGTGGTTCACAGTTTCATCATATAGTTGTGCACTCATCACTACAATCAATTTTTGAACATCTTCATTACTCCAAAAAAGATAAAAATAAGAATAAAAATTAAAATGGAAAAGATCACCGAAAACATCCCATAACCCTTATCACACCCTATTTATTATTGTCTTTATTTTCTTACTCATCTGTCCATACACTAGATAAAAGGAGTGTCAGTCACAAGGTTTTCACAATTACACAGTTATACGCTCATCTTCAAGAATCAAGGTTACAGGATTACAGTTCAACACTTTCAGGTATGTCCTTCTATTTAGCTAGGGTTCTCAACATAGGGTGCCAGAACTCCCAAGAGATCTGTGGGCAAAAGCCAGGGATGTCTGTGAACTTGAATTATTAATTTAGGCAACAAACTCCCATGGTATTAGCAGCATTTGGGACTTTGTCACGATTTTCACATCGCTACTTTGTCACACGACTTGATTTTGTTATTTAAGGTGTTCATACAAAAGTACATTTACAGCTATATGACGTTTAAAAATTGTTTGATATGTTTTTAAATATAGTTTCCTTTGCAAACTTACTTTATTGTGTGCCTGTCAAAACATCATCTTAGAAGAGATTATTTAATGTGTTCAAAACGAAACACATGTACAACTATATGATGTTTGAAAGTCGTTTGATAAGTATACTTTAATATTAATAGTTTCCTTTGTGATCTTAAATATTTTATTGTGTACATGTAAAAACATTATTCTGAGAAGAGATTTATAAGATGTATTAGACTGCTAGAGGGGTACATGGAACAAAGAAGCTTAATAAGCCTTGCGTATTGTAACTTCAAACAAAACAAAACAAAAATTGGTTTCATTTAGGTTGTCTGCCGACTTGGGCTTTGTAGGTTTTGTGGTGGTATTTTCTTTTGCTCCAGCTAAAGCAGGAAAGCAACATGCCCCTGGTTATTTTGTATTATATTCTTTTCCTCCCGAGGAAGAAGAAAAAATATAGATTTAAAGGATTCTTGGTGTATAAAGGTAGAAGGAAGGCAGTATTCTTGGGGTTAGGACCATAGAAGGGCTGGGAGCTGTTCTGAATATTTCAAGCAGTCCCAACACAAATTGAAACAACTAACATCCAGTAACACAGAATTCAGGAACCGGTCCTTTCAACCTCACGCAATCCTTTCCAGAGTGAGTAGCTATTATTCTTCCTCAAGCTTCAGATGGCACATCAGGGGCCAAGATAGACTTTCTTCCCAATTATGTGCTTCCACAGTCATTGTCTGTAAGGGAAATAGGGAATAATGAAAGGGCTATGAATTTTAACTCATGACCAGACTGGATTTTTTTTCCCCATTTTTGATTTATATTCGGTGTTAGGCAGTGTGCAGGAGCTGCTTTTTAAGGGGAAAAAAAGGACAAAGACAAGTGTTTGCCCTACATTCAAAATTTGGCTAAGAGATGAAAAGCCAGGCAAAAAAAGGCTTTTAAGACTTAGTGTCAGAAATTGAGAAAAAGCATTCAGAGGCAGAAGAGTTAGACTCAGATACATGCTCTACTACCTATTAATTGTACAAAGATGTGCTATATAATCATTCTGAGCCTTACACAGGTGTAAATGTGCTTAGTATGTATACCTTTAATTGTGAATTAAAGTATACATCCCAGTAGACCCCAGGGTTCTATTTGTGGTTTGGTTATGGAAGTAGGAAGGGGTCTGTGTATAAGCACATGTGAGTAGTTATTGTTGGAGGAGATGAGTGTGGATATGACAGCTTGGAATCTTAGCTCCCCATCACCTTCCACACCAAGAAAATGAATTTTGGGTCCCTTGTCAGAAAGAGGTCCTACAGGCATTGTGAGAGAGCTGCTATCCATCTCCAGAGGCTCTCTAAGTCACGACATGAATACCACTGTGTTCAGGTGAAGAAGTGGGGCAGCGAGTGGGACAAATGGACCAAATCCCTATTTCTGCAGGGAAAACGGCCTGTCCCAGAGCCATCAGGATGGATGGGGATTTTGAAGAACCACTCAGGTTTCTCTGGAAAGGAGTATGAGGACTTGGAGGGAAGTAAGGGCCCAGGATGAAGGGGAAGAGAGAATCATCCCTTTCCAGTGGGCTTACAAGCATTGGGCAGCAATGAAAATGAGGGGATTAAATAAAGCCAATTTTTATAACCATTACATATGAGACACTCTTGGGTACTCCCAGAAATGAGTGGTATAGAATGAGGGGAATTTTGATGGACTCCACCATCTAGGTGGGGGAAATGAGCCAGTGGAGGTTGAGCTATTGCCTTTAATAGTCCCACTTACAGGCTACAGGGAAATTTGGATTAGATGAAGTTAAATTAGAGGTAGTATACTATGAGATATCTGTGTAAGCTATAAAGCCTTGTAAAAATATAGATTTGGGGATTTTTTTTTTCCAGCAAATTTCCCAGCAAAACTATGGCAGGAAATAAATATCTAATGAAGGAATAAACACAAGAGGGCTAATTTGGGGGATCCAAAGAAATTGATCCACCTAATTTACATACAATATACAATTCAACTAATCACTCTAGAGAGGAAAGCGTTTTCTGCATTTGAAGAGTAACAGAACAATTATTCACATGTCTTGAGTAAACTTTAGGAAAGAAGAAACAGAATGGAGAGCAAGAAAGAGCATGAAATTGTAAGACTGGCCGGGTTAACCAGTGCGTTTTCTCCTTTATGTGGAAATAATAACAACAGCTCCTGTCTTTTACTAATTTTTGCATTTCCCTTTCAGACATTTAGGATTCCTATCAAAGACCTTTCAATGAATTCATACCCATATATTTCCCAGTCTCTTCTATATTTAGAACCCAGGAAGATAAAATGAAATGTAGTTTTATGATGTCTTCAAGTTTTTCTTTTTCTTTTTAAAATATGAAAACCCTATGGAAGATTCTTTTTAAAAAAGTATTGCAATGCTCAATAATTGTTTTACAGATTACTATTTAAGTGCACAATGTTCTAATTACCTGTCAACAAAGTATCAGGCAGGCTGAATGAACATCCCCAAGTCACTTTGTTTATATGCAACTGTTTGATTCTTTTGGTAATGATAGTATTTTGAAGTAGGTGAGAGTTAGCTACTGCCTCCCAATCACACTACTAATTTGTAATAAAGTAAAGATCCAGCCTAAACTCTACCACTCACACAGACATCTATTAAACACACATGCATTAATAAGAAGGTGAGAAATGATTCTTGCAACCAGCTATGAAAGCTCAGTGAGCTCCCAACTCTCTGATTTTGGGGGGTGATCCAACTACACTTTGCATGAATGATTTATTCAAGGCAGTCACAATGACTGTCTGGGGAGGAGATGCTGTTATTCTGTTATTCTTGCAGTCATTATCAAATAGAAATCTGTCAACTCAATAGCTAAATGTAGAACCATGAGAGGAACAAGACTCAGTGCTTCCCGGTGGTGACAGGCCTCCTGAGAAACTAACACCCCATTTATGCAAGGATGGAGAGTGGTCTTAAAATATGTTGGCTAATTCGCATATCTCATATCAACATTAAATATGGAAATACATGTATCATGCATACAGACTGTGCTGATTTGAAGCTGTTATGTACCCAGAAAAGGCCATGTTCTTTTAATCCATCCCTGTGGGGGCAAACCTATTGGGTCGGAACTTTTGGTTAGGTTGTTTCAATTGAGAAGTGGCCCAGCTCATTCAAGGTAGGTCTTGATCTTTTACTGGAGTCCTTTATGAGAGGATAAAAGACAGAAAAAGCTGAGACAGCAGAGAGAGAAAAGCCCTGGAGGAGCTAAGAGAGGACCCATAGAGGAAGCCACTGGAACCAGAGCTGAAGGCAATGAAACCCAGGAGCGAAGGACCAGCAGATGCCAGCCACATGCCTTCCCCTGGGACAGAGGTGACCCAGATGCCAGCAGCCCGTCTTCAGAGTCCAGGGATCATCCTGTTGATGCCTTAATTTGGACATTTTCATGACCTAAGAACTGTAAATTGTAGGTTAATAAATCCTCATTGTAAAAGCCAACCCATTTCTGGTATACTGCATTCCGGCAGCTTTAGAAAACCAAAACACAGACGTATACAAACATGTATACATATACACATGCACACAAATAGTAATAGCATTATCTGGGTCAGGTGTCTTCAAACATTTTTTGGAAAGGGCCAGATAGTAAATATTTCAAGCTTCTCAAGACATACAGTTCTCTGTCACAGCGACTCAAACCTGCCATTGTAGCATGAAAGCAGCTACAGACAATGTATAAAGAAATGAGCATGACTGTGCTCTGGTAAAACCTTATTTATGGACATTGAAATTTTAATTTCATTAATTCTCACTTGTTAACAAATTGTCCTTTTTTTTATTTTTTCCAACTATTTAAAAATTCAAAATTCATTCTTAGCTTCTGATTGTGGGCCATAAAAAAACAAGTGGTGGGCAGTATTTGCCTCCCTCATTCAGGCTCTTTTAGTTTAAAGTGAATTTCTGACATTATAGCATACGCCTTGTGGTGGGTAATAGGGAAAAGTGGCAAGACAATAATCAGGGGACATACCTGTTTACAGGTGTTATCCAATATACTCATTACAAAATCCCTTGGAGATATGACCTATATTATTTTCACCATCGTATACATGTGGAAAGGGAAGTGCAGTGACCTTGTAAAAACAGATTTGAGAGTCAAGCTCAGGCCCATTAGGCTTTCCTCTTCAAAGTCATGTCTGTGAGTTTTCCCTTAGAAAGGAGAAATGAACTTTTTTCAGAGCAGAAGTCTGAGCATTTTGTTGCTCTGTTGCACAAATCCAGAAGCACCGTTCATGTTGTGTTATTTGTAACCAGCACCTTTGAGCACTTAATACAACATGGATGGAGCTTCTTGACTTTGTACTTAGCTTGCCCTGTTTATTTAACTGGTAAGTGTTTTGGAGTCTCTGGCAAACCACCATAAAGGGCTTGAAGTCCTCGACTGATATGATCAACTTTGGGTTTTAGAAATGTAGTGTTGAGATTTGGGTCTGCATTTCAGAACACAAACTTAGCACCAAATTAATCACTGATATGACCAGCTTTATGTAATAAAAGCCAAAATAAGATCATAAAAGTTTACAATCATTTGAAATAGCAAAAGGATGTTCCAAGTCCTAAAATGGGCAAACATATTTTATGTGCAAGGGGCTGAACAAAGTATATATAAAGGATGTGCACCAAATAAAACTGTTCTTTTTCTCACATTTAACCTAAATGTTACAAAAAACAAATATTGTTTACATACTGACATTCATTTGTTTTTCCTACATGGAATTTAAAAAAGAATATTTTCAAATGTTCTTTGCAAGGACAATTTCACAATATTTATTAAAATTTTAAACTCCCACAATCTTGACTTAGAAATACAATGTGTAGATATTACTTCTCTTATGTGAAATAATGTATGTTCTAGTACATAAATTGCAGATTTGTATATAGGAGCAAATCATTGGCAGCAACCTAAATACTCATCAACATAAGGCTGGTTAATAAATTATTATGCATCCACATCCATATAAAGGAAGAGTGCAGTTTTTAATTGCATTTGATGGTTGTGGATATATTGCTATTGAAAGATCTCCAAGATACATTGTTTCATATTTTTTAAAGTTGCATATGAGTGTATATAATGGATATAAAACATAGCCTGATGAATCTCTATCAATCTGCATGCATGATGATATGTGTGTGTTTACCTGTGTGTGTTAAATGCTATGTCATTTATGGGGGTAAAGGGGAAAGTACCAAGAGGAAAACAAGACAAAATAAAACCTAGTTACCTCCAGGGAAGGAAGGATACCTGGAAGAGTTCAGGAAAAGCAGAAAAGCATATATTTTTAAAACACTATAACTTCAATACCTTTTGAATTGTGTATCAGAAACCTTTATACACACTTTTAAAACTACAAGTGCTGGAGAGGTTGTGGAGAATTAGGAGCACTCATCCATTGCTTGTGCGTAAATTGTCCAGCTGCTGTGGAACACAGTTTGGCTGTTTCTTAGGAAGCTACGTATAGAACTATCATATGACCCAGCAATCCCACTGCTAGATACCCAAAATAATTGAAAGCAGTGACTTAAACAGATATTCACACGCCAATATTCATAGTGGCATTTATTCACAATTTGCTAAAAGATGGAAGCAACCCAAGTGTCCATCAAATGATGAATAGATGAACAAAATGAGGTATATATGTACAATGCAATATTATTCAGACATAAAAAGGAATGAAGTTCTGATGCATGCGTCAACATGGATGAACCTTGAAGACATCATGCTGAGTAAAATAAGCCAGACACAAAAACACTTATTTTATGATCTCACTGATACAAACTAATTATAATAAGCAAACTCATAGCATTAGAATCTGCAATATAGGTTGCCAGGAGATAGAGTGGAGTTAGAGAATAGAAGTTGATACTTAACTTGTACAGAATTTCTTTTGGTTGATGCTAAAGGTTTAGAAATGGATGGTGGTGATGTTAGCACAATATTGTGAATGTAATCAATAACACTGAATTATTGAGGTGAATGTGGTTAAAAGAGGAAATTTTAGGATATATATATATTATTATTAGAATAAAAATTAAAAGTTAAAACATAAGACTGCACAACACAGTGAACTTTTACTGTAGATGATGGACTATAGTTAATAGTACAGTATAAGAATGTTCTTTCATGAATTATAACAAATGCATGATACTAAGACAAGGTGTTAATAATAGGATGGTATAAGAGAAAAAATAGACCTAATATAAGGTATGGATGATAGATAATAGTATGATTTTAACAATCTTTCATCAATTATAACAAAGGTAACTACTGTAAAAAAAGTTATGATTATAAAAAAGTGCTGTCATCAATTGTAACAAATGTTCCACACCAATGCAAAGTGTTGGTGGTGGGGTAGTGAATGGGAATACATATAAAATCACGTATTTTATGCATGATTGTTTTGAAAACCTATGACTTCTCTAACAAAATAATTAAAACATAAAAAACTCTAAAGAACGCTAAGAAAGTCTGAAATGGCTGATTTATTTTCTTTCAGTAAATATTCACATAGCAAGCCAACATAGTCTAAATTCCTCCATCAAACTTAGTGCTCCCCTGCGAGTAACAGCTCTTCAGTGGATGTTTATTTGTTGATGACATTTCTGCTACTGATATTTCCTTTACATTTGTAAAGGACAGAATGGGTCTTTCCTTGCAGTTTTTGCTATACTTCTCTGTTCACATGAATTGAGCACATAGTCTCCACCCAGGACCATGGTGTATTAAAAATAATAGCTAACATTTATTGAACACTGACTACATGGTATGCCCTGTTGTAAGAGCTGAGCATGTGAGAACTCACTCAATCCTCCAAACAACCCTCTGCAAAAAGTGGTATTTTACAGATCAGGAAGCTGAGGCACAAAAAGCTTATATAACTTGTACAAGGCCATATATGTACTAAGGACAGGACCCAATTTCTAACCCAGGATGTCTGGCTCCACCATGCTCTGCTGCATCCTTCTAATTCATTGAAGTGGGTCACAGTCAAGTACCCAAAGCTTCTCCTTGACCATGAATATTTTCAGTGTTCTTTACCTCCTTGCATTAGGTTCCATGGGGTAAGAAACCAACAGCTTGGTTTGGTGTTCAAGGTTCCTCATGACATTACATCCTCCTCTGTCCACCTCTGCAGTCTGATCTCTCACTACTCCCTTCTCACCCTGTGTCCAGCCCTACTGAGCTTCAGAGTTTCCCAAAAGATCTGGACTCACTCTTGAGTCCCCCACTCAGCTGATTTCCCTTGGTGGAAAGTCCTTTCACTCCTCCATGCCAGTGATTCGTACTTACCCCAAAACCCCAGATCAGGCCTCATATCCCCCTACCCTTTCCTTTCCTTGACCCCCCAACTCCCTCCCCGTCCTCCACACACAGCAGCCTGGGTTGTTGCTTCTATTGGAGCACATGACCAGTTGTGCTGCCCTTGATGGCTAAAATATCTTTTTTTCCTCAAGGCTGGGTACAGTCTGTTGGTAGCGGCTTCATGTCCCCAGCTCCTTGTTCAGTGAGTGGTAAATAGCAAAAGTTTGATAAATATATTGCAAATAAATGAAAGCTAAAGGAGAACCGAATCTGCTTGAGAAAGCCCTGATGCATGACTGAATTTCCAAGGGCACTCAGTGATGTAAAACAGTGATTTTTCACTCCTAAGTTGATTTAAATGATGGGAACAATAGAAATGCAGGTTTGCAGTTAGTTTAAAAAAAAAAACTTCTAAAATCTTTCAGGGAGAATCCAACAATTCAATAATTTTAACTCTTCATTTCCTATCTCCTCCATAAATATTTTTTGGAAATATGTTAGACAATGTTAGTGTCTCTTGCTGGCCTCCTAGCAGTGTATTCCATTGGCTTGGTGCATTAATAATTAAACTCAACAGCGGAGTAAATACTGGCCTGATATATTTTTGAACTATTTCGCAGGTGTTATTCTTGACTCATCAAGGGCAGTCACCTTTATATGTGTACATATGTTCAGTGTATGTTTGCAGCTATTTCCTTTCCATCACCTGACCTCTATTTTCCTTAGGTTTTTCATCCATCAGTGAGTATTGTTACGGCTCTCTAATCACTTCTAGGATGATTTTGAGTCAAAAATGATTCAATTATTTTCCTGAGACATATTCATATAAACTTTATATCTAAGAGATTCACTTACAGGAACTTATTTAATTCTCACTAAAACCTTATGATGCAGTTCTATTTTTATATGCAGAGAATCTGAGACAGAAAGAGTTTAAAGGATTTATGCAAAGTCACACAGCTCAGAAGAGGAAGCACTGAAGTTTCAAACCCAGGTAGTCAGATTCCAGAAACCATGCTCTCAAGCACTATGCTACCTCACCACTCATAGATGCTTATTTTTATTTTATTAAAATAAAACCAAAATCCCTGCCCAAAAGGAAAAAGAGAATCCAATCATTAAGACACAAGGACTGTTCACATTGTTACCTCCTACAGGCTTTGTGACTATCATTTCATTGCATCTCTTGGACTCTTTTAGGTATTTTTGAGCCCCAGCATTTTACTATGGCATGGCTAATATTGTTTGTTCAAGACATACCTACCTGGGAATAAGAAAGGAGGGTATGCACTGTGTTTTTATGGCTTGAGTCCCACCTGCCACTGAGGAATGCCTATAGACACATCTGGATGTCTCATTATCTCGCTCACAGTTTCCATATGACATCTGTCACTTTCTATGTCCTCGCAGCTCTCTTCAGTGATCTCCACAGTGGGGACTCACCACTGCTATGGTTTCTGGGGAATGCCCTTCATCCTTACTCCTGTGTCAGTGTGAAGGTCCACACCAGAAGGCTCCTGCCACCTGATCCCAGAGCTGCGCATATCACCCCCACCTCCCCACACACACTTGCTGCTGACTCCAGAGCCCTGACAGCTGTGGCATTGTGAGTGATGGAGGGAGGGTCAGGAGCAGTGGCTTCACTTGCCTCCAAGCTAAGGCCCCCTGATGAAAGGGAGTCTCTCCCTTCTAGGCTTCATTTTATGAAATAGCTATCAACACTATCCTATTCTGCCTACTACATTCTCACAGAGTTTACTGAATAAGCTCTTACTTTCAGCTGTTTTTCTAACTGTATAAAAGTTAAACCTGAGAGATATTATATTTTGCTAAAACTCTCCAGCTCTGCTCTGACGTCTGAGCCATTGTCACTGAATAAGGCCATGAACCTGACACATCTTTTCCTTTCTCATGAGTTCTTCCAAAGCCAGCCCACTACCACGATTGGGACCTGATGGTAAAATATACCTTGGATTCAACCCAGGTCCTCCCTTACCCCTTAGTTATGATATAGAAAATCCCCAATAGTGGATAACATGGTACTTTCCCCCATGATGGCAAGTAGTGAAATTTGTGTATGCACATGCACATGTGTGCATGTTTGGGAAGGTGGACAGACAAAAGGACATAACCACTGAGGATTGAGGGGGTCATAAAGGGGGCATACACCAGAAACACAAAGCATGCTAACATTTTAAGAATGTGTTTGTTTTGGCGTTCCCGACTTTACTGACATTGTACATGAGAAACTGTCCTCCCTTGAAGAAGACAACAAAAAATGAAGATGGCTTCAAACTTGAGCTAGCTGACTTGTGTGTTCCCTTCCCACTTGGAGATGAGTATGGATAACTGATCATGCAGGACAAATTCTTCGCTCACAGGACTTCTTGGGAAGTGACTATTTGGCCCACTTGGTGGTGAGTTGCCAGGTGGCAGGTACTAGGACAGCCATGAAGCCTGTGCTTCCCCTGGATAGAGCAGGTGAGTGACACTCTGGGCTCTGAAGGTGGGCCAGATACATTTGCCACAGTCCCAGGGGGAACCTGGCTGCAGCAGGCACTCGCAGCATCTCCTTTCACATCAGAGCTAAAGCTGCAATGCAATTTATTCAGAATGGGCCCAGATTCTTAATTGGACAGGTGTGTGAGAAAACTCTGGCTGTGAGCACAGCATGTCCGACTATCGAACTTTTCTGTCGACATCCTTTCAGCACTTCCTGTCAGGCTAACCTTAGCTCTGTTGGGTCAGGCGTTGGCAGGTGGGAGAGCTGGCCAAGAATAAGAGGAACATGAAGTTGTGAAAAATCAAACACTAACCCACAGGAGTGATTTTTTTCCTCTAGTTTCCAAAGGCCAAAGGAAAAAAAGAAAGCTCTCATTTCTTCTTTCCCTAGGACCTGCTGTACTAATGCACCATCTGTTGACTTTGTTGTGTAACTCTTTCTGTGATACCATGTCTGCCACCTTACGTATGTGAGAGGGATAGTGTTAGGACAGGGAAGGGAAAATCAAGGGAGGAAGGAAGGGGATAGAGAGATAGATTTTGCTTAATTCTTGGGGAGCTGGAATTAGAGGAGTATTATAATGAGATTGCAATAATTTTCACAGAGATGAAAAGTCAAAGGAGAAAGATAAGGAAGAAAGGGGAAATGAATGGAGAAGGAAATTAGCATTATGTACAAGGGACTGTGTTAGGTTCTTGTAAATATCCAGCATCCTTTTTCACTCCCATTTCAGTGAAAAAAAAAAACAAAAAACTAAACAAAACTTCAAACACAATACCCTGCACCATTCATTCTCGTGTAATCTAGTTTACTAAGGGACTGGTCACCTGGGTTTCATTTTTGCCTCTAGCATTAATATCCATTGTAGGAGTTTGAGCACTTCCCATTGCTTTTATACATCTAATTTTCCCTAATGGGAAAAAATAGATTAGGAATACCAAACTAGCCTTCCCCTGAGAATGTACATAAGAAACACTGCCAATAAGAAATATCAATGGAATGGGGTCTGGCTAGGTACAGAATGTTATTATTGATGCTGTTTTGGAAGGCACCGCTGGTTATCCAGACTGGGAACCAGGCCAAATTGAATCTACACCAACTTTCCTCCAAACAATTAAGTAGTTGCCATTTATCACTCCCTAGAAATAATGCCTCTAACACTGTATGGTAGGTGTGAAGATTAGTCAGATGGTTCCCAGGTAATTACTACAATCAAGTGCTCTTGAGCTGAACATGCTCCTGAGAACCATGGAAACATCTACAGACCCCGCCACGGCAAGAAGGGGGCAAAGAGCCCAGATGCTACTCCAAGAGACAGCCGTGCTGACTCAACCCACTTAACCCCATGCATGCCAGTTGTTCCACGGCTAATGAGGCACTCCAGACCCACACAAAAATCTTCAGCCCTCCAGCTTCCTACTTGATCTGCCACCTGCAGAAAGATACATCTTCCCCTCCCCACGAGGATTTCTAGAGGTGAAGGAAGTTAGACCCAACCAGGTGTCCACTCATGGATTCTATGCAAAGCTCAAGCTTCCAAGCTGACATGTGATTTTGAACTTGTCCTACCTGACAAGATTCACCAGGCCTCACTTGGTCTCTAGGCACACAATAGCCTACAGGAGCTCATATGTGTCTGATGAAAAAGGTGTCCCCTAGAATTGACATATTTTATAAATTCTAATTTCACTGTGTGGGTAGATTTAGAGGAGCTTTTTATTTTATTCACCTAACATGGGGACCCCCAAGTAAAAAAAAATAAAGCTGTACAAATAATTCCCAAAGAAGATCTTTGGAATTGTGTTAAGATATACATCTACTAGAAAATGAAAAAAAGTAGCAGGGAAGATCCAAAGGCGGAGAAGCAGGAAAGTAAGTGATTAAGAAAGCAGTTTTTTTTTCACAGAAATTATCCAAGGTCACAATGGAAAAAATGGTTGCATAATAACAGTGATGCTAATAATAGTTATAATAATGGCTAACATTTGAGTCTTTACTCTGTTAACCATTTTACATGCATTATTTCATGTAATCCTCAAACAACCCTCTACAATAGTGCATTATCTCTGTTTTAGAACTGGTGTTAATGGCTGCAGAGAGTTAGAGTTACAGAAAAAATTTCTCTCCATACTCAGTACTTCCGTTTCTTGTTATATCTTTTTCTAATAATATATTCTCCAGAATGGAAGTTTTTAAACAATGATGCTATGCTGGGATATGTGCTCAAGATGGTGGGGAAAAATATTCTGAAAGAGAAAAGACATACATGAGAAACAGGCATGTATGTTTTCAATGCTGTAAGGGTGTCTTTAGATTTCTTTACCACAGTGCACCTGTTTCTGTGTAGGTTCTTGTCTAAATCATCTCAAGAAAATGAGAATTTCTTCTCATAAAAAAACACATGCACCAAAAACCGTGGCTTAATGGTCAACATGGTTTCCCATCCAACTGTTTACCCTCCCTAATGCTTCTTCTATGTTTCCATGATTTTTTTCATGTGTGTGTGTGTGTGTGTGTGTGTGTATGTGTGTGTATGACAGAGAGAGAGAGAGACCAAAAATCATGGTCTTTAGGAAATGATTTTAAGTGTTCCTTACCTGCCTGAATTATCCAGGGAAATCTACACCAAAGACTCTGCAAACTAAAATGGTGCAAAACAGGACTCATCAGCGTTTTGTCCTCACATTTTTTTCTTTCTCCCACTTCTTATATTCTTCACTAAAGCTTCCCTAGGCCACAAGTGATAATGAACCGCTCAAAGCACTTTTAACTCACAGCATATTCCATGATCATTATTAAACAATGTTGATAATGATTTGTTTAATATTTCTTTCTCCTTACAGACTGGAAGCTCCATGGGGGAGCATCTCTCTTGCTATGGGTTTTATGTCAAGTACTGAACACTATACAAGGCAACTAATAGATGCTTAGTAAATATCTCTTCCAAAATAAATTAATGTACATGATTTATCTCAGTTAAGAGCTTTATTGATAACATAGCCATGCTTCATCCCTCCCACTCCTTCAGCAAAATACCTGAACATACAACCCATCACCAAGTCCTATTGATTCCACTTTCCAAATGTTCTGTTTTTGCACTTGGAATATTAGAAAACTCAACTCATTCTCCAGCCCTCAGCTTCCCTAAATTCATATCCCGGAACAAATTAAAACACTTAACAGTCACCTACTTACAGTCCATTGATGATGTCTGTTTTGAGCACAGTAAGTAAATCAAGAGCTGAAGATGAACCAGAATTTCTTTAGTTGAGTCCAACTAATTGACTTAGACTTTGTCTTTTTAAATGACAGATCCTGGCTCTTTTTCACATTCACCTGACCTCACTTTTCCCATTCTGTTCCTTTGATACTATTTTCTCATGTATCTCTTTGAGGATCTTATGCATCTTATTTCAAAGTCTCAATCAGTTTGCTTAAAATGTCTATTTTCTTGGGTATGAGTGTCTTGTTTACCCAGTCTGTACAATATTTTTCATGGTGCTGGACTAACATACACACACACGTGTATGCACACACACACAATAGTTACAATTTACAGAAAAATTGAGAAGATAGTACAAACAGTTCTCATATAACACACACTCAGTTTTCCTATTATTAGCATCTTATGTTAGTCTGGTAAGTTTGTCACAATGGTGGAACCAATTATGATATTATTATAACATAAACTCCATACTTTGTTCATATCTCCTTAGTTTTCACTTAATGTCTTTTTTTCCTGTCTCAAAATCCCATTCAGCATAACATTAGAATTCCTGAAGTCACCACATCTCCTTAGGCTTCTCTTGGTTGTGACAAATTTTATGACTTCCCTTATTTCTGATAACCTTGACAATTTTGAGGAGTGCTGGTCAAATATTTTGTAGAATCTCATTCCATTGTGATTTGTGTGGTGTTTTTGTCACAATTAGACTGGACTTATAGATTTTTGGGAAAGAAGCCACAAAGATAAAGTGCCATTCCAAATGCATCGTTTCAAGGCTACAAAATGTCAACAAAATGCAACGTGTTTGTCAGATTTCTCTGGTGTAAAGTTCATTTTTTTTTTTCTTCCCACTTTCTGTATTATGCTCTTTGGAAGGAAGTCACTATGCAGAGTCCACGCTTAAGGGAGTGGAGTTATCTATATAAATTATTTTGAATTCTTCTGCATGTAAGAATTGTCGTCTCTCCCCCCCCCCAATTTATTAATTTATTTTATTCAATTATTTATTTATACCAGTATTAATCATGGGTATTTACTTTATTCTGTGGAGTATAATCTACTTTATTTTGTTGCTCAAGTTGTTCTAGCTTTGGTCTTTGGGAGCTCTACCAGTTGGATCCCATGTCCCTTTGACATAACCATCATTGTTTTGTTTTGTTCTGTTCTGTTTTTATTTCTTTGTTTTGTTTTGCTTAATAATTTCTTACTTTCTGGCACTATGAGGTGCTCAGTTTCATCTTGTGTATTTCCAGCCCCTGTCCTAGAATCTTCCATTTCTCCAAGGATTCTATTCATTTTATTGGAGAATGGTGTTAGAAATTGAAATCTTGACGCTAGGCTGTTTGTTGTTACTGGTGGTCATTGCATCTAGACTCTCTCAGTTGACAGCAAAGCAATGTATGTTGTATACGAACTCTTGTCTTATCTATATACATATTTATAGCTAATTCTATAATAAACTATAAATTACCACATGGATCATTCTAGACTTCTTTTTTGCTTCTCTAAAACATCTCACTCCAACAGTAAGAAATTTGGCTCCCACCAATCACCATCCATTTACTTAATTATTCCAGTATACATGGATAGTGGTTTCAGACCTGTTAAACCCATACTACTAAGGAAAACAACTTCATCAATTAGAGGACAGTAATATACATATACATATTTCCTTTGATTTTTTGTCTCACAGATTCCACTCACTCCGCTCGTTCCAAAAGGTACATAGGACAGCACCTTTTCCCCCTACCCCCTTCAATGAGGTTGTTTCATACATTTGTAATACCCTTAGCTTAGTTTGTTACAATTGGCTTTCGATCTTGGGATTCCTGAACCTCCTAAGTATTTTTTTTTAATTTTCATATGCAAGGTTTCCTCTTTGTGCTCTAAGGTTCTATGGATTTTGACAAATACATGAAGTCATGTATCCACCATCACAGTGTTGCAAAGAATAGTTTTACCACACTAAAACATCACTTGCACTTCAATTTTTCAATGACTTCCCCCTCCCCCACTAAGCCTCTGCCAACCACCAGTCTATTTACAATGTATTGATGGAGTGTTCCTTTTTCCAGAATGTCATGTAAATGGAATCATACAGTATATAACCTTTTTATACTGGCTTTTGTTCACTTAGCATAGCACTTTTGAGATTTGTCTATGTCTTTGTGTGGCTTGCTAGCTCATTCCTTTTCATCTCTAGGTAATATTCCTCTGTAAGGATGTAACTGAGTTTGTTTATCCATTCACCTATTGAAAGACATCGTGGTTGCTTCCAGTGTTGAAGATTATAAATAAAGCTGCTATAAAATTCCTGTGCAAGTTTTTGAATGCACATATGTTTTCATATCAGTTGAGAAAATACCTAGCAGTGTTATCGCTATATCCTATGGTAAGGCTATGTTTAGCTTTGTAAGAAACTGCCAACTTATCTTCTAAAGTGGCTGTATCATTTTGCATTCACACCAGGGAAGAATAAGAGTTCATGTTGCTCTGAATTCTTGCCAGCAGATTATATTGTCTGATTTTTGGATTTTAACCATTGTAATAGGTATGCAGTAGTATTTATCATTGTTCTAGTTTTCACTTCCCTAATGATAAATAATGTTATACATATATTCACGTGTTTATTTGCTATCTGTTTATCTTCTTTGGTGAGGAGTGTCTACAGGTTTTGTCTGTTTTTTAAAAACTGCGATAACACATACGCAACCCAAATGTTTCCATTTTAACTAGTTTCATGGTTAGTGATATTAATTACATTTCACAATATTGCTCTACCCTCACCACCATACATCACCAAAACTTTTCTTGATATTAATATATTCAGGATAGTAAGCCCTCATCCAATATAATTGTTGCAACTATTCTCCATTCTGTAAGTTGGCCTTCTCAGTCTCTTGAGAATGTTCTTTAATGCACAAAGGGTTAGAATTTTGATGAAAATGAATTTATCTGTTATTTCTTTTGTTGCTTATGTTTTTTGAAGTCATATAAAAGAATCCATTGCCAAATCCCAGCTCATAAATATTTGCCCCTATATTATCTTCTAAGAGTTTTATAGTTTGAGCTCTTATATTTGTGTCCTTTATCCATTTTGAGTTAGTTTTTGTATATTGTGTGAGGTAGGGTTCTAAACATTGTTTTTTGTATATGAATATCAGTTTTCCCAATACCATCTGATGAAATTATTCTTTCCCCATTGTATGTACTTTGCACCCTTGTTGAAAATCATTTGACTGCATGTGTATGGATCTATTTCTGGGCATTCAATTCTCTTCTATTGTTCTACATGTACCATCTTGTTTTGAGTAATTTGAAATTGGAAATTATGAGTCCTCCAACTTTGATCTTTTTTGAAAATTGTTTTGGCTATTCAGGGACAATTGCAATTCCATATAAATTTGAGGTTCAGCATTCCTGTTTCTGCAAAAAACCTGCCAGAATATTGATAGGGATTATATTAAAACATGTAGATCTCTTTGGGTAGTATTGACAACTTATCAATATTAAGTTTTCCAATCAATGAACATGAGATGCCTTGCCATTTACTTAGGTGTTCTGTAATTTCTTTCATCAGTGTCTTGAATTTTTCAATGTACCAGTCTTCAATATCCTCGGTTAAATTTATTCCTAGATATTCTATTCTGTTAAATATGCTAATGCAGATGGAATTATTTTCTCAATTTCCCCTTCAGATTGTTAATCACTAGTATATAGAAACAGAGTTGGTTTCAGAGTACTGATTTGGTAACCTGATTCCTTGCTGAAATTGTTTATTAGCTCTGGTGGTTTTCTTGTAGATTCACGTCATCTGCAAACGGAGATAGTTTTACTTCTTCCTTCCCAATTTGGATGCTTTTTATTTCTTTTTCTTGCCTAAATGTTTTGGCTAGAACTTCTAGTTGAGTATCTGGCTATTTGTGGCCTATTGCCATTGCATATGAATATGATGATTGGCTTTTCCATTTCTGCAAAAAGAGTTTTCAAATTATGATTGACTCTGTAGATCACTTTTGGCAGTACTGATACATTACAATATTAAGTGTTCCTACCCATGTTGTACTGTCTTGCCATATTTTTAGTTCTTACTTAATTTTGTCAGTAATATTTTGCAGCTCTCAGTGTATGTCTTTCATCTTGTTGTTTTAATTTCCTTTACCTAATGTCCAATGATGTTGTGCATATTTTCATGTGTTTGTTTGTTATTTGTGTATCTTCTTTTATTAAATTTATTTATTTATATATTTTATTCCTAGGTATTTTATTCTACCATATGCTATTGTAAATATAGCTGTTTTCTTCATTTCCTTTTTGGATTATTCATTGCTGGTGTATGAAAACAGTTCTGATTTTTGCATGTTGATCTTTCACCCCACAACTTTGCTGAATTTATTTATCATCTCTACTACCTTTCTTGTGGATTCTTTGGAATTTTCTATGTACACAATCATGCCATCTGCAAATAGATATAGTTTTACTTTTCTTCCTTTGCAATTTGGATGTTTTTTATTTCTTTTCTTGCCTAACTACTCTGTCTAGAACTTCTAGTACAATGTTGAATTGCTGGAGTGATATTAGGCATCTGTGTCTTGTTCTTGATCTTAGGGAGAACATTTTCAGTCTTTCATTGTTAAGTATGAGATTAGCTGTGGATTTTTCATGTATGTCCTTCATCACGTTGAGGATTTCCCCTCTATTCCTATTTTCATGAGACTTTTTAATCAAGAATCGGTGCTGGGTATTATCAAGTCTCTTTTCTGTGCCTATTAAATGATCATTGTGGTTATTTTTCTTCAGTCTACCAGTGTAGTATATTACATTGATTGATTTTCTTATGGCAAACCACCCTTGCATTCCCGGGATAAGTCCCACCTGGTCATGTTGTACAATTCTTTTAATGTGCTGTTTGATTCAACCTAGTAGTTTTTTGTCCAGGAAATTTGCATCTATATTCATAAAGGATATTGGTCTGTAATTCTTTTTCTTTCTGCTATCTTTATCTGGCTTTGGTATTAGGGTAATGCTGACCTCATAGAATGAGTTAGAAACTGTTTCATCCTCTTCAATTTTTGAAAGAGGTTGGTGTTCATTTTTCTTTGAATGTTTGGTAAAATTTGCCAATGAAGACAGCTGGTCCTAGACTTTTATATGTTGGGAAGATTTTCTTTATTTTTATTACTGATTCAAACTCTTCACTCGTTTATTGGTCTGAGACGTTCTATGTCTTCTTGAGTTCATTTAGGTAATCCATTGTTTCTAGGAATTTGTCCATTTCATCTAGGCTATCTAATTTCTTGGCATACAATTGGTCATAGTATTACTCGTATAATCCTTTTTATCTCCGTGAAGTTGGTAGCAATATCTCTTCTTTCATTTCTGATTATAGTTATTGGTATCCTTTCTCTTTTTTCTTTGTCAGTTTAATTAAAAGTTTGTCAAATTTATTGATCTTTTCAAATAACTGGCATTGGTTTCATTGATTCTCTCAGTTGATTTTATATTCTCCGTTTCATTTATTTATTCTCTAATCTGCATTATTTCTTTCTTTCTGTTCACTTTGGGTTTAGTTTGCTCTTCTAGTTCTTTCAGGTGTGAGGCTGGTACTGATGTGATATCTTTCTTCTTTTCAATGTAGCTATTTACAGCTATAAATTTCCTTCTGAGCATTGCCATTGCTTTGGCCCATAAATGTTGGTATATTGTATTTTTTTTCCCATTCACCTCAAAATATTTTCTAATTTCCCTTGTGATTTCCTCTTTGACTTATTTGTTGTTTAGGGTATATTGTTTAATTTCCACATATTTGTTTATTTTCCAGTTTTCCTTTTCTTATTGATTTACAACTTCATTCCATTTTGGGTGAAGATGATTTGTACAATTTAAATCTTTTTAAATTTATCAGAACTCATTTTGTGACTAAAAACATGGCCTATCCTGGAGAATGATCCATGTGCACTTGAGAAGACTGTGTATTCTGCTGTTGTTTGGTGGAGTGTTCTAGTAGGACTGTTAGCTATTAGATCTAGTTGGTTTATAGTATTGTTCAAGTCCTGTGTTTCATTGTTGATCTGTCTAGATTTTCTATCCATTATTGAAAGTGTTTTATTGAAATTTCTAACTATAATTGTAAAAATTCCTAATTCTCCCTTGATTTCTATCAATGTTTGCTTTGTGTCTCTGAGACTCTGTTGTTAGGTTCATGCATGTTTATAATTGTTATATTTTCTTGATTATTGACATACGTGTATATATATATATATATATATATATAAAATTTCCTTCTTTGTCTCCTGTAACTGATTTTTATATATATAAAATTTCCTTCTTTGTCTCCTGTAACTGATTTTTAGTTAAAATCCATTTTGTCTGATATTAGAATAGCCATAGCAGCTCTCTTTTTTTAACTATCTTCATGGAATATGTGTTTCCTTCCTTTCACTTTCAACCTATTTATGTCTTTGGATCTAAGCTTAGTCTCTTATAAACAGCATATATTTGGGTGATGCTTTTTATCCATTCTGCCAATATCTGATTTTGATTGGAGAGTTTAATCCGTTTTCATTCAAAGCAATTATTTAGTAAGGCAGGACTTACTTTGGTCAGTTTTCCATTTTTGTTTGGTATTTCTTAAACAATTTTTTGGCCCTCATTTACTCCATATTTTTTTCTCTTTTTATCATTATTTGTCCTTTTGTAATGAAACATTTCAATTCCCTTCTCTTTTTCTTTTGTATATGTTTTAGAGACTTTCTTTGCAGTTGCCATGGGGTTTTTATATAACATCCTAAATCCGTAAAGATCTAGTCTGAATTGATACCACCTTACACAATGTCTGTTCCCATACTCCTCTGCCCTCCCTTAAGTTGCTCTTGTCACAAATTTCATCTTTATGCTTTGTTTGTCCAAATATAGATCAACAATTGTTTTCATGCATTTGAATTTTAGATCATGTAAGAAGAAAAATGGAGTTACAAACCAAGAATATACTACTTCTAGCATTTATATTTGCCCATGTAATTACTTTTTCATGGATGTTTATTTCTTCACAGGGCTTCCAGTTATTGTCTAGTGTCCTTTCAACCTGTAATTCTCCCTCTTGCATTTCTTCTAGGGTAAGTCCAGTAATAAAGAATTCCCACAGCTTTGATTATCTGGGAATATCTTGATTTCCACCTTATTTTTGAGCTGAAGTTTTGCCAGAGAGAGAATTCTTGGATGACAGTTAGTTTCTCCTTTCAGCTCTCTAAATAAGTCATTCAACTCCTTTCTAGCCTCCATGGTTTCTGATGTGAAATCAATACTTAAAAGTATTGAAGATCCCTTGTATGTGATGAGTTGCAGCTTTACGATTCTCTCTTGGTCTTTGGCATTTGGCCATGTGGCAGTAATGTGACTTTGCACGTATTTCTTTGAGTTTATCCTATTCGGAGTTTGTTGAGCTTCTTGGACATGTATATTCATGTCCCTCATCAAAGTGGGAAGTTTTCAGCAATTAAATCTTCAACTATGCTCTTTCTTGTTCTCTTTCTCTTTTCCTTCTGGGACTTCCATAATGCATATGCTGATATGTATCATGCTATCTCACAGGTCCTCTAGGCTCTGTTCACTTTTTAATTTCTTATTTCTATTTTCTCCTAAGACTGAATAATTTCAATAGTCTTTTCTTCAAGTTCACTGATTCTTTAGTTTACCTATTCAAATCTGCTGTTGAATCTCCATAGTCATTTTTTTAAAAAAATTCAGTGTGTTCTATTCATCTCCAGAATTTCTGTTTCATTTGTTTTTAAAATTTCTGTCTCTTTATTGAATTTGTATTTCTGTTCATATATCATTTTCCTGATATCCTTTAGTTCTTTGTACACGTTTTCTTTTAGATTGTTGAGTTTATTTAGGAAAATTGACTTAACGTCTTTAACCAGTTATTCTAATTTCTGGACTTCCTCAGGGACAATTTCTCATTTATTTTGTTCTTTTAAGTGGGACTTCTCTTTGTGTTTCTTTGTTTTATTGTGATATTATTATTGAATTCTGAACATTTGAATATTTTGATGTGTTAACTCTGGAAATCAGATTCTCTCCCCCTTCCCCATGGTTTGATTTTTTTTTTTTTAATATTTGAAGTCTATAGTATAATTTGGCTGTGTGTTGAGGCTTTCCTTCAATGCCTAGCCTAGCTTCTGTTGAGCCTATAGAGCAGTCTGAGGTGAATGTTTAGGGTTTTCTGAGGTCTTTCTGAGCATGCTGCTTGCTTTGGGCATCTGTGGTAGCTTTCATCCCCAGTATGGAGGAATGCTCCTGTGTATCCTGATTTGCTCCTATAAAAGATTCTCTCCTCAGCTTCTCCTCCCCCTAGAACCTAGGAACTTTATTGTATGACTCTAGCACAATCTTTTACCCCAGTTGGCTGCAGTGTTCTCAGTTCTTTGCCGTTTATTCACACCGTTTCCTGTCTTGCATGATTTCTGGATTAGGAAAAAGAAATGAGTATGTTGAGTCTGTCTCTAGGAATAGATGCACAAACACATCAAATTTGTGCATTAGGTCTTCCTTGTTTCCTGTCATATCCAGATATCAGCAACCCATTCAGAGAATGTGGACTTCCATCCCAAAGACACTTCAGAGCCAGGAGAGGGGTAGGGCCAGGGCAAATAATGGTACCACTCAGCTTTCCTATCATTTCTTGGCTGTCTTTTTCTTAATTGTTGTTTGGTTGGTTGCTGTTTGCCTTTAGTGTTTTCCAGGGTTCTGGGAAAGTTGGTTCTGACAATTTCTTTTTTTTTTTTTTTTGACATTTGTTGGGGGCGGGGTGGGACATGTACTTGGAGTTTTGTGCTCTGCCATCTTGCGTAAGTCCTTTTGTCCATATTTTAATTAGGTCATTTGCTTTCTTGTTGTTAATTTTTTAAAATTCAGTTTTATTGCAATATATTCACATACTATACAATCATCCACCGTGTACCATCATATAGTTGTGCATCTTATAGTTGTGCATTCATCACCCCAATCAATTTTTATACATTTTCCTTACTCCAAAAAGAATAAAAATAAAAATAAAAGGGAAAAAGAACACTGGAAGCATTCCATCTGCCCATCCCATTCTATTTTTCATTTAGTTTTTGTCCCCATTTTTCTACTCATCTGTCCATACACTGGATAAAGGGAATGTGAGCCACAAGGATTTTATGATCAAATGCAATCATCTTCAAGAATCAAGGCTAGTGGGTTGCAGTTAGTCAGTTTCAGGTATTTCCTTCTAGCTACTCCAGTATACTGAAAACTAAAATGGTGTATCTATATAGCACATAAGAATACCCTCCAGAGTGACCTCTCGACTCCATGCGAAATCCCTCAGCCACTTAAACTTTATTTTGTTTCATTTTTCTTCCCCCTTTTGGTCAAGAAGATTTTCTCAATCCCAAGATTTCAGGTCCAGACTCCTCCCCAGGAGTCATATCCCACATTGCCAGGGAGATTTACGCCCCTGGGAGTCAAGTCCCATGTAGGGAGAAGGCAGTGAGTTCACCTGCAGAGTGGGCTTGGAAAGAGAGGGCCACATCTGAGCAACAAAGAGTTTCTCTGGGGGAGACTCTCAGGCACAATTGTAAGTAGGCTTAGCCTCTCCTTTGCAATAACAAGCTTCAAATGGGCAAGCCCAAGATAGAGGGTTCATCCTATTAAATTGTTAGTCCTCAATGGTTGTGAGAATATCAGTAATATGCCAGGTGGGGAAGTCCAAAGTTTCTGCATTTTTCCCCAGTTTCTGAGGGGTACCCTGCAAATATATTTTTATTCTCTGACCAAATTACTTTGGGATGTATTGGTATTTCACACTAACTTGTACAAACCTATTCAATCTCACTTCCTATTCAAAGTTCAATGTAATTACGGTGTTTGAATAAACTGACCATGTAAGTTAAATTATTTAGTGTGCTGCAGAAAATATAGATCCTGCACCAAAACATCTCTTCTCTTGGTCTCACACAGAAGTTGAAGTTTTGAAGCACAGTCAATAACATCCTTTACCTTTTGGTCTGATTTGCCTTGGTCCTAACCAGATCCACTTCATTCATATCTCTAATTGAAGTTTGAACTCTTTTTCAGCTTTTTTTTAAACAGTTGCTGTATGAGGTAATACTGGCATTCATAACAGCTGAACTATTGCTCTGGGTTTCAGGTGTCACACAGATACCCAAAGTTCCAGAGACGACCAGGTTATACACAAAGAGCTCAGCATCTCAGAACTTGGAGATAACCATTACAACTCAGGAATAGATGTGACTGCTGTAAGACCTTATAATCTAGGGACCATTACAATAAGTGTTCCCCTGAAAAACTGTGCTCTACGATTCAAGTCTCAGAGTTCACACATTATAATTAGTCCATATTAGTGAGGCATTATAATGTTTGTCTTTTAGTTTCTGGTGTACTTCACTCAAAATGCTGTCCTCAAAATACATTCACCCAGTTGTGTGTCTCACAACTTCATTCCTTCTTGCAGCTGCTCAATATTCTATTGTATGCATACACCACAATTCACCATTCTGTTCATCAGCTGATGGACCTTTAGGCCACCTTCTTCCATTGCAAATCTTGAATACTGCCGCCATAAACACCAGTGTGCAAATGTCCATTCACGTCCCTGCTTTCAGATCTTCCATGTATATGCCCCATAATGAGGTTGCAGAAGCTTATGGCACCCACATACTTAGCTTCTTGTGGAACCACCACACTGCCCTCCAGATAGGCCACACCGTTCTACTTCCCCACCAACGGTATATAGGTATATCCCTTCATGTTTCCTCCAGCACATGTATTCCTCTGTTTGTATTTTCCCTGCAATTTTATAGAGATATGTTCACATACCATACAATCATCTACAGTGTACAATCAATTGTTCCCAGTATCATCATATAGTTGTGAATTCATCACCACAATCATCACTTGAACACATTCAGTAATCCAAAAAAAGAATTTTAAAAAAGAATAATAAAAAGATAAAAAAATTAAAATGCCTTATATACAATATAATAATAACATCAGACAACACCACCACTACCAAGAATCCCATATCCCTCCCTTATATCTCCCTCTCCCAGACATTTAACTTTGGTATATTGCCTTTGTTACATTTAATGGAAGCATATTACAATGTTACTGTTAACCATAGACTCCAGTTTGTTTTTACTGTATTTTTCCCCAATATCATCCCTTTTTCAACAACTTGCAAGGTTGACATTCATTTGTTCTATAACATGTAAAAACATTTTTATATTTGTATATTTACTAACAGTCAATGGCCACTCCAGTTTTTGCCAAGTTATACAGTCTCAGTCTTTATTATCTATCTTTACCTCTAGTGTCATACATTCCCTCATCCCTCCTCTTTCAGCTTTACTCACAGATATCTTTGTTCAGTGTATTTACAATATTGTGCTACCATCACACAGCATTATGCTATCCATTTATGGATCTATATAATGAATCCTGTTGAACATCACATGCCCTATCTCAACCCTCTTTCTATCTCCTGATAACCTGTTTTCTCAGCCTTTAACTCTCAAAGTTTGCTCATTAATGTTAGTTCATATTAGTGAGACCATACAGTATTTGTCCATTTTTTTCTGGCTAACTTTGCTCAACATAATGTCCTCAAGGATCATCCATGTTATTATATGTTTCGTGACTTTGTTCTGTCTTACAGCTGCATAATATTGCATTGTGTGTATATACCAAAGTTTATTTATCCATTTTTCCATTGATGGACATTTGGGCTGTTTCCATCTTTTGGCAATTGTGAATAATACCATTATAAACATTGGTTTACAAATGTCCATTTGTGTCTTAGCGTTCAGTTCCTCTAAGTACACACTTAGTAGTAGAATTGCTGGATCGTATGGCAACTCTATACGTAGCTTACTGAGGAAACTCCAGGCAGTCTTCCCGAGTGGTTGCACCATTCTACATTCCCACCAACAGTGAATAAGTGTGCCTCTTTCTCCACATATCCTCTCCAGCACTTGCAATTTTCTTTTTTTTTTTTTTTGTAATTGTCATTCTAGTAGGTGTGAGATGAAAGCTTGAGGTTTTGATTTGCATTTCCCTAATAGTGAAGTTGAGCATCTTTTCATATCTTTTTTTTAATTAAATTCAGTTTTATTGAAATACATTCACACACCATACAATCATCCATGGTATACAATCAACTGTCCACAGTATGATAACATAGTTATGTGTTCATCACAACAATCTATCTCTGAGCATTTTCCTTACATCAGAAAGAACCAGAACAAGAATAAAAAATAAGAGTGAAAAAAGAACACCCAAATCATCCCCCCATCCCACCCCATTTGTCCTTTAGTTTTCATCCCCATTTTTCTACTCATCCATACACTAGATAAAGGGGGTGTGATCCACAAGGTCTTCACAATCACACTGTCACCCCTTGTAATCTACATTATTATATAATTGTCTTCAGGAGTCCAGAATGCTGGGTTGGAGTTTGGTAGTTTCAAGTATTTACTTCTAGCTATTCCAGTACATTAAAACCTAAGAGGTGTTATCTATATAGTGCATAAGATTGTCCACCAGAGTGACCTCTCGACTCCATTTGAAATCTCTCAGCCACTGAAACTATTTCGTCTCATTTTTTATCCCCCTTTTGGTCAAGAAGATACTCTCAGTCCCACGATGCCAGATTTTCGTATGTTTTTGAGCCATTTGTATTTCCTCTTCAGAGAAGTGTCTAACCATGCCTTTTGCCCATCTTTAATTGGGTTTTTTGTCTTTCCATTGTTGAGTTGCAGAACCATTTTATATATTCTGGATATTAAACCTTTATCTGAGACATAGTTTCCAAATATTGTCTCCCATTGTGTAGGATACCTTTGCTTTTCTTACAAAGTACTTTGATGTAAAATAGAGTTCAATTTTGAGGAGATCCCATTTATCTATTTCTTCTTTGATTGCTTATGCTTTGGGTGTAAGCTCTAGGAAACCGTCTCCTATCACAAGATCTTTAAGATATTGCCTTACATTTTCTTCTAAGAGTCTTATGGTCTTAGCACTAATGCTTAGGTCTTTGATCCATTTCAAGTTAATTTTTGTATAAGGTATGACATAGGAGTCTTCTTTGATTTTTTCTATATGGATATCCAGTTCTTAAAACAACATTTATTGAAGAGGCTGCTCTGCCCAGTTGCATTGGCTTGACTGCCTTATCAACGATCAACTGTCTGTAGATGTGAGGGTCTATTTCTGAACACTCAATTCAATTCCATTGGTTGGTATATCTATCTTTATGCCACTGCCATGCTGTTTTGACCACTATAGAATTGTAGTATGCTTTAAAGTCAGGTAGTGTGAGACCTCACACTTTGTTCCTCTTAAGATATTTTTGGCTATTTGGGGGCACCCTGCGCTTCCAAATAAATTTAGTTACTAGTTTTGCTATTTCTGCAAAGTAAGTTGGTAGGATTTTAATTGTTATTGCATTGAATCTATAAATCAGTTTAGGTAGAATTGAAATCTTAACTATATTTAGTCTTCCAATCCATGAACATGGTATGTTCTTCCATTTTTTTTAGGTCCTGTTTGATTTCTTTTAGCAATTTCTTGTAGTTTTCTGTGAATAGGACTTCTGTGGCCTTGGTTAAATTTATTCCCAAATACTTGATTCTTTTGGCTGCTATTGTAAATGGAATTTTTTTCTTAATTTTTGCCTCCTGTTATTCAACTTGTGTATGGCAACCCTACTGATTTTTGCATGTTGATTTTGTAGCCTGCCACTTTGCTGTATTAATTGATTAGCTCTAGTAGATTTGCTATAGATTTTTCTGGATTTTCTACATATAGGATCATGTGGTCTGCAAACAGTGAAAGTTTTACTTCTTCTTCTCCAATTTGGATACCTTTTATTTCTTTTTCTTATCTAATTGCTCTGGCTAGATCTTCCAGCACAATGTTGAATAACAGTGGTGACAGTGGGCATCCCTGTCTTGTTTCTGATCTTAGAGGGAAAGCTTTCAGTCTTTCCCAACTGAGTACAATGTTAGCTGTGGGTTTTTCATATATTGCCTTTGTCATATTGAGAAAGTTCCCTTCTATTCCTATCCTTTGAAGTGTTTTCATCAAGAAAGGATGTTGAATTTTGTCAAATGCCTTTTCTGCATCAATCGAGATGATCATGTGGTTCTTCTGCTTTGATTTATTGATGTGGTGTATTACATTAATTGATTTTCTTGTGTTGAACCAGCCTTGCACACCTGGAATAAATCCCACCTGGTTGTGGTGTATAATTCTTTTAATGTGCTGCTGGATTCAATTTGCAGTTGTTTTGTTGAGGATTTTTGTATGGATATTCATTAAAGTGACTGGTTTATAATTTTCTTTTTTGTAGTATCTTTGTCTGACTTTGGTATTAAGGTGATGTTGTCTTCATAGAACAATTTAGGTAGATTTCACTCCACTTTGATTTTTTTGAAGTGTTTGAGCAGGAATGGTACTAATTCTTTCTTGAATGCTTGGTAGAATTCACATGTGGATCTATCTGGTCCTGAGCTTTTCTTTTTTGGGAGTTTTTTGTTGACTGACTCAATCTCTTTACTTCTGATTGGTTTTTTGAGGTCATTAATTTCTTTTGGAGTCAGTGTTGCATGTTTTTCTAGGAAGTTGTCCATTTCATCTAAGTTGTCTAGTTTATTATCATATAGTTACTCATAGTATTTCTCATTATCTCCTTTAGTTCTGCAAGGTCAGTACTTATGTACCCTTTCTCATTTCTGATTGTATTTATTTGCATTCTCTCTCTCTCTCTCTCAGCCTAGCTAGAGTCCATCAATTGCATTGATTTCCTCAAATAACCAACTTCTGGTTTTGTTGATTCTCTCTATAGCTTTCCTGTTCTCAGTTTAATTTATTTCTACTCTAATCTTTGTTATTTCTTTCCTTGTGTTTGCTTTGGGATTAATGTACTCTTCTTTCTCTAGTTCCTGCAGGTGGACAGTTAATTCCTCAATTTTTGCTCTCTCTTCTCTGTTAATATAGGTGTTTAGGGAAATAAATTTTCCCTTTCAGCACTGCCTTTGCTGCATACTGTAAGTTTTGACATGTTGTGTTTTCCTTGTCATTTGCCTCGAGGTATTTACTAATTTCTCTTCTAATTTTTTCCTTTACCTTCTGGTTGTCTAAGAGTGCATTGTTTAGCCTCCATATATTTGTGAATTTTCTGACCTTTTGCCTGTTATTGATTTCCAACTTCTTTCCATTATCATCTGAGAAAGTGTTTTGCATAATATCAATATTTTTAAATTTGTTGAGACTTGCTTTGTGACCCAGCATGTGGTCTATCCTAGAAAATGATCCATGAGCATCTGAGAAAAATGTGTATCTTGCTGTTTGGGGTGCAGTGTTCTATAAATGTCTGTCAAGCCTAGTTCATTTATCATACAATTCAACATCTCTGTTCCCTTACTGATGCTCTGTCTAGATGTTCTATCCATTGATAAGAATGGTGTATTGAAGTCTCTAACTATTATTGTAGAGGTATATAATTCTCCCATCAGTGCTGTCAGTGTTTGTTCCATGTATTTTGGAGCACTCTGGCTTCGTGCATAAATATTTATTATTGTTATGCTTTCTTGAAGAATTGACCCTTTTATAAATACAGAGAGCCTTTCTTTGTCTCTTTTTGTTGTTTTACACTTGAAGTCTAATTTGCCTGATATTAATATAGATACTCCCACATTTTTCTGGTTGTTATTTGCATGAAATATCTTTTTCCAACATTTCACTTTCAGCCTATTTTTGTCCTTGTGTCTAAAGTGAGTTTCTGCCTGTTTGTGTCTTTTTATTGGAGAGTTTAATCCATTAACATTAATACTGTAAGGGCAGCACTTTCTTCTGCCATTTTGTCTTTTGGATAATATGTGTCATATCTTATTTTTTTCTCTTTCTCCCCTTTTACCCTTTGTGATAGTCTTCATTTCTACACTCTTCTCCAAACCTCTTTCTCCTGTCTTTTCCTATCAGCCTGTAGCACTCCCTTTAGTATTTCTTGTAGCACAGGTTTCTTATTCACAAACTCTCTCAGTATTGGTTTGTCTGAAAATATTTTAATCTCACCATCATTTTTTATTTTATTGTATTTTTTTCTTCTTTCACCATCATTTTTGTAGGACAGTTTTACCAGATATAGAATTCTTGGTTGGCAGGTCTTCTTTTTCAGTATCTTAAATATATCATACCACTGCCTTCTGGCCTCCATGGTTTCAGCAGAGAAATATGTACATAGTCTTATCAATCTTCCCTTGTATGTGATGGATTGCTTTTCTCTTGCTGCTTTCAGAATTCTCTCTTTGTCTTTGATATTGGACAATCTGATCAGTAAGAGTCTTGGAGTAGGTCTGTTGGGATCTATTCTGTTTGGGGTACACTCTTTTACCTAGGGTTTTCTTGTTGGTTGGCTTTGTTCTCTATCTGTTCTTTGGCATTCAGTTCAACTAATTGTAGACCTCTAACCTGACTTCTGTTTAGTTGATGAGAACTTTTCACCACTTATTTTTCTGGTTCTTGCCCTGCCTCTATGTAACCTTTTTGTGAGAGGGTCTCCCCAGATATGGTCAACCTCACTTGGATTTTTCCCAGTCTCAGGAGGAGGATATAAAGTTTCCCTGTGAATGAGACCCCACAGATTGTCAGACCCTCCTGTGAAGCCTCTAGACTCTGTGCTTTCCCTATTCTGTCCAGCAGGTGGCACTTATCAGCCCACAGCTCCCCACTAGTGTAAGGAGGTGTGGTGCCTTTAATTCTCCACAGACCCTGTCCCTGTCAGGGGCATGGCTGACTCACGCGGGTTTCTGTTTTCCAGTCCCTGGGGTCTGAATTCTTTGGAGAAGGGCCTCCCCTTGAGCTGGGCCCCACCTCTGTTTTCTTGGGGGAAGTTGTGCCCTTTAGGGAATTGTCTCCCTCACTAGACTCATTCTCAGAGCTAACTCACCTCTGCCCTTGCCTGGGTCTAGTGGCCAATTGCAAATATCTGAGGCTTTCTGTGAAGTGCTACTTAGAATAGTTATTTAGCAAAACAAAAAAAAAAAAAGGGAAATCCCATTTCAAGGCCTTTTCCAAGCCTCCAAGTTTTGTCAGTCCTAGTATAGACTATTTAAAGACAAGCACATTAGACTATTATCTCTTTCACCTTGATAATTACTCTCAGACAGCTTTAATTCCTCATTTGCCTGGGGCAGTGCTCTGATGGACCACTGAAGAGTACAAAGATAAAGAGTGGGGGAGCAAGAAAAGAAAAGAAAAAAATCCTTTTCAGAGTTGGACCCAACTCCCTAGGTTTGCAAATGAGAGCCTGAGTTATTGTCTGTTTTTATATGCCCCTTTTTCTTGGATCCCAGCCTTTTTACAGTATTCTGAGCAGCTCCACCTCAAAAGTCTTTTTTTTTTTTGCTGTTGTTTATAGCCCAGCCTCCTCTCTGCTGAGCAGAATCCCCCAGGTTCCTTTCATGCCTGCTTTTGATTTACCTGTGCTTAGAACTTTTATTCAGCAGTCCAAATTTGTTAATTAATTCTGCAATTGGGGCTGGGTTGAGCCTCCCTCCTTGCTTCCAGCACAGATTGTTTCTTTTTCCCTCTGGGAACAAGCTCTAAGACAGTCTCTTGTGCCTGGAGTGGGGGGGGGTCACCAGCCCCCTGGCGGGGGAAATTACAGGTCTTTCCTGCAATCTCAGCTGTTCCACTTATTCCAGACTTGTGTACGATGCATGACCAGTCACAGAAGACCCGGAAACAGCTGTTCCATACAGTTCCTGGCTATTTACCAGCTGCCCTAGAGGAATAACTAAATTCCACCCCTTACCGCTCTGCCATCTTGCCCCACCCTCCTTTACTGTTAATTTTTAAAGATTTGTTTTAAAATATATTTTGCACACAAGTCTTTTATTAGAGGTATTCATTTTTTTATTGCTCCTGTGACAAATTTCCAGAAGCACAGTGGTTTAAAACAACATAGATTTATTATCCTACAGTTCTGTAGGTCAGATATCTGACAAGAGTCTCTTTGGGCTGAAATTAGAGTTTCAGCAGGGCTTCATTCCTTCCTGGAGTTCCTATGGAAGAATCCATTTCCTTGTCTTTGTCAGCTTCTTGAGACCCCTGTGTTCCTTGGCTTATGGTCTCCTTTCTGCATCTTCCTGGGAACCACCAAACTTGTTACGGTGTCTGAAGTGGTGGTAGTCTTATTAGGATGATTACCTCTCACTTTTAACTTCTTTGCAGTTGGAGCCGGCAAAAGTGCATTTTACTGTCAACCCAGACTCACTGAACATGTGGTTTGGGAAGAGAAAGAATAATGCTTGTGTTTTGGGTAAGGTATCTTTGATTTCTGGGTAGCCATGGGGACATTGTGCTGTGATCAGTTACTGGAGTTAAAAGTCACCAGTGGAAATTAAAAATGATGGATCCAACTCTTCATAAGCTAGCTTACTGCATGCATAAGGAAATGCATATTAACACAAAAAAAGCAAAATGTACAATAATAGGCAAGCTGACAGAGGCAAAATGAAAATAAGGGATAGTGTTGGAGCATATCCTGATGCTTGGCCAAGCTTGGATTCTGCTGGCCCAAGGGAAAAGTTATGCTGAAACTTTAGATAGTGAAGAAGTCCAGGCTGATTCCCAAGAGAATGGGGAAGAACCGTGGCAGAAATCTTTAAACACTTATTAAGAAATGGGATGAATAAAAGCAAACATTGGTAGGACAAAAATGGGAGAAAGAGAAAGGAAAGAGTCAAGGGACTCATGTCATCAGTATGAAAACCTTTAAGTGGCTATTATGAAATGGATTGAATAGAGTAGATGTTGATGAGAATAAACCAAAAGCCTTAATTCAGCACTTTCAGAGACTCAGCTGGTCCTCAAACATTGAAGGACTCTAAACAAATCTGCTTTATTCATCTTAGTTTGAAGGAATTCAAGAAACCTGACCTCAAATCTCATGGGGGTGATGATTTCTAATTTAACCAGTAAAAAAAAAAAGACAAGAGTCCCTTAACTCAACCTCTGCCTGGGACCCAAGGCCTTATGCACATTTGTAAGTAAAATGGTCAGGGATTGGAGAAGAGATGTTTCTGGGACTTCTTGACACAGGAGCTTCAAGCACTCTGGTCCTAATTGGGTTTATAATTAGATTGGTAAATTATGGGAATGCAAGGGTTGATAAGATTAAGGTGAATACTTGGATAAAAATTGGAATGTTTTAACAGATTTTAAATGAATTTGTTGCATCTCATTTCCCTGAATATATTATGGGGATGAATATTGCGTCTGACTGGGAAATGGCTCCCCTACATTAGTATCATGGAACAGACGGCATATAAACTTACCCTTCAGGCAGTATTGATTGTACATGCTAAATGGGAACCAACAAGATTGCTCAAGCCCACACAGGCTGTTCATTTCAAACATTATAAAATTGAAGCTGGAATGATGGTTCATAAATTCTCTGTGCAATTGCCCTGTGTGGGGTGTAGGCTGGGCCTCATGGAAAAAGCCTGTGAGTACCACCCTACATGACTGTTGGGAATTTGGATTGGAAAGTCTCCATTTGAGAAACCGATTAGTAGCTGGATGTCGTACTTTGATCGAGACTGCTTCTATGGCTGAAGGACATAAAATTATCTTGAAACCTGAAATACATAATATCTTGGGTGTTGCCAAAGTATCTAATAGGGAAGACAATTCCTAGAAGAGTTGTATAATAAAATGGAAATGTTTTACTCTGTTCTATGCTACTAGGGGACTGGAAGTATTTACCCAGAATAATCACAAGCAGGAAGTCTCTTTTCTCTCAGGGCTGGCATTGGAACAACCTGATGAGCCACCAGATTTTATCACCACTTAGACAGCATCCTATGAACAGCTCTCTATTGACCAAGAAAGAGCTACTTGGTTTATGGATGGCAGTTCCTAGGTAAACAGACAGCATCCTATTTGGAAAGTCACTGATCTGAAAAAGAAGGTAAGAGAAAAGCAGCTCAGTGGGCTAAATTTTATTCCGTTTTCCCCTATTTTTGGGTTGTTACCAACTTTTGGGTGGTGGTTAATTGCCTGGCCACATAATCAGGCTTCTGGACAATGGAAAATTAACTAATCTTCTTAGTTTTCCAAGGCTTCTTTGACAAATACCACACAATGCATTGGCATAAAAAACAGAAATTTATTGTCTCATGGGTTTGGAGGCTAGAATTTCAAAAGTAAGGCATCAGAATGGCAGATTTCTCCCTGAAGCCTGTCATCATTTCAGTGCTGGCTTGCTGCAATCCTTGGGGTTCCTTGGCTTGCATCTCTGCCTCCCGTCACATGGTGATCTTTCTCCCTGTGCCTGCTCTTCAGGTTTCCACTGACTTCCAGATTCTTCCTGCAGCTTTCTCTGATTTCTGTTCTCTTTCTATGAAGCCTACAGTCATACAGATTAAGGCCCACCCTGACTCAGTTTGGCTATACCTAAAGAGGACCTTAGAAGTTCCAATTCATGAAGGAGTTCCCACCTTAACTGATAATACATCCACAAGGGGTGTTATTTATGAATTAGTTCAGACCCCCCAGGAAGGATGATTAAAATTAAGAACATATTTTTTGTTGGGGTACATGATTCAGTCTGCACCTATTAAAGGGATGCACATATGAGATATGGCCCCATAAAAATCACTACAGGAACTTGAGGGATGCTTTAAAGTAGGACTGTTCAACATAGTGCAACAGGAAAGTGAATTGGAATCTGCAGGTAGATGTCCTGGTGTCCTGGTTTAAGGTGGCCACATAGGTGTAAGAAATGAATGGACATGGGGTATTGCAGCAATGCAGACATGGGCTGGATCTGGACATATTTCTCTTACACCCTCTGAGGAACAAAGAGTCAGCAAGAACCATTCTGCCACTCTGTTGGCCAACACATGACACAGAGACTGCAGATGGCTATGGGGAAGATTCCTTGGGAGGAAGGCCTACCACAGAGCTGACAACTTGGACCAAGGCCAGTGGCCACAGAGGCTACCAATGGATTATTACAGAAACACACACTTACTCTGGACAGGGCTTTGATTACCTAGCGGTAGATGCAAAGGCTCAGAGAACTACAGAAGGAGGAGAAAAGGAGATTCTACACCAATTTGGACCACTAGGTCTTATTTCTACAGACCAATAACGTCCAACAGTGAGCAAAGAGATATCATCCTCAGAGTATTGATTTGATAAAAAAATTGGGACAGGCAATTGAAACACTCATTGTCTAAAAAGAGGGTTAGAATATAAGTGAGAAGGGCTCACTTACATACCTTCACAAGTATGTGCTCTCTTTCAACATGAAGAGGGCCGAAGGAGAGGCCTCACTAAAAAGATTCCTCCACTTTTCTGGGGAATCTGGGCAAAAAGAGGAGAGGGATGATGCTGGTATGGCTATATAACTCTTTCCCACATCACCTCAATGATTTTCTTTATGTCCATATCACGTCATATCAGTGTCCCATTTTGTTGTTGTTGTTTATTCTACATTTTGCACTGATCTCAGGCCAGAAGCAGGTATGAACCCTAAGCAAGAACCTGTAACCACACCTTTAAACCTTTATATCATAATTCCCAAAGGAAGGATGGGGTGGTTGATGTGTGCAGCCATCTGGTAAGTTTGGGGTTGACAGTGAATGCAGTTCTATTGCCGAATGGTTGAGATAGCCCACTAGTTCTGCATCTATGTAACCTGACTTCATATGAATGAGAGTGGGCTAGGGGGAGGTAACTTCTAGACAAGGGATGTTGCCAGCAATCTGGAGCAGCACAGTGGCCAAACCTAACACCCCTTCCAAAGGTGGAAACGTTTGGACATAAATGAAGAGAAGGCGGAATAGCAGCTAAGGTAAAGGAATGAATAAATGGCTTATAAAATTAGGGAAATCTGATATTACATTACATTAAATTATATTGCATTACACTAATGCCTTGAAAGAGCCTCAGAGTAAGATGACAATATTGTCTCAATTACCAGATGCCTGAAGGGGTGAAACTGTTAATGCTGAGACCACTCCTGCTTTTGGAAAATGATGAGAACTAATGGAAGCCTACAAAACTGCATGGCCTCATCCTGGGCATCATTATGGTTATGCAATATGATGATGACCTGGACTCATTATTAATGACTGAGTGAGGCATTAGTAATGTACCAGTATCTTTTGACACTTATTTTTTTCAGATTATGTCTACCATGCTGTGTTATGATAAACAGTGGCATTGGTGGTGAAATTATAATACTAATACTGATGATCAAATGTATTTGGAAAATGGGTTAGAAGTCTCCTATCTATACCCCATGCTGGATCTTCCAAATGTAAGGCAGATTCATTCGTGCTAATATTATTGCTGTATCTGTTGTATAAATGATGTACTAAATGAGATGCTTAGATGGGTGTGAATCTTTTGCTATGAAAAGGCCTAGAGCAAAGGCTAGGAGCTGGTCTGCATGATGAAAAATTTGTCTTACCCAGAGAGAAGTCTGGCCTTTTCCCTCGGTTTCTGGAAAATATCTCTAGGACCCTGGGATGTGCTGCCTGAAAGAAGTGTTTTGTCAGCATGGGGGCTTTGACCACTGGGCAGTCTAACAATGTGATTTATTGCTTTCAAGCTTGCTTGTGTATTTTTATTTTATCTTCTCTGGCATACATAGGTGTGTGGAACAGGCAGAGGATATGTGTGTATATGCTCAATCTGCCATCTTGATTCAATGTGTATGTGAATTCCCAAGATAAGGTTAGCCATTTACATAACAAAATGATATTTGCAATGTATGGAAGTTGATTGAACATTATATAATCAATGGCTACTAGGGAAGAAAGGAAGGAAGAGAAAAATCTACCCCTGTGTATGCTTTTTGAAAAGAAATTTTTTTTTTTTTTTTGGACTGCAAGAGGTTGAGGCAAAAGTTATCTATCCAACTGTGAGAGAATCAAACCGTGGAAGAGCAGATTTGGGGAGATCCTGTGGGATCTAATTTATTGCAGAATTATACCTCCATAGCTTCCTCCAACTTGCAGGAAAAACAGTCATCACTTTTCTTAAGTAGATGTTAGGGCAGCAATCGATAAGAACTATATTTGTATTTTATAGCAAATAAAGCTATTTAAATAACTAAAATTCTTATTTTTTCTACATAAAGTGGTATTCTATATTCTTTGAAATAACCAAAATATTGAAGTATGATTTGGGCACAAAAAATCCTAAAAGCAAAATGCCAGAAAGTATGAATGCAGATTCTAGGGTCAGACTACCTAAGTGAGAGTCTCAGCTCCATTTACTAACGTAGCTCCTTGCATAAGTTAATCTGCTGTAGGCCTTAGTTTCCCCATGTGTAAAGCAGAATAAATTAGTATCTACTCCTAAATCACCAAAACGTATTAAAAAGTGCTCAATCTAATTAGTCACCAGGGAAACACAAATTAAGACCGTAATGCAATACCTCTACACATCAATCAGAATTGTTTAAAATTAAAAAAAAAAGAGAAAATGCCAACTGTTAGTGTAGATATAAAGCACCTGGAGCTATTGTACACTGCTGGTAGGAATGTAAATTGGTTCAGACTATTTGGAAAACTGCTTATCTACTCGGTTAAATTTATGCATTCCCTCTGCCTAGCACATCCATTCCTAATTATATACCCAACAGAAATACGTGCATATATTCACCAAAGACGTATATGTAAACATGATCATAGTATTAATAGCCACAATAGCCTCAAACTGTAAACTACCCAAATGCCCAGAAACAACAGATTATGTAAATAAGTTGAAGTATATTTACACTACATGGGTAAAAGATGGCGACAAATTTATTAAAATATTTTTGATGTAACGATGAATCTGGATAGGCCCAGTGACTTCTTGGATCAATACAATGCAATGGAAATGATATCGTGCCAGTCTTAGGAGAGTCTTAAGAGAGTGGTATCGTCTACTTCTTATTGCTTGGAATACAGTGGGAGAGCTGATCTATCATGAAAGAGGTACTACAATCTTGAGACTACTAAAATTTTTAATTTAAAAATGTGATATCAAAGCCTTTTTAATAAAATTTCAGATTCATTTTTATAACCTCTTAGTTTTTCTATGAAGGCAATACTTAGATATTTAATTTCTTGTATATGGGATACTTTAGCCATTTGCAGAAGACATGTTTTAGATCATCATTAATAGGGGCAAGATGCGGGACACTGTTATCGAGTTCTGACTTGGCGGGCCTGGGCCAGGGGAACTGATCAGCCCCTAGGAAAGGTAGTGGGGCACGGGTGGTAGCGCCCTCCACGGCCCCCCGGGCCTGAGAAAGTGGAGCCGAATGCAGGCCCCATTTCCTCACCCCAAAGTACAACCGTTGGGGAGGGCTTGCCGGAGAAACCCCCCCCCCCCCCCCCCCCCCCCGTGCCTTACCCGCACCCTCCACCCTCTTCGTTACCGGAGCAACTCCCACCCCTTTTCAATCAACCTCCGTGCCCTCTCAGAACCAATCCAAGCCTTTAACCCTTACAGCTACCCCGCCCTCTAAACCGCCCGATATAAGCTTGTACTCTCCCCTAATAAACTCTCTTGGCTTCTTCACCCTCAAAGAAACGTGTCCCGCCTGTTCCTTCTCGCCGCCCTCCACACCTTGCACGCCTCCGCCGGGGACCGGGCCCAGTCCCCCGCCTCGCCCTCGCCTCCGGGAAAGAGCCCCCGCCGCCGGTACCCTCCGAGCAACGCCGAGAGCCGAGGGTTCAGCAACCGGCCGCCACCCCCCCCAGACGAGTCAACTGCGACCGCAGCAAGAACCATCAACAAGGATTGGTAACTATTTGGATCAAGTTGAGAAAGGATGAAAGTGGAGACCAAAAGCTATACAATGATTTAAGCCTATGCGATTGGCATAAACGTATAGCACCATTAATAGAATTAGGTGAATCTGGTTTGGCAGTAGGTAGAGAGTGTAACAGAGAGCAGAGGTAGGGAGAGTAAGAATGCATTGAAGATGACCAGTTTTGTTTCCTATATAGTTGATTTGAAGATGAAAATGTTCAATGGCTAAGTGAAAATATGGGACTGAAGTTTAGACAGGCTACTGAGATATGGGGTCATTTATTGACAGGTAGAGTGTTGAAATTTGACAGACAGATAGAAAAGATGAGAAACAAAAGGAAATCCTTGTGATTATCCACACTTGTTGGTCTACTTGGAGCAACCAAATATGAAGGAGAGGAGCCGGGATTATGGCAGGCATGGACATCTTGGCTAAAGTGCTTAAGTGCACACACCTTATCAAGAAGATAAAACAAAACTAGAAGGCAAACTGTAATGCTTCTAGGCCTGGGAGATTCCTAGAAACAGAAATATATATTTAACATAGGCAAAATTGATCTGATTCTTTGCTCTTCCCATTGGGAGTCTACTGCCTTCTGAAGCTCCGATTCAAGGGAATCTGAGTCCTAACTTCTGGTTAGTGATGAAAAGCAGTTTCTTTCTAGAGCCCATTTTTGAGAATGTTTGTCAGACTTGACACCTCTTCTAAAATAGACGGTATTATTGTTCAGCATCTGTGCTGCCTGTCCCTGAAAGAGAATTTATACATTTGTGCCCTATTGATATCAGGCTTGGACATGTGACATGTTTTAGCCAGTGAAATATAAGTGGAAGACATGTACTCAAACTTTCTAACAAAAGTTTTAGAGCTATCGCATGATTCTACCCTTTTCTCTTCTGACACACATCTGACAGTATCCCAGAAAGGGGATTCGCTCTTAGCCTGGATTCCAGATATAAGATTACAGATTTATTATATATGGATCCCAGATACAAGAGGAGAGCCCTAGGAGACCCAAAAACGGACATGGGGCATGAGTGAGAAACAAACTTTTGTATCACTAGCCATTGAAATTTGGGGGTTGATTGTTATTGCAATGTACCTTAAGCTAAGCTGAATAGTACAGTCCCCATAACAGAGGTTATATTTTGCTGTCTTAAAGAATGGGTCAAGGTAAAAGACTGAGACCTAGAGGGGGAATAGTTTACCAGTATTTCTCAAATGGGGATGTGAGGATTGTTTTTGACATTTGGATTAGACAATTTTTCCTTTTCAGGAGCATTACATGTTTAACATCTTTGTTCCCTAAGTACTAAATGCCTACATCACATCCACCCCAGATTTTAACACCCCAAACATGAAAAAATAAAATAAAATCTCTAGTGTGTGGTACTGTCCTTGCTTAAGAACCACTAAACCAATTGACACCTATATACTGCAAATTGACAATGCATGATTAGTAAGTGTCTCATTTAAACCCATACCCATAGAGAGGAGGAAAAGAATCCTGAATTTCTTTGCATCTCCTCAAGACCTTAACAAATACTGTTGCATGAACAATACTTCTTAAAATACTGGATGGACTAATATCATTTTCAATTCTGTTATATTCCAAAAGAGGAGCACAGTCTCCTCATCTCCAACCCACAGGAAATTTATAAAGAGGAAGCAGAATTTCCCAAGTCTCAGGATAAGATGTGAGGAGTTATGTATATTTGTGCTTCTAACTTCAGCATATAAATACATTCTCTCCTGGGAGTTTTATCCTCAAGAAAAACTCTTTTCGCATTGCCCAGTCTGGAAAAAAACAGGTTGTGGGAGGTGGTTAGCGAACCTGCACCAATGGAAACATCTTCTACATGATGCCTTTTCTATCCATTCTCAGTGGGTAACTAACAAAGTTCCCTGGGCCTTTGCTCTAAGATCACAGAGGGAGTAGATAGACAGCTATGCATAAAACGTGTCTAAAGTGTTGCTTTCCCTCTGTGGGGCTCATACCAGAGTCTGTGTGTTGTTGCAAGCTAAGCTGCTCCTTTCTCTGCTAATTGGATCTTGGATGGTAAAAAATGCCAGGCTTATCCTTAGGCAATGTAAAGCATTAAGGCTCAAAGAAGAAAAAGGGATAAGCTACAGTGAGAGAAAGTTGGCAGGAAGACAGGCATGGATGTCACTTTTCTCAAATGCTGAATAGTGGAAGGTGTCACACCTAAGAGAGGCAGGTGTAGGATATCAGCTACACCTTATGGTTGTTTGGGATCTCCTATCAAAGGATAGGAAAGGATAAGAGACCCCACAGACCGTCAGAGGGTGCAAGGCCACACGAGCAAGGGGATTAACAGAAATTCATCCCATTTCCCACTTCTCTCTTTTGAGCATCCGCTTACTCTAGAAAGGGTCTGCTAAAACACTTCAGGATGTCTGAAAATGACTCAAAGTGCTCATTATGTTAGTTGTGTAGGCTACTGGTCCCGTAATTCTACTTGGATGTACTTCCAATTGTTTCGCCCACTAGATTGTTATTTGGCCAAACTAGGTTTTGAATTGCTGAGGAAAAAAACATGCACCTACATCAGAATCATAGTGACAGAACTTAATAAGTGACAATTCCACTGATGTAAGCCTTGTCTCTCCAACAAATTTGGAAAATTCACTCTGGGCAATATCTCTATGTTAGATTTTCTTTCATCTTCCTTTCATCACTTAGCACAGTGATGGCCCAGTTGTTGACTCAACTAATGGAGGGGATAATGAATCACTTTCTAAGTGCTTAAACCCCTAACCCTATAATCAGTAATCCCCCACAAAAGGTATATTTTCCCCCTTGGAGGTAGCAACTACATCAAGATTGACTGATTCAAAGCTGCAATGACCCCTTTTTTTCTGAACCATATTGAGCTCCTTCAAAAATATACTCAAAATAAGAACACTCGATATATGTTAACTTTCCAAAGCATGATTCATGTTAGAAAAGTTAAATATTTGGTGGCTCCTAAAAAATAATTTGAGAAGGAGATCTCTGGTTCTCTGTTAACTGCAGAATATCTAAATCTCCAGCTCCTCTGCATATAGAAAACATTTGAGTGATATTTATTTCCTTGAAAGAAGAAGAAAAAGAAGAAAGAGGCAGCTGGTTGGGGGTTGCCCTTTACTCTCACCCTGACCCGCCTTTCATTGCTTTTTATATTTTTCCTGTGCTGACCAGGGTCAGCTTAACTGCACTTCAGCAAATTCTCATTATATTGTATGGCTGGGGTTGACGGTGATTATAAAAGCAGTGGTATATAAGTGTCTTAGCAGACTCTGCAAATATTTTCTGATTTAGCAGAGGCTTCTTCTGTTGGAATTCAGCATCTACTGACTCTTGTCAGGGTGGGGGTGGTGGGTTCCAAGTTTGTTGACTCTACCTCTTGGAAAAGCTGAGACATTTTTCAAATTTGAAAGCATTTTTGTGCTTTTGCACATATTACACTTCTGTTTGATCTTACATTTCCTTGAGGAAGAGCCAAGGTTATCTTTAGATAAATTCAATACTCTCAGCTGCTCAGACTCTGGGTCATGTTTGATAGCTACACCAGAGAGACTCATAGTGGAAGATAATGTGTGAGAAAGGAAATAGCATGGATTTTGAGGATGCAAAAACCTAGGTTCATATTTTTATGATTTTTCAGTATGTAAAATGGGGATAATGATACCTACCTTGCAGAATTATAGTGAAGGTTAAGTGAGCTAATATACAGAAATTATATGACGGGCAAGAAGTGGTAACCTTATGTTTATTATTTGTCTTTACACCATCCTTTTCAGAAAATTTGAAATGGCTACTGCACTCAATGAGATAAAACATGTGTCACTACCTATAAAATGTTCTTAAAATGAGTAAAGAAGAAGAAAGTGCAAATGATAGCAAAATATGAGCAAATTTATTTCCCATGACTGCTGTAGCAAATTGCCAAAAAACTTGGTGGTTTAAAGCAGTAAAAATTTATTTTCTCACAGTTCTAGATGCCAGAAGTCTTAAATCATTCTGACTGAGCTGGAATCAAGTGTCAGCAGTGTCACACACTCCAGAGGCTTAGGATAGAATTCCTTCTTTACCTCTTCTGGCTTCTGGTGGCTGCCAGCCTTCCTTGGCTTGTGGTCACATCCCTTCTATCTCCAAAGCCAACATCCTTAAATCTCTCTCCTTGTCTACATTGTCTCCTCTTCTGTGTGGGTCAAGTCTCCCCTGCCTCCCTCTTACAATGATATATATGATAGCATTTACGACTCACTCCAATAATCCAAGTTAAACGCCCCATATCAAGGTCCTTAACCTAATCACAAACGCAAAGACCCTTTTTCAAAATAACTTGACATTTACAGGTTCCAGGGCCTAGGGCCTGGTATCTTTGAGAGCCATTATTCAGCCTACTCTGTTGGGTTGACAGAAAAACTGCTCAATGAATATAATAATACCCTTAAGAGAAGGTTTAGACTTCAGCTGTGCCGACATTTTGGAGAGTTTTCTCTAGTATTCTTCCTAGCTGTCCCCATCCACATTCCTTTATTTAACATATGTTGTCATTACAATACCTGACCAAATACTTCATAAGGTTGATGGGAGGAAAAACTAAAATCTGTCAATGTGGAAGGTTTTTGAATAGCTAGAAGCAATGCACATATAGAAGGGATTCTCCAAATAATAACTGCTTCACCAATATAATTAGGGAATGAGAATTCAGCGTAAGTGAATCTTCCATAGAAAGGAAGCCTCCCCATTTGCACCAATATTTATGATTATTTTGATAGAAATGGTCCTAAAATGATTTTGCAATTTCCCTCTCTTTACATGTTACACAGAAATAACGTAACGCATCTTTACAATTCACGAACCAGATGATCAACATGAATCTCTTTACCCTTCGGCAAGAGAGTGATGCTGTCAGGAACTATTGAAGAGCAGAGCATTGTTTTCCCCTTAACTTAACAGTCTCAGACTTCTACTTTTTTTAACAATTTTTTACTAGTTTTTGCAATTTTTCTCTCAGTTTTTCAAATCTTTTACATTACAGGGCACACATAGAAAAATATACATTTTTTTAATTTTTAGTTCTGTCTATGACTTCTAATTATGTATGGTGTAATGAAATAACAAAGCTTGTTAGTTTTTAAAAAATAAAGTTATAGATATCATAGGGGATTCCTAGGCTAAGTTCCTAACTTCTTGTACACTTCTGCTCTTAATACAATTATAGCTACTGTTTGTCTAATATATACTTTGTGCCAAGCACCATATTAAGTGATACATTGTTCTAGTTTGCTAATGCTGCTGGAATGCAAAACACCAGAGATGGATTGGCTTTTATAAAAGGGGGTTTATTTGGTTCACAGTTACAGTCTTAAGGACATAAAGTGTCCAAGGTAATGCATCAACAATCGGGTACCTTCACTGGAGGATGGCCAAAGGCGTCCAGAGAACCTCTGTTAGCTGGGAAGGCACATAGCTGGCGTCTGCTCCAAAGTTCTGGTTTCAAAATGGCTTTCTCCTAGGATGTTCCTCTCTAGGCTTCAGCTTCTCTCCAAAATGTCACTCTCAGTTGCTTTTGGGGCTTTTGTCCTCTCTTAGCTTCTCTGGAGCAAAAGTCTGCTTTCAACGGCTGTCTCTCATCTGCAGCTCCTGTGTTTTCTTCAAAGTGTCCCTCTTGGCTGTAGCTCCTCTTCAAAACATCACTCTCAGCTGCACTGAGTTCCTTCTGTTTGTCAGCTCATTTATATGGCTCCACTGATCAAGGCCCACCCTAAATGGGTGGGGCCACACCTCCATGGAAATATCCGGAGTCATCACCCACAGATGGGTGGGGCACATCTCCAAAGAAACACTCAAAGAAATCTAATCAAAACTGATAACATCTGGCGACACAAGATTACATTAAAGATAATGACATTTGGGGGACATAATACTTTCAAACTGGCACACATATATACTTAAAAAAATTTAATATAGAAATATTTAGCATTTAATCCTCACAACAACCCGAGTTATGTACCATTAATATCCTGGTATGACTGATGAGAAAACTGAAGCTTTTTATTAGGTTTATGTATTTTGCCCCAGTCAAAAGAATCGTTTTATTTAGAATTCAAGCCAAGTTTATCTGACTTCATAGCCCATGCTATTCACCATACCCTTTTGTTGAGAAATACAAATTGTAATAAAGAAGTACTTGCATGTGATAAATCAGAGATTACATACAGCAAATGACAGTCCTTACAAAGAAGGGGAGATCATGAAGGAGTTGAACAAGAAGTGAGCACCCAAAAAGAATAGTCACAGAATGAAAACGGGACTCATCAGGGAAAAATGAAGAACCATACTCAGGTAGGCGGGAGAGCTGGAGAGCAATTGCCCTGTCATGACCACAGTTGATGTCTTAGGGACAGCTCAATAGATAGCAGCCTTCTTTCCTGCTCTGGTTCCAAACACATTAAGACAAATTAGTAGCACGTGGAGAACCAACATATCACCTTAATCACTGATAATAAGTTCACTTCCAAAACTTTGTTTTTGAACCTCGGGGTACATGTAGAAAATGATAATATTCTTATACAAACAGGGATAAGCAGATGGAGGCTTCTTGTGGTCTGGAACACCAGCACACCGGCTGCCTTGTGCACTGAGAGGATTAATATTTTGGCACGGTGATAGACCATACATGGACTGTCAATTGGGAAATGTCATCATAGAGTGTAAGTTGGAGGATGTGGCTTAGTGTCAGAGTCAAAAAAGCCCAGTAACTAAACCCTGGAAACAGACGGGCCCATTGACCCTTTTCTGGAGATCATTAGATCAGGAAAGCCTTCTTCCTGCTCCTCTGCAATCCAGGAAGCACAGCCTGACCCTGTAGGAGCAGGGTTGAGCTTCCACTTCCTTTGGGCAGCTGGCTCCCAAAAGGAAAAAAAGAAGAGCCAAGCCAAGCATACTAAGTTATTTTACACAAATTCATCAATTAGGTCAAGCCACTGCTCCTTCCCTTAGGCAGAGTGAATGAAGGGATATGGAGAGCCTGGGAGTTGGACTGATCTGGCTGCCTCTGCAAGGACAGAACATCGGGAGTGACGAAGGAGCATTACCTTCTGTTTAACACCCATAGAATCAACTACACATGTACTTCAGAGACAGACTCTCCTTAATGGTTCATGTTTTCTGTTTTGAGGAGAAATGAGGACTTGTTTCTGGGGACATTCAGATTCAGGTATAGGTATGACAGAGAAAAAGAAGTAGATGTTATGAGAAAGTCCTGTACGTGTATGTATATGTGTTTTCCTGAATGTGTATGCCTGTGTGTGTGGGGGGGGTATGTGTTTGTGCGTGTGTGTGGGTGTGTGTGGGTGTGCGTGTGTGTGTGTGTGTTGAGAGAGAGAGTGAAAGAGACAGAGAGATCGAGAGAGATCGAGAAAGATCAAGAGAGAGAGAGGGAGAGAGTATGGGGAGTGACTGGGACTAGTTAACCCAGTTGTGTCTTGAAAATCTTTTAATTTTGTTAGTTGAATTACATCTTACATTGCCTCTATTAAATGATTATGTGTAAATAACCACTTAATAAGAGCCATTCAATTAAGATAATTATGATTTAAAACAGTAATCACTCTTAAATGAAAGTCTTAACACAAACTTATTTCTGCGTAATGACTACGCAAGCAAAATGTCAGCATTTCTAATCCAGTTGTCCTTTGGAATTGAGGAAAAGCAAAATTACTTTTTGAAAAGACTTTTAACCTGTATACTTCACTCCCTAAAGCCAGAAAGTCAATGGTAACAACTGGCTCTTGATATTCTAAATGTAAATAATATTGTTATTAAAAGGTGAGTCACTAGTGGAGACAGGAACCATTCATCCCTTTGTGAATGTGTGAAATTATGCCCAGGTCTCAAGCCTTCATGTTTATACTCAGAATTCTACTTTTCCAATAGGAATAAAAAGAAAACTAACATAATCCTCCCCATGAGATCTGCTAGGGTCCAAGCATTCACTTAGAATATACTGATGTTTCCAAACCAGAACATATTTGGTTATCTTTTGACTTCATGAAGTCCTTTCTATCTATTTAGGGATAAACATAACTCATCAGTTCCCATAATGAAAGAAATCAGTGACCATCTTTCTACTTCTTACCTCCCCAGTCACAAGCAAGGCAATGAAGAAGTACAGACTCGATGGATATTTACAGCCTCTTGTTCTTGGCATAGGTGTTCTCATGATTTATAAATACAGCCCCCAAACTCTAGGCTGAAGAATGGGACAAGACTTTCTCTAGGAGGTTATTTCCATGGGTAAGCCCCCATGGTCCACTTAGGAAATTACTGAAATATATGCCTGGCCTTTGAAAAATCCATCAGAATAAAGTGGTAAAAAAACGGTGTCAAATGAGTTTTCAATAACTTGGTGTTTTCCTTTGGGAAATCCACACTCTTGTTCTGCTTCTAAACAATGAAGAGGTGAGAATCAGAGAAAAGACAAATCAACAAATCAAGAGCCATGATGATGCAATCCACGAAAAACATTCCCTACGACATCTTCATTTAGGAAATTCCCATGAACAGCTTTCCCTGCTTCTATTGGCAGGTGGAACAGACATGTGTAACTTACACAATTATATGAAACGCAATACAAATCTAGTCCACTGTGACATTATTTCCAGGAAAATATTTAGGAAAGCTAGAAACTCAGGTCATTTCCTGACCATTGCCCAGTCAAGTCCACCTTTGAGCAGCAGAGGCTTTCCCATTGCTTTTTCAGCCAAGTAGGTAAGAGAGATTAATACAAGGATGGAAGGATGTTGACATTTGCCTTCAAGCATAAATGCTTCCTTGTTTTTACTCCTGTTTATGGCTCAAAGTTTAGTTCTATCACTCTCTCCCTCTCTCCTGCTACTCCCTCTCTCTTAACCACAATGACAAGAATCTTCTGGGAAATGGAGGAATAGCGGAAACAACTGAAATAGAAACCCATTGAGTGAAGGAAGATCATTGAGAACTAAAACTCTCACTTTGAACAAATGAGGGTCTTGGTAATGAAAGACAGATTTCACCAGCATTTTCTACTCTCCCTCTTTATACCTAAAATAAGTAGCCTTAAATTTCTATTCACTAGTGGATCAAATACTCACCAGGACTGCATCATTGCCACAGGGAACAAATCTATTTAAAGGCTGACTGTTCCATTTTCCTTAACGGTGTCTATTGGAAGGAGTTGAGAGGTACATAGCAAACAGTTTATTACCTAAAGTACTGGAATTTATGGAAAATTTACTTTAAAATATATCAAATGAAAACTTACCCAAAGTTAAATCTCTATCGATATGATATTCACTCATTTTTGTTTCCTTACTGGATGCGATGAGGTTTGCACTAGGGCTAATACCCTGGAAACTGCATATTCCAACCCATTGCACTCCGTTTTCCAGTTGCATCCCTATTTAGTTGTGAATATGCACAATTTAGAGGTACTTTAAATTCTTTTAATTTTTTAGGGAAGTGGGTCACCAAAATCTGGATAAATCAATACATTCATATAACTGTGACATCTATGTGAAAGTTTTTAAATGAATTTTGTGGACAAGAAGCCTTGTGAGTCATGGGACTGGGTGATCCTTTGGGCTTTGGGGATCTGAATACACATCCCGCAAGCTCCTATGGAGGTGATCTGGAGTGGAGAGGTCCCAAGGATCTGGGGTAAATAGAGCAATCCTTAGGTGAAAGCATTTACCAAGCACATACCATGAAACCCTGGTTCTATCTAAGGATTGTATAAGTTGCAGGCTAAAAGTGACTCTAGGTACATCAGTTTGGGATTGGTAAATTAAACTAACTTAAATGAGTTTCTTTAATACCCCAATTATCAGAGTCCTTAAGGTGTCTGTGAGTCTCCCAAATGGACTATGGTGTGAAATATTTCTCAAACTTACTTGGACGTAAAACTTATTTTTTTAAAAAAGTGCCTATCAAAACTAATGTTATGCAGGATACATTTTAGGAAGTGCTATAAAAAGAATGTGAGAAAGTGGGGAATCTAAAAGAATACCAATAATCACAACAACTAATATTCGTACAGTGCCTCATAGTTTATAAAGTGCTTTCTCATTTATTATTTCTTTTGAGCCTCAGGCCAAACAATTTTATAGGGGAAAAGTAGCTCAGGGACCTTAAGTGACTTTCCAAAATACACCCAGTGATAAAAAGGAAGAGTTTTGACTTGGCCCTACGTCTTTTGACTTTCGTTCTAATATCCTTTTCAACATATCACGTTTCAGTGAAGCCATCACATCTTTTGTTTCTATTTTTGCTAAGGGCTAGCTCGAAATCATATTTTTCAGTGGTGTGATAACTAGGAATTTCTGTAACAGGACAAGTTCTATGAATTATATGTCCACAGCCTCCCTATTTCAGTCCCCCCATGAAACTTCCCTTTGTATTCTTCCACCTTTACCAAAGGTACCAAGAGAAAGAAATGACATACTCAAGTGGGTAATGAAAGAGTTTTACTTTTTTATAAAAGAAGGGACTGACAAAAGAGGATGGTCAGTCTCCTGGGGTTAGCAATAGCCAGAAGCTCTTGCCACAATGTCTGAAGGGGCACGGGAGTGAACAGTTACTGGCCTCTGGGAAGAGTAGCTGTAAAGCGAGGGATTCCTAACAAAGAGAAGTGGCTAACTTTTGGTTAAACAGAAGGGAAGGAGCCGAAGGAATAAATTCCCTGATTTAATTCTCCTCTGACATTTTTATCTCTTACTAGTCTCTGACATTAACCAAAATCAGCAAGAGGCCAGAGGGAAAGGGACGCCATTTAGTCCATAAACGTCAGGCTCCCGAGTCGTAGAGTGGAATGAAGTAAGGCAAAGGAGGATGTAACATAGATCAGGAAGTAACAAATGGCATATATCCAGCACACTGGTTAATCAAGGTCAAGAAACTTCTGTTAACAATATAAATTGCACGGACCTTAGAGATTTTTTTTATTAAGATTTATTCACACACCATACAATCATTCAAACTATACAATCAACTGATCACATTATCATCAGATAGCTGTTCATTCTTCACCCTGACCTATTTTTTAAACATTTTCCTTATGCCAGAAAAAGTGAAAGTAAGAATTAAAAAAAAGAGTGAACAAAGAACACCCAAATCGACCCCCCGCCTGCCCTATTTTTCCTTTAGTTTTTTGTCCCCATTTTTCTGCTCATCCATCCATACACTGGATAAAGGGGAGTATGATCCACAAGGTTTTCACAGTCACACTGTCACCCCTTGTAAGCTCCAGTGTTATACAATCGTCTTCAAGATTCAAGGCTACTGGGTTGTAGTTTGATAGTTTCAGGTATTTCCTTCTAGCTATTCCAATACATTAAAACCTGAAAAGAGTTATCTATATAGTGTGTAAGAATGTCCACCAGAGTGACCTCTCAGCTCCACTTGGAATCTCTCAGCCACTGAAACTTTATTTCATTTCATTTCACATGCATGGACCTTAGAGATTTAACTTCCAACAATAACTTTAATAGGGAAGAAAGCCCTTAGGAAAAATCTAGGAACCATAATGCTTAGCATTTCCAGGGATAGTCATTCTCTCTGATGGATATCTTAGTTAAACAAACTCAGTGCATTTCTTCTCACTGGAAAAGTGTCACTTTATTCTCACCTGAGTCTCAGGCCCACGATCTCCAGGTCCAGTAACACCTTTGGTGGGAGAGATTTGCATTATTCTATTGTCAACACAACAAAGGGTCAATTTGCTGCTAGTTTCTCCTTATATTTTAAGGTCAGGAAGTGCCCAGTTGATTTAATGTCTGCCTTGTTCTACTCTAGCATCCAGAGCTTGATAACTGGATTCCTGGCATTATACTATGCCCATCTGTAGAAGAGAGTAAACTACAGATGCAGAAAGAGGCAGAAAGAATGAGAACAAGTTTGAATTCTTCTTCTTACATCTTTTGGGCTTGTTTTTCCAGTCTTCCAGATGTTCATATTTTGTGAATCTCAAGATCAATTCAAGAAAAATCACCACACGAGTATCAAAAGGTTATTTTAGTGCCATTTAGATATCTACAAAATTAGTTTAATCAAAGAACAGTATCCTTGAGGTTATTTGCCATTTTCAAGTTCCTCTACAACTTTTCAATCAGTTCAATATTTAGCTTTTCCTTAAAATTTGAAGTCTAACAACAAGAACAAATAAGCATCAAAATGGTCAACTCTTTTCTTCAAATCAAGTGACCCACAGATGCCTTTAAAAAACATACTGACTTCAAGAAAGCCTTCTGACCAGGGCCTAATGCTGACTAGATCCTTTTTAGAACATTTACAGAGTCCCTTTTTATTAATTAAGCTGAATATTGGCCCAGCCTAGGACAACCTGTAAATTAAGGATATGTTGAACCTTCACCAATACCTCACCCAGAAAAGGATCTTCGTTTGTGTTCTCCAACAAATAATTCAAAAATTCAAGGCTGTATAACAGACGTGTCTTCCTTTTGCTGGAGTTTCAAAAGCACAGTGTCCTAAGCATACTAAACAGGCCTTGGGACCTCAAGAAATGTACCTGTACAAAACCCATACTCCTCTTTAGTCCTGAGGCAATGAATGAAACGCTCCTCAGGCCGGAGCCAGGGAGATTCCGGTTACTGATTTCAAAACCTTGGTTGCCTGGTTTCCCATGGCAACCACCAGTTCTTCGAAGTTTACAGTGGATGACAAATTAGAAGTAGCAACGTAGGAGGCTGTTAGAGGCAGGCACACTGGAAAGTGACAGGTGTCAGAGAGAGAGGAGAGAAAAGGAACACTAACCAGAAATGCCAAGCAGCCTACGGCCAGTAAGGGTTGGCCACTGAGCCCTCAGCTCCGCAGTCACCCCGAGGGGATCGCTATATTTGAGCCATACCAACAGCTCTGAGTCATCAAGAAAAGATTAAGTTAAAGAATATTCTGTATAGTAAGGAAAATAAGGTTGCCATACATTTTAGAAAAATTTCCATCCAAATGTTTCCATATATACTTTTGGGGAACATTTTAATTAGTGAGCCTTAGCTTGGGAAATTCACATGTGGGGTAGGTTTCGCTATTAAAAACCCTGAATTTGATTCATGTAAGATGATTTCTTCATAGGAACCAAAGGCAGGCGCTGAGAGTTTTCTCAGTTGTATGTTGGCCTGTTAGATGTTAATGCCTCTTGTTTCAAGGCAAAGTGTGGTTGGAGTCTTCCCAAGTCATGTGAGGGTAGATGAACACGGATGGTTGCTATATAGAAGGAGAAAGAGAATGGGACAGAAAGGAAGTATTTTAGAATAAAAGTAATAGAAAGACAAAAACTTGGAACAACTGATCCAAAAATAATTGCTTCCTTACCTTTTCCTTTTTTACCTGCTTCCCTTCTGCCTCCTTTCATTTCAGTGACATTTCCTTTCCAAAATGATTACTGATTCTAGAGGCAGTAGAGCTGCTTAAATACAATCTGATGCTTCCCTTTATCCATCTGTTGGTGGATAAGGGAACTGACCTCTCTTTCTCTCTTTCCCTCCCCCACTATCATCACCTACACGCACCCCATCCCCACTCTTGTAGATGTTTGGTTCATTATTAGAGGGAACAGTGCTGAAGCTCAGATAACCAATTGCTCCCATCATTTAGCCTGCACAGTCTTTAAACTCAGGTTGCACCAGTAGCCCGGGAAGGTGTGGCATGGGCGGGGTCTGGGGTGGGGTGAGGGACAGTGGACAAGAGGCAGATCTGGGCGTCTATCACAGTGGGGGGGGTGGGCTCCTTCCATATTGGATCTCTTTGGCCCTGGTTTTAACTCTTCACTACCTACCTCAATCATTTTAGGAAAATTTTAAGAAACAATTTCATAGTTGAAAATTGATCATATAAAATGTATTTCCTTTAAAATAAAGAATAACAATCCCTGTATCTATACAATATTCTATCAAGGATACGGTCAGTTCAATGATAAAGTAAAAGAATAAATGAGTGGAATGGAAGAGAACTTTCTTTATTTTTCAATGAAATGCAGTCTACACAGAAACTTCCTTTCCCAAATCTACAGTTCCATTATAAGAAATAATTTAAAAAAACTTAATCAGGTTTATCTAATCAAAGATCAATAGCTGAAAGTCAGCAGTTAGAATATGTGATTTTTAGGGGATGCAGAGGAGCCCATTTTCAATGAAAACACAAAATATCCGTGGTCATGATGGGGGGTGGTCAGAAGACTCGTGAGACTTCTGTGGAAATCATTATAACCACATAGTATTAAAAGACATCAACGAAGAGCTAAATAAATGGAGAAACATACATTGTTCATAATGGAAGACTTAACAATGTCAATATCCCTCAAAACAAATGTCTAATGAAAAATCCTAACAAAGTTTTTGCAGGTATCTGGACAAACTGTTTATAAAATTAATGTAGGTTGCCAAAGAACCAAGAATTGCCATGTCATTTCTGAAAAATAAGAACCAGGCAGGAGACTTTTGCAAAAGATAGTGGGACTTATTTTTAAACTATTGAATTTAAGATAGTGTAATATTAGTAGAAACATAGACAAATTGAACAACGGAACAGAATGAAGAACACAGAAAAGAGGTATGCATAAATGGAAATCTGATACTTGATAGAGTAGGCATTGCAGATAAATGAGAAAATGATAGTCTATTTAATACTTGTGACAATTATGTATTCTTATGGAGAAAAATACTCCCTTACTTACATTATGTAGAAAAATTACTTCCAGATGGATGGAAAATTTAAAAGTGAAAATAAAGAGATGAATTGGGGAAGGGGTACATAGATGCTTCAAAGATAAGGTAATGTTTTCTTTCTTAAACTGTATGGTAGGTACATAAATGTGTATTTGTGTATTTCTCGTTAAACAGTATATTTAGAAATACATATATACACTTTATATAAAATTTGTATAGAGATGTTGAAATGTACTTATTTAAAATCCTCATTATTTTTGTTTCTATACAGAACACTCTCACTGAGAACTTATGCCCCCAATTGATTTTCACATATTATTTCAGCAACTCTTGCTTCCCTAGAAAATATTTAATATGAGCAATATAGAGTTCAATATTTCTATAAACTCTGTAAGCGAGCTCAAGTCTGGAAGCATGTTTTCTGAGTCCATTCATTCATTCATACAATAAGAAGCAACATGGTTACCACAAATTAGGTGGCACAATAGTGAATGAATAATATATGAGCCTTGCCCACTTGTACCTTAAAGTCTACCTACTTTCGGTGGATATTCTCAGTTAGTGCTCCACACTTCCAGAGCCATTCTCCACTCTTTATCTTGTTCTATTTGTGGATTTGTGAGGTTGACCTTCACAAACTTTGAAAGCTGTTATGAACTAGGCTCCCTTACTTGCCCCCCCCCAACCCCCCCCCCCCCCACTTCTGGTTGGATTTGGCCAATGGGAGGTATTGATAGACGATTGAGTGGTTCCAGAAGAAAGAAGCCAAGGTATTTCTCACCCCTTCCCATTCCCTCCCTTCCTTGCCAAAGTTTAGATGGTGACTATTTCCCAGCATGCCTGTAACCCTTCTAGGGGGCCCTTCTTGGCTCCAGCCCTCACAAGGTTTTGACAACTCTGTTCTTTCCCTTTGCCCTTTCAAGCTGCAGGCTGGTAGCAGATTTTTACTCTCCCTGGTCCTGGATGCTCTGCAATCATTGGCTCCCTTATTCCTTTGGTCTCTTCAGTTAAACCCTTGTGGCTCTAGCAGATGTTTAAAATTTATAATAAACACCTGGACTGAAACCCATGAGATAGGTATGTGATGCATTGTAAGTACCTCTTCTGATTATCTCAGTCTTACCTGCTGCTCACACCTTCAGCACTTTTCATGACACTGCCAATGCCACGGCAGTTTGATTCCATATGCCCATGTAGTTCTATCTTCTGAAATCTCCACACACATGCCCTGGGTCCCTGGATCCTCTTGCTAATTCTAAGACTCAGATGAAATTTCACAAAGGAGGATATGGGATCTGACTTCCTGAACTGATGTCAGGAGGATCCACTGCTCCCTGTGAGGTAGATGTCGACCAATGGGAGAGAGGAGTTTGATGCATGATTTCTATGTACAGCCAGTTCAGAGATGCTCCTTGCGCCTGAGCAGATGGAAGTGTGTCAGCTGGCTCTCTTCACTCCTCTGAAATGGTGGCAGACACACACATACAAATCCTTGCATTTGCTTCCCATCCTTCCCTGGCAACTTTCCTTTCTTCTCACTCCCACTGCCCTGGGATGGCACTTCCCCAACAAAACATTACCACTTTATTTAGACTCAGTTTTCCAAGAACCCAGGTAAGAGAGAGAGCCATGTTCAATAATAACAGGAAGACTTCCTCAAGCACTGTGGTCTGGGTAGATCTCGTTGAGGACATTGCACTGAAACTAAGACCTGATGCCTGAGAAGCAAGCCAATATGAACAATATATTGGTCAGAAGGAAGAGCAATAACCATGATTTTAAGGCAGGAAATAGCATGTTTGAGGGACTGTCAGAAGACCCGTGTGAATGAAGCACTGAGATAGATAATGTTAGAGAAGCTTGGTGAGTTACTGAGGGCATAGTAAAAGTTTCAGATTTAGTCTAAGTGCGGTAGGTGAAATATGAAGCCTTGAACCAGTTGATGCAGGAGAGAGTCATTTTCTGATTTACACTTAAAAACTTGCTCTGGCTGTTATTGTGGGGATATAAATGAATTCAGGAAACCAATTAGGAGCATTATCCTAAAGATGGTGGTAGATTTGAACAAGAGCATTGGCAGAGACGAAGAGGGAAGGGGAGAGACACATTATGGAGGTAAAACAAGATATCCAGCTTGTAATTAGGATACTGAGGCTAAGAGAAAAAAATGTGTTGAGTCTGACAACTAGAATTTGTATTAGTATATTTATAGATGATATGGGGCCATTTACTTAAAGAGGGACATTTTGGTAAAGTCCAAGTCATGGAGTATCTAGAGTATCTAGAAATAAATAAATAAAGGGTTCCATTTGGGACATGTTGAGATAAGTCAAAATAGAGATATGAAGCAGAAGTTAGAAACACAGCTAGAGCAGTACTGCTGGCATACTTGCTCATAAAGGTGGAATTTAAAGTCATGAGAGTGGGTTACATGGCCTAGGAAGACGTGATAGAAAAGAAGTAAGAGCCCATGCTGGGTCTTGAGGAACAGGAAAAGATGCCAAGAAATGAGACTGAAGAGGAGCTGTCAGTGGGGAACGGAGGATGTGTGCCATCGTGGTGATAGAGAGGAGAGTGTTTCCAACAGGATCAAATACGCTGAATGCCGCTGCATGGTAGAATCAGATGAAGAGAAAGAATTGCCCATTCTATGTGCCGATGTGGAGATCATAGTACATCTTTGAAAGCAGCAGACTTAGTGGAGTGGCAAGACTGAAGGTCAGAGTAAAGTGAGAAAAGGGAAGGAAAAAATCTTTTTGGAAATAAATTTGGCAATTTTTTAAAGAAAAAAAAAAAAGCACAAAATGCCCTTTGATAAGACCCAGAAAGTTTACTTCTAAGTATTTACCCTGGAAAAACTTGTTACCAAGTTTTTGAGAATGGCGATATCGAGAAACATGTTTTCTGAAGCCCTTTGATGATAGTGACTCATCAGAAACACTCGGACTATCAATCCATCAGGGGATGGATAAAATGAGTTTATGCAAACAATGCTGTAGTATGTAGATGGTAGGAAAACTGTAAGAAAACGATTTACATAGCACGGATAAATTTGAAAACAAAAGCTTGAGTGAAAAGAGAGCTGCTCAATAGTTCTATAGCATGTTGCCATTTAGGTAAATTTTTAAATGCAGTACAATATTAAGAAATTTTTCATTCCAAATATACATAGAGAACAAATTTTAAAAAAAATTCATGGAAAGGATAAATATCAACTTCAGGAAAGTGGTTACTTTGAGATTATGGAGCAGGGGAAGAAACAGCAGCATAGATAGACTTTTAGCCAGATCTGGACTATTTTATTTCTTGAAACAAAAAGAGATATACTTGGGGAAATATGGCAAAATGTTAATATCTTCCTTTACATCTTGGTAGTGGTGGCTTGAATGTTTACTATATTTTCTGCATTTATTTTATATATTCTATGTATTTCATAATTAAAACTTTTTTTTTAAAGAGTGAATAAGACTTGAGGAAATGAAGAAACTGAGTTTAGAATTTTTGGTTGGAGAAGTGATAATGCCAACATTTTTACTTCCAACTCTAACCTCTGATGGACTTACATGAACACACAGTGACTAGTCTGCATCTCCAACAGGGGTATCTAACAGACACCCTAAACTTAACATGGCCAAACCAAGGTTTTGATTCCCCACTCCCCTCCAGTGAAGCCTGCTCCTTCCTCATTTCTACATCTCCATAACTTGTCCCACTATTCGCCCAGTTGCTCTGGCTGCAAACCTAGGTTCCATTTAAAATTCCTCTTTCCCTCAAACCCCTGCATCCACAAGGTCATCACATCATATTGTTTCTAGCTTAAAATATATATCCCAAATATGACCACTATCAGAGCTCTTACCTCCACCTCCTCCTCCACACCCTGTTGTAGCAGAATCACTAATTGGAATTTCTTCCTTTACTTCCCTATATTTCAATGAGAGCCTTGTTATCTTTGTAAAATATGAATCAGAGAACATCATTATCCACTCAAATCATGCCATTGGCTTCACATCACATATGAACCAAAATTCAGACTCCTTTCCAAGGCCTCTGGGAAATTGAACGTAATCTCAAATGTGTTTGATGGGTGAATAAATGCATGGGAAAAGTAGTCACTGAAGGACTAAAACACTTGAGTAAATCCTAGGCACACAGGAAAACTGGCCTTTAATAGGAGGTAAGAATATCCTCCATTGTCACAGGGAAGAGGGTGGAGGAGATGATTTAAAGGTTTGGTGGAAGGAATATGATTCATGTCCTGTTTGATGATTTTTATGACCTTAATGAAATATGAGACAAGGTCAGCAAATGACAGAATATGTGGAGTGAGGTATATGTGTGATAGAAGAGGAGAAAGCATCCTCTAGAGAAAAGGAATTTGAACTTTCTCTGAAGATCGGATTTCTAGGACATGTTTAGCATCAATTCCAGTTTTGTAATTACCAATTTAAAGTTCATACAGCAAGATCAGTCATGCCATTGTCTCTTGTAATATTTAGCTGCTTGGGTACAGGCACAGAAAAGATGGCAGAGCTGTTGAGTGCAAGAGGGAGTTTTGCCACTGTGATATGATAGAGAGGGAGAGGGAGAGACAGGAGATGGTGTTTGTAGGCCACGATTGTAGCCATCATAAAATCTCAACCGAGCAAAGTGGAAAGTGAAGACATGCAGGAGATCAGGGATAGTGAGAAATCAGTTAATGAACTGAAGATTCAGGGGTGAGGGGCATTAGTGCCACAGAACTGAGAGGATAAGAGATGGGGGATCACAGAAAGGAATTCTTGATACAGAAATTTCAAAGGTGGTCCTTGAAAATGGGATCAGAATATTGAATCATCTTAAAGAACAATTACAGGTGTTGGGTGTTGGGGAGAAAGGAACCAAAGTCTTCAGGAATATGGAGGACAGTAAGAGAATTGGAGCATTAACATGAAACCAGCTTTTGTTTATTTTTCAGCTTGAAATAGGGAGTGGAGGAGAGAGATATCAGGGAGTGTCATTGAAGACAAAGATTATATTCATCCTACTTCCTGTCATCAAGTAATGGAATCCAGAAGATAAATAAACTCTGAGAGGTGGCAGAATTAGCAGTATCTTTAGGTTTCAGTGAAGACATGCTAAGTGCTTGAGTTATTGATATTCTCCACTGAGTGACTCTGGGCAAGTCTGGGTCTGAATTCTTAACCTCTAACGTAAGCTGAGCTAAATGATCTTCAAGCATACACTGAGATCTAAGATCACATTTCTTTTTATTCATCATACGGAGCTCACTGTTGTCTGTATCATGCCAGTTTTCAACTGTCTTGGAATTATATCTATTATTTGCTAAAAATGAACTTTCAAAAACTGAGATACATGCTGTTTTCTTCTGCTTCCCAAAAGTCAAAATACAGTTATCTACACAGATTGGCTAGCCATACACATGGAGCTTAGCATCGTTGATGATCCAAACATCAAATAATAAAAAAGCCATTTATATCTGAATTTGACCCACACTGTGACTTGTTTATTTGCAAGTATACCTTCCTAATTACATTATAAACAAAATGCAGTTTGCATTCTCTAGGTAATTATCAGCTGGGAGGCATGGGAATGAGTACTGGACTTGTGCTGTGGAAGGAGGAAGACTGAGCTGAGATTTACAGCTTTAATCAACAAATGAATCCATTGAATAATGGAGACTTAATGAATTAAACTGGGCTCTTTTTGGCCATCCCCAAATTTGCAGTTTGACTGCAATTATCCTAGCACAGTGCCTGGTGCAAAACAGCTTAATAAATATTAATTTTCTTCTTCCTTTCCTTGACCATTAAGAGAGGTTCCTTTTTTTCCTTTCTTTAACTTATGTGAAGGTCATTTCTTATCTTCTTTTCTATTGATTTTGATCCTTGGAGAATACAGAGATCACAAGTACAAAAGAAACAATGTTGAAGCCTTGTTCTATAGCAGAACTTAATGTGACAATAAAAACAGTTCCCCCTACCAGTGAGAGTATCGTTGGGAAATAGGTGTACTCAGAACTGTTTTCCAGATGTGGGTTAAATCACCCCATTGGTTACAAACATAGGACTGTATGGCACCTTGACAATGATTATTATATGCAACTAGTCTTAAAAATGGACAGTTTGAATATAATACACTATACTTTACCAATGGGATTTTTACACTCTCCAGGTATTTTCCCTGCTGTGTTAAATCTCTTTGTTCGGCTCAGACAGGTCATTTGTCAAAATCCTTCTCATTATTAAAAATGTATCCATGGCATTTAATGAGTACATACGGATTCAAAAATGATCACAAATCAAAATTTCAAGTCATATTTTTATCTGCATCTCCAAGGCCATGAATATGTAGCAGGTGCTTAATGTGGGCTAGTCTTAATGTTCAAATAGCATCTGATCTTCATGATATTCACTGAGTTTCTGCAACCTTCCCTTTCTAGAGAAGGAAATGACAAAACCCAAAGAAATCCTGTCAATGTTAGGGAAAGAAATCCCCATGAGAAAGGGGCTTTTAACGTCAAAGGAAAGTCTCAATTCATCTATTCTCCCCATTCATTACTTGGTAATTCATGTCTGCTAATGAGTTCCTTTATTTAGGAACAAATAAATGTACTCTGTGGGGTAGTATTAGAATTAATACTAATAATTGCCTTAATAAAGGTAATTAAAAATGTAGAACACTTGGAAACTTACTTTGAAGCATTGCTTCTGTCTTTGCACCGTCAGAAGAGTACATCACAAAATTAGAGGGTGGGGAAATTTTCTTTTCAGTCCCGTGCAGAGAGAAGGGCCTCCCGCCTGTTACCGAAGCTGAAAATATTTGTGTTAATGATTGTTCTAGTTTGCTAATCCTGCCGGAATGCAAAACACCAGAAATGGATTGGCTTTTATAAAGGGGGTTTATTTGATTACACAGTTACAGTCTGAAGGCCATAAAGTGTCCAAGGTAACACATCAGCAATCAAGTACCTCCACTGGAGGATGGTCAATGGTGTCTGGAAAACCTCTGTTAGCTGGGAAGGCACATGACTGGTGTATCCTCCAAAGTTCTGGTTTCAAAATGGCTTTCTCCTGCGATGTTTCTCTCTAGGCTACAGTTCCTCAAAAATGTCACTCTTAGTTGCTCTTGGGGGCGTTTGTCCTCTCTTAGCTTCTCCAGAGCAAAAGTCTGCTTTCAACGGCCATCTCCAAAATGTCTGTAAACTGAAGCTCCTCTCTCAGTTCCAGTGCACTCTTCAAAGTGTCCCTCTTGGCTGTTGCTCCTCTTCAAAATGTCACTCACAGCTGCACTAAGTTCCTTCTGTTTGTCAGCTCATTTATATGGCTCCACTGATCAAGGCCCACCCTGAATGGGTGGGGCCATGCCTCCATGGAAATACCTCATCAGAGTTATCACCTACACTTGGGTGGGGCATATCTCCATGGAAACACTCAAAGAATTCCAACCTAATCAGCACTAAAATGTCTGCCCCACAAGATTGCATCAAAGAATATGGCTTTTCCTGGGGGACATAATACATTCAGACTGGCAGAATAATGCTTGCTATTTACCATGGCAGAATATCTCCTAGGACTACGGTACAGCAATCTGTCAAAGCCTCTCTTTTTTTGGTCCAAGCTCTAACCCAAAACACTGTTTAAGCATGTTTCCCACAAGGATGAAAACTGCATGGGGAAGTGGGTACAACTGCCACCTAAGACTGGAAATAAACATTAAAGGAAATTGGCTCAGGTTTTGGGCCAACCCCAGGAAACTTAGGCCTGGCCCATAAAACTGCCCCCACACACTATACACCATACTCTCACCTTCTGCAGATGTGATGCAGAAGAATATGGACACTTTGGAAGCCATAGTTGACAGTGAAGGAATTGCAAGAGGGATGGAGCTGTGCCGATTCGGATGTATTATGTCCCCAAAATGCCATTATCTTTGATGCAGTCTTGTGTGGGCAGGGACCATATTGGTGTTGACTGGGTTGGAGGCATTTGATTGGATGTTTCTGTGGAGATGTGATCACTCACCTGTGGGTGAGATCTTTCATTGGATAATTTCCATGGAGGAAATTCAGCATGGGCCCATTCACCATGGGCCTTGATTAGTTTACTAGAGCACTATATAAACTTAGACAGAAGGAGTGAGCTTGCTATAGCCAAGAGGGACAGTTTGAAGAATGCACAGAAGCTGAGAGGGGAGCTGCAGATGAGAGACAGTTTGAAGACCATGGTTGAAAGCAGACTCTTGCTCTGGAGAAGCTAAGAAAGGACAAACATCCCAATAGCAACTAAGATTGACATTTTTGAAGAACTGCAGCCTAAAGAGGAACGTCTGGGAGAAAGCCATTTTGTAACCACAACTCTGGAGCAGATGCCAGCCACGTGCCTTCCCAGCTAACAGAGGTTTTCTGGATGCCATTGGCCATCCTCCAGTGAAGGTACCCAATTATTGATGACTTACCTTGGACACTTTATGGTCTTAAGACTGTAACTGTGTAACCAAATAAACCCCCTTTATAAAAGCCGATCCATTTTTGGTGTTTTGCATTCCGGCAGCATCAGCAAACTAGAATAGGAGCCTAGATCTTTGACCTGCTGTTTGAAGGAGAGTGGTTTGTTTTGAACTTTATGTGAGCCAGAAATAAATTTCTCTACATGCACACACACATACACACATATATGTATATATACATATACACATGTATCTCTATACACACATGTATATACACATATGTATGTACGTGCATAGATATGTGAATGTGTTCATTAGAAGAACAGCTAAGAAATCTGGAAGCTAGACTGGAATTGAACTTCTAGAATTGAGATACAAGGTCAGAGTGAAGCAGCAATAAGATTGCTTCGACACTGAGTACTGAGCATTGAACCAAGGTACTTACATCCCTCACTGGCTAAGGACAGGGTTAGTCCCAGACATCACAATGACACTATAGCCTACAGACAGAGATCTCGTGGCTAAATGGAAAGGAGCATCATGGGCATAAAGGATCTGGCAGGTCCTGACAGCTGTCTTTCCCACAAAGATGCTTTTTGGTAATCATTTGCAGGTAGCAGCTAAAGGCAGCTTCAGCCCAAGGCTCTTTGCTGAGCTACTTCCAGCCCCTGCCTTGCAGGCTAGCTCCAGCCCTACAGACTTCGTTTCTGGAGACCCTGTTAACATCAGGTGCACGCTGAGCTAGCACAGGCCATGCTCAGCTCCGTGACGCTTCTGTGTTTAACATCAGGTCAGCTAACTTCATAATCTTTTGCTAGATTTCTCTTCCCAGCTCCCATCTCCAAGAAAACCACAGTCCTGCAGTATCTTTCTTCCTTCCTTTACTGACTATCGTGCCATGCGTAACATGATGAGATTTACTCCTTGTCCGTGTTTCTTGTGTCTGGAGTCACAAACCGCTAAAAGGCAGAGCCAAGAGATGTTCAACAATTTTGCCTTTCCATTTTGCCTTTTTATTTCTCTCTGAAGCCCACACAGTGTAAGTTAAAACCAATTTATTTCTTTCTCCGACAGATGCTGCAGCCATTACATTGGGGGTTAAACGATTTTCACTCTCCTAAAATGGTTACGATGCCTGTGTTTGGGTTACTTCAGCTCCTCATGATCCACATTCTGTTGCCAACTAAGGTCATGGAGATTTGGGGAGGAGAGTAATGTAGTCTTGAGGGCACAGGTTTTATTTAAGAAGCGTCAGCACATTGATGATGAAAAACCTGCAAGCCCTGCCCTCTCTCTGGATTCTCAGAGCCCAAGCTCGGATTAGAATAGTGCAAGATGGGCTTTTCTTTTCCACTAGACGCATTGCTTCTATTCTTAGTTTCAAAGACCAGGACTGCCAAGGGTCCTTCAGAAGACCTGGAGACATGTCCAGCATGGTGCTCTAAACTCACCTAGGCACAAGGCTCATTCTCCTATTTGTCAACATATTAGAGAAGATTCTGAGAACCTGTCTGCCCTGTTATATACCTATCCTGAAATTCAAAGCATTCCCCAAAATGTCTAACTCAAATCTCTCTTATTCAATCTCTATTTGTCCTGCCCTCCTTGTCTCCTCTTCACAACAGAACAATATTAAGGCCATCCCTCAACAAGCCATGCCCTATTCCAATCTATTACCTGCTTGCCTATAAAAAGAATGCTATAATTTGACCCAAAATGAACAATGCAATTCATTTTATTCCTAGAAAATCCCAATTTTCAGAATTTTATAATTTTCTTACACTCCCAATATTGAAGTAAAATTTGGGAATTAGAGATGGGAGGCACTGGGTGGCATGTTGCTGATTTTCCTGCTTTCTTGATACAGAGTGGAGTGTACTTACATCAAGTGATGCACAGGTTTTGAGCCCCTTTCTCAGATGCAGGAAGCAGAAGAGGGAGTAGTCACCTAGCAATGGGGAGTGGCTCATGGGCTAGACAAGCAACAGAGGAGTGGCAAGGACCCTGGTACCTGTTTTGTCTACCACTGGGCATTTTCACTCAGTCCTTGCTGAGTGAAGTCTGGCCCTGAAGGAACTAAGCATATGCTTTTGATCTTGCTTACTTCTCATCTGAATCACTTGTTTCCTTGCTCTTTCATTTCCTTACTCTTTCCCTAGTTTGGATTCTAAAACACCTTTCTAATGCCTCTTCCCAACTTAATAAGCTGTAATGGCTCCTCGTTGCCCATAAGATAAAATTGCATGCACAATTAACTATAATTCAGTAAGATAATAACAGCTAGCATTTATTGAGCCTCTTAGGCAAACTGTGCTGGGTGCATTATATGCATGCTATCTAAATCTCACAATTACTCTGCAGGGTAGTCTTGTTATTCCCATTGTACAGATAAAGAATTGGAGATTCCAAGAGGCAAGGGTCAAAAAGCTATTACTGAAGGATGAAGCCGGGATTTCAACCCAGATTCTTTTGATTCCAAAGTCATCATCCTCACAATAGAGTACTTACGTAAGTTGTCCCCTTTCAGCAATTCATTCATTTACTTAATCGACATTCATTGTATTTATGTCAACAGAGTATTATGGGAAAACAAAAAAAAGGAGCAATTTAACCTGTGAGAAGGATTAAGGAGGGCTGGTAGTTGAAAAATAAATAGAATTGCCTCAGGCAGTGAGAATATGGGTGTGTTCAAGGTTGGGATTGGCTTTTGGAAGATGACTTTCCCAGCAGGGTGAACAACATGAGAAAATGAATGAGTATTCAGTCCAAAATAAAGCATTCTGCCATAGCAAATATGGAAAAGAAAGTAAACCCTCTAAGAAATATGCCTCTCTTTGATTCTATCCAAAACTACTGACTTTCAAATAAAAAATATATGGTCACTTCCATTTCCTTTGTTGGAAGGAATATTGGCTCAGGGAGGGTGGCAATGCTTATTATAGATTAGAAATCTCCAGTCCCCTAAAGAGGTATATCTTCATAGGAGAGTGAACCTAAATTCTAGGAAAGGACATATATCCGGGGAATTATCAAAGCTGTCACCGGCATCTTCTTTTCACTAGACTCTTTTAGTTGGTGAAGCATATTAAACATTTTGGGCAGGCACTTACTGAAGGGAAAAAGGATCCTCCTGAGAATTTCATGGGCAGGGATCTCCTTTGTTGTCTTTGACCCCTGGCATTAAATAGGACTGGCCACCTTGGCTTGCAGAGCAGGAGGCTCATTCTGTGGACCCCTTATGTCCATTGACCTGAGACGTGGCCAGCCTTTTATAGGTGTTCATTGTATGTGGTGACTGGAGAGTGGAGAAATGATTTCCACTTAGTGTGCTCGTTTGCAGAGGCAGTGATTGATGCCTCATTCTAAAATAAACATGCGTGGTTGTGAAAAACAACCAGCCACCTCAGACAAAACCTATCTTCCAGCATCCCTACCGAACCTAAAACAAACAGTTGACTCAAACACAAAACACATAGACATGCTGTCAAATTTGGCTCTTCTTAACTCATTTTCTCATGGAGACTGCAATAGCAGCTCTCGCCTTTTTTTGTGCCATCACCATTCTTCCTGGGACTCATGAGAAATAAGGTTGTTTTGTTTTCCCCTAGAACTAGCATATGTCCAAATATGAAATTACTAGCATATGTCCAAATATGAAATTACCATGATTTTCTCCCCTTGTTCTCCTCCCTCCCCCTCCTGTCGCACCCCAACACATACATCAAATCATTTCAGATGGACTGGGGACAATTTATCTTAGTGTGCTAAGGTGCTGGAGACATCCTATGCCCTATTTCAGATCATATTTCAAAGTCTATCCTTAGTAGGGTGTTGATCTTCCCTGAAAATTTGCTTTAGCCTTTGTAATATATTATTTTTAGAACCTCAGAAAGTGCAAGATGATTCCTTGAAAGATTCAACTAACACTGGTTATTCTGTGTCAGAGAAATTGTGAAGGAAATTCACCCACAGACCTATTTTTCTGTCTCAATCTGTAAGAGAACACATGTTGACTTGATTAGACCAGGTGATTTTGAAAGCCTAAAGAGAGCACCCAAGGCTGCATTAACCCCCCTTTATTTTTTTTACTATGGCTTCACCAATCTGGAGAGTAGACCTTAGCCTTGGTTTCACTGAAGAACTAGTGAGAATGATATTAGGGCTCTGGGGAATGTGTAGATTATAAGTAGTAAACATTATATCATGACATAGAGGAGGTAATTGGCACCCCTTAAAGCTGTGCTACCAAATTAAAGGCAAGGGGTCAGTTTCAGCCACATCTCTTTGGCACTTATTTCCTTAGGATCTGCCATTATATGTACTCTGTATTTTTGAAATATTTAATAGTACCTTCGAAGCTTTTCATTGTACAGGCTGTTAATGTTGCTGTTCTAAGAGCAACCGGAAAACTCTCTCTGATAAAATGCTCACAGAAGGCAAAATATCTGGTTTCCCATTCTTGGATATTCACTTACTATCAAGATGGCCCCAAACAAGCCATATTTATTTTCTGGCCCTCTGTGTGCTTGACTGGAAGGAGGATTTTAGATGAGATGCTATTTGAGACTCTCAACATCTAATCTTATACTACAGAATGTGGTGGGGTGAGTCCACTATCAACTGCCCCCTGATGAGTCTTTTCTCCTTACGAGAAAAAAGCAAACTAAAGAGACCTTGCAAAACTGCATGTATGAATATCATAAAATCCACAGGCTGATGTCATAGAGGCAGGCTCAGTGTTAGTAGACAATAGAGGAAAATTGTGATTTAGATAAAAGCAAGAAGTTGGTTCATGCTAGTCTCCAACCATCCATCCATCCATCCACCCATCCATCATTAGGGACCTGTTCCTACTCATTTCAGTGCCTCAGTTTCCTCATCAGTATCTGCTTAAATAGCAATCAAGAGTTGGAAGTTATGATAGAGTTTTGTTTTATTTGTGTTGTTTTGCCATGAGATCTCATTACTTAAGAGTAATCTTAAATTTTCAGAGCAAGATGGGAGGTATTCAGTTTCCCTTTCTTTCCTGTGAATCTCTCTGTTCCAGACCGATTTTCCCTCTGCTCTCACTTGACATCCTTTCCCTACTCCTTGTGTCTCAAGTAAGACATTTTGGTCTGTCTGTGCTCTCCACCTGCCCCCTTTGTAGCTTTTAAAAGTGGCCCCATACCTTCTGACCCAGATACATCACTAAAGGGACACTGCAGTAGGAAGGCATGCAACACAAGTTATTCCTTAGTGCTAAATGTAACTTGACTCTTGCTATCTAGAGCAAGTCATTTCCCCTCTCTGTGCCTGCATTTTGCTTCATATGAAATGGAGATAATAACACTTACCTTCTTCAGTCCACCAGGGTGTTATGAGGATTAATTAAAGTTTTTTGAAGATGACAAGTCCCAAGCATTGCTATTATTAGCTAAGCAAACTGCCTGTTTTAATACCAAAGATCTCTGGGAGGGTCAGACAAGCTCCCTTAAGCACAGGTCTCACTCCCATTTTTTTTCTTATTACTTTGTGCCAGTTCCAGCATGCAGAGAACCTGGGGGTGCTCTTTGGAGAATGCACTTTTTCAATGGGATTAAATTGCATAAATAATTGAAAAGGGCCATTGTGCCTGAAGACTGCAGAGCACTTTCTCATTACTTCCCGCCTTCTCTACCGCCTCTGTGGAGCTGTGACTCAGAGCCTTTCAAGTTCTTCTGAACCAGGTAAACAATTCAGGGGCCAAGGTTAATTAATTCCTGGCCTATACTTGTCATTTTGTGCATTTCAAAATATTTTACAAAGCAATGTGTTCAAAAACAAAGATCGGCTCATTTACTCTCACTTCAATGATGGAAAAATTGAGGTGGAAAAATATGAACCCATTTGTCCAAGGACACAGAGGAAGAACAGAGGCAAAACCCACAATTTTTAAACCCATAGGTTTTTTTTTTTAATTCAATTTTATTGAGATTATTCACACACCATACAATCATCCAAATTGTACGATCAATTGTTCATAGTACCATTATGTATTTGTGTGTTCATCACCACAATTAAATTTTTTTTCAATTTTAGAACATTTTCATTACTCCAGAAAAGAAATAAAAATAAAAAAGAAAACTCAAATCCTCCCATACCCCTAACTGCCCCCCTCTCCATTATTGACTCATAGTATTGGTATAGTACATTTGTTACTGTTGATGAAAGAATGTTAAAATATTTCTAACAGTAGCACATAGTTTGCAATAGGTGCATTTTTTCCCTATATAACCCTCTATTATTTTTTTAAATTAATTTTTATTGAGATATATTCACATACCATACAGTCATACACAGCAAAGCGTACATTCAATTGTTCACAGCACCACCACACAGTTGTGTGTGTTTTGGTTCATCACCAAAATCAACCCCTGACATTTTCATTACCACACACACAAAAATAAGAATAAAAATAAAGTGAAAAAGAACAATTAAAGTAAAAAAGAACACTGGGTGCCTTTTTTTTTTTTTTGCCCCCATTTTTCTACTCATCCATCCATACACTGGACAAAGGGGAGTGTGGTCCATATGGCTTTCCCAATCACACTGTCACCTCTCATAAGCTACATTTTTATACAATCATCTTCAAGATTCATGGGTTCTGGGTTGTAGTTTGATAGTTTCAGGTATTTACTGCTAGCTATTCCAATTCACTAGAACCTAAAAAGGTTTGTCTATATTGTGCATGAGAGTGCCCACCAGAGTGACCTCTAGGCTCCTTTTGGAATCTCTCTGCCACTGAAGCTTATTTCATTTCCTTTTCACATCCCCCTTTTGGTCAAGAAGATGTTCTCCATCCCACAATGCCGGGTCCAGATTCCTCCCCGGGAGTCATATTTCATGTTGCCAGGGAGATTCACTCCCCTGGGTGTCAGATAAACCCATAGGTTTTTGAGTTGGGGGATTCTAACAGTTAAAAAATATATAGTATTGTTTCATTTAGAATTGTCCATCCCTGGCCTTGGTTCTACTCTTTAGAGGAGCAGCTACTTGGTGACTTTGCAGCCCTGGAAACTGAAATCTAAAGGACAACTTTTATATTTCTGGTTGTTTCCCACCTTCTCCAATTCGTGCCTTCTCATTAGCAGGTAAAACAGCCCAATTTTGTGGTTTTCATTCTAGTCACTCTTCTCCAAAGTCCCAAACTCTCCCACTCTTTCCTGCCAGTCTCCTTAAATTGTGATGTTCACAATGTGTAGTAGACATTCCAGCTACACTAAGACCAGCTTGGAAACCAAGCACATTCTCACCTCCCTTGTGCTGGAAGGAACTTTTCAATCTTACTTGAAAGACACATCATCCCAGTGACTCATATGCATTTAATGTCAAATAACACCTCTGCATCATTTTCACCTTCTGCTGAAGATAGCTTCCTTCTCTACTCTTTGCTTGTGCAATCAATTTTTGAACCTATGTGCAAGACTTCACATTTATGGATATTAGCATTCTGGCCTTAACCTGTTTTGCCCAGTTTGTTTAAGTCTTTACCAACTTTGAGTTTTCCACAAGGTCTACAAGTTAACTTTTTCTACTGACAGTGGGAATGATGATCCATTTATTCCTTTATTCTCTTGGCAGATGTCTAGTCTGAAAAGGAAGACAACTCTGGAGAAATAGAAATGAGGCAGAAGCAAGAACAATAAGAGTTGATAAGTGAATGAAGTATGCAAAGGAGAATGATAGTGAAGCAAAAGACAATTTAAAATGTCCTCATTTCTTACCACACCTTTCTAAAGGTAGCAAAATTGCAAAACAGGAAGAATTTCATTTTTTCCCAGATCACATAATAGGAAAGTGGGCAATTTGAGATGAAAAGTGCAAATTTCTCATTATGCAGGCATTTTCTCTAACATGTTATAATATCATTTTCCCTGTGTCATTTCACCTTTAGGCTGCCCATTGAAAGGACCTCACTAATTTAGGGCAAAACATTCCTTAAAGGATCACATAGGGGAACCATACCTCCTTTTCCCATTCCTGGACATCTTTAACAATGCAGAAACTATTCCATTATTTTCCAGGGATCTGGAGAATAACATCCTCCACTATCAAGCCATTACTTTCCTGACTACTGAGCTTTCTTTGGCTATTAAAAGTTCACCCCTCTACCCTCTTTTGGAAATGAAGCTATGGGGATTGTCTTTCATTTCTATTTTTATTAAAAACATTTTAATGCATTGCCATCTTGCCCTCTTGCCTGCTATGATTGCACAAAGAACCAAACAGCAGCCAAGAAGAGTCCTAAGTAATCCTTAGAGAAATAAGAGAAGTCATAATTGGATAATCTGCAACCAACAGTTATTATCTGGGTTACAGTTGCTCTGAGTGTACTTTCATGCTGGCAGGTGGGGTATAAATAGACATGTGTTCTGGGAAAAGGAAGTAGGAAGACAGGAGACAAAAGACAAAGTAGAAGGTAAGGAGTGTCTTGTAAAAAACCAAAGTTTTAAAAAATTAAAGCTGTAATAGCACAAAGATTGCCTTTTGAATTGTACAAGAGAGATGCTCTCCTCTGAAATCCAGTTTAGGTTAATGGCCTGAGGAGAGTCTTCGCTTGAGCCTCCCTGCAAGTAGATAAATTAGGTTTGAGCAGCACTTGCTGGAGGCTCTCCACTGTCTCCAAAAAAAAGCGCATGTGCACGATGTCATTTTTTCCACATAATAATTTAACAACATAATTTAAAATCTATTAGCAACAATAATTGTTAACAGCAAAAATAATGTGAACTACATGAAAATAATGCAAACAAGCAAGATTGAGGAATAGCAATGATTTCCTTTTTCCTTTTCCCTTAAGTGTGGCTTCAGATAAAATGGTGCCAATGAAGCAGGTTTCTTTCAGAAAACTATGACAATCATGGGAGGAGGGAAATGCGTTAATTGAACTACCCTTACAATTTACTCCTTTCTCTCCTCCAAACCCCTTACATGCTCAGAGAACCCAAATACTGACCTTGAGACTTAATAGCTCACAGACATTAGATGACATTTTCACCTTCCACTTAGAGACCCAAAGAGCATTCTTTAGGCAGTCAGAGCCGGATTAGACATCAGTGGCAAAGCATGGGAAAGTGGGGGTGGAAAGCAGCACATCTGGGGTACATCTTGTGGCTTTCTAGCTTTTTGTGAGCCTGGGACACCTGCCCAGGTTGCAGAGTACTCATCAAAGTTTATGGGCAAAGGTCCTCACTTCTCCCCCTGAGGATTTTTTTTCCCCACTGTAGGGATTTTCAGGAGGCTATTTAAGCCCTAGAAGGAAAAATTGACCAGATATCTGACCACTGGAGGAAGTAAGAAGGAAACGTTAGTGGGATGGGGCAGGGCACAGAAGATTGCATATGACAAGGACAGCTTCTGAAGGAATGAGACTGGTTTTCTTACTTGGATTATGGAAAACTGCCTTTTGACTTAACCGGCACAGTGTACTCGTGGGTGACTGTGTGTGTGCATGCAAATGTGAGAAGAAAAGAAAACTTGAGAGAGACAGGGGGAATTAACTAGGAATGACAGACTCCCCGTTAATCTCTTATCTTTAAATGAAGATTACATGTACGTGTTTGGCACGGCTCCTACCCAGGGCCTCCTCTTTTGAATTGGCAGAAGGCTCCCCGATCTCAGTCTGACACATGAGGTTACCTCTTCACAGTGTGACAGGCAGAGCTATCTTGCAGTACATCATAGAAAATCTGAGCAAACACATATGTTCAAATGGTTGGGTCTCCATGGTTAAAAAAATAATAATAAAGGGAATTAAAAAGTTAAGTAAAAGCATAACTTTTCCCAGAATTTTATAGACACTATGCTAAACCCTTGATTATCATTCTCTAATTGATCTTATCTCACTACCTAACAAGGGCTGGAATTAGTCTTCTTAAATAAGTTACTCTTGTTACAGAGGAGTTAATCAATAGGACATTGAAAAAGGGCTGGAGTGGGAAAATACCACAGGGCTGTTTGTGAAGAGATATGAAATACCCACAAGGCCTCCAAGTAGTAAAAGGGTGAAGACCTTGGATTGGAGAAAATGGGTTCACGGGACTGTGGGTGCTTCTGCAGACGGTGAAAGAAAATGTGAATTATTGTTCTTGGGCCTCCTTTTGTAGCCACGTGCTAGTAAACTCTGAAGACATTCTGGTCATGATGACCACATTCCACGCTATGACTCTGACTTCTGTGTGACAACAGAGGGAAACTGTCTTCAGTATCTTGAAGACAAGGAAAAGAAGGGCTTAAAGACCATCACTTGGTAACACCTATCCCAACCATTCAACTCAACAAGCCATCAAGTTGGGTTATGTTTTGGTACATGGCTCCACCTGGAATTTTAAAACAGTAAGTTCAGACTCTCTTTCTCCTTACTTCTGCCTTTACCATGGGCATCTTCCATTAATATCAAAATGAATCTCAGAATGATTAGTTGTCTTCAAGGTCTGCTTTTTCTTGCAATGTGTCTTGGCTTCCATTTTAACTCCCCATGATTGGTTATAATTGAGGTTTGTCTATTCCCAGTTTTAAAAGTTGGAGATTTAGAGACAGTGGTGGTAACTGTAAGGTCTACATTTATATAAACGAGACAGGAGGAAATAATTGACTGTTGGAGCCATAATAACAAGTGAATGCCCACATTTTAGTTTTGGACCTTTCTTCCTTCCAACTGCCTATTTAAAAAAATCATATCAAATTCCTCTAGAATAGTGTAAGTGTGGCAGTGAGATGAGTTGAATTTCTTCCCTTGCTGGTAGTGGCAGTTGTCCTCTGGAGTAGGATCTGATTTTTATTAACCTGTGCTTTCCAGAAGAATAAGCCTGTGTACCATCAAGAGAGGTGAACAGAAAAGTCACCACTAATAGTGTTCCACCCCATAGCATGGGCCAATCAATCATGGTACCTGTGAGGGTTATGAAGGATGTCCCCAAGTCCTTCAAAGAATAAAAGCCTTTTTGAAATGGCAGCTTGGCATCATTGCACCTGTGAATCAATGCATAAGAGGATTTGACTGAAATCCAAAGACCCAGGCCCAGAAGACTAGACCATTTGCCACTTCCTCCCAATCTCCAACCAGTTTTCAGGAGGCCTGTAAAAGGCATTTGCTTTCTCTGAATTTTGATTCTTTCTGGAAAACAGGAAGAATTACAATCAGTGCTGTGACTCATCAGTGGATTCGGAGAGCTTTCCTTGTCCCAGTGTATTATCACCAAATACATAGTTGTTCAGAGATTTCAGTTATAATAGCAATTACCAATAGTTCTTTAATCAGTGAGATCTTAGGAGATTGATTCAGCAACCCTTTATATATATAGCTTAGTAAATATTGTTCCTTCTGTATGGATGCTCTATTTTTTTTAAATCAATTTTTTTTTTCCAGACAGAGAAATGGATGCTCCACTTTCATCTCCTGAGCTGGTACTGATTTATCCATCTAGAAAATTTCTAATGTCTTTACAAATGGATTTACTTATTATCTCCTCTGAAAAACTTCCCTGATTTGCACTTTCTCAATAGACTTGACTCCTCCATTCCTCTGCGTATCATTCCATGCACCACATTGCTTTGTGATTTTATCCACTCATTTTGTCATTCATTTGACACACACACACGGAGCACTGAGTACACAGTTCTGGGTACTGTTCTGAGCTCTGGGATATAACAGCATATGAGATTGGTAAGGTCTTAGAACTCAGGGTGCTGTCATTCTAAGAGAAGGATGACAGATAGAAAACACTTATGGTTTCCTAGAGGAAACTTTTTTTCTTTTTATCCGAATCTGTTTACATAGTGACCGTGCATCAACATGTTGGTTGGGTTGAATCTAATCGTACGTGAATCACCTGAATCCTTGCTTCTGAGGCTCCTCCCCTGATGGACTTCCTGGTAGTCTTCAGTGTAGGTCTCACCTGTACTCTCAAGTCTTTTCTATCTAGGCTGAGACCTGGCTCCCTGCTCTGCTCTGATTATCAACGTCTGGAGTGGTTGCACTTGGCTCACTCTGCTAGGAGCTGTTCTCCAGAGAGCCACTGGCTGGCCACTGTCCCCACTGGCCCTGTTGCCCACACCCAGTCTACTGTTTTCCTCTTGGCATGGGCTGCTGCTGGTCCTGCAGCCACTGACCTCTAGGTTGTGGGTCTCCATGTGGGCTGCTGTCCATGACTGTCTTATTGCCACTAGCAATCACCTGGGCTGTTGGGGCAGCTGCTCTGAGACTGAGAAAACTAAGGGAATGGCCTGGCACATGGAGTGATGCTCCAGTGAGTCTCTCTCTGACTCCAGTGGTCAGACTGCTTGACAGCCACTACTCTGAGTACCCTGGGCTGTCCCTGGGCTCACTGCTGCTGCCATTTCAGGTTACCATTGCTCACACTTACTGTTTCATGTTTGGAAACAATTTTCCTTCCCCTTGGTTTTGCCTTCATGGAAAGGCTTTTCAGTAGGTTGGCTTGGAATCTGAGGCCTACAGTTTTCACATGCACAGCTGTTTTCCCTAATGCACACAGAATGTGCAGGTAGCTGAGTCTGTGTGGAATTTAGCAAAAACCCACCATTTGGTTATTTGAAGCATTACATCTCTTTATTCTCCTGTCTAGCTTCCAAGCTGATCTGTTTTGCACGTCCATTTCCCTATGATGGATATTCTCATAGAGACCCTAAGTCCTAACAGGGACCCATAATTTTGCCAAGCATAGACTTGAATCTCAAGTATGTATGTTCAGGAATGCTGTAGCCAGGCATATCTTAGCTCACATGTGAATCAACAGATACACAGGGACACTGGAAGGAGTGGAATCAAAGGTGCCATTTAGTTTCACATGCTGATGTCTGCCCACCAGGGACCCCATTATACGTTTTACAGAAGGAGAATAAATTAGGTTTTATAAACAAGTTCTGATGCTCCCTATAAAGTATTCATAACATAGATTCTTTGGCAATTATTTGTTTATCAGCACGTTAATTCATCATATTTTTTCATCACAATGGATCTTTGGAATATGTAACAGTTGCCTCATTTTTGCATTGAGGTACTAAATTTCAAATCATCTAAGTGAAAGCAGCAGAGAACTCAGGAAGTCTGACTCAAAATACAGTGCTTGCCCCAGTATTTCATAGCACCAGTGTACAGATTTAGCCCAAAACAAAAATATTAGTGATTGTAATTCCTGCCTCTAACTAAATTAGAGGGGCCCAGGAAAGCTGAGTGAGACCTTGTTTGACTTTGTGTGTCTCCTCAGTTCCTAAGTCGGCAAAACCATCCTTACTTTTGGAGAATAAAAGCCTTATGGAATGACCTTCTTCCCTTCTTTCACTAATACGGTTCAGCAGTATACCACAGGCATAAAGCTGATACATTTTGTATACTCTGCCTCCTTTATCTTCATCAAGAAACACATTAGCCAATCTTGCAGGAGCTGGGGAATTCCAGAAATGGTGTCAGAATCTTCTTTTATTAGACTGTGAATACTTAGAAGAGAGAAGATGATGATGCCTATTTCTGAGTACTAATCCTCTACCAATTTCCATAAACAAAATTTGATAGTCCACATTTCATAAAAAATGAAATCCCTGCCACAGTTTCTCTGTGCTCTGGCTGGACTAAATGGTTATGGACTACAGAGACAAGAGAAGAACAAACTAAGAGTAGACTAGTTTTAGAAGGAGAATTTCCCAAGAATATTCAGTTGGGTGTACTGCTTTCTACGGCTGTGGCATGCCATAGGGACATAGGTATTACATTGGACATCTTGTTATTGTCAACAAGTACAGATGGGAACAAGCTTTCAAGTTTGTGGAAGTGCCTTCACCTGGACACTACTTCAGTTTGTAGACGCATCCTCTTCCCTTCAGAGGTATAAAATTGACCAGCAACATAATAAAGGCTATTGCATAACCTGTGGTTGCCTGACTACACATACAAGAAGACGAATACTCGATCAATAGCCAGAGCCCTAGGATACAACCTGCTTAGCTGATTAAACAGTCAGGTTAAGAGTGGATACAAGGAAATGAAATGAGAAACCATGGGTGACTGTGATGAGAGTTATCAGATATTGCTTCCATCAACAAGAGAGGTTGGATTCTCATCACTGATAGATGGGTCTTTGCAAATGCAGATTTTTTTTTTTTATTCCTATATCTTTTAGTATGTAAGGTCCTGAAAATCACACCCTTCTTCATCATTCCACTATCCATATCAGTGCTTCTCTAGAGATTTCATACATCTTGATATGATGAGTTAGTACTATGTCCCTGAAAGGAGACTGAATATTTTCAAAGCTTCAAAGTCCGAGATCAAATCCAAAGGGTTTGATGATTCCAGGTGATTTTATCCATAAAGCCCTACTGTGAATAAAGCAGGATTTTATTTCTTTAAAAGCAGTATTTTTCCCTCATTAAATTGTGCTTTTTACCCATTTTATTGACAGTTCTGAGTGTGTTTGGTCCCTATGGGAGGAACTCCAGGTTTGGATGCCTTTAATTTTCTAACTTTTTAGTCTTTTTTAACTTCTTTTAAAGTGCCCACTTGTTTTTGGAATCAAATTAACCATTTAGTGCATTAACCTAATGTGTGAATCCATAACTGTTGTTCACAGGCCAAAGGGAAATCCTTACAGAATATGGGTTACTCCTAAAGTTTCCATCACCCCTCAGGGTTAAGGTCTAAAACCAGTGACCACACAGTATGGGAGAAACTCCCACAAATGTTTCCATCAAAACAAAGGAAGAAGACACATAATGACATTAAGTCAGGTTTTATCATTTGAGGTTTCGTGACTCATGTCTTAAGGCTAAAACTTGGCTCACCTTGAAAAATTGTCAATCTCTTCTGCTTTGGAAGGACCTTCTACCTCTAAACAGTGGGTAGAAGAGGTCCTATACCATCTGGTGGATACTCTCTTCAGTATATTTCCCATGTCTTCCTTTTGAATGTTTCCTGCTCATGATGAAATTAGTTGATTTTATAGGGTCCATGTCTCATCACCACATGGTTTCAGAAGACAAAGCACAGGATGAAGAATGCATTATATATGACAGCCAGTAACTGAAGAACAGTCACCACCAGGGGCTGATCTCGGTTTTATGGGTCATAAAACTTGAAAAATTTGAGGTTACCCTATTAAAGGCGAATAAGACAAAATTGCAAATACAAAATTAGGAACAGGACCTTGTAAGGGCCACGAGAACGTAAGGATTCTTGATGAATAAACTTCATTAGCTTCATGGTAAATCTGCCTCTAGTGTCTGCCTTAACTTGTGCATAAAATCACACATGCCAGTTATTAGTTAGGGGCTTTGTGACTCATAATATGACTCATAAAATGACACATAATACTGAACTGTGGTAGCTCTTCAGCACCACATACATGGGCAGGCTTTAACCTGGGTTAATCCATGATAAGGTAGCTCTTGGGCAATTTAATTATACTAGACCCAAGAATCAGAAATCAAACTGAACCAAAACAAACAGCAGCAGCAGCAGCAACAGAAAAAAAAAAAAAAATCACTATATAGATGCCTGGGCACTATTGCTAAATTTCTAATGACTCCCTATTTCCCACTATACAGATCTAATATCTTTTGCATACTTGATCTGCCTCACTCTCTCTTTCTCTATTGAATCTTCAAATGTTTCTTTATATACAATCTTCTCTCCAGTTAAGTTGTTTTCTTTAAAATTTTCCTTTATTTTCAATGATTCCTTTAAGTAAGAAAATTAATTTCCCCAAATTCCAATGAGTACATGTTGATAGCTTCCATAAGTACTTCCATATTTTTGTTTATATTGGAGTAATCTCTTCCCTTTCTTTTTAACATCTCTCTATGGTATATTGCAGTAGTTCTCAATTTTGATGCACAGACAACTGTGAGTCACTGAGACCCTGTCAAGGGGGTCCACTAGGTCAAAATTATTTTCATATTAATACCATTTGTCTTTTTCAATATGTTGACATTTGCATTAATTGTTCAAAAGCTGTGGTGGGTAAAATTACTGGCACAATTCAAGGCAGTGGTAATAAACTGTGCTAATAGTCATAAGCACAGCTGTGTACTTGTAAGAAACAAGAAAATAAAAGAAAGGAAAACAGATTGCACCTATGAATGTCCTTGAAATAGTATTACAATTATTAATTTTATTACATCTCAAAACTTGTGCACCCATATTTTTAATTTTCTGTGTGGCAATATGGGAAGAATGCATAAAATGCTTTAGGCTCATCTATGTGACACAGTTTAGCAAATACAATGCTAGCAGATATGACAAATGCCACATCAAGTAGAAGCTCTAAGATGCATCATGATAGAGAGAAAATCCTAAGGAATTAACTAAACAAGCTATTAAAATGAATAAAGGAGTTCAGCAAGGTTGTAGGATACACGATCAATATACAAAAAAATCATTTGAATTTCTATAAACTAGCAGTGACAATTCTGAAAATGATATTAAGAAAGCAATTAAATTTATAATAGCACCAAAAATAATAAAATAATTAGGTATACATTTAATAAAAGTATAGGAATTGTACCTTGAAAACTGTGAAACATTATTGAAAGAAAGTAAAGATCTAAATAAATGGTAAGACATCCCATGTTCATAGATCAGAAGTCTTAATATTGCTAAGAGGCAATACTCCCCAGATTGACCCAGTTGATTTTTTTGCAGAAATTGATAAGGATCATATAATTCATATGGAAATTCATGACAACCAGAATAACCAAACAATTTTGAAAAAGAACAGTCAGAGGATTAATACTTCCTGATTTCAAAACTTACTAAAAACCTTCTTTAATCAAGACAGTATGGTGTTGGCATAAGGAAAGACATATGGGTCAACAGAACAGAGTTGAGAGTCAAGAAATAAACCCTTACTTGTATAGTCAATTGTATTTTGTTAAGGGTGACAAAATGCTTCAATGGGGAAGAAGTTGTCTTTTCAGAAAATGGGGCTGGAACAACTGAATATCCACATGCAGAACAATGAATGTGGTTAACCCTACCTTACGTAAAACACAAAAATTAACTCTAAATGGATCATAGACCTAAAATTATAAAACTCTTAGAGGAAAACATACAAGCAAATCTTTGTGACCTTGGATTAGGTTTCTCACATATGACACCAAAAGCACAGTGTCAAAAGAAAAATAGATAAATTGTGTTACGTCAAAACGAAAGGCTTTTGTGCTAAAAATTATACCATCAAGAAAGTGAAAAGCCAGTCCATAATCTAAGAGAAAATATTTGTAAATTATATTTCTGATAAAGGACATGTACCCAGAATGTATAGAAAACTCTTATGACTCAGCAATAAAAAGACAAATGTCCCATGTTAAAAAAATGGGAAAGGATTTAATAGACACTTCTTCAAAGAAGATACGCAAATGGACAATAAGTACAAGATGCTAAATATTCTTAGTCATTAAGGAATTGCAAATCAAAATCACAATGCGATACGACCTCATAAAAACTAGGATGGCTATAATAAAAAAGACAGACAATAACCAGTGTTGGTGAGGATAAAGAGAAATTAGACTATTTATATACCAGTTGACGGAAATACAAAATGGTGCAGTCACTTTGGAAAGTTTTTGAAGTTCCTTGAATTGTTATACATATTTCAGTATACATGGAGTTACCTTATGACCCAGCAATTCCACTCCTAGGTATATATCCAAGAGAAAGTAAAACATAGGACCACAAAAAATGTGTACATGAATGTCCATAGAAATATTATTCACAATAGGAAAAAAATAGAATCAACCCATGTCCATCGACTGATGAATGGATAAGTACCCTGGGGTAAACCCGTACAATTGAATGGTATTGAGTGATAGAAAGGAATGAAATACTGATATATACCACAACTTGAATGAAACTGGAAAACACTTTGATACGTAAAATCAGCCAGTCACAGAATATCATATATTATATGATTCCACTTATACAAGATATTCAGATATATAATCAGTAGGCAAATATCTTGAGAAAATAAAAAGTAGATTAGTGGTTGCCTACATCTGGGGTTGGGATGGAGAGAATAGAGAATGACTGCTAATGGATCTGGGGCGTCTTTTAGGGAGGACAAAAAATGGTCTAAAATCGGATTATGGTGGTAGTGGCACATCCCCCAGAATGTACTAACAATAACTACAACAACATTGGATTGTACATTGTTAATAGGTGAATTGTATGGTATGCGAACTATATTTCAAAAAGCTGTTGTTTTTTTTTTAACAAAACCCAAAGCATCATGATGTTCTTCCAGCTCTCATGTTTTTTTCCCTATGTCCCAAAGAATGGCCAAGTTGCACTTGAGGGTTCCTTTTTCACCCTGTGTTCTGGAATGAAAAGTCACACGGAGTAGAGACACAGATAATTGCACTCTACGTGTTATGTGGGCAAGAAATAAGCTTCTGTAACTGAAGGCCACTGAGATTTAAGGGCTATTTATAACTGCAGCAAAGCAAATGAATCCTTTCCCAAATCCATCAAAAGCCATCTCAATCCTTCCATCACTAAAAATTATAAGATCTCCATCAGCTCCTAGATGTATTATTCCACTTTACCTTCCAATAGTTTTCTTCACTGCTCATCACCTTGAGTATATGTAGTATGTCCCACACTATTTAATATTGGCTCATATGCTCATTCAACAGTTACTGAAGGTCTATTACATGTAGAGTACTATGCTGTACAATTTATTGGGAGGTATGGGGGAACAATAAAAATGGAATATGAAAACAGACACAATCTCTAACCTCATTGAACTTATAATTTAGTGGGGAGGAAAAATGATTTGCAAAATTTCATACAGTCTTATAAGTTTTGTTTCTTCTATTCACTGTTTGCCCTTGTTATGTTCTCCAAGTGGTACAAGTCACTGATCACCTAATTTACACATATTCCCATAATCCCTAGATTTTTCCTGAGCACTTTTTGAGACTAGACAAGGCTTGCTGATTGGTTTTAAAGGATGTTCAACATACACTGAATGGTATCATTTCCAAAGAGATTTAAGGACTTCAAATATGTGTGCATTTAGTGCCACTTTGGCACTATTGGAAATCATGAAATAGGAAGGCCCTCCTTCTGCTGGTTCCACATGGATTTAGCCATCTCCTTGCAGTGAATCAAGTGGATCAGCACCAACATCCACCATAGGGGTCCTGATCCTCCCACTCACAGAAAGTGTTCTCTGGAGTTCCCTTCCTTCAAAGACATTTGTACCCCATGCTAAACATAATCAAAAAGTTGCCCACTAGAGCTCCTGCATCATTGTGCATCTTTGATTTCCTGGGTGAGACTCCTGGGATTTGACTCTCTCCATTTAAGCGGTACAATGAAACTGTAAAGATTGGAGCTAATTGAGTCACATCCTTTGTTGGCTCTGGGTTCTCCAGTAAGTTTTCTGATCACTGAGCCTGATGCCTCAGGGACAGAACTAAGGACAGCAGTGCCTGATCCAATATTCCAAAGAGAGACTAGGATTAAAGTGCCTGAAAGGCATGCATCACAAAATATAAGTCTCAGGGGACTTGCAATTTTGTACTCTTTTTTATTATTATTGTCTTTAAATCAGATAAGCAGTAGGTTGGCTGAACGCTTGGGAGACAAGTAGAGAAAAGGGGTGTTCATGGAAATGTAATCATACCCATGGGTTGAAGTTTGAGTTCACAGCCAATGCCTCTGGAGCCCCAGGGAGCTGACTGTCTCATTATCAACATGCCCCTTGGAGTTGCTTTCAGATCCACATAAAATTTGCTCAGGAATAGAACGGAGGGTGTCATTTTTAGTTTGGAAGGAAGATGAAGCTGACAGCTGAAATCCTGGCGTCAACCTGATCATCCTGGTAAATAATGGTGGGGGATTTTCCTCCTAAGTAAATGCTCCACACAGGGAATATTTCCTTTCAGCAAAAGCAAATGTAAAATTGGGGTTAAGGTCAGGGAATTTATTGAGCAATCAATCTATGAATAATTAGTGCATTCTTATGGCATTATGGTCCTGCGCTAAGCCCCTGTGTGGGATGCAAAGAATTAAAAGCCAGTGGTTTCCTTCAGGTTATCATCTAGTAAGAAAGGCATGCAATAGTCAAATACTAATCACAATTATTAGTGTTTTAGAGTTCTATATGTTTCCTAAACATTTGTACAGACATGGTCTTTTTTGAGCAATAGTTACATGAACAACAGGGAAGACATTATTATCCACGTTTGGCAACCACAAAATTTTGACCGGAAACAGTTTATTCTTTGTTTACAGACACTCATTTAGTAAATGGCGGGGTCTAATCTAGAAACAGGGCCTCTGTTTCTAGATTTTTTTATTTTTTATTTTTTCCTGCAACCATGCTTTGTCTTATTTCCAACTGGCCAGGACTAATGAAATCCAGGCCAGCATGCTGAATGCTCCAAATTCCACTTATTATCTACTATTATCTCAGGTCCCTGTAGGAAAATGACTACTTGTAGGGACAGTACAAGTGAATGGAAATTTTTTAGCTGCTCCTTTTTATTAATTTCCATGTCGGACAATGGCCCCATCCTGCATGATTATTAGATGTGGTCTAGACTGGGCCCTCACGGGATACCAGATGACTCTTTTGTTTTTATTGCTCAAAGCCATTGTTTATCCCTAAAAAGGAATGAAGTTGGGAAACATTAACATGAATGAACCTTGAAGACATCATGTTGAATGGAATAGGCCAGACACTTAACGAACAAAAATTAAATATTTATTTCCTATATAGAATGTCTAGAATAAGCAGATACATGGAGCAGATACATAGAGAAAGTAGATTACAGGTTACCCGTGGCTGAGGGAGGGGAATGGGGAGTTATTGCTTAATGGGTACAGGGTTTCTGTTTGGGGTGATGAAAAGTTTTGGTAATAGATAATGGTGAGGTTAGCACAATATTAGGAATATAATGAATATCACTGAGTTGTACACATGGAAGTGGCTAAAATGGTAAATTTTGCATTTTATGTATGTTGCCACAATTCAAGTTAAAAGATAAATACTATAAGCAGCTGAAACCATCTCCCTTGTCCCAGGGCTATGCCCTTATTCCTGAATAAAGAGTGAGATAGGTTGCACTTCTCCCTGTAGCATCTCCCATTTTGTACCTGTAGCTTAGGAAGAAAGATAAGAGTTACAAAAGTGCATTCCCAAAATTAAGCATGAGGGCCACAAGGAAGGTTTTATTCATGCTTGTTTTAGTTTAAAGCTGTTATGTATTCCAGAAAATGCCATATTCTTTTCATCCATTCCTGTGGGTGTAGACCTATTCTGGGTGGCACCTTTTTGATTCAGTTATTCCAACTGAGATGTGACCCACCTCATTCAAGGTGGGTCTTAATCCTCTAACTGGGGTCCTTTATAATGGGATAAAACACATGCAGGAGTGAAGAGATGAAATTAAGAGAAGCTCACAGAGAAGGGCACCAGAGAAATTTAGAGAGAAAGCCACAGACAGAGAAGCAACAAAACACAGGAGAGAAGGACAAGCAGACGTGGCCACATGCCTCGCTGTTTGGCAGAGGAGCACAAGCTTGCCAGCAACCGGTCTCCAGAGAAGGCATTGTCCTGCTGATGCCTCAGCTGGGACATTTTCACTGCCTTACAACCGTAAATTTGTAAGGTAATAAATTACCATTGTTAAAAGCCAGTCCATTTCCAGTATGTTGCATTCCAGCAGCTTTAGGAAACCAAAACAGACTTTGGTACCAGAAGAGTGGGGTGCTATGATTTGCAAATGCCAAAAATGCTGGAATAATCTTATAAATAAATGGATAAGGGGAAGATTCTGGAAGAATTGTGAGGTACTTGGTAGAAAAGTCATAGATTGCTTTGAAGAGACTGTTGTTAGAAATACGGATACTAAAGGTATTTCCAATGAGGCTTTAGACAGAAATGATAAACGTGTCATTGCAAATCGGAAAAAAGGTGACCCTTGTTTTAAAGTGGCAGAAAATTTGGCAAAATTGAATCCTGGTATTGGATGGAAAGCAGAATTTGAAAGTGATTAGCTTGGATATTTAGCTGAGGAAATATCCGAATTAAATGTGGAGTGTGGCCTGGTTTCTCCCTGCAGCATATAGCAAAATGCAAGAAGAAAGGGATAAGCTGAGAACTGAACTCTTGGGTACAAAGAAACCAGAAACTGATGGTTTGGAAAATTCTGAGATTCTGAAAAGCAAGTCCCAAGAGAGTAGTGTCCACATGAGGATTTAACAGAACAAGGAACCAGTCAGTCATTTCAATGCAGGTCAGGATTGGAGATAGAGTTATCCAGAAAGCATTTGTGGAAAGTCCTATTGTCTGACCATTGGGACCCCTGTGTGCTGCATGCAAAACCAAAAGGTTTTTTGTTCTGTTTTGTTTTGTTTTCTGTTTTTTGAGTTCTGTATGAATGGAATCACTGCCAGCCTGTATTAAAAGGGACAGAAAGGGACAGAAGGAAAAATGACTTCAAAGACAGAACATGGAAACTGAAATCTGGAGCAAAGATACCTTGAGCCAGGAAAGCGGACCCACCTAAGTGCATGGAAAGAGTGAATTTGCCCAGGGAGTTTGCAGAGGGTGGGTGTTCCGCCCCATTGTTTAGAAAGTGCTGCCACCCTAGGCTTCAGAGAGGGTGGAGCACATTCCCCAGGGACTGGGGAGAGTCTGGCCAACACCCAGATGCTTGAAGAGGGTGGAGCCAAGAGCATGGCCATCTCCCCAAAGCTTGCAGATGTTGGAGCCCTCACCCCACTGTTTGGAGAGAACAGGGCCTCTGTATAAGCCCTTGGAAAGGGTGGGGCTGCCACTCTATCAAGCCCCGAGGACAAAACATCATTCTATAGATGACTTTCAGACCTGGAAATCTAATGAAGTATGCCTTGCAGGTTTTTGGAACTGTTTAGGTTCAGTGACCCCTGTTTTCCTCCCAATTTCTCCCTATGGAAATGGGAATGTTTGCTCTGTGACTATCCCTTGTTCCAAGTTTCACAGGTCCACAGCCTGAGGGGAATTTTGCCTTAGGACAGACCACACCTGTCACTGATGTGATGAGACTTTGTACATAATACTGTCACTGAAATGATTTAAGCCTTTTGTGATATTGTGATGGAATGAATGTATTTTGCATATGGAAAGAACATGTCTTTTTGGGGTCCAGAGGGTGGAATGTGGTGGTTTGTAGCTGTTACGTACCCCAGAAAAGGCCATGTTCTTTTTTTTGATTAAGATTTATTCACATACCATACAATCATCCAAAGTATATAATCCATTGATCATATTACTATCATGTAGTTGTCCATTTATCACTGTGATCTATTTTTTTTAACATTTTCCTTGTACCAGAAAAAAGTGAAAGTAAGAATAAAAAATTAAGACTAAAAACAGAAGACCCAAATTGTATCCCCTGCCCTATTTTTCCTTTAGTTTTTTTTTTTTTTTTTTGCTCCTGTTTTTCTACTCATCCATCCACACACTGGATAAAGGGAGTGTGATACACATGGATTTAACAATCACATTGTCACCCCTTGTAAGCTCCACTGTTATACAATCATCTTCAAAATTCAAGGCTACTGGGTTAGTTTGATGGTTTCAGGTATTTACTGATAGCTATTCCAATTCACTAAAACCTAAAAGGAGTTATCTATATTGTGCATAAGAGTGCCCAACAGAGTGACTTCTCGGCTCCTTTTGGAATCTGTCAGCCACTGAAACTTTATTTCATTTCATTTTGCCTCCCCCTTTTGGTCAAGAAGATGTTCTCAATCCCACGATGCTGGGTCCAGATTCATCCCCAGGAGTCATATCCTGTGTTGCCAGGGATATTTACACCCCTGGGTGTCAGATCCCATATAGGGGGGAGGGCAGTGATTTCACCTGCCAAGTTGGCTTAGCTAGAGAGAGAGGGCCACAGCTGAGCAGCAAAGAGGTACTCAGGGGGAGACTCTTAGGTACAATTCTAAGCAGGCCTAGCCTCTCCTCCATGGCAACAGGCTTCCCAAGGGCAAGTCCCGTGACAGAGGGTTCGGCACATCAACCCACCAGTCCTCAATGTCTGTGAGCACATCAACAACCATCCAGTTGGGTTGCCCAACACCTCTGCATTTTCCCCCAGCTCCTCAGGGGGCTCTGCATATTTTTTCATTGTTTTTTTTTTTTTTTTTAATTAACTATTAACTGTGTCAAAAAATTTAAAAAACCGTACAGTAAAAAACTATTTCAAACAGACCAAAACAAGGGAATAAGAAAAAGACGACTAATCTAAAATAACTACATTACTTTCAACATGTTCCTATTCTATCCCAAGAAAATATGCAGACTATAACCCAGCAAAGGAAAAAGAAAGACAGATAACCTAAGATAACAACAATTTTGTGAATTTGTTCCTACCATACCTACCCAGAAATTAACAAACCATAGTCATTCCTGGGCATTCCCAGAATGTTAAATTTACCCATGATAACTTGTCTGTCCTTATTAGATTATCATTCCCCCTTCACTACTTGCTATCTATTGCTAGGTCTCCTACATTCTACATTGCAAACCATTTATTTTACATTTTTCAGCGTTCACATTAGTGGTAGCATATATTTCCCTTTTTGAGCCTGGCTTATTTTGCTCAGCATTATATCTTCAAGGGTTCATCCATGTTGTCATATGTTTCACGACATCATTCCTTCTTACTGCCGCAGTATTCCATCATGTTTATATATCACATTTTATTTATCCACTCATCTGTTGAAGGACATTTGGGTTGTTTCCATCTCTTGGCAATTGTGACTAATGCTGCTATGAACATTGGTGTGCAGATGTCTGTGTCACTGCTTTCAGATCTTCCGGGTATATACCGAGAAGTGTGATTGCTGGATCGAAGGGTAACTCTACATCTCATTTTCTAAGGAACTGCCAGGCTGTTTTCCAGAGTGGCTGAACCATTATACAATCCCACCAACAATGAATAAGAGTTTCAATTTCTCCGTATCCTCTCCAGCATTTGTAGTTACCTGTTTGTTTAATGGCAGCCATTCTAATTGGTATGAGATGGTATATCATTGTGGTCTTAATTTATATTTCTCTAATAGCTAGTGAAGCTGAACATTTTTTTCACGTGTTTTTTGGCCATTTGTATTTCTTCTTCGGAGAACTGTCTTTTCATATCTTTTGCCCATATCTGTCTGTACTCTTGACATTGAGTTGTAGGATTTCTTTATATATGCAAGATATCAGTCTTTTGTCAGATACATGGTTTCCAAAAATTTTTTTCCCATTGAGTTGGCTACCTCTTCACCTTTTTGACAAATCCCTTTGACGTACAGAAACTTCTAAGTTTGTGGAGTTCCCTTTATCTATTTTTCTTTTATTGCTTGTGCTTTGGGTGTAAGGTCTAGGAAGTGGCCACCTAATACCAGGTCTTGAAGATGTTTCCCTACATTATCTTCTAGGAGTTTTATGGTACTGTCTCTTATGTTGAGGTCTTTAACCCATTTTGAGTTAATTTTTGTGTAGGGTGTGAGGTAGGGGTCCTCTTTCATTCTTTTGGATATGGATATCCAACTTTCCCATACTTATTTGTTGAAAAGACTGTTATGTCCCAATTCTGTGGCTTTGGGGGCCTTATCAAAGATCAGTCAACCATAGATCTGGGGGTCTATCTCCGAATTCTCAATTCAATTCTGTTGATCAATATATATGTCTATCTTTGTGCCAGTACCATGCTGTTTTGACTACTGTGGCTTTACAATAAGCTTCAAAGTCAGGGAGTGCAAGTCCTCTCACTTCATTTTTCTTTGGCCATGTTCTTCTAATCCATTACTGTGGATGAAGACCTGTCATAGGTGGGGCTTTGATGACATTATTCCAACTGAGATGTGACCCACCTCATTCAAAGTGGGTCTTAATCCTCTTACTGGAGTCCTTTATAAAGTGAAGAGATGAAATTAAGAGAATCTTGAGAGAAGAGCACCAGAGAAGTTTAAAGAAAAAGCCACAGATGGAGAAGCCAGAAACGGAAGCAATGAAACCCGGGAGAAGGACCAGCAGACGTCCCCATGTGTGTTGCTATCTGACAGCAGACCCCAAGCTCACCAATAACTGGTCTTCAGAGAAGGTAGTCTCCTGTTGATGCCTTAATTGGGACATCTTCACAGCCTTAGAACTGTACATTGAAAGCTAATAAATCCTTATTGTTAAAAGCCAGTCCATTTCTGGTATACTGCATTTCATCAGCTTTAGCAATCTAAAACATTGCTTGTCCCCTGAAAGTTCAATACCCCTATTCTTTTTTAGCACTGAAACCCATTTCTTCCACTCTTTCTACAAACCCAATTCCTCCCCTAATAACTTACATTTAACCTAAATAAATTTGCTATTTGTTTAAAAATAAAATCCCATCTGCTTATATTAGGAAGTGGGATAAACAGGGACTGTAGCTCCTTTTATCCCACCTAATCGATTCCAGCCACAAGTCAAAAGAAGGTGTCATCCATCAGATCTGGCACACCAACAGCAATTGTTCATATTTGAGCTGCAACCCTGGGCCAGGAAGGATAAAGCCAAAAAATTTCTGGATGGACATGAGGGCTAGAACACTGGGAAAACATGGGAGGGAGTTCCAAAGACTAGTGCGTTGATAGGCAGGAAAGTAGTTTAGGATCAAGAGTTGGTTACTGGAAGAATAGTCAGGTGATTCAAGGCCAAAAAGGCAAAATGTGTGAGGATTAAAAAAAAAAAAAAAAAAAAAAAAGCAATATGGGTAAAAAAACTGAACGGTGGGGGTGGGTGGGGGTGGTTGGAGTGTGGGGAAGGGAGAGGAAACAGACATTCTTTCTTTAATCCAGTCACTCATCTTAGAACACAGAGTTATCTTCATCCAGCACCAAATGAGTTTGTTGTCCATCTTCACCGCTCCTTTTTTAGCTGTCATAAACAAGGAGGGAGGGGACATTGGAATGGATATTTTCTTTTTAAACACACAAATTTAATTGAGTTGAAAGCTAATCTGTTAGCCCGCATGATTACGTTTTTATTTGTTTCAAATGCTTGTTGCTGCTCCATTAGATAAAGGGGTTATAGCATTTTCTGTGTCTTACTCCCTTCTCTCCTCCTTCTAGGAGATGCCTCAAACAACAGCAAATTGTTACTTGTAGGTAACTGAAATACACAAGTGCTCCATTTGGCACAACTATGCAGTCGCAACACAGTTTCTAAAAAACAAAGCCAATTTTGTCTGTGTTCCACCACTTAGCTAGTTCACAAGTTTTCAACCATGTATATATTCAAAGACTAGGATTTATTATGGGGGGATATGGGCTGCATGCTGCCAAACCTCAGCTTAGAATGAACAATATAGGTTTGCAAAATTTGCTAGGCCTAGTTTTTGTTTAATTCTTCTTTTGTTTGCACAGAAGTTGGCATGGCATATCCAATGACAATATTATTTCACGTAAGGATTTAGTATAGGTATCAGGCTGATGATAATTCCCTTTTATTTTTTGAGGGATCTACCATGGCTCTGAGGTAGAATAAAAAGATTTTTTATTTGATGAAAACCAACCTAGATGAAAAATTAAGATAATAAAATTTCTAAGTGAAAATTCTGATAACAGGAAGGCAGGTCAGGTGTGGGCTGAGTCCTCTATATTCCTGTGGACAATGAGACATAAAGGCACTCACCTCTGGATCCTTTTTCAAATTTGGCATAAAGTCAAATCATCCACTTCCTTTCATGTTCTGGACTTAACATACCCAGACTAGCTTTCCCTTTGTCTTTAAGGATGTGTTTGTGAATGAGTGTTGGAATGCAATCACTTGGCCAAGCCCAAAGTGTCCCCCTAAGTGGAAAACCACTGGCTTATTGAAAGTGTCAGGTAAATCAGCAGAACATGGGCTAGCAGGGGCCACAAGCAGCTAATGAGGCACACACAGGAGGGAGAGATGCGCCTCTTGGGTTGGTGGAGGGGAGAGTGGGCTCTTGGATGGCAGAAAAGGAGAAAATAATGTTGAGAGAGGAAAGCTCACTTAGGGATTTTTCTTGGGAGATTTGTAGATACCAGGACAAAAATGTTTTACTACAGTGTGTAGTTCAGGAAACTGGGGAAAGAGTGGAGACATGTTAACTGCAGTTATAAAAATGTTAACATCAGAACAGAATTGAAACTGAGACCTGAAGATAGTGGGTAACTCCCCAGCGTCATGGGTCTTGCCAGGAAGGAGCTGTAAAGAGTCTATCTCATCATGTGAGATTATTTTAAGGAGAATCTGTCTTACTTTAAACAAGCTTATCTCTTTTCTCCTATTGGCTCAAGTCTCTCCCTTGTGTTACATGTTCCTAATAGTAATGTCTTACAGATGTATAGAGCTTTACCATTAACAAAGCACTTTTCTGTACATTATATCACTTATTGCACAGGGAGAAGTACTGTTCAGATCTCTAAGAAGCTATTTAGGACATCACTGCTTCAGCACATGAACCAAGATCCAAGTTCAAGACCAGAAACAAAAATCAAGTCCAGGTGAGAACACAGTAATTTTCGAGTTTGGCACGTAGGACTAAAATGAAAGGAGCTTGAGTTCCAGGAAGAGTGTCTTTGATCCTGCCCGAAGGTGAGCACACAATAATAGTAAATCACTGCATTGGAGATGTAATTTGTTTTTCCTCTTCACACACACACACACACACACACACACACACAAGAAAACAAGACAAAACAACAACAACAACAAAAAACATCTGAGTCTCTGTTACACTGGTTGAAACACTCAAATTGATGGGGAGACCCCAGGAAAGTCCTCTGAAATTTGCTAAAGATGGATATTACTTGGAAAGGGGTATATATTTAAACCATAGTCAACATTTCAATAATCTGGAGGTTGGATAACTGCCTCCATAGTGAAGATCAGAATAGAGGGATATGTTAGAATCCTTATAATGTTGTCATAGGAGACAAAGAGCCTAGATTTTAGAATTGGAGTGCTTGAAACAAAATCCTGGATCCATTACTTAATAGTTGTGTGAACATGGACCAGTAACTTTACCTCTGTGTGTTTTTTTTTTTTTTTTTTTTTTTAATTTAAAGAATGGGATCATCAATAACAGTCCTTCCTTACTTGGTTGGAATGATCAATATAAAATCATGTGAAACAGCAGTGTCTGGTGCAAAGAGTGTATTCGTAACTGTTAGCAATGATGTCAGTAATTAATAATTTGTGAAGGTGAAGGCATACTTCACCCTTTTTTCCATACCTAAATGATTCAGTGGCCTCAGGTCATGGTTCTTAAACTTTAGTGGGCATCAGAATTACCTGGAGGGCTTGTTAAAACACAGATGGCTGTGTGCTGCTGCCAGAGCTTCTGATTCACTGGGTCCAGGGAGCAGCTTGAGATTTTGCATTTCTAACAAGTTCGCAGGTGTGATGGTTCATTTTGCATGTTCAACTTGTCTAGATGATGGTGTCTAGCTGTTTGGCCAAATCCTGGACTAGTTGTTACCGTGGAGGCATTTCTTAGATGGGCTTAGCATCTATAATCAGTTGACCTTGGATAAAGGAGATGACCCTCCATAATGTAAGTAGGCTTCATCCAAACAGCTGGAGGTCCTTTCAGCAAGGTCAGAAGAATTAATGCTTCAAGACTTGAATGTCATCTTTATGGGAATTTCTCACCTGCAGCCTGCTACATGGAATTTGGACTTGCCAGCCCCCACAATTATGTGGGCCAATTACACACACACACACACACACACACACACACACACACACACAGTTCATTCCAGTTCTCTGGAGTACACTGACTGATACGCTAGGTGATGCATGGACTTCCCTGACAGCAACTATTTAAATCAAAATCTCTGAGGTCCTTGGCTTTAGTATTTTCTAAAAGCTCTCCTGTGTTTATGATGTGCAGCCAAAGTTGAGAGCCACCAATACAGGCTATCTTGGTTAATGAAAGAGAAATATTTTATTTCGCTAACCCAAATAATACCTGGAGTCTTTGTCTCGCAGGGTGTTATAAAGGTTGTGTTTGGCATTCAGATACTTTATTTGTGGGGTAGAGAAGTAGGTTGAAAGGACAACTTAAGATAGAAAGAAGCAGCTATACAATATTTACACATTAACAGAGCAAGAAAGTCAGACTGAGAATAGGGAGGTGCATTTATTAATCCACCTGGAAGTTGTTGGTAGATAAAATGTAATTGTTCGCATTTCTATGAGAGCTTAGGGCAGCTTTCCTTTTGGAAATTGCACTTTGTGTTCCCATCTCTGCATTTCTTGTTGTAGTGCTTGATTACGCAATAAAAGCTAACTTCTACCCACAACTTCACCTTGTCTCCTATCCGCACATACAAAACTTTTGGGCAGCTATATTTTTCCTATTTCACTTTGTCCTTTGGGTTGATTGCCCGCCCTCTCCCCTGCCAGGGATATTTTAATGCTATGAGAAAACGCTCATGATACAATGCCAAAACTGGGGCAAACACCCCTTGCATATATTCAAATATTTAAGTGACTCCTTAAACTTATTTATACATTTCTGTATGTTCCATTTTCAAATAATTATTAATTCTGTGATTGGGAAATACAATTAATTAGCTGTTAAAAATGAGGCAAGGTTAGGGTTTATTACTCTTTTTTAAAACTAAAAACTAGGAGAGACAGGTAAATATGAAGACATACCTTATGATATTTTCGTTAGAGTTAATGCCAAGTATGCTTTCAAAATAAGTTAAGATGTTAGAAAGGAGACTTGCACCTACTGGTTTTACTCAAAATGGTAATACATATTTCCAGACCTGTGGGTTAATGTGTTGAAAAGAAAAAAGGAAAGCAAATGCAAACTATGGGTTTTATCACTTTACCACTATCTCCCCTTGCTGTAGAAATTAATACCGTTTTTGCAGTTAGAAGATCATTTTTATTTTCTTGTGCAAATGTCATTTCCAGACTCCAGAATCATGTGCACTTGGGTGGGTGTTTGCCATAGAATAATATGAGAAAGAATTGCTTTGAGGTCTACTCTGTTTAAGTGAGTAGCTGGCTTGTTACACCTCACCGATTCTCAAAGTGTGGTCCCCAGACCAGTGGCAAAGGATCACCTGGGAATTTGCTAGAATGCCAATTGTCAGGCACTACCCCAGACCTACCCAATCAGAAATTCCTGGGATGCATGCAGGCCAGAAATCTGATTTTATCAAGCCCTCTAGGTGGTTCTGGTACCTGCTAAAATTTGATACTATTCTGTCCAACACATTTCTGGTGTTTGTTCTATGTCAGTCCCCAGGGAACTGGATGGGCCATGCACTTCAAATGGCCATGTTGCCTTGTGGCTGTAATTGGTTGATTTGCTTTGATGTAGCAGCAGTCTCAGCACAGCAGCCACCTTTAGCAATGTTCTCACTGCTACCCTATAGTATGTATAGTGGCATCTGTAGCTCATTTAAGCTCATGTAGCTCCATTGCTACCATGCTGCTGGGGCTCCTGGAGTACCCATGAGAGCTCAGGGCACTGCCCTGGGAGAGGGCATGGTCTGGATGGCCAGCAGCAGAGATGTTGGTGGCTGTGGAAGTGGTGCATGCAGCTGGCAGCAGGTGTCTCCAGGATTGTCCTTGAGAGCTACTGCCAGGCAGTCCATGATCATCTTCCATGCTGCTATTTGGAGCAATTGCACCCCCGGAGATTATCAAAGTGAGGTTCAGGAATTGTTTACCTCTGACTCTCCAAGAATGCTTGTTAAAAATGCTTTCCTGTGTTCAAACCTGTATCTAATGGATTCAACTATACAAAGACGGCATTCAGGAATTGGTACTTTAAATAAATGCATCAGTTGGATCTTGTGCTCACTGTCTTAGCTTAGCCTATAATCTGCATAAAGTCAGAGATTATGCATGCATTACTTACTCCTAATATCCCTGGTACCTAGTACAGATCCTGGGATACAGTAGCACTCGATATGTATTTACTAAATGAATAAATAAATGTAGAATGCATGAAGGGATGAAGGAACAGAAGAATGAATGAATGAATGGACAGAAATAAGCCAGATACAATATGAGACATATTGCATGATCTCATTGATATGAAATAATTAGAGTAAGCAAATTCACAGAGGCAAAATCTAGAATAGGTTACCAGGAGATGGGGTGGGGGTAGGGAATAGGGAGTTAAGGCTTAACATTTATCGAGTTTCTATTTGGGATGATGGAAAAGTTTTGGCAATGGATGGTGTGATGGTAGCACAACATTGTGAACATAATTACCAGTGCTGAATTATGTATTAGAATGTGGTTTAAAAGGGCAAATGTTAGGTTGTATATCTAGAATAAAAGTTAAAATAAAAAACAATCATGGAACTGGATAACACAAAGAGTGATCCTAGAGTTAAACCATGGATTATAGTTAATCATGCAATGATACATATGTGCTTTCATTAGTTGTAACAAATTTACCACACCAATGCAAAGCATTAGTAATAGAGTGGAATGTGGGAACCCTGTATATTATTATTTTATGCATGATTTTTCTGCAAAATCATATCTTCTGTAATTAAAATAAAAACTAATTTGAGAGATATTAAAAAAACAGAATGGATGGATGAATGAATTCAGAGGACAACTCATCATTGAGCATTTGGATAATATAGAGAATTCTAAAATGTTAGAAGTAATATTTTGGTTGAAATCTGACCTTAATTAGACTTCTCTCCTTTCCAGAGACAGGGAAAATTCATGCATGGATCTTCATGTGTGGATGCACGAATTTTATAAAATAAATTTTAAACCAAAGCTAGTTTTCTTTCTTCTCCATTTGCAACTAAATTATGAACTGCAGCCATTCCCAAGCTCCTAGCAAGAGGGATGCATATAAAATCAGGGTATTGAAACAAAAATTAGCCCAATCAAAATATATTTAGAAGCGGATATCCTCTGGGAAACTAAGTGAATTCCAAAGTCAGGTTTAAATGATCATTTGAAGGTTATGGGGTATTTTGGATTATCCACTTCACTGCATTTCTTCATTAGTGTGTATAATTGAGAACAATTATGCAGTACTTGAAACGGAGTGATTGCATTTGAGAAATCTAAGGGCATCCCAAGAAAAGGGTCAACTCCTCTGCAAAACGCAGAGTTTCTCTTTCTCCAAACTTACATAATTTTCTGAACACTTCAAGACAAAAATATATTTGTTTACTTTTGTGATTTTGTAAAACAGCAGCACTTTTATTTTCTCACTGATGAAAATCCTCTCTCCTGGAGCTAGACACTGGGTTCTTCCAAGTTACCTAGTGACCCTTTCTTGTGGCTTGTCAGAATGAATGAAGGACCCAAGCTAGATTGGGTTGCCATTTCTGACTTGATCTACTTGCCCCGACCTCTGGGGCCGGAGCTCTGTCTGCTGGCAGAGATGAATGAGCAGAGGAAGCAAACTCATCACAGTCAGCAATGAATGGGCCCCGAGCTCCCAGGGTCTAGTGCCCCAAGCCTCCAGCCACCTTAAAAGGCAAACAAATGATGGAATTAGCCGCATCCCCACAATCCATCAGCATTGACACAAAACATAAAAAAGCTTCATCATTTTTAAAAGTCACAGTAGGAAAATACACGCATACACATGCACTTTTTTTTTTTTATCAAAGTAACACATACAGGAAGTTTAAAATCAAGTAGTATTAGAAGACTTGTGCAATACTCAGCAGTCTTTTGCCTAACTCTTTCAAAACTCCTAGTCCTGCTTGAAGGAAGCCCTTTTCAATGTATTTAGCCATTTATTTATTTATTTTTTAATCCTCTATATTTCTACAAATGTGCTTACACTATTATTTCATGTTTTATTAATTTTACATGGTCTCTATTCACATCCCGTTATACTAGTTATCACTAACACCTACTTTTCTATCTCTACCAACTTTCTGCTAACTAGCACAGATTTTGGTTGAAATAATGGCCTTAAAAATATGGTTCAATACTGAGCCAAATATGTCCAGTGAGTGTGTTTCATTTCTTATACAACTGCTCTTTCTATTATTAATAATTGCCTTGTTTTTAAAAATTTGCTTATTTTCTATGTACCTAAGACTGTTTTATTTTTCCAAACCTTCCAGGTCTCTCAAGCACTTGGAAATACTTTTCTTACCATATCTCTGAAAATATCTTTTTTTTCCCCCATATTTTCCTATGGAAAACTTCACTTCATACCTCTTCTGGAGACTGAACTGGTTAATCTCCAGGTTTTCTGTATGCCCATGGACTTAGGTCCCTTTGCCAGGTTACTGAGTTTATTCACATGTTTCCAGTATCATTTGATTTTCTGTTACATGGTTTCTCACTTTGTATTTTCAGCCATCTTCTAAAATCTTGATACTCCAAGAGTGATTCACTGACTAGTACCATCACCTGGGGGTCTGTTAGGAAAGCGACATCTCAGGCCCCACCTGTGACCTACTGAAGGAGAATCAACAGTTTTGCAAGATCCCCAGGTGATTTCTACACGCATTAAAATTTGAGAATCAGTGAACCAAATTTGTCTGAAAATGTCTTTTTTACGGTCCACATGCAAATAGATTTTGTGGCTGGTTATATATTTCTAGATAGGAAACCAGAATTTTGAAAACATTCCCTTACTATCTCCTAGGAGCCCAAACTGCTGATGAGCAATCCATTATTCTTCAGAATCCAATTTCATTGGGGTCATCAGTTTTTCTTTCTCCTCAAACTTTCCTTTTGTTCCCTAAAATTTCAGAATAATATTCCTAGGTCTGTGTGTGTGTTTGTGTATGATTTGTTATGCTGGGCACTTAAGTGATCCAGAGACTCTTAAGCATCCTTCAGTTCTAAGAATTTTCTCATTTTTTTTGGTAAATTCCCCTTCTCTGTTTTTCTTTGTTAAAACTCCTCCTTTAATATTGGGCTGTCTGTATTCATCTGTAATTTTTCCTTAATTTTATTATTTTTCTCCTATTCTTTTTGTTTCTTTTACTTTCTGGGAGATTTCCTAACCCTTATCATCCAACATCTTAATTATTGTTTTCAATTAATTATATTTAATTTATAACATCTCTTGTTTGATAATTTTCACTTTATGGTACCCTGTTCTGTTTTTGAAGAGTCAATATCTTCTGTTGTTCTCAGAAAACATCAATCATAATATTTTGAAGTTTCTTGTGCTCTATGTATTGTCTCTCTTTTTCTCTAAATTAATTTTTTCTGTTTGGGTTTTTTTTTTTTTTTTTTCCCTCTCTCATGGCAAAAGCTTTCTTCAAAAGTCTGAAGTCTGGCAATGCTTTTTGTTCATATTAAAGACTTTTCATGTTAAAGAGAAGACAATAAAAGTTTACTTGAGTCTCTGAGGATATATGTAGGCCTCTTGAGTTCTGAGGAGCACTGAAAGACAATAAATATTGAGTTGTCCTTTTCATTAGGGGACCCTTCCATATCAGTAGTTGGAGGGAGATCTTTGCTTTGAGCTACTCTGTCTCTCCAGAGCTCTCTCAATCTCTCACCTGAGGGATGTGTAGAAGGTGAGAAGATATATGCCTGCCTGATAGAATTATGGAAGCAAGATGAGGGAAGGACACTCAGGTCCCCTCTGTATATATTTTTCCACTAATCTTCCTGTTTGGGGCCTCCTCCTTCACCCCTTCTATCTGCCATATTGATGTACATAATAAGCTGTTTGCATTTCTATTCATCCAGAGAATAACCATCCATGCACAGGGTGGGGATAGGATAGTGGGAGAGTTACCTGAGTGCCTGGCACACTGGAAGGTGTCTGAGGGGATTTCCAGTGTAGACCCTTTTAACCCATAAGCCTGTTGTCAGCCCAGCCTATCAAATCCTGATTGCTCTGACAGCTGGTTTCTCCAAAGAAGACATGGTCTCAGGGATATAGTGGGGAAAAAAAATGGTTGATTCTGGTTTAGTTTCTTTGACTGCTAAAGCAAATACCAGGCAAGGGATTGGCTTAAACATTGGGAATTTAATGGCTCACAGTTGTGAGGCTAGGAAAAAGTTCAAATCAAGGATTTATCAAGGTATTATCAAGGCAATGCTTTCTTCCCGGAGACTGGAGTTCTGGGGCTGGCTGCCAGTGATCCTTGGTGCTGGGCTTCTCTGTCACCTGGCAATGCACATGGCGGCCTCTCCTGGTCTCTCCCTTCTCTTTTGGTTTCCACAGATGTTCAGCTTCTTGTTTCCCGTGGCTTTCGCACTCTCTGTCTGAATTTCATTCTCCTTATAAAGGACTGAATAAGAGGATTAAGACCCATCTTGATTGAATTGGGTCACACCTTAACTGAAGTAATCCCATCAAAAGGTCCTGCTTACAATGGGTTCACACCCACAGTAATGGATTAAGTTTAAGAACATGTTTTTTTCTGGGGTACACACATCTCTAAACCGCCACAGCAAACAAAGTGCAAGTGCAGATTGGCTTAACAAGAACAGTAGTTGAAAGTCCATATTCATTTCATATTAGGGTTGTCAGGTTTATTTAGCAAATAAAAAACATAAAATGCCAAGTTAAATTTGATTTTCAGATAATCGATGAATAATATTTTAATTTGGGTCATACTTATACTAAAAATATATATATTTTTTTGTGAAATTCCAATTGAATTAAGTGTCTTGTATTTTATGTGGAAACCCTATTCCAGTTACCTGACTTCCAGATCCCCTTCCCCACGCAGAACTGAGTGCAAACTGCCTCTCTTTTCCCAGACAGAAGACTAGAAATTTATCTCTAGAAGAAGTGAAACAGAATCCTCTTGGATATTTCCAGCTGGATGTTAATTGGAAAATACCAGGTGTTTACTAAGGATTGATTGACAGTCTGCATGTGGAACAGTGAGCAGCTTCCCACCACATCCCAGGCTCCTTCTTGGGGTTCTGAGAAGGCGGGAGGTCAGGCTTGCAATGCTCTGATAGGAGATCAGAGATTTTGTCTGAGAAACTGTCCTGAGACCTGAACATACTGGGAGTGAGGAGTCCCTTGAGGAAACAGCCCAGTTAGATCAACCCACGATAAAGTCAAGTACCTCCTCCAAGGCACACAGAACCTGCAGAGAGATTTCTGGTAACACTTTTTACATATTGACCACTAGCTAATAAACAGCTCTTTGAGGAAAAACATTAAAAGTTGACTACCAAAACAAAAATATTGAAAAAGTAAATTGAAGGATACAAAAGCAATGCCAGGTTCAGAAAGAAATATTATAGAGTTTTGAAGACATCAGAGGGGCAAGATTCAACATATAGATTCCTTGATATAAGAAGAAAAGGAAGATTTGGAGAACAAATAGCTCTTGGAAATTAAAATATGAAAGAAGCAATAAAACAAGTCACTGCAGATTTGGAGATTAAAGCCAAGGAAATCTCTCAGAAAACTAAAAAACAAAAACAAAATGAAGCTATGAAAATAGGATCAATTGTAATATAATTAGAGGTTATACATCCACTGCATAGAAGTACCAGAGAGAGAGGACAGAGAAAACAGAGGAAGAACATTGTTAAATAAATTAAAAAAAATAAAAATAAACAGGAAAAATTCCTAGAGCTAAATGAATTTCTGGATTAAATGGGCTAACCATATAACAGTGACTGGATAAATGAAGAACCACATCAAAGCATGTTATCAACAACTTTGAAAAATCCTGGAGAGATGTTTCTAAATACTTCTAGATAGAAAATAATCCGATCACGAATCATATTACTGAACATCAGTAGTAGGAGTTATAAGCAATAAAGCAATGCCTTCACAATTCTGAGGAAATACAATTTCCAACCTAGAACTGTCTGCAGCCAAACTATTAAATAAGTATGAGGTTAAAAAAAAGAGATGACATTTTTAAGTGTGTGAGTACTCAAAAAGTTACCTCCTAGTATTCTTTCTACGAAGGCTACTAAAAGAATGCTTCGACAAAATGAGGAAGCAAATCAACAATGAAAAGCCTATAATATCTAAGAAATAAGGAATCTAATGCAGGAGAAGAGGCAAAGGGAATTCCCAAGTGGTGACAAAGGTGATATGCAGACAACAGGTGCACGGCAAATCTGGCCCAAACTGGAGAAGACATAAGGAAGCTGGAGGGTGCTACCAAGAAATAAGAACTGGTAGAGTTTAGTATCAGAATTTTTGAGAAGATTCAAGTGCCAATCAAAAGAAAAAAAGATTGCCCAGAAAAAGGAATTGTAAACCCAATATATACATGGCTCAGCAGTAAATAATATTTACAGAACCATAATTAAAAGCATTGAATATTTCTTTAATTAAAATTATAGCATAACCCTATTGGGAAAATGTGAGAAGGGAAATTGTATGAGAATAAGAGTATTATGTGTCTATGTATGTATGAGTGTGTGTGTTTTTATGAAGTGGTAAGAAAGCTAAATCCCTTTTATACAAAAGAAGATTGAGCTTATCTGAAACTTTAAAAAATGACACTGAGTATTAAAATGTCATTTTGAAATATTGAGGCAAATTTTAGAAAAAAGTTTCTAAAGTTGAAAATTATTTGCAGTGTGGAAATGGTGCTGAGGAGAGTTGGGACAGGGGATTTAAATTATAAAATCTTTGACTTTTTTAATAACAAGCATGACTTTCTTATTTCTTGAAATGATCTTCTAAAGTATAGTAATAGAATACAGGAAATGTTACTTTAAATATGGAATGAATCATAAACCCACGTGATGATAAAGGAAGATAATCAGGATGCATAAGGAAAGACAACTACATCAAATTCTGCCATGCATTAAAATTAATCTGACAATTATGTACACTTCCAATAATAGTTTTTCCAAGCTTATGGGAGAATGATATCATGGAATTGTAATCTATAGGAATGGGTCAGCCTCCTTTTTGAAGGACTTTCAAAAGTGATGGAGTAATTGTTCCATTCTATAAACAGCATGCAGTCTTGAAGACTACATCCATACATTGTATACTTTCTCACAATAACAGGTTTTTGTTTGTTTTAATTTGTCACCAATCAGGAAAAAATAACTTTTACCAACACCTGTGTTCTGATTGGGGTTTTAGAAATCAAGATTTGTCAAAGAGAGTAAGAACCTTTGTAAGCAGTAAATGAAGCTAATTGATTTTTAAATATGTACCTGCAAAACTGTGAAAATAATATATACACATATATATATTTTTACGAAGTTAAGTAGAATATTTTTCTCCTCTTTGATTCCTCCCCTCACCAAGGACTTTGTGCCGTATTAGGGAGGTACTCTGGTGAGTTATACCAGTTTCCTCCTTGCATTAATTTTCTTCCTGAATTTGTACAAGTAGTGTGTGCTATCTTGTCTTCTAATTTTTGCATGTCTTACACTTGCCTACCCATTTAGACTTCTGGTCTACCAGATTGAGATCATACCTCATTTCCTCTTGTTTCCCTCATAAAAGGGACAGTTAACATCATGCTAAACACTAATAGGTGTTCAAAAAGTACATGTTACTGATCCTACTATTCTATTCTTTGGAACAATGATCTATCTGAAGCCTATATTGGCTAAAATTAAAAAGTTACACACAAAATAGCAAAGTTCTAGGAAATCTCATTTAAATTTGAGGGAGAAGATCCAAACTAACCTGATAGTGACCTAATATTAATGTTTGAGTCCATATAAGGAGTGGCTTTCTCTAAAGTCGTCTGTGTTGGTGAACAAAAGCATCCAGACAATCAGAACCCCATTCAAAAGGCTAAGGTAATAGAGATGATGACTGATAATAACACAGAGTAGGCTCAGCCCATAAATAATCTGCATCCCGCTCACAAAGCTAAGACTGGGGTTCAGATATCTGTGTTCGAATAGGATTTAATTGCAACAAGACAAATAAAATTATTTGGCCTGCAATGATGATGAATGTGAAAGGATATTATCGTCAGCTATAAAAGTTCAAGGGTGTGAATTAAATGAAAAGAGACTTACATACAAGACACTGGGGTTCTGGAACTGTGAAACACCCATTGATTTTTGGATGAGCTAAGTTAAAACAATTTAAAGGAAATGCCACGTTACTCAGCAGGTGATAAAGTTTATGGAAATCATTAGTTCAAGATGTGAAACAGGAATTATACTTCCTAAAGAGGTTTAAATAAATTCATAGATGACTGATCTGTAATAGGTTATTAATGAAAATTAAATTGTGTTTTCAAGCTAACCTTGGAAGTTGGTGCTACAGAAAAATAACAACAACATAAGTTACCACAATAAAATTAATAATACCTTTTATTGAGTGCATTGAACTATGCTGGCTACTTCATGATATAGTACCTTGTTTAATCCTACAGCAATCTATAAACTAAGTACTATTCCCCACATTTTACAAACACAAAAATGAGCCTCTGATAAGTCAGTGGCGGCACCATATTTGAACCAATCTTAAGATGTAAGTTCCGGGATAACTTTAGACCGTTATGATTACTGGCCCTGAATTTAAAAAAAAAAAAAAGTGTTTCGGGGGGCACCATTTTCAGGCTAATGTAATGGACCCAGTTCAGGTTTGCATTTCCTTACTCTCAATGTACTTATCAAGGTGAAAGCTGGTAAAAGTGGTTGGGGTAAATGTAAAAAAATGAACTACGTGCAAACTTCGGAGTATGTGTAGGGTGAGCATACATTCCAGTCTGTCAGGATGAGACCCAGTTTATACCTGTTGTATCAGAATAACTATTTTTAACAACTTAAAAGAGCCCAAGTTTGGGAGATAAAATACATATTTATCCTAGTTGTGTGTAAGGAATAAGAAAGAAGGGGGATATTTGGTATCTGAGTGAATGAATATTGTTAAGGTTTTATTAAGAGTATAATGAAATATATCCTCAACAAAGCAAAGTTTCCCAAAATATGAGACCCGGGGCCCTTACCACATCACAACCACCAATGCTAATTCAACCCCTCAATTTCTTCCTTTCCTCCATTCCATATTTATACCTTCCTTCTTTGACAGTAAGAATCCTGGATTCCAATTCATTTTTTCTATTCTAAAATAGACATAAAATTATTTTCATAATTGTTACATCTCTTTCACTACAACAAACTACAAATTATTAGGAAGCTCAAGCTCTTTTTACATTTTTTCCCACCTTCCTATTCTAAGGGTACAGATTCAACACAATATGCTCGCAATTGACTTGCTTTAGTTCTTTATTTTCACCTTTCAGTGTGGTTATGTTAATCATTTGAAATACAGTGGGTTTTGTTTGTTTGCATTTAGTTTTAGAGTTTTCTGTAATTCCTGTTTTGCTTATTTATTTTTGCATATGTGGATAACATTAATATGTTTTCAAAAGTCTAAATTACACAAAAGTTGTATTTAGATATATTTATATCACTGCTCTCTTCTCCTTTCTAGCTTTTACTCTTACCCCGATTTCCTACTGCTTGTGGGTAACCAATTTCACTGTTTTCTAGTTTGTCCTTCCTATGAATCTTTTTGGAAAAAGAAGCAATTCATTTTTGTCACTTTACAATACAAACTTGAAATCACTATCAGCTCATAGGATGCATCCTCATTCTTTTTACAGCAGCAAAATATATTATATTATACAAACCAAAGTTTATTCAATCAATCTCTTATGTTTGAGTTAGTTTGTCGTTATTTTGCAATTATAAGTAACTGCAATGGATGTCTGTGTGTGTGTGCATGTGTGTTCACGTTGTTATGGTCAATTCCTAGAAGCATGTTGCATTTGTACTTTTGTTAGATAGCTGACAAATTTCCTTTGATACATTTTATGCTATTTACATTCCCTCCTGCATTGTGGAGTGTGTTTTCCTATACACTCACCATCAAATTATATTGTCAAATTTTTGAACTTAGATCAATCTGATGGATGAGAAATGCTATGTCTCTCTAGCTTCAATTTTCAATTTTTGAATTATGAGTGAAGTGAATATTTTTCTTATAGCTAAGGCAGGTATATGTATATGAAGACAGTTATATGTGCATTGTCAGTTCACGTATTTTGCCCATGTTTTTGACAATTTTGAGTCATTTTTCTTCAATTTTTGAAAGGTCTGTATATGTCAAATATTTGCACATTTTCTGAAGTATCTTACAAATATTTTAGCTTCGTTTTCTAGTCTTTGAGATCTTATTGTGTTTTTTTACCAAATACAATTTTTTTTTGTCAAATTGTTAATCTACTGCATCTATATTTAGAAACATTTTTAGAACTTTTTCTCTACAACCATGTTATCAGTTATAGATTTTTCACTCACGTTTCCTTCTAATACTTGTATTGTTTCATTGTTTTATATTTAGAGAAGTAAACCATTTGGAAATTTTTCTTATGTATGATGTGAGAATTTGATCAAATTTTATCTTTATCCAAATGACTCTCTAGTTGTCTCAATACCATTTATCACCAAGTCCCTTCAGTGATTTGAAATAACACTTTTATAATATATAGACTTTGATATACACTTAGGTCTATTTCTGGACTTTCTATTCTATTCAATTGTTACATCTATCTATTCATGTATCAGTTACACATGCTTTAATTATAGAAACTTTGTGATATGTTTTATCCTATAATAGGGCTAGTTCCCTCAAAACTCTTTTTCTGTTCCCCAGCATATTATTTTTTTCCTGTGAACTTTAATATCAAATTATCTAGCTCTACAAAAGCTTTTATTTAAAATTGAAATAATAATACGTTTATAAATTGGCTTATAAAGAAATACACCTTGATTATGTTGAGTCATCATAACTCAAAAAAAAAGATGAAAAGATATATAGAGAGATGTTTTTCTATTTGCTCATACCTACTTTTGTGTCTTTCAGGTGTTTCTTCATATAATTTTGGAACATTCTTATCAATTATTCCTAAGTATTTTATCTTTAATTTTTGCTACTCTAAATGGGGTTTTCTCTCCCATTATATTTTCTAGTTGGTTATTTGCCTATATGACATCTATCAGTTTTTGAAAGGTAATTTCATATTTTGCTACTTCGCTGAATTTTGTTACTATTCATTTGTCAGTGATTCTCTAGGGTTTTCCAGATATTCAATCATGCCATCTGCAAATAGCAATATTTCTACATCTTTCCCCAATTACTATGCCTCTAATTATTTTCTCTTGCAACAATATTGGTTAAATACTCTGGTAAAATATTATACAGCTGTTTCAGACTGTTCCTGACCTAAATATGAATGCCTCCAGTGTTTTTCCTATTTTCTCAACAGGTTTTTATTAGCACCAAGTGTTGAATTTTCTTAAAGGATTTTTCTGCATCTGTGAAGATAATCACATGATTTTGCTCCTTAAACATATTAATATGGTGAATTATCTCAATAGATTTTCTAATATTGAACCATCTTATTCCACTATTAAACCCCATTTGGTCATGGCATAAATATTTTTTAATATGGTATATCTCTTTTAGAATCTATTTATTAATAGTTTATTTATGATTTCTCATTAAAATTCATGTATGAAATGGGTCTATAATTTTGTTTTGTATTATATTAATTGATTTAGGAAACAATGTACTATGTCATGAAAAAGCATCTGGATGTTTCCCTTCATTCTCTATACTCTGAAACATTTTACATAGCATTGAGACTGTGTGACCCATAAAGATTTAATAAAATTCCCCTATGAAATCATATGGGGCTGGTGAATATTGGAAGGGAGGTTTCTTATCATTTTCTATTTATTCTATAGAACTAGTGAGCGAACATTGTTCTAAGAAATTTTCCATTTCATCTGTATTTTAAAATTTATTTCTATAAAAAATGTGAAAACAGTCCTTATAATTTCTAGATAACATCAATATCAAATGTTATTTGACCCTTATTTTGAAGATTTATGAAGTCTTTCTTTATTTGGATTAAATTAGTGTTTGGGGTTGCCAAAGCTGACGAAATGCAATATACTAGAAATGGACTGGCTTTTATAATGGGGGATTATTAGCTTATAATTTACAGTTCTTAGGTCATGAAAATATCCAATTTAAGGCATCAACAGGATAATACTTGGAGCCTGAAGACAGGCTGCTGGCATCTGGGACACTTCTGTCTGGCCGGTGTCTGCTAGTCCTCTCCAGGTTTCATTGCTTCCAGCTTCTGGCTGCTCCATCTCTCAGCTTCTCTGGGTGCTTCTCTGACTTTCATCTCTTTGCTTCTGAATGGGTTTTATCCTCTTAAAAAGGTTGCCAGCAAGATCAAAACCCACCCTGAATGAGGTAGATCACAGCTCAACTGAAATAACCTAAACAAAATGCCCCACCCACAATAGGGCTACACCCATGGGAATGGATTAACAGAATATGGCCTTTTCTGGGGTTTCATAACAGCTTCAAACTACGACAATTAGCTAATTTGTTATTTTTATTTTGTTAATTTCTTGAAGAATCAATATTTTGATGTATTAATTTTATATACTTCTCTATTTTATTTGTTCTCTGTTCTCATTAACTTCAACTTTAAATTATTTTCTTCCTTGTACTCTCTTTTGGTTTACTTCTTTATTCTTTTTCTAGCACTGGTGTCAGAAATTTAATTAATGCATTTATTTCCATTAATCCCTTTTTAATATTGATGATTAAGACTATGGATATTTCTCTGATAATTATTTTAAATGCATCACATAGATTGAGGACAGACTAGCTAAGGGTTTGTCAAATTTGATGGTATTTATAAAGAACCGACTGTTGGTTTCATTGATTTTCTCTATTGTATTGTTTTCTATTTCATAGATTTTTTTTCTAATCTTTATTGTTTCCTTCTTTCTGCTTGATTTTTATTTGGAATGCTGTTCATTTTCTAGATATTGGGTGAATGCTTAACTTATTGATATGACATATTTCTTATTTTCCAACATAGGCATTTAAAGTTATACATTTCCCTCTAAACATGTTTTAGCTGCAGCCCATAAAATTTGATAAATTGTATTTGAATTTTCATTCAGATCAAAATACTTTCTAATTTCCATTATAAATTATCATGGGAACAATGGGTTGTTTTGTTTTGTGTGCTTTTTTTTTCACTGTTTTATTATTCAATTTTATGAAGATATATTCACATACCATACAATCATCTGAAGTGTACAATCCAGTTTTCATAATACCATCATATAGTTGTGCATTCATTACCACAATCTATTTTTGAGCATTTCATTACTCCAAAAAAATAAAAAATAAAAATAAGAATTAAGATAAAAATAAAAGTAAAAAAGAATACCCAAAGCATCCCATCTTACCATCCCCCCACTATCATTTAATTTTTGTTCCCATTTTTCTACTTATTTGTCCATACACTGTATAAAGGAAGTATGAATCAAAAAGTTTTCAAAATCACACAGTCACACAATGTAAGCTGTATAGTCATATAATCATTTTCAAGATTCAAGGCTACTGGGTTGCAGTTCAACAGTTTCAGGTATTTCCTCCTAGCTATTGCAATACAATCCTAAAAAGGGATCTCTATATACTGCATAAGAATAACCTCCAGAATGAAGTTTTGACTCCATTTGAAATCTTTCAGTCACTGAAACTCTGCTTTGTTTCAACTCTCATCCCTCTTTTGATCCAAGAAGGCTTTCTCAATCCCCTGATGCTGGGTCCAGTTTCATCCCCGGGAGTCATGTCCCATGTTGCCAGGGAGATTTACACCTGTGGGTTTCATGCCCATGTAGGAGGGAGGGCAGTGAGTTTACCTGCAGAGTTGGCTTAGAGAGAGATGCTACATCTGAGCAACAAAAGAGGTTCTCTGGGGGTGACTATTAGGCACAATTATAAGTAGGCTTAGTTTTTCTTTGCAGTAACAAGCTTCATAAGGGCAAGTCCCAGGATCGAGGGCTTGGCCCTCTAAATTGGTAGTCCCCAATGCTTGTGAGAATTTCAGTAATTCTTCAGGTAGGGAAGTTCAATATTTTTACATTTTTCCCAATGGGTTATTTTGAAATATATTGTTTGATTTATGAATGTTTTTGAATTTCTCAAATGTCCTGTGCTATTGAATTCTAATATATCTCTGTTATAGTTAGAGTACATATTTGTATGGTTTCAATCATTTAAATATATTAGTACTCATATTGGGGCCTAGCATATGGTCTGTTCTGGAGAATGATCTATGAGTACTTGAAAAAAATGTGTATTCTGCTGTTTTTGGGTAGAGTGTTACATAGACGCCCGTTGGGTCTAGTTGGTTTATGTTGTCATTTAAGTCTTATTTATTATTTCTGATTTTCAGTCTAGTTGCTTTATCAATTCTTGAGATTATAAATGAGTTTTCTATATATCCCTTCAATTCTGTCAGTTTTAGTTTCATTCATTTTGGGTATCTCTTGTTGGGTGTGTTTATGATTCTCTTTTCCTGTTGAATTGACCATTTATCATTATAAAACATCTCTATTGCAAGTAACAATTTTTGTCTTAAAGTCTATTTTGTCTGATTACGTTAGCTATTCCAGCTATCTTTTTTAAATGTTTGCATGATATCACTTTTCCTACTATTTTTTCTTTTAACATATTTGTGCCTTTGAATCTAAAGTGTTTCTTTTTCTACCTATAGATAGCATTTAGTTGGATAGTGATTGGTTGTTTTACTCTTTTAAATATTTTTAATGATTTACAGATGGTGAGAGGTTGTTTATGGTGCTCAGAGGTTATGCTGGTGACACAGAACACTCACATCCTTTCCCCCTGCCCCCCTTTCCTACTGTAGATAGCTTGAAAGGGACCATGACCCTCCTTTGAAACACCATCTCATGCTGACAAATGGCAGCTCCAGTCTGGCCCTGCCACCTGCTCCCCCATGGTCTCCTGGCAGCCTGGGAGAAAGGGAACCCCCATCATCTCCTAGGGACTGATGATGTGTCCAGACCATGTCTCATGCTTGGTGCCTGGCACAAGGTGCATAATGACGATCTCCAGCTTCTCATTCTCAGGTGGGAATACATCTTGTAAGTAACCTCTTTGTGTTGGAGATGTGCAGGAAAATATCAGGGCTGCCATCAGTTGGGGTGATGAAGCTGTGGCTCTTGGATTGACAGAAGCACTTGCAGACTTCTCTGTAGACAGGGCCCTGTGAACCTGCACTGTCATTGTCATTGCCTGGCACAGGCAAGCGCTTGTGGGTCCACGGAGTGTGCAGCAGCCTGACAGTGGCTGGCTGGGTGGGGGGCTATTACAGTGGTGAGGAGGCTCAGATGCTATGACTGACCTGGTGATATACTCTGCTGTCCCAGCTGCTTGGCTTCAGCTGCTGTTTGTTTTTAATCCTTCTGCCAATCTCTGCCTTTTGATTGGAGTGTTAAATCATTTACAATTAATGCAATTACTGATAAGTTAGGATTTGTATCTTCCCTTTTTAAATTTTTTTTCTATGTCTTATGTCTTTTTTCTTTCTTGTTCCCCTCTTACTCTCTTCCTTTATATTAGATAGAGGTTTCTAGAGTGCCCTTTAATTCTCTTGTGTCTTTTATTACATATTTTAAGATGATTTTCTTAGTGGTTCTCCCATGTATCCCAGTTTCTGATATGACCATTTTCTTCATAATTATTTTCCTTAGATTCTCATATTTTATTTTGGAGTTTTCATTTTAACCAAGGTGTGTTTACTCTAAGTGTTTTAGTCATATATATATATATATATCAATAAAATGGTTCTGTTAAAATATAAATTTAATTTATGCATTGGATTGAAGTTTTAAATATTTTCCCATTATTTTGTTTTGTCTTTTCAAGGGACTCCAATTATACTTATTTTGGACTCTCTTTGTCTTCCATTTTGACCACTTTCTCTCTCTGACCCTTTTTATTTCTTTCTTAATCTCATTTTCAATATTTTAGTCATTTTCACATCTTTCTTCTACATATCTTTCAAATATTCATTTAAATATTTGCCATTGGGTATATTGTAATTTTTTCTTAATTTATGGGAAGATCATCTCTTTTTCTTCACTTTTTCTCCTTAGTTCAATAAATTCATCAACTCTAATTTCATCTGCTCCCTTTTGTTGTTGATTCCTCTTCTAAGATTTGAATTTTTAATTCTAGCTCTGCATGTGTGTGTGTGCGTGCACGCATGTACTTTATAAAATATCCAGATACTTTTTTCAGAATATATTAATTTGGATTATTTTGCAATGGTGTTCCTTTGATTTGAGATTGAGGTTTGGAGGAGTATGTTTATCAGCAAAAATGTTTTTATTCATATTTTCTGTAACTGATTTTTATAGGAACTTTGTATAGAGTTGATTTGATTTTCCTATTCCCAGACCTTTTTTTGGATAAGTTTCTAGTTAAAGAGTGCCCTCCTCTTCTAGTAAAATGAGGGCAGTTAATTTAATAGATGATTTTTGTGTATGGGGGTGGTAAAGAAAGGGCTGTCATGTCTTATTTTTTTTCTGCTTCTTTAGGATCCTTAATTTTCCCTTCTTACTCCTTTCTTACCTCACTGCTTTATTTCCAAGGGGCACCTCTCTTGCTCTATTTATCTTTTTCACCCATAGTAGCAGTGTTTCTGTGAGGTGCCACCTCTGGTTCTACTAACAAAGTGAGTAACTTCCTGTAGTCAATATTGTAAACAACCATATCCAAGACCCATATTATTTTTACATCATTTAATGTCCTCTGCTGCCCTCTCCTCTTTTCTTTCCAGTCTCTTACACTTCTCCTCCCTGATCTTCATGTCCAGAGGCTTGTGGCCATGGTGGGAGCTTTTTGTAAATTAGTGTGCATTTATCTATTGACAGGTAAGTTGAATTCTCTGTCTCCTAAAAATGCTGAAGGTGTGAGTCATGTGTGGTTTTATTTTTGACGGTTGTTAACCATATGATTTTTAATTGGAGAATAAGTAAAGAAAGATCCAGGCTTAGAAGAGCAGTTAGAAATTTTAATGTGATGAATGCATCCTGTTTAGAGGGAACTATGTAAGAAAAGCAATACAGTACAGTAAATGTAAAGGAATATTTCACAAATAATTTGAAGGGCTTGTAGAACAAGCTGCTCAAAAAAAATCATTGAGCAATTGAAAACTGGAAAAACTGGTGTAATTTCAATCTTAGAGGGCCCAGAATACCAGGCTTACAAGATTGCAGTTTATTTTTTGCAGTGAAAATTCTACATGGGGGTAGAGAACAGGTTGCTTGTTTGTTTCTTACTACATATAGTTTATTTTATAGCAAATTAAGTACAATTTATCGGTGACCTACTATGTGCCAGGCACACTTCATTCATTCATTTCATTTCATTCTTACATAATCTTATGAGGAAAATTATTGACATTTATTATAGAGGTGAGTAACTGGCAGAAGGTCAAAATCATGTATTCATGACCTAATCCAGGTTTGTATGATTCTCCAACCAATGTCTTTTCCACCAATACCATATTGCCTTCCTAATCTAATAGGTATATAGGGTGAATCAGAATGGGGGGTGGCACAGATGACCAGGAGACTGACCCAGAATTTGGATACCAGGGCTGCAAAAAAAGCAGTGTTTGTGGGATAGTCAACTGTGAGGAGGTGTAGGATATATTTTGGCATTAAGATAACCAGAGATTGGTGGCAGTCCAATGTTGCATTTTTATTATTCATGTTTGGAAATAAAGGAGTACAGAGAGGTTCCAAAATCTCCAAGTTTTAGATTTTAAGGTGACTGAGAGGATGGAGGTACCTTGATGGACATCATCAAATCTGGAGAATCAACTGATTTGTAGGGAAAAACAAGTGAATTCATTTTTGGAGACGAAAGTTTGCCTTAGGCCTGATAGTTTTTGAAACACCTCTACATTCCGCTCAGTTTCCATATATGTGGAGGTTTCCCTCATGGAGATCTTTTCAATAAATAGTGCATGTCCCTCTCATATTCACCCACATTAATACTGACATAATCTGACATTAATACAGATTTGGATGTCGGTCTCCACCAATCAGCTCGCCAACTGAAATCTGAATTTTACATGTTTCCTTCTACAGCCTATACTTATCTTCCCTTCTTTTTAATTCACCTTCATCCTTGCCATAGCTCAGTGCCTGGGAATATACTTTGTGTAGGAAATGAACCACCAATGGAGCTTACAGTTTTGGAGAGTCACAAAACATGGCCAGAATAAATGTGCATGCTTTTGCATGGTGCATAGATTACTTAAGTCTCAAAAATTGAGATAACTGAAAAGCAGTTTTAAAAAAGCAGTCAAAAATTGAGATTAAAAAATGGTAAGATTTGAAACACACATGTAAAGTATCCATTTACTGATTTACGGAACATACCAAGCTAGATACCTGGAATATATAATAGAATAGGAGAGAGTCCTACTTTCAGAGGGCTCTCATCATCATGACCAGATCAGTAAGGAAAACACTTATCATAATTCAGTGTGATGATGCCATATGTAAGATGATACAAGAGTATAAGACAAGCCCCTAACCCCATCTCAGGCAGACAGGGAGGAGAAGGCTTCCTGGAGGAGCTGTCCTTGCAACTAGAGGAGTTAAGAAGATCAGGTGACAGTTGTAGGGTTTAGTATTTGCAAAGGAACAACATTCAAGGGACAAGTGTGTTAGAAAGTGTAGGAAGTGAGTCTGAAGAGTTAGACAGGTGCTAGTTTGTGGTCAGCCTGAATGTCCAATAGAGGAATTTGGAATTGTTCAGGGTAGAAAAGGAAGTTACTGAAGGATATTAGAGGGGAGGGGGTGATGAGTAGGTTTGTATTTTAGAAGGATTCCTGTATCAACTCTATGAACTTGGTGTTGAACTGTGTCTGCAATATCACAAAATTCTAGTTCCTGTAAGTGCCTGAGCACCCAATCAATGAGACTAACCCAATCATGAGTTCTTACCTCTGTGTTACAGATCAAGAGGCAGGCTGTGGATGAATGGCCCAAATAACTTGACCAACTTAAGGTTACAGCCTGCCTGAGCCCTGATCTATCCCCAGCTAGCAGAGGGTCAAAGAGCCTCTTAATTCAATTTCCAATAATCTTCAAGTAAGGGCAAAATTTCAAAAGCTTCCCAAAATTAGTTGGTTGCAAAAATTGCACTGGATTCATTGTTGGAGTTAAGTCAGAGTTGTTTTCAGAGTTTGTTGGAAGCATGTTTGTGGTCTTCACTGACTCCTTTTAAGGTTGGCAGAGACAAGATGAACTTTTGCTTCAGTGATGTTGCAGTACCCATTTGTGAAGATGGAAGTAAAACATTTGTTGGGAGTGGTAAAGGAAATATAGGTAGCAACTTACAGACTAGATAAGATTGTATCTAGATAAAATTCAAGAACAATTCTTAACAGCTTCTGGTAATTTCACTGAAAAGTACAGAGATTTTTTAGCATGGACCTTGGAATACAGGTTCAAATCATAGTTATATCATCCTTCAGATGTATAATTTTAAGTAACTTACTGCATTTCTCTAAGCCTAGATTTAGGGGTATGTTGGTCCTAGACATAAAAGGGAAATGAAATCTTGCCCTTTACAGACTTTATCTCCCCAACCTGACACCCCTGTCCTATACTTGCATCTCAGGGTCAAGAACCCATAACCCTAGAAAGCTTGAAGCCAGTCCCTGCATGCTCCCTTCAGTTTCCACAGGAGAGCCACCTCTTCAGCATTTCAAAGGATGCTGCCTTCTTCAGCTGGGACTCATTGGTTCTGAAACCACCAGCCAGTGAATTTCTGTGGATGCAAAACAAACCAGCAGGTTCCCATGGGCTTGCTCTTGGATTCTTACATTACAGGAAATATGGGACAAAATAATCTCCCCAAAGGCATGAAATTTTAGTGGCATACTAAAGCCTAAAGAACAAAATCCATTCCCTTTGTAGTCTCAATGTTGACACAGACAGGGTTTCCTCAAGAGGCCACTGGATTCACAGAACATGTGACAGATCCATTTATGAACTGAAGTGTTATCTTTCATGCCACAAGCCTCTCTTTTTCCTAGATGAAACTCTCATAACCTTCCTACTATAATCCCTACCAAACAATCAGATAAAAGAGTGTGCCATCCATTCATGAAGTCAGTGTGTTCTACCAAAGAGCAGCAAATGTACAAGCCTGTTTTACAGGCTGAAGGAATAGGGGGTTATAACAAAATGGTCCTGGCAACACCTCTCTATTCTAGGGTTTTTATTCTCCTGAGATGCTCAACAATAAGGCAGATTCAGGGTTGGAAAGGATACTCCAGTATACTCTAGGAAAGTATAAAATTCACAGATGATCCTACTGGGTAAATACCTAGCTACCTCTGTAAAAATATACTCCTTTTATCTTTTTGTTTGAAGATAGGATTTTCTTTGTTAAGTCTCAGAATTAAGAGTGGTTTCATAAAATTCAGAAATACTCTTCATGTCACCCTCACATAATATGTCTAAACCATACTGGACAGTTATGACCATACTTCAAGAGAGCCCTTGGACTTTTTTTTAGGGTGGACTTAACTCTCATCTTTGCAAAAGGACAGTGTTCCCATGGTGATGAGGATGATATCCATCAGGACCATCTCCAGCTGTGAGTACGGTCCCATTGCTCACCACAGGAATAGCTGGGAAAAGAGATAACAGCCTTTTCTGTTCAAACACAGATAACTCAAAGATTAGTCAGGCTAACAAGCCAGGAATTTTCACTAAATGTAAGCCTTGTAGATTGTTTAAGAATAGTATGCTCTTCACTGTCAAAGGTACTCTAAAATAGCAGGAATTCTCCTGTCCTATTAGGCTCCTCCAAGGATCTGTAGCCCATATGGGTAGGTGGCAACTTGAATACATTACTGAAATGCTAATATTAGGCTTTGTGAGCATAAAAGCTTTCTCTTTTTATTCAGCCAATTTACATAAAGCAGGAGCTGGAAAGTCAGTTACAGTGTGCCTTTTTCAAAGGGCTGAAAAACTGAAATAAGTTTTGTAGCACACCGTGGGTTTCCAATCACCTGAATTTATTCACCCATGTGGAAAAGCTGTATGCTTTGCAAAATTCTACTATATCAAATCATTCTTTGTTGTGGATTGAATTGCATCCTCCAAAAAGACATGCTCAAATCCTAACCTCCAATCCTGTGAATGTCAACATATCTGTAAAGAGAGTCTTTGAGAGTGTTGCTAGTTAAGATGAGGCCAAACTGGATTAGGGTCCAAAAAAGCTGGTGTCTAATGAACAGAGGGAATTTTGACATAGTTAGTAAGACAGAGAAAAGGAGAGATGGCCATGTGATAGAGGCAGAGGTTGAATTGTGGATGACCAGAACCCTATGGACATCCAAGGAGGCATAGCCCCACTGACATATTGATTTTGGATTTCTAACTTCCAGAACTGAGAGAATAATTTCTGTTGTTTAATTCCTCTAATCTGTGGTACTTTGTTACAGCATCCCTGACAAACTAAGACATCCTTTCCTACCGATTGGTGTGAGAGAAGAAACAATCCACCTGTGACAGATATTCTTTTCCCATGCTTCTCACCAACTTAACTAACATAAGTTTGTATATAACTTAGCCTCAAATTAGTGGGTTCTTATGTACTAATACATGTGCTTCAATGTCTTAGCTTTCAGGGCTATAACGAGTATATTTATTTGTCCGTTCATCCATCCATCCAACCACCTGTTTATGTCTTAGACTTCTCTTAAGTACTATATTCTAGGCATCATGCTATACATGTGAAATACAAAGATGACTATGACATGGTTTTGCCCTATGAAAATGCAAAGTCTGGTGAAGGAGATGGACACATAAACAAATAATTACAATGTAATAAGTCTTGGAAAGGGTTTGTACTGAAAAGGGTTGATACTGAGATATACACAAATGAGAGTGCAACTAACTCTCCTTTGAGATCCAAAGACCACATAACAAAAGAGAAGGTAGTTGAGATGGGCCTGGGACTAGATTGGGGACTGTCCTTGTAGTTTTTACAGTTTCTGTGGCTCACAAGAGAGGACTGCAAAACAGGAAGAACAGGAGTTTGTTGAGGAAAGCTGTTAGAAAGAAAACCCCTTGGATCTGCCCCGTCTTCCCTATCACTAGTGTCACACGCACACACCCTGATTGCCTTGATATCTGAGCTTACTAGTTAAGATCCAGTTCAGCTAAGCCTATTTCTGGACTTGTACAATACATGGAGTTGGTATAAAATGGGTGTTCTAGCTTGCTAATGCTGCTGGAATGCAAAACACCAGAGATGGATTGGCTTTTATTAAATGGGGTTTATTTGGTTACACAGTTACAGTCTTAAGGCCATAAAGTGTCCAAGGTAACACATCAGCAATCGGGTACCTTCACTGGAGGATGGACAATGGTGTCCGGAAAACCTCTGTTAGCTGGGAAGGCACATGGCTGGCGTCTGCTTCAAAGTTCTGGTTTCAAAATGGCTTTCTCCCAGGACGTTCCTCTCTAGGCTGCAGTTCCTCAAAAATGTCACTCTTAGTTGCTCTTGGGTTGTTTGTCCTCTCTTAGCTTCTCTGGAGCAAGAGTCTGCTTTCAATGGCTGTCTTCAAACTGTCTCTCATCTGCAGCTCCTGTGCTTTCTTCAAAGTGTCCCTCTTGGTTGTAGCTCCTCTTCAAAATGTCACTCTCAGCTGCACTGAGTTCCTTCTGTTTGTCAGCTCATTTATATGGCTCCAGTGATTTAATTTAGACCCACCCTGAATGGGCGGGCCAACACCTCCATGGAAATTATCCAATCAGAGTCATCACCCACAGTTGGGTGGGGTGCATCTCCATGGAAACACTCAAAGGATTCCAATCTAATCAGCACTAAAATATCTGCCCTACAAGATTGCATCAAAGAATGTGGCTTTTTCTGGGGGACATAATACATTCAAACTGGCACAATGGGCATAGCCATTCTTATCTTATTTGAGTTATGAACTCCTTCAAGAATCTGATGAAGTTTCCAGAAAAATGCAATAGATATGCAATTTTGAAAAAAAAAATTCATACAGTTTCACAGACACTTTGGTGAGGGTCAGTGGACCCTATGCTAACAACTTTTAGGCTAAGACAGAAAAGAGAATCAAATCACTCTTTCATGCCCAAACTATCTCTTCAATGGTGATGGAAAAACATTGGCCAAGGGCTAGTTTCTGCTTGATTTTAAGGTCAGATATGTTATTCCCTAGCTGTGTAATCTTGGATAACTTCCATAAGCTCCAGTTTACAAATCTTCATAATGGGAATATCAATCTTATCTCTCAGGATTTGTTGTAAAGAGTAGAGAGAACATACATGGAGGATGTAGCATAATGTCTGACATATTATTTCTTTGGCTTTTGTTATTAACACTAGGATCATTATGAGTACTAGCATTATATAATGATAACAATGCAATTATGTTCTAGAAATTCAGAGAGCAACTTATGATGACCAGATGCAATATCCATATGAACTCTGCAGAGATAGGTTAAACCTATTGCTTATATAGGATTCCCCTACCCTTGAGATGATTAATAAAAAAATATTGAGATTGGATTCTAAATCCACTGGGTGGAAAGTATAGTTACCTATATATTTTGTACCATGTTCAATAAATGTTTTAAAAAATTGTAACACTACTTGGGATTTCTATAGTTCTTTAATTTGATAGCCTCCAAGTGCTTTCCAGATAATAGTTCATTAATTCTGTCAATTCCACTGAGACTAGGAATGTAGGATGCATTAAAGGCATCTGCTTTGCCTGTTGTTTTAAACATATCTCTTCCCCTCATCCCCTCAAGTCTCGTTCTACTCCCCACCAAATACACCAGAATTTAATCCTGTCTTCTTAACATTAAGGCCTTTCACCAAATGTACCAGACTTGCTTACCTCACTCAATTTCCCAGGCCTTCCTTTCTTCTCGCCACCATGACTCATATTTCTGTTTCTTTTTAATAGATCTAATCTCTAAAGTAGTGTGATTCCCTCTTAGAGCCAGACTAAATACAGATCTAATAACAAATAATAATTACAGTGGTATCTATCTATTGAGCATCAGGCACTGAAGTGAGTATTTAAAGGTATCATTTCTTTGTACCTCTCAAAAATCTGATGTACTTTCATTGTCCCTATCTTATGATGAGAAAAACGAGTGCACAAAAATTAAATAAGCTTGTATAAGGTCACAGAGATGGTAAGTGGTAGAGCTGGGATTTGCCTACTTCTAAAACCTAAGTCTTATTAGGAGCTATGCAAATTTTCCTTGTTTCTCAGGGTACCATGGGACTCTTCTCAGTCCTTCAGAACTACCCTTAGATGTGTGGGTCTGTGACTGGGCCAATCCAAAAGTTTGCTTTGATACTGGGATTTTTAGTAAAACGAACTTTCACGGAAGCCCCACGGATTCTAGTCTCCATTCGTCCTTCCGCCATCCCTGAGCCCACCACCCACCCAATGATCTGACAGATAAAAATCTAAGGCAATTTGTAGTTGATGTGTCACCGCAGAAGGTCTTTAGAAACCAGACCAGCATGGGGTCCTGAAAGCCAGTGTAGGTATCCTGCAGAATCTCCCTTCATTCTGGACTGGACAAAATCACACCTTCGAATCCCTTTTAGGACTTCAAGTCTGGAAGGTGGCAGAGGCTGGTGCCATCTTTTAAGGATTTTCCATTTCCTGAAGGCTGTGTGTTCACGAACCTTCATATGTTCCGTGTGCCTTTTACCCTCAATGATGAGCATCCTCCCATGTCACTCTGCCCTCCTCTAATTATACTGGAACATCTGAGCATTTCTTAGACTCAACCACCATCACAACCCCTTTCTCCTTCAGAATAATTTTTACCATGTCATATTTTGAATTACAATTGCTAGCAATAGACACTCACAAGTAATGAAAATATTGATTTTATTAATTAATTAAAAGGAAAAACAAACTAAGATATGTTAAGGGCCTACTGTGAAGGATGCAATGATGACACTTTGTGTATGTACATACGTGATTTCACATAATCCATTATAATCACGTTGCTGTTTTGATCACCTTAGAAATGACATAAGCAGCTGAGTTCCAAAGACTTAACTGACTCCTAAGAAGCCACACAATAGTTAAGTAGGAGAAACAAAATTAAGATCCAACAGTGATCCAAGCCAGAATCCATGTGTTTTCCTCTCCTACTCACCTCGTTAAGAGAATTGAGGGTCATCTGTGCCCAGAGAATGCTCAGGATATTTATACTACAGTTTGTCATCTGAGAATTGACAGTGATTTTGGACTCTGCCCAGTCAAGGGGTCCCTACTGTCCTGTGAGAAGGTGCTGCATTCAAGCCCTCACAGCTTGCTCCTCAGCAAAGAAAGGACTGAGCAGGCTGGATTGGTAGTAGAGTTGAGGGGGAGTCATCAGGTGAGATCTGTGAGAGGTGATAGTGAAATTCTTGAGCTGGAGATGAGAAGAAATTGCCAAAAAATTTGGCGGGTAGTCACCTGTGGAAATCTACCTTGTGCCCACCCATTTGCCTGTAAAGACAGAGACTGCAGGTTCAGTTCAGCATCCTCTCTTTCTTCTTTTACACATGGGGGAAAATTATGCCCGAAATGTGTCATAAATTTCCCTTAACTGTTTATACACCAACTCATCCCAAAAGAATTTAGGGAAGATTTAACACACAACTCTTCGTGATAAACCAATGACTATTTAAATAGATGCTTGGGAGATATTTGCCACTGCTGTGAATAAAGTTTTCTGAATATAATGCTGATGCTATCTTTCTTTTAGCAGCTTGAAAAATACACAAGAAAGTAAACAAACAAAAAAAGGACAAAAACAATTAACAACAAGCAAAAAAGCCAAAGGCATGGCTTCCCAAATGTTTCTCGATAATTTACTAGCCAGATTTAGAGAATTCAGGATTCCTGCTCCTTCTGGGGTACTCTAAGATATAAAGTTTAAAGTATGATTATATTTTCTCTTTAGCCTGTGTGGATGTAGTGATAACCACTGTTCTCACTAGCAAGGTGCCTGCCTTATGCTAACTCGTCATAAAGATTACCAGAGGGAGAAGTTGACTACCATTCGGGACTTCCTAGCTGTGACAGAAGGAATGCTGGGTGCCTTTCAATCCTTACAAAACTGCAGAGGGAAGATAGGATTATTACTAATTGGCAGATAAAGACATTGAGGCACAGAGAGAATGAGTAGTTTGTTGAAGTTCATGCAAATAATTTGTAGAAATGTCATTTGAATTGACATTTGTCTGGCTCCAAAGCCCAAGCTGTTTCCACCATTCTGTGTCTCTGAATTCTATCGTTTGACTACAGCCATGTCTAAAAGTGGCCTGGAAGATTGGGATTCCAATGAGAAGGAAGCGAGAATGAAAGTCACCAAGTTTTGCTTCTAAGACAATGCTTTCCTCCTACACGGCTGTGCATAGTCTGATTGTGCTTCAGTGGGAGGATTTAACAAGCGCAAATATCAAATCGAACTGCTTCCAGGTACTCCTGCTACTAGGAAACACTGAATATGCCCTTTCTCTGCTCTAAATATGGGTCATGATGAAGACCAGGAATAATGCTTGATTCCTTGTTAAGTTGGGAAGTGTATTAGTTAGGATTCCCTAGGGAAACAGAATCAAGATAAAATATCTAAATATATGATTTTGTAAAAGTATCTCATGCAGCTGTGGGGATGCACAAATCTGAATTCTATAGGGCAGGCAGCAAACTGGCAACTCTGATGAACGTGTTCAGTGAACTCCTCAGGTAATGCTTTGCTGGCTGCTTCTATCTGCCTCACTTAAGTCTTCAACTGATTGGATTACATCCAGCTGATTGCATTCTCTCATTGTGGAGGACACACTCATCGTGGATGTAATCAGTCACAGCTACAGTCAATTGACTGATGAATTAATAAACCAGCCTTCTGGTTTATTAATTAGCCACAAATGTCCTTGCAGTAATGGTTAGGCCAGTGTTGCTTGACCAGACACCTGGACACCATCACCTGGCCCAGGTGACACATGAATCTAACCACCACAGGAAGTAAGCAGCTCCTTATAACTCCACTGATGAGAATGGATGACAACTTTTGCAGGTAAGGTCACCTTAGTCCCCTCAAACAAAATCCTCAGACAAAAGGCTTTTAGATTTTTCTAAATAAAGATCATTTATTCTATGGACCTTCATCCATGAAAGTCCCCTCTTGCACCCCCTAACAAGTGAGAATACCTAATCTACCCTTACCCCAGGTCCAGGATCCTCTTCCAAAACTATGAATCCTCTAAACATATCTGACATCTTCAACCCTGAAGCAGCTTTAGGTGGTGTGGAGAAGGCAATGCCAGGAAGGAGTGGGTCTGATTCACACCAAGGGAAAATGGGAAGCTAAATTACAAACGGAACACATAATTTACGTTCAAGAATTTTTCACATCTTTTGCATCATATAATGATCTCAATATCCTTGAAAGTTTGGGAGAAGATAAATTATGAGCCCTTCTCATAGAAATAAATTCAGACCCAAATGGATGATGTGACCCACTAGATATTATAGAGCTAATCAGGAGCAAGTCTCTTGCTTCCCCATCAAGGGCATTTTTCACAGATTCAGGATTTTTTTTACCCTTAGTCTTTACCCTAAAATATAGCCATTATGGCTTTATTCTAATGTAGTTATTTAGAAAGAGATTTATTTCTGGTGGTTGATTTTCCCATTCCTGTAACAGTCACAATAAATAAGGTGCATATTACCTATGAGCAGAGGCAATAACCCCACTTCCCTCTGCACTTTCGGGAAATAGTTTTCAGAGATCATGAAAGGCTGTGGATACTGCCAGTGGTGTTAAACCAGACCATAACCCAGCTGAGTCCAAGCTGTAAAAGGTCTACACTTCCATGTGGCTAGAGCACTAATACAATCACAGTGTCATAGCTCACTGACAGTTTTGGTTCCTGGTTTTCTAATAAGAACAGAGATCTTATTGAATCTGGCAATTGTCTTTTTTACAGGCTTAAAGGAAACCACTCAGATGAACAAAACCTCAAAGAACAAAGTTGAAGGGCCTCACTGGAGATGTTTGAATATAATATTACTTTATTCCAAAGGTTAAACAAATTTAATCCAGGGGGTAGAAATCAGCTTCTTTGTTCTAAATCCTGGGTGAGCCCCCGCTGTGCTCCAAGGTCCAGTTCTGTGTGCCTCAACACAGAGGAGAGTTGGAGGGCAGGAGAGGGTATAGGGGAAACACACAAAGATGAACAATGAGTGGAAAGCAGAATGCATTAAAATGAAAGAAAAGGTGAAAGAGAGTTGTGATTAATTACATGAGAAAAATGCCGATTTTCATCTGAAATATGAGGTGTTATAAGAGGCAGTATCCTTCCACTGAAAGATGAGAACAATGGTCTTAAACTACACCAAGGTGTGAGAAGTTGCAAGGAAATGTAGACGCGAATGACAATGACCTTTCTTGAATGGTTGAATTCCTTGCCTGGAAGCAGGAGGATGGGCTGAGTGTCCAAGACTCTTTCCATAATGTGATAATGTAGGGGTTGGTTTCACCTTTGACTACCAGCTTTTCAGTATGATTCAAAGGGCTATTGCCTTTTGAGACACAGGACAGGAAGTTGTAAGAAAGGTCTGTCAACATCTCTTTCCTTTATGGTGTGGCACATATATCACCTCTTTTAAAAGTCTTCCCTTATCCTCCGAGAATGAGTTAATTTCTGCCTCCTGTTTACTCCCATTTGACTTTAATCCCATCTTTGCTATGGTATTCATCACCATCGTGTTTTAATATAAGTTGCTAGTCCTATAATAAATACTAAATTTCCTTGGGATGGTTGCTATGTTCTCTTCACTATTGTGCACTTCATGGCACACAGGATGATGCCCAGCACAGGTAGGAGCTCAATAGATGTCAACTGAATTGAACTCAATGGAATTACCTGGGTCTATAAGGGAAATCTAAAGCACCAGAGGACATAATATCATCCCTTGAGGACTTGATGTTCTCATTTGGTGGTCATAGCTCATACACAGAACAAAAAACAGAAACTTCAAGCAGAACACAATCAACATCAGATAAGAGGCAACCAGAGGAAATGAATCAGTATCGGTAAAATTTGAATTGGGTTTGCAAATCAGCAAATGCCTACCATATGCATGGTCTTAAAGATTCTTTTACATATAATGACTCAGTTAATACTAAAAACATTAGCAATTTTAAAAGCTGTGAGATGGATAATATTGTTTCCACTTTAAAGATGGGGAAACTGAGGCTCAAAGAAAATGCATGACTTCTCTGAGTTTATGCAGTGCTATTAAATGATTAGCTTGGGTTCCTAATTAGCCTGAGTTATCTGGATGCACATTCTGTGACTTTTTACACCCGAGATTTACCTCATGAATTTAATATGGAAGGAAATAAGGAAATGTGTAAACTGCAGGTGATGTGGGAATGTAAGAGCTCATAAAATAAATTTGCATTTTTCTTTTGCTACCAGGTTTATACTATCAGCAGCGTTCTGATCTCAAGCCCTTTACCCACCATGCCACCCGATCAGATATTGGGTTTCCCATTGTTTCATAGTTAATTGGAAAGTCTTTCCCATCAGTACCACTGTGCATTGACTACATGAATCAGAACCATTTTTTTATGAGACACAAGACTTGCCACTTTGGCTCAGCATTGTATGATCTGGGCCCAAACCTCTCCTCCTCTGGTAAAATCAAGTTTCCTCTCTCTCCAAGCTTCCTGGACCTGCTGAGGCTTTCAAATTATAGTTCAAGCTAAATGTTTTCCCATTTCAGTCTCAATGGAAGCAGAAAGTTTCTCTGGGGAAGAGTCATTACGTACAGACCTGAGAGTCCATGACTTCTCTGAGCCCAGCTGCTAGGCTGAACCCGAGCTAGATACATTAATGGCGTGTGAACTTTACCGTGACAATTAACACAGGGACCTTTTCCCTGAAGCAATTAATTCCTGCTCTTTTGTATAACCATGATTTCAGCACTGGCAGCAGGCAGGAAATGAATGTCACCGTCACAGTAAGTCAGTCAACTTATACTTGGACCCACAGGGGCCTTTCAATTCACCATTTCTTTGCATCTTTCATGCTTGGAGACTCAAGATTCCCTTCAGGTGCTGTGACTACATTAGAAGAGAAAAAAATAACCAGCAGCCCCCAAACCAAGCCAGACTTCTCAACATCTGGAGAATGTTCCCACAGTGCATTCCCATGCTGACATTTGCCCAGTGCTCTTAATAAATAAATGAAACCCCATATCCTCCTATGCTGATGTCCCTAAATGGTAGCTGCTTGGGGATGCATATTTATGTTACCGTCCAACAGGGAATTCCGGCAGTGGTGGAATGCTCTGTGTGCAAGTCAGGCGAGAGATAAGCAGTGAAGACCAAGCAATTTGGAAAATTTGATGAAGACACTATCAAGAAAAACCTCCAAATTTATTTGGAAAGTGTATTCAACTCACACACACACAAAAAGCTTGAGGTATGTAAATGTAACAGAGAAGCGATCAGGACTGTATTGGACTTAATTCTCAAATCTGAAATATGTAGATAAAGAGAACAAGCCATTCTTCATGGAGAAAGATATGGGAAGAAACATGGCTGACCATAGTGTAAAGACCACAGGTTAGAGATATGAAATTCCTTTCAGTAAAGTTTATGAGATCCTGAAACAAATGAACAAAATATCATTTAAAAAAAAATGCATTCCCTTAGCATTAAAAAAGCTACAAAAGAATCCTGCCTACAAACAGGATCTGTAGGCTCCTTATTACTTAAAGTGTGTCCTATAAATCAGCAGTCTGAGAATCACCTGGTAGCTGGTTAAAAATGCAAAATCTTGGGTCCCACCCCAGACATACTGTGTCAGAACCTGCATTTTAAAAATATCCCCAGTTGTATTGTTCATACATTAAGCATCAGTTGAGATAACCACTACAGTGTGTCTATGGCTTAGAAAACATTAATGGTGAATTATATTTAGTTTTTTTTTGTTTTTTAAGGAAATCAACTTCATAGCCAGCAGAGTTTAGAGATTGTTGGCAGGTTTCTATTGCCTTTTTGGTTTCCCACCCATGGTTGGCTGCATACATCACCAGGAGCATGCACAAGGTGACCTTGAACTATGCAACAAACCTGGGATCCTGACCTTGGCCATACTCATTCCTAAAAGCCGAGGCATCCATATGCTGCTATTTTAAATTTTGAAGAAGCTGTTTAAAAACTGAGGCACATCCATGCACACACAAACACACTCATACACATGTGTATAAACACACAAATAGGATGAGTTTTGAAAAGGAAAAAAATAAAACAGCAGTACTGGTTTATCTAATGATCTAATGGTATCCCAATAATGTTATTTCACTCCTTCAGTGTCCCTCCCTCACTTTAACTTTTATTTCAAATGACTTTGCCATTGATTAGGTATTGAACAATCTTGGCATATGTAACTCCACTTAAAAATATTATTTCCAAAATTATATTCATTAATGTTCCACAGCATATTGACAAAGGCTGCCTGCCCTCCCCACCTCCGTACCACATGTCAGCTGCATTCACCAAAGGAGAACTACCATGTTTCTTTTTTGTTTGACTTAAATGTCACTTGTAAGGATAGGCTGAAGAGGCTGGGGTTCCAAGGGGTTGCTTTTGGTTACCCCTTACTTCCCAAAGACCATCTTCTTGCACTCCCCCTTTTATGGATATGGAAGATCTCTTTGTCCCCAAGAGGCAGGCACACAAAGGCAGAAGCAGAATACCTACTCTAGAAATACATTCATGGGGCTACTCCAGAAATGGCAACAACTAGAGAATCACAGAATGTTAGGAACTCTAAAGGGACTTATAGACCATCTAGTCCAACTAGTGATTAGGAAATTAATCAGACAGAGTAGCATTGCCCCAATTCATGTAGCTATTTAGCAACAGAGCTGGGATGAGTAACATACTTTGCTTAATTTCTGATCCAGTCACCAATCTCTCCTTCCCTCCTTCTCTCTCTCTCTCTCTCTCTCTCTCTCTCTCTCTCTCTCTCTCTCTCTCTGTCACTCACACACACACACACAAACTCCCCCAGAAATAAGCCATCTTCTAAATCTATCACATCCCCATGTTACCATATACCAAGAAAAGTAAGAATTATGTCTGCTAGGTTTACGATGATGTGAATATCCACATAAAGCACCAGAGGTATATTTATGAAATGAATGAAAACAATGAGCAGAGAGGTAGGAAGAGAGAGGATGGAAAGAGATAAGAAGAAAGACACACGCACAGAGAGAGGGGAGCAGTGGCGGTGGGGAGAAAGAGTGAGAGAATAAAGAGAGTGATTGACTAAGATGCCATATAATTGTTTTAATCAAGGGTATGTGGTTGGTAATTTTATAATATGTGTTTGGTTTTTGTTTGGTTTGGTTTGGTTTTTCTCTTGAGACTTCTTAGCCTTGATAACTTCACCACCACCTCCAGTGTCCCTGTGACATGTATAAATTGATGGGTAAATAGTGGGAGGACACTCAAATACCACAATCCCAATTTGACTGATTTGGAAATTGATGAATAGTGTAACCTTGTATTATAATCCTAAAGTGTTCCATGTTTGTTCCAATACCACTGACACAAGTTGTAAAAGATGTACTGTATTTTGACCCATGCATATTTCCAGAATATGGCATGTTGGAGTTTATTTCTGAAATGTAGAGAATATTTTAAAACTCAGTTTGGGGGACAAATGAATTTTTCACATTTCTAATTATTATGATTAACTTGACAAGGTAAAGCTAAACAAAAAATAAACAAACTTATGCTCATTCATTAGGTTCATATATTTCTGAAAAGCATTTTTCTCTGATTTTCTGATTTATTTGTCATTCTTCCTACATCACTTCTCCTTCTTTCAAGCACTTTACCTGATTAGATAGTAAGCACCAGAAGACATGGACTCCACTGGAATTAGGCTGAGATATTAGACTCTCAAATTATTAAAGCGGAGGGGAAGTGACACATATTTCCAATACTCACATGAATGGAATCAAGAAACTTTTATCACATTTAATAATAAACAGCTAAAATGTGTTATATGTTTACTATTTGTTAAACATTAGGCAATTTAATTTTCACGGTAGCCACTTGAGATTGTTACTGTTATTTAATTTCCAAATGAGAAAATAGGAGTTAGAGAAGATTAAGAGACCGATATCCTGCATGTATAAAGAAATCTTACAATGCAACAACAATAGTACAAACAACCCACTTACAAAATGGGCAAAAGATATGAAAATACATTTTTCTGAAGAGAAAATACAAATGGCTAAAAAAAACACATGAAAAAAGTGTTCATCTTCACTAGCTATTAGGGAAATGCAAAACACAATGAGATATCATCTCACACCAAAAAGAATGGCTGCCATTAAACAAGCAGGAAACTACAAATGCTGGAGAGGATGTGGAGAATTGGAACTCTCATTCTTTGCTGGTGGGAATGTATAATGGTACAGCTGCTGTGGAAGACAGTTTGGTGATTCCTCAGAAAACTAGATATCTAGTTACCCTACAATCCAGAAATTTCACTTCTCGATATATACCCAGAAGATCTGAAGGCAGTGTCATGAACAGACATTTGCACACCGATGTTCATAGTAGCATTGTTCGCAATTGCCAAGAGACGGGAACAAAGTGTCCTTCAAAAGAAGAGTGGATAAACAAAATGTGGTAACTACATATGATGGAATACTATGCAGCAGTGAGAAGCAACAAGGTCCAGAAACATATGACACCATGGACATAATGCTGAGTGAAATAAGCGACTCAAGAGGAGAGATACTGTATGTTACCACTAATGTGAACTCCCTGAACAATGTAAAATCAATGTTCTATAATATAAAATATAAGGGACCTAGAGATAGAAGCTAGTGAAGGGGGAATGATAGCCTAATATGTACAGACATGATAATGAGGGCAAACTTAAAAGTATGGGGACAGACAGGGGTGATGACTGTTTGTTAATGGAATTATAAGTATCAGTGCCACATTGAAGGCGAAGATGATTGAAAGGGGTTGTTTAAAGGGATGTATCCCACAGATTAGCACTACAAATATAAACAAGAATTTGCATGATATACTTATTTTAATCAATTTTTTGAGATATATTCACATACCATCCAAAGTGTACAATCAGTTCACAATATCACCACATAGTTGTGCATTCATCACCACAATCAATGTTTGAACATTTTCATTACTCCAAAAATAAAAATAAGAATAAAAATTAAAGTAAAAAAGAACACCCAGACATCCCATTCCCCCATCTCCCTCCATATTCATTTATTTTTTGTCCCCATTTTTCTACTCATCTGTCTATACATTGGATAAAGGGTGTGTGAGCCACAAGGTTTTCACAATCACAAAGTCACACCATGTAAGCTACATAGTTATACAGTCACCTTCAATAATTAAGGCTACTGGGTTGCAGTTCAACAGTTTCAGGTACTTTCTTCTAGCTACTCCAACACACTAAAAACTACAAAGAGATATCGATATAATGCGTAAGAATAACCTCCAGAATGACCTCTCAACCCCATTTGAAATCTCTCAGCTGCTGAAATGCTATTTTGTTTCATTTCTCTTACCCTTTTTGGTCAAAAAGGCATTCTCAATCCCATGATGCCAGGACCCGGCTCTTCCCTGGGAGTCATGTCCCATGTTGCCAGGAAGATTTACACCCTTGGGAGTCATGTCCCATGTAGGGGGGAAAGACAATGAGTTTACCTGAAGAGTTGGCTTAGAAAGAGAGCCAACATCTGGGCAACAAAAGAGGTTCTCTAGGGGTGACTCTTAGGCACAAATATAAGTAGGTTTAACCTCTCTTTTGCAGTAACAAGCTTCATAAGGGCAAGCCCCAAGATCGAGGAGTTGCCCTACTAAATTGGTAATCCCCATTGTTTGTGAGAATATCAGCAATTCCCCAGGTGGGTAGGTTTATTATTTTCACATTTTTTCCCCAGTCCATCAAGGGGGCCTCTGTGAATACATTTTTATTCTCTGCCCAAATTACTGTAAGATGTAATTTGGGCTTCACATTAACCTCTACAAACCAAACAGCTCTCACTCCCTGTTCAAAGTTCCATGTAATTATGGCATTTGAACAAACTGATCATGCACATTAAACTGTATACTGTGCTTCAGAAAATATAGATTTTGCACTGAGTAAAAATCTCTTCCTTTGGTCTCACACAGAAGTTGAAGTTTTAAAACACTGTCGATATTGTTCTTTACCCTTTAGTCTGGTTCACCTTAGTCCTAAACAAGTCCATTTCATATCTCTGATTGAAGTCTGATCTCTTTTTCAGCCTCTTTAACATTTGCTGCTTGGGGTAATGCTGACATTCATAGCTGCTGAACTCTGACTCTGAGTTCTCAGGTGTCACACATATACCCAAAGTTCCAGGGACTGACCAAGTTATACACAAAGAGCTCAGCATCTGAGAATTTAGAAATAACCATTACAACTCAGGAATTGATGCCACTGCTATGAGCTTACAATCTAGGAACCTTTAACATAAAGCTTCCTCTGATAATGTATGCTCCCAGGTTCAATTCTCAGGGTTTGCACATTATAGTTAGTCCATATTAGTGAGGCATTACAATGTTTGTATTTTCATTTCTGGTTTATTTCACTCAACATATATTTCCAAGGTCCATTCACCTAGTTGCATACCTCAACTTCATCCCTTCTTGTAGCCATTCAGTATTCCGTTGTATGTATACACCACTGTTCACCGTTCTATTCATCAGTTGATGTACCCTTAGGCCACTTCCACCCACTGGGAATTCTACCACTATAAACACCCATATTCAAATGTCCATTCATGTCCCTGCTCTCAGTTCTTCAAGGTATATACCCAATAATGGGATTGCAGGCCCATATGGCAGCCCCACAATTAGCTTCCTGTGGAACCACCAAAATGTTCTCCAGATGGGCTGCACCATTCTACTTCCCCAACAAAAGTGGATAGGTACATCCCTCTCTCCACATTTTCTCCAGAACTTGTATCTCTCTGTTTATTTTTTAAATAGTTTTATTCACACACCACATATTCCCTCTTAGGTAAACAATCAATAGTTCCAAGTATAATCACATAATTATGCATTTGCCACCACAATCTATATGAGGACATTTCCATTTCTTCCACAAAGAAAAAGGAAGAGGAGAAAAAAAGAAAAAAGGGAACAAGAACAAGAAAAAAAATGATGAATGAAAAAATAAAAATAAAATAAAATACAAAAATAAACAGTTCAGACAACACCACCACCACCAAGAATTCCACACCCCTCCTTATATCCCCCTCTTATAGAAAGATGTTTAGCTTTGGTATATTGCCTTTTTTAAAATTAATGGAAGCATCCTACAATGTTACTGTTAACTGTAGACTCTAGTTTGCATTGATTGTATTTTTCCTCAATACCATCCCATTTTCAACACCTTGCAAAGTTGACATTCATTTGCTCTTCCTCACGTAAAAATATTCTTACATTTGTATATTTAAGCACAATCACTGACCTCTCTAGATTTCACTAAATTTGTATATTTAAGCACAATCACTGACCTCTCTAGATTTCACTAAGTTTTACAGTCCCAGCCTTTATCTTCTACCTTTCCTTCTTGTGTCATACATGACCCTAACCTTCCTCTTACACCCATACTCACAGTCATCTTTGTTCTGTGTGCTTACAATATTGTGCTACCATCCCACAGTATTGTGTTATTCATTTCTGGATCTATACAAACAATCCTGTTGAATATGCCATACTCCTTAATCACCAAATGCCCAATCTCTACCCTCTTTCTGTCTCCTTTTAGTTACCCTTACTGCTAATCTTCGTTTCTATACTTTTCTCCAAACCTCTCTCTCCTGTCTTTTCCTGTCTGTCTGTAGCACTCCCTCTAGTATTTCTTGCAGAGGCGGTCTCCTGTGCATGAACTTTCTCATTGTCTGTTAATTTGTAAATACTTTAAACTCTTCATCATTTTTGATGGACAGTTTTGCCAATATAAGATTCTTATTGGCAGTTTTTCTCTTTCACTATCTTGAATATATCATACCACTGTCTTCTCACCTCCATGGTTTCTGCTGAGAGATTTTGTCTTATTAAGTTTACCTTGTATGTGATGGATCACTTTTCTCTTGCTGCTTTCGGAATTCTCTCTTTGTCTTTTACATTTGACAATCTGATTAGTAAGTGTCTTACAATAAGTCTATTTGGATAAATTCTGTTTGGGGTACACTGTGCTTCTTGAAACTGTAATTGTACATCTTTCGTAAGAGCTGGGAAATTTTCATTATTTCCTCTATCATTCTTTCTGCCCCTTTTCCCCTCTCTTCTACTTCAGGGACATCTATAACATGGATATTTGTGCATTTCATGTTGTCATTCTGTTCCCTGAGAACCTGCTCATATTTTTCCATTCTTTTCCCTATCTGTTCTTTTGTATACAGGATTTCAGACGTTCTGTACTGTAGTTCATTAATCCTTTCTTCTGCCTCTTTAAGTCTGCTGTTGTATGTCTCCATTGTGTTTTTCATCTCTTCTCTTATGCCTTTCACTCTCATAAGTTCTGCCATTTGTTTTTCAAACTCTACAGTTCTTCCTTATGTTCACCCAATATCATCTTTATATCTTTCATCTATTTTGCCATATCTTCCCTCAACTCATTTGATTTTTGAATTGATTTGGCATGTTTGTTTGAACATCTTTAATTAGTTGCTTCAACTCCTGAATCTCAGTTGGGATATTAGTTTGCTCCTTTGACTGGGCCATATTTTCATATTTTGTGGTGTGACTCATGATTTTTTGCTGTCTGGGCATCTGATTTCCTTGATTAGTTTACTCTGGAGGTCATTTTCTCTCTTTTGCCTAGGATTTTCTTGTTTACTCCAACCATCCCCAAGGGAAGGAAACGGCCACCAGTTGCTGCTTCCCACAAGGGTGGGGGAAGGGCTTTCAGACCCAGGGCTAGAAACCCAGTCTCCATCCATGTTTTCTCAGTCTCTTTGTCCCTCACTGACCTGGGCCTTTAAATGACCTCCCCTGTCCCCTGGGTCTTCAAATGGTGGGGTATGTCTGATTCCTGTAAGAGCTTTTGTAGTCTGTGTCCCTGGTGGGAGGTGTCCCGTCTGCTGATTCTGTGCCTTTCCCACAGTGAACTGAATGAGGGGGAGGGGAGAGGACCAGCTGGTCTGAGACAGAAGATTCCTACCTGATATTTGTTTGCTTTCTTCAATTCAGCATTTGCAGTGTCCTTCTCTAGTCTATATCCTCCTCCAGAGTTTCAAACAATTCAAAATTGCCCTTTCTATCACTGAATCTCTGGAGAGACATTTTCAGTCACTGTTTATGTCCCCATGTAGATGACATCATTATGATATACTTCTTTTTTTTTTTTTAAACTTTAACCTCTCCTTTTTATTATCTTTTAGTTTAGTTTATGCAATAATTTATCTTTTTGAAAGAATTCGAGTTTACTGAATAAGACATTGTTTATGGTTCATAAAGCAATGAAAGCAAAATAAGTTGCTGAAGGGGTAGCATTTAGTGAATTAAATAATACACACTTTCCAAAAGATATACATTTATACATAAAATGAACTGAAAAAGAAATTGCTTGTTTTAGGGTACTAAAGCAGATTTACATACAACAGTCGGTTAGTAGAAAAACACAAGAAGTTTCTATGTGATCCCACCAGAGGTTACCTTGATCTTAAGAAAACTAGATATTTTTTAGAGGTTAATAAGGCTATTAAGTTTACAGGAGCAGGAACACCAAAACATTTTAAGTAAAAGTGATTTTAAGGGATAAAAGTATGTTTTCTATTCTTGGCATAAATTTTAATTTTTTCCAGTGGAACCAAAACCTCCTGAACCCCTTTCAGTGACATCCAAAACTTGAACTTCCTCTATTTCTGGATAAAAAATGCGTTCACAAAACAGCTGTGCAATTCAATCACCCTTTTTCACGTCAAACTTTTCTGTGCCAAAATTAAATAACACAACACCAACATTTCCTCTACAGTCTTCATCTATGACACCAGCTCCTACATCTATGAAGTGTTTTGCAGCCAAGCCAGCACATGGAGCTACTCTTCCATAACATCCAGAAGGAAGGGCTATCTGAATGTTTTCACAAGGGCTTTCCCCATGGGTGGTACTGTATAATCATAGGCACTGTACAGGTCATAGCCTGCCGCCCGCGCCGACCCCTTGGTCAGGGCCGTGGCATGCTCTGAGAGCCAGGCAAAGCGGATGCGCATGCCCCCCTCCTCCGTAGACCTGGCGCGCTTGCTGGGGGAGATGGCGGGGGTTTCTTCAGAGCAAGGCATGGCAGTGCAAAGAGGGGAAACTGGAACCAAAGAGCATGATATACTTCTAAGGTATGACACTGGTACAAAGATTTAACAACAGAGTGGTATATGGAAAAACTACCTATTGCATATTATAGACTATATTTAATAGGAATACCTTACCAGTACTACACTAATACTAGTGAGGAATAATTAGGGGCTGATAGTTTTGGGATGTTATCTGTTATGATAAATGTTTAAAATTGAGAGTGATGATGATTGTACAAATAAATGAAGATAATGTGAGATGGTGACATGTGCTATGTGAAATTAGGAGCCCCCTACTTAATAAGTCAAGCCCTTTATCTTGATGTTTGCTTTTTTGAAACTTATAGCTGTAAAATTGAGGCTAAGCCTTCCTATAATTATGCCTAAGAGGCACCTCCAGAAAACCCCTTTTGTTGGTCAGATGTGGCCTTTTTCTCTCTAAGCCCAACTCAGCAAATAAATTCATTAGCCTCTCCCCTACATGGGGCATGACTCCCAGGAATGAGCCTGGCCCTGTCATCAAGGGATTGAAAATGCCTTCTTGACAAAAATGGGGAAAAAAGGTAAGAGACTAAAGTTATAGTGGCTAAGAGATTTCAAGTAGAGTCAAGAGGCTATCGTGGAGGTTTATCTTATGCAAGCTCCAGCTAAATATCCCAAATGTTCACAGCATGCCAAGCCCTAACCAACAGTAGTTCTGAAACACCTAGGTCCATTTCTCAGACCCTATAAAAATTCCATTCACTTTATTTTTCAGAAACATAAATCCGCCAGAGTGTTCCTATGCCAGACTAGTCCTAAAACCCATCAACAACAGCCTCTTTAAGAACATCAGTCAGATGCAGCTCCCTTCTCCATAATGTCAACACCTCTTTTTAATATGAACAAGTTAGAGTAGTCACTGCTTAGACTCCCCTGAAGATCAAGACAGTGATTCAACGAGAGGAAGGTGTTGCAACAGACAAGATAGGATTTAACAAAGGATTACGAACACTGAACCTATATATATAATGTTAGGGTATTAGAAGAGCTAGAAGCAAAGAATTGAAAACATTCTTTGAAATTTGCTCTATAGATACTCTTTAAATTGTACTCTAAAAGTTATTATCTTTCAGTATATAACTTATATATCACAATAAGGAAATAACTGAACTTGTGAAACTGTAACCCATAATATTCTTTGAAATTACCTGTGTAACTACTTGCTAAATTGTAATTTGAAATTTATCACATTTCTATATATATGTTATATATCACAATAAGGAAATAACTGACATTGTGAAACTGTAACCCAAAATATTCTTTGAAATTTGCTTTCTACTTGTTAAATTGTACTTTTAAAGTTATCACTGTTCTGTAAATATGTTATTAAGTTTAAAATTTATTAAAAATAAGTGTATGTATCCTTTCCAGAAAAACAATGACAACAACAATAAATAAGTTCATGGAAATCAACCTAGTTTATAATTTGTGGGGGTGACTGATATTCCACTTTCTCAAGGGTAGAATCCAAGATCATTTACAGGTAAGGGAATGGAGAGGCCAGAGAAGTTAAGTGATGTGACTAAGTACCAAAACTAACATGTAGGAAAACTGGAATTGGAAGCCAACTTCTGATTCCTCCTGCATTGGCAATCTTTTTCCCACACCACCCTTCTGCTCAACATAATGGAGATAAATTTGAATTAGATGAAATGTTATAGTTGTGAATATAAAATTTGAATCAGTTACCCAGTCTCCCCAAATCTTCCAGCTTCAGCTGATAGCTCTCCTCCCTGCAAGCTGCTATGCTCAGAATTAAGCCATCTTGCCTCCCTTCCCAGCTGTCCTTAGTCACCATCAGAACCACACACCTTCCATGTCATCCATTCTCACCAGGACACCCATCCCCACGCTGAACATCTACAAACCTGGAGTCATCATCCAACCTTGCCCCCTTTCAACTCCTTCAAGTGTGCCTTCTGGAATTCATAGTTTTTCAATGGCAACTCTCCAATATTCTCAGCCTCTCCTTAAATGTCCTCTTTTCCTCTTGTCTTAAATGAGAATGATCCTTCCTCTGCAGCCCATTGAAGGGGGAGACTTTGTTTCTTCTCACAGGACACAGACCAGGAATTTGGAGTAGGTGTTTGTTTTGTTCCCCATTGCCCAAACCATTCTTTCAGTTTTCCTTCAATTATTCTAGCTCTTTTGGAACTCATACCACCAGGCAATCCCATGCCTTACTCCACTTGGTAACTGTCATCTACCAACCACCGATCGCTCCTGTCATTCTCTGAAGTTCTTATGTCTTGGCTTACTGTCTTTGTCCCCACCTTTATTCCTGTCATTATCGGTGACTTCCACATCCACATGGCTTACTGCTCCTCCTTTCTGTACTTTAGCTCCTTTATGTGCTCACTTCCAAAGTTTTGTTCCTTCACCCCACCTCAGCCCCTACTCTTGGTCATGCTCTTGATTTTACTGTTATATCAGTCAGGAACTAGATATAATAGTAAAATCCATTTAGCTCATTTTATTTTATTTCTATTTTCTGTTAGGCCACACCTGATTATAATTTTCTTAAGAAAAAGGAACTTGTCTGTTTAGCATATCCTTGGATCTCCAGAAGCTAGCACAGTACCTGACATAAAGTGGGTGCTCAATAAATATCTGTTGAATAAATAGACATAGTAATGCACCAGTCCTAGTAAAACTAATAAATTATAAAATTACCAGTTTTCTTAAAGCTTCCAATCAATAAAAAATACAGCTTACCCAAACATTTGATCTACACTAAGAATATGGTAAGTGTTCTGAATGAGTGATAAATATTAAGTATAAAATTTTCTCTATCCTGAAAAACTTTCAGTCTTTTGGTGATCCACAAGTTAGCTACAGAAAATGATGGGAGAAAATGCCACCATGAAATAAATGTTACATCATAAGGTATGATATGAGCTGTAAATGCAATATGTTTGTTTATTTGCTACTCCATTCATTCATTATTTACCTATTAGTTTATCTATTTAGCCAATAAATCTTTATTGGGAATTCTCTGTGTACTAAACTCTCACGGGCACTGGTGATTCAAAGATGAATAAGGCATTATTTCTGCTTTCAGTGACATTACACTTAGTTCAGGGAGGAAGACTTGAAGAGTTTAAAGAAGGGAGAACTATAGCAGACCATATATGTAGGCATCATTTGTTCACTCACAGTCAATCCTACTCGGTACACACAGAATCAAACAAGAAAGAACTTGTGTGTACAGACCTACAAATTAATGAGGTCTTTCTTGTTGGAGTTTCTTTTTAGGTGGTAGTGATATGGTGTCAGAAACATAAAGCATTTTGTTTTACCTTTATATTAGCTTGTATAAACAAGAGAGAAGGAGTTATGAGAGCATTGACATTTGTTTTAGGAGTATTATTTTCATCTTTTGCAGGTGTATTTTCTGCTGCTTTTATGGTGAGACTGCCAATTATTCAAAATAAAGAAAATAAAAAATATAAATATGCATTGTATGACTTGTATAGCTCTCTATGAACCTAGCTGAAGGATCAGCTTCCAATAGAAAACATGCTATTGACTGACTGCAAATAGAAGTCAAAAGATAAAGAGAAAGAAAGGGTGTTGCAAGTTTGGGTAATTTTTGCTGCAAATCAAAGAAACTCTAATTTGATGTGGCTTTAATGACCATGGTCTAGATGTGGGGAAAGTTTGGTGATTCCACATATGGTCAAAGGATCAGGTTGTCTCTCTCAGCTCTGCAGTCCTCAGATAGAGCTTTTTCCTCTGGTTGGCATCACTGTGGCTGTGTCAGGCCCAAGATGATATTTGAACCCATCAACATCCAGGGGAAGAAGATAAAATGGTCTCTCTGCTCTTGTCATTGTCTCTTAAGAAAAAAATAATTCCTCTGAAATTTCTCAGCAGACATGGCCCCATGTCCCTGTGGTCAGGGTTGGATGACATCCATTCTTGTCCCCATAGTCACCACTGAGAGGAATGAGATTACACTTGGGCACATCATGCCCATTCTGAGAGGCCCCCAGAGAGTCAACAGTGTGCCGCAGCACTGCTAATGCAGGGTGGGGCCGTCATGGCCAGGCTTTAACCAAGGCTGAGGGGCACGCCCACCTTGACATGCCATTGGCATGACCCACCTTGCCCCTGCCTGATGGTGGTCGGACCACGGGGCCGCCTCCCAGTTGCACAGAAAGCAGAGGCTTTGGGGAAGCAGGTGGAAAACACACCTGAGGCCAAAGAGGGGAGGCTTTGAGGACAGACTGAACACTCAGGAACCCAGGAAGCTGGAACATGCTATTCAGAGCTGCCCTCATCACCCAAAAAGGCAGAGAGGGACAGTGGCTTACTCACAGTTATAAGAGGTAACACAGCTAACCCCACTTGTCCAAAGAGGCAGAACAGCCAAAGAGTGCCCTTAAAGTTGTTGCTAGACTACTCTGGTACTGCATTTCCTCTCTGCTGTGAATTGGTACACACCCCCTGTCAAAAAAAAAAAAAAAAAAAAGTTATGTGATTGAGCCAAAATGGGGCAAAAAGGTGAGGAATGATTGCCAGCTCATAAAGAAAATGAAAATTCCTTATTCCAAGGGAATTATTAATGCACTCTCCATGTGCTGCCAGCTCCTAAAAACGATCGATGCTATTTTGTACCAGGCACAAGGTAGAGTCGCTCCGCCTGTGTAGGTCCCCAGGTGCATCTGTGGGAGAGAGATTAGTCACATCCTACGGAGAGGGGTGATTGTCAAAGCTTCTGTTTAAATCTGGTGGCCATGGAATGCTCTGAAATGTCCCCCCTGAGTTCTTTGTGAAGCAGCCTTACACACTTTCTAGATTGAAAAGTACCTGAGAGAGAAAAACAGAAGCCCTTCCTTTTTAATATTTATAGGGTCCATCATAAAAGGGAGGATCAGCTCTTCTCAAGGGGAGTCACCCACAGAGAAATGTATGCCCTGGGAGCTCTGCAGCCAAGCAGGGGTTGCAGAAGAAAGTTCCAATCCCATTTGCAAACCTTCTGTCTAAGACTTGACCATCTGGCAGAAAAAGACCGAGAAATAAAGTGCTTTGCTTAGACACAACGTTAAGTAAAAACAGAGACTTAGAATAATTGAATGCTACAAGAAAATATATTGGTATTTTGACTGTGTGTGGCACTGATAAGAGTAGAGCCATGGGTGGTTTTTAATTTCTCTTTGGCTTGGCTGTTGCTCCAAAGTTTCTTTAAGACTGAATTAATTTTAATAGGAAAATGTATCTATATATGTACATCATTTTCATGTACATATATATACCTACACATAACATGTAACATATGCTACATGCATATACTCAAATATAAACACAGTGCATACAAACACATGCATATAATACACACACAGAGACATTTGTGAAGTAAACCAAATCATTTTTATTTCTTTGAAGCAAAGTTCAAGACACTCAGATGGAAATCGTGGAGTCCAAGACTGATCTTTATTTTTCTCCCCTAGCACCTACCAATGTGCCTTAAATGCAGTAGTTGCAATGTGGTTTACTGAAGGAAGTCAGGCATGCAGAAGGCAGGAAGGCAAGAAGGATGCAAGGAAAGAAGTAAGGAAAGAAAGAAGAAAGGTAGAGAAGGAGGGAGGGAGAAAGACACTGGAGGGAAGGAGGGAAGGAGGGAAGGAAGGAAGGAAGGAAGGAAGGGAAGGAGGGAGAGAGGGAGGGAGGGAAAAGAACAGGATGGAAAGGAAAGGGAGGGTGGGAGAGATGAAGGCTGTTACTCACTTTCATAAACTTCAGTAGAAAACATTTGAACCATAATATACAGTTTAAGAAACTCAATCTGAAAAACATTTTTATGATGTACATATCAACTTTACTGAGATACAATATCTCTAAAATATATATAATATGTAATATCTATAACAGCTTTATTAAAATATAATGCACATATCATACAATTCACCCATTTAAAGTACACAACTCAGTGTTTTTTAGTATATTCACAGTGTTATACAACCATCATCACAATCTAGGTTTAAACCATTTTTATCACCCCCAAAAAGAAATTCCATAACCATTATCAGTCATTTTCCATTTCCTTCCACATACCACCCCCAACTCTAGACAACTACTCATCTACTTAGTCTCTACAGATATACCTATTCTGGACTTTTCATATAAATGGAATCATACAATTTGTGGTTTTTGTGTCTGGTTTCTCTCACTTAGCATAATGTTTACAAAGTTTATCCATTTTGTAGCATATATCCATCCTTCATTCCATTTTTCAAAAAGCAGTTTTGTTGAGACATATTCACATACTATACAATCCAGCCAAAGTGTATAATGACTTGTAGTATAATCACAGAGTTGTACATTCATCACTATAATCAATTTTACAACATTTTCATTACTTCAAAAAGAAAAACTCAATACTTCTCTCAATCCCTCTATCCTTCCCCAACCCTACACAACCATTAATCTAATTATTTATATTTTATGTAAATGGAATCATACAATATGCAGCATTTTGTGTCTGGTTTCTTTCACTTAGCATAATGGTTTTTCCATTCTTATAGTTTTTTAATTAGAGAAATTATAGGTTTACAGAAAAGTCATGTAAAAGTACAACATTCCCATATACCCCTCTGTTGTTGACCCTTTGCATTACTGTGATACCTTTGTTACAATTGACGGAGGAATATTAAAATATTATTGATAACTATAGTTCATAGTTTACATTAGGTGTATTTTTTACCCATATACCATCCTATTCTTAACACCTTGTAATAGTGTCAAATATTTGATATACTTCATGAAAGAACATTCTCAGATTTTTTCTATTAATCACAGTCCATCATCCACAACATGGTTCACTGTGTTATACAGTCCCATGGCTCATCCTCTAGCTTTCCTTCTACTCACATACATGACCCTTAACATTCCTTTTTAACCACAATCAAATGCATAATTCAGTCCTGTTTATCACACTCACAATAATGTGCTACCATCACCACTACCCATTTCCAAACATTTACAATCAAACTAAATTGAAATTCTGCACAAATTAAGCATAAGCTCCCCATTCTCCATTCCCATTCTATTCCTTGGCTACATGTATTCTAGATTCTAAGTCTATCAGTTTGCTTATTATAAATATTTCATATCAGTGAGATCATACAACATTTGTCCTTTTGTGTCTGGTTTATTTCACTCAACATAATGTCCTCAAGGTTCATTCATGTTTTTGCATGCATCAGGACTTCATTCCTTCTTACAGCTGAATAATATTCCATCATATGTATATACCACACTTTGTTTATTCAGTCGTCGTTGATGAACGTTTGAGTTGCTTCCATCTTTTGGCAATTGTTAATAATTCTGCTACGAACATTGGTGTGCAAACATCTATTCAAGTCCCTGCTTTCAATTCTTCTCGGTATATACCTAGCAGCGGGATTGCCAGATCATATGGGCAATTCTATACTTAGCTTCCTGAGGAATGGCCAGACTGTCTTCCACATTTTACATTCCCACCAGCAGTAAATGAGTGTTCCTATTTCTCCACATCCTCTCTGACACTTGTAGTTTTCTATTTTTTTTATGATGGCCATTCTAACAGGTGAGAAATGAATTTGTGATGTTGATTTGCATTTCCCTAAAAGCTAGTGATGTTGAGCATCTTTTCATGTGCTTTTTAGCCATCTGTCTATCCTCTTTGGAAAAATGTCTATTCATGTCTTTTGACCATTTTTTAATTGGGTTGTTTGTCCTTTATTTCTTGAGTTATAAATTTTGTATATATTCTGGGTAGTAAACCCTTATTGGATATGATTTCCAAATATTTTCTCCCATTGAGTAAGTTGCCTTTTCACATTCTTGACTAAGTCCTTTGAAGCATGAAAGTTTTTAATTTTGAAGAGGTCATATTTATCTATTTTTTCTTTCATTGCTTGTGCTTTGGGTGGAAAGTCAAAGAAACCATTGCCTACCATAAGATTTTTAGGATGATTCCCTACATTTTCTTCTAGGAATTTTATGTTCCTGGTTTTTATAATTAGGTCTTTGATCCATTTTGAGTTAATTTTTGTAAAGGAGTGAGATAGGAGTCTTCTTTCATTCTTTTGCATATGGATATTCAGATCTTCAACACCATTTATTGAAGAGACTATTCTGTCCAGTTGAGTGGACTCAGTAGCTTTGTAAAATATCAATTCACTATATATGTGAGGGTCTATTTCTGAACTCTCAGTCTGATTTTGTTGATCAATATATCTTTCTTTATGCCAGTACTATGCTGTTTTGGCTACTGTAACACTGTGATATGCTTTAAAGTTGGGAAGTGTGAGTCCTTGAACTTTCTTTCTCAAGATGTTTTTGGTGATTTGGGGCCCCCTACCCTTCCAAATAAATTTGATAATTGGCTTTTCCATTTCTGCAAATAAGGCTGTTGGAATTTTGAGTGGGGCTGTGCTGAATCTGTAAATCACTTTTGGTAGAATTTACTTCTTAACAATATTTAGTCTTCCAATCCATGATCATGGAATGTCCTTCCATTTATTTAGGTCTTCTATGATTTCTTTTGGCAAAGCTTTGTAGTTTTCTGTGTATAAGTCTTTTACATCCTTGGTTAAATTTATTCCTAGATATTTGATTCTTTTAATTGCTATTGCGAATGGAATTTTTTCTTGACTTCCTCCTCAGATTGCTCATTACTAGTGTATAGAAACACTACTGATTTTTGCATGTCAATCTTGTACCCTGCCACTTTGTTGAATTTGTTCATTAGCTCTAGTAGCTTTTTTGTAGATTTTTCAGGACTTTCTACATATAGGATCACGTCATCTGCAAATAGTGAAAATTTTACTCCTTTCTTTCCAGCTTGGATGCCTTTTGTTTCTTTTCCTTGTCTAACTGCTCTAGTTAGATCTTCTAGCACAATGTTGCAAAGGAGTGGTTGACACTGGGCATTCTTGTCTTGTCCCAGACCTTAGAGATAAAGCTTTCAATCTTTCACCATTAAATATGATATTAGCTGTGGGTTTTACTTATATGCCCTTTATCATATTGAGGAAGCTTCCTTCTATTCCTGTATTTCGAAGTGCTTTGTAAGTAAAGGAGAGTACTTTCCCAAGTCAGTGTGTCCCACCCAAAACAGGTCCAGGGACCCACAAAGGGGGTGCAGACCAGCTCCAAAGAGTCCTGGGGAGAGAGTCAGGAAAAAGACACCGGAAGACCTTCAGATAACATTCCAAAGCCGCGCTTTCCTGACCTGTCCAGCAGATGACGCTCTTCAGCAAACTGTTCCCAGCAGCCCTAGGGAGGTACTGTGTCTTCGAGCCTCCACCTTTAAACCTCTACTGTCTCTGTTTTTTTTAAGCTCTTTTAAAATTCATGTTTTATGTATTTGTTATGACATGAGCTCTCCAGGAAATGTACCTCATGCCTGCAGTTTTCCTCCAAGCGTATTCATATGCGAGCAAACTGTAATCATTTCACAAAAGAGTCCTCTTTGATGTCAGGTGGCATCACTTTAAACCTTGCAGTGCCAGGAGTAGGTCCACCAGTCTCATTGAAAGTTAGATGCTAACTGTATAATTCAAAGTGTAACCTTTGTTGATTTGCCTAACGATAAAATCTTGTTGCTAAAAAAAAGAAAAAAAAAAAATAGCCCCTGTCGTGGCAGGGTTGAAACAACAGCAGTTCAGAGCAGGGTTCAGATGATCTGAATTCACTAATCAAAAGCCATGATCAGTGCTTGGCCATGCCCCACCCCACCCCATTATTGAGGAAGACGACTTCCACGTCCCTTTCCATCCACAGCAGCCAGCCAGGGACCAGACCCCAAGGCGGCCCACCTCAAAAGTGGGGGATGGCCCCTGGCAGCTGCTGCAAAATGAGTTACTCCCAGTTCTTTGCCACTGTTTCTCAGCCTCTTCCTCCTGCTCTTCCCTGGATGCGGCACACTGCTCCCCTGGCTCCCCTGGCCTCCGTAGCCCCACTGCGGTTGCTTCAGGTGGTTCCTAACTGTCAAATAGCTGTTTGGAGGAGGACTGAGTCCTGGAGCTCCCTACTCCACCGTCTTCCCAGAAGTCCTGAAAACCTTTTGAATTGCGTAATTTTCCTCAGGCCTTGCCAATACGGGACGTGATCATGATATATGAATACCATAGCTTTGTTTTAAATAGCACCTAGGCAAACGGTAAAACGTACATGCAATAACTGACATCTGAACATCAATAAATATAAATCAAAACAAGAAAAAATACACAAAACAGTCCATCATTCTATCAATGGAATACATGCTTATTCAAAGTCTCATCTTATTCAATACATAAAGAAATTTCTGTCAGTTTGCCTATCCAAACAATCGCTGCAGGGAGTGGGGGGAAGAAAAATGCAGCAACCAAACAAAAAGTAGGAGTTAAGTTTGGGACTTGAGTTGTCCCAAGAATTTCTAGCCTTGGAGTTCTCATCACCAAAAATGTATGTCCTCATTGTTTTTCCTTTCATCATAGATGAGGATACCACTAAGGAAAACAACTTAGGGTCATCAGGACTAAGAAAAACCTTCCCTTCTCTCTGTGGGGTTTTATAGGGAAGAAGCACTGGAGGGAGACGATTACGTGACAAAGAGAAGGAGCTAGGGAAAGAGAATAACGAGGAATGGGCTGAGTCAAGGATCTAGAAGATAGTCTGGTTTATTTTTAAAATAATGGGCCTGAGGTTCCTTCTTGGCATCAAAAAAAAACATCACTCGGGGGTCAAGGGCCATCCCCTTTAACAGAGATTTTCATATTTTTGAAGCAGTGTTTTCCATGTGTTGGTGAGGAGGGGGGCAGCACAAGTTGCTCTTAAAACAAATGTATACACACCATCTAAGATTTTAGTATTCCATGCAGCAACATTAGGGAGAAAGTGGGATGTTTTGGCATTGCCTCCAGAGGAAGTACAACTCTAACCCTTCCCTGTTGGGTTTCACACTGGGAATGCCACCTGCCAGCCACCTCTTCTGTCTCTTGAACCTTGTAGATAAGATCAGAGATGCTTCCGAAGAAGGGATGGTAAGATTTTCTTTTAAGTGTTCAGAGAATTGGATTTTTCAGACTTGCTAAGTTGGGGAAAACATTGACAAAAAAATAAAGATACTACTTCCTGCTGCCCTCATCAGATCAAGGTTTTGAGATGTGCCTCATACTACAAGTTAGAACTAAGGTTGTATGTGGTGGGTTGTTTAGAAAAGGCTCAAATGATCAGCTCACATCCCTGAATGTTTAATTTGATGACCCTAATATTTTACTTAAGTATTCATGCTATTCTCAGTTAGGAAAGTTCCCTAAGATCTTTTAGGAATAAGTTCCTATTGGACTCACTTGTCCACCCCAGCCCAATATTTCTAGGATTTAGGAGAGTACAAAGTGAAGTGTGTATCTTATTTATGTTCTGTCTGCTTATATCATATTAAAACCCATGTTCTCTGTCCTCCAAATGGGGTGAAGTACAGCTTTTGCTGTCTCATGGAGACTGTCATTCTTGTCGAAGAGGATGCCACATTGAACTCTACTGCCCAGATTTGTCCCCTTTATGCAGCACATATCCCATTGCTGCAAACCTTTGATCATAGATCTTAACTGACTAAATGAACCTGAGCAAATGTTTAGAACAAACACCTGGATCTCGGAATTACTGGTTTGAAGCTGCAAACACACAAGGGTGCCCTTTGTTATTTGCTAATGATGTTGGCCCCTGTACTTGCTGGAAATCGATTCAACATGAACACAAGGATTAGACAGCCCAGTCTCAGACCAAAGAGAAGCAAAATAATATGAAAGTAATATCACAGCTGTAACACATCCACAGTATTTCTCAGTCTTGGCTGCATATTATCATTACCTGAAGATCTTTTAAAACATATCCATACCCTATCTTCCCCCCTAGAAGTTTTTATTTAATTGATTTCGGTGGGGCCAGTGACTCTTAAAAGCAGCCAGGGATGAGAACTTCCACTAGTGACTCCAGGTGAGTAATAATGTAACATGAGTAAGAAGTAAAGTAGGATGATTGCATACATTTTATGAAGCAAAAAATCCTGCAGTGATGTTGAGCCATTGAAATGTTTTTCTTACAAGTCAATTCTCAAGTACCCATGCAAATAGAAAGGGCCAGTGAACCAGATAATATGAGAGTTGATACACAAAAGAAAGAGCAATAGAATCTAAATTTGACTGTCATCTGGGAAGAACATTAATGCACACTTGTTATAAGCCAGACAATATGCTGGATCTGTGGAGGATGCAGATGAATAAGGCATAGACACTATTTTAGAGGAGGTCAAGTTCATTCTCTCATACAGACACTAAGAATTGAGCACCCACTATTTGCCAGGCTCTGTTCTAGAAATAAGATTAAAACAGAGAAGACTATATGCACATTTCTTGCTCTCCTGAAGTTCTCATTCTATCAGAATAAGAATACAATAAGTGTAATGTTGGGCCACACCTGCAGTCTGTTTGATCTTGGACTGTCATTATGCACAGAGCCATAATGTCATCATAACTCCTTCACTTCTCAGGTTCAGAAATAGAGGCTCAAAGGGGTGAAATGGCTTACCAAATTAACTTGGCATACAGACCTATGTCCCTTCCTCTATTCAAGGCTGTATTTACTTCCCTTTCCTCTATTTTTCAAATAACCTTTCTGTGCACTGTGCAGGTAGATGTAATTAATTGCCTTCCGAAATCCAGCTCCAAGGAATTGAATATAGTTTCCCCATAAACAGCCCTGCTTTTCTTCCATGAAGGATCGTACATCTTTCCAATATGTATCATATATAATGGGAGACAGTAAAATAATGTTTCTCAACCTTGGCTTCACACTGAAATCACCTGGCAGAGGTGGAAAAAGTAAATGAGCATACATACATGTATGCATTGGTCTTACCCCCAGAGGTTTTTTTTTTTAACTGTGGCTTGGGAATTAGGGTTTTTAAAGCTCTCAAAGTGATTCTACTGTGTAGTAAAACATAATCATTAGAAATGTCTTGGTTTGATTGTTAACAAGCTAGATGACCTTGACAAATTACATCTCTATGTCTCAGTTTCCTTTTCTTTAAAATGGGAATAACAATAGTACTTGTCTCATAGGGACAATGAAGAATAGGATAATGTATATAAAAGTGCTGAGAACTGTGCTTGACATATGTAGTAAAAACAAAGGGTTATATATTATCATTTTCAGAGAAATAAGTTTCATAATTATACTGTCATCATAAAACTCAATATCTTCTTTATTTGCTCAAAATTGCAAACTTCTATAGGTAATTCCTTCTAGCATCTCTCCCTGCTATACCCCCATGTCCTTCCCACACATGCAACAACCCCCCAACACTGCAGAAACAAATATGCACAGTATTCTCATATCCCAGGCCATGGTGTCATGTTTTCTATGATATTTAAATGCTCTATCACATGCTATTCAGCGTCTCACTTGAAGGGATGGCCACAGCAAAAGGAAAATCCTGATTGGCTAAGTATTTCAGATTTTCAGAACCAAAGTCTTTAGACATTATGCCATTATAACAGTCATTTTCTCATTTGACAAGAACAGAGCCACCTTTGAGCTAGCCAGATTTGGGATAAAGAAGCAGAAAAACTGATACCACATCCACATCCCACTGCCCTAAAATTACTGAGATGGCTTGGTGCACCAATAGTCCCTCTCTATAGATGCACAGTCTGCTCCAATTCCTCATTCCCTAATCTGGAGGTCCTAGCCCTCCACTTACCCCCTTTCACTTCCTTCTAATTATGACTTTTTGCATTTTTATTTTCTGGGGTTTACCATGTATTTATTTACATTTTAAATAATTGAAGACTTTTTGTAAGTTTTACATAAACCTTAAAAACAAAAGCCTGGTAATAAATACAGGGTATGGTGAGAAACCAGAATCATTTTGTAATATTAAGGGGTCCCTAAAGACCTAGGATCCCTCATAATTATATTTCTATGCCCCAAACTTCAAATTATTTTGCTAATCAATTTAATTCTAATTAATTTTCTTTTCCATTTATTTGTTCCTTATAGGCAAGATCATCTTCCATTCTGTTATGTTTTTCACCTGATAAGATAATGAGAATCAGAATGGGAGATATTATGGTCAATGGAAAACTAAGGCTCAGGAGGTCCTTCTTCTAGTTCCTGCTCAGCAGTGCTCCCTGGCCATGCAAAGCAGGGTGAGCCACTTTATCTTTCTGGATCTCCTTTGTAAAATAGGTAGACTGGAATAGATGACTTTCAAATTTAGTTCTACACCCAGGGGTCCTTAAGTATCAATTTGTCAATTAATAAATATTTGGGAAGGTCTAGTATTTCAAGTCCTTCTTACAGGAGGAGGGAAAAATACAGTAAAGATTCTAAGATGGTCTATGTCTTCAAAATCATTACAAACTTGTTGGAGAAATGGATCTATGCAAAGAAAAGTGAATTGGATTGAAACCTGGTTCCTCTGCAGTGGTTTAAGCCCACTGCAGTCCATTCCTCCCACTGACCTCAACCAAAAACCCTGGAGAAAATACAAAACACACACACACACACAAAACAAAAACCCAGGGACTCCAAGGAGTAAACATATAGATAGATAGATAGATAGATAGATAGATAGATAGATAGATAGATAGATATAAGGTGGATTGTGGAGAAAAGTCAAAACTTGGAAAAGCAAAAAACACAGGAGTGTGTTTCCTGTTTGTTTTGTTTCCTCTCACAGCTTTGAGCCAAGGGCGTTCCCCAGTCGTGGAGGCAGATGGCAGGGAGGTTGAGTAAAACTCCAATAGAAACTCTGTCTTTCTGACCAGAGGAGGCAGGAACACAAACACACACTCCTGGGAACTGTGTAAGAGGATCCCAGAGCAGAGAAAGCTGGAGAAAGAGATGCCTTAATTCTGTGCAAGAACACAGATGGATCTGAGCCAGCGTGGCAAACTGAGAACTGATCTGAGATTAGAGCCACTGTCCCCAGAACTTTTGGTTGAATCTAACTGAATGGATTTCCTGCTAAAGACAAGCAAACAGCAACAAAACCCCAAATACTCTAGAGTAAGATTTGGCAAACTACAACCTGTGGGCCAAATTTGGCCCACCAATTTTCTGTAAATAAAATTTTAGGGGAACATAGACATGTCCATTTGTTAATGTACTCTGTATGGATGCTTTTGCTCTTCTATGGCAGAGTTGTAAAGACACACGGAGAAAGCATGTCCCCTAAAATATTTGCTAATTCACTCACTGCAAAAATGTTTGCCATTCTCTGCCATAACGGATTATTTTGACTCCAAGTTTATATGATGTGGCATCCACAATGTCCAGGATAAAGTGAAATATTTCTTTACATACAAAGACAGAGGAAAATGTGACCAAAACTCAAGAGAAAATAAAATCAGCAGATGTTCCAGATGTTAGAAATATCCAGCAAAATCTTTAAAACAGCATTTACAGCCATGCTCTAAACAGTGAAGGAAAACATTCTTGGAGAAAATGAAGAAATAAGAGTTTTCATCAGAAACCTAGATACTATGAGAATAAGAATGTGGAAATTTTTTAAGTGATAAAAGAGCTGAAATAAAAAATTCACTGAATGGATTCAATAGAAGAACATAAATGGCAGGGGAGTGTATGTGTGTACTGATAAGACAGATCAATAGAAACTATCTAAATTGAAGAACAGACAGAGAGATAGGGAAAGAAAAGCTTTATAATAGTGAACAAAACATCAGGGATCTCTGCCATAATATCTAAAGGTATAACACATATGCCTGTGGTTTTCCAAAAGGTAAGGAGGATGAAATTGGGCCAGAAAAAGTTTTGAAGAAATAATGACCAAAACCTTGCTAAAGTGGGTGAAAAGCATAAATTTATAGATCCAAGAAATTTTGCAAACTTCAAAGATGATAAGCAAAAAAGGTCCTCAGACATATCATAACCTAACTGAAAAAAATTAAAGTTAAAGAAAAAGATCTTGAAAAAAGACACAGAGAAACAACACAGCACGTAGGTAGGGAAATAACTATTTAAAAAACCATAGACTTCTCACTGGAAATCAGGGAAGGCAGAAGACAGTAAAACATATGTATGTAAGTTGCTGAAAGGAAAGAGCTGTCAACTCAGAATTCTTTATCCAAGGAAAGTATTCTTTAAGAATAAAATAAAATTATCAACATTTTCAGATGAAGGAAAATGAAAAGATGGAGGAAAGCTAAAACTTTTACTATACCTGCTTTAAAAGAAATGCTAAATGATGGTAAAATGAAACAGAGGGAAAACTGGTCTTCTGAAATGAAGAAAGAGCAATGGAAATGGTAAACACCTGGGTAAATATAAAAGAATATTTTTCTCTTAAGTTATTTAAAATATGTATGACAGTTGAAAGCAAAAATTAAAACACTGTTTGAGGCTATTTTCAGTGTATGAATATTTAACTCAGGTGACAAATGGAAGATAAAGGTCTTTGGAATTAGAGGTTAAAGATACCAATAAGATAGAAAGGATACAATATTTTCCAAACATTAAAATGAAATACTAAAAAATACTCAAACCACCCCTCCCCCATAAAAAAGAAGCCAAGAAAGAGAGGGAAACAGGAGAAGAAAAACACGGAGGGCAAAGAGAAAACTAATAATAAAATGGTAGAACTAAATCCAATCGTTAACAATGATTATATTAAGTGCAAATATTATAAACTATGCTCAACATACGGGATCTACAAAAATACTGCTTTAAATATAATGATATAGACAGGTTAAAAGTAAAGGGATGTTAAAAAGCATTTTTAGATATTCAATGGTTCAAAGAGATATTTAAAAGGAAATTAGAATGTATTTTGACCTAATTGAAAATTTTAAGAAAATACAACATACAGAATTTGTAGGATGCTGCTTGTTCTGGTTTGCTAATGCTGCTGTTATGCAAAACACCAGAAATGGATTGGCTTTAATAAAGGGGGTTTATTTGGTTATAAATTCACGGTCTGAAGGCCATGAAAATGTCCAAATTAAGGCATCAACACGAGTATACCTTCACTGAAGAAAGGCCATTGGCATCCGGAAATCCTCTGTTAGCTGCGAAGGCACGTGGCTGGCGTCTGCTGACCCCACGTTGTGTTCCAGCTCCTCTCTTAGCCCGTGTTTTCTTCAAAATGTTGCTCTTGGGGGGTTTGTCCTCTCGTAGCTTCTCTGGAGCAAAATGTCAGCAAATGTCTGTTTTCAAAGGCCATCGCCAAAATGTCTCTCTAAGCTGCAGCCAACGTCAGGGCTCTGCAACTCCAAGCATGTCTAAGCATCAGTGTCAGCAAGTGCCTGGGCCTGTGTGGCTCCTTTAAATTACTCCAGTGATTAAATCAAGACCCACACTGAATGGGTGGGGCAACACCTCCATGGAAATAATCTAATCAAAGGTATTACCCACAGTTGGGTGGGTCACATCTCTATGGAAACAACCTAATCCAAAGAGTCCAGCCTAATCAACACTAGTACGTTTGCCCCCACAAGATTGCATTGAAGAACATGGCATCTGGGGGGACATAATACATCCAAACTGGCACACTGCTAAAGTAGTGCTTAGAGGGAAATTTATAGCATTAAATGCTTATATTAGAAAAGAAGAAAGTTTTCAAATAATCTAAGTTTCCAACTTAAGAAACTAGGAAAAAAAAAAAAGCAAAATGGACCCAAATCAAAAGGAAGGAAATAATAAATAAAATAGCAAAATCAATGAAAATAGGAATAGAAAACACCAGGGCAGAATATAAATGAAACCAAAATCTGGTTCTCTGAAAAGATCACTGCTATTGGTAAACTTCTAGCCAGCCTCAAAACAAAAGGGAGAAGTTACATATTACCACATCTGGACCAAATGAGGAGATGGCACTACAGCCTTTAACAGTAAAAGGATAATAACAGAATACTGTAAGCGAGCAATCCTATATCCCCAAACTGGACAACTTAGATCAAATGTACCAATTTCTTGAAAGACACAAACAACCCAAATTCCCATAAGAACACATAGATCACCTGAACCCATTAAATAAATGAATAAATCTGTTAAACAAATTGAAGTTGTAGTTACAAAACCAGAACAAATTCTATCATACCATTAAGGAAGAAATAATACCAAGTTTACATTTTCTTCCAGAAAATGGGAGAGGAAACACTTCCCCTCCATTTAATGAGGTAGGATAATACTGATACCAAAACCAAAGAAACAATGTAAGAAAAAGAAAATCTACAGACCAATGTTCCTCATCAATTTAGATGTAAAAATTATAAACAAAATACTAGCAAATTGTATTAATCAAGGTATTATAATGTTGACAAAAAAATATTCACTTAGACCAATGGATCAGAATAGACCTTGCAGAACTAAACTCACACAAATATTGTCAAATGCCTTTGACAAAGCTACAAAAATAATTCAATAGAGAAAGTATAGTTTCTTCAACACAAGGTGTCAGAACAACTGGATTCCATATGCAAAAAAGGGGATCATAAATTTCAACATAGAATCTAAGACTACAAACTTTCAGAAGAAAACGTGGGAAAAAATCGGACATGACACCAAAAGCACCATCCATAAAAGAAAAAAAATAGAAAAACTGGACTTTATCAGAATTAAAACTTTTACTCAGCACAAGACAGTGATAAGTTAATATAAAGACAGTCTTGAGAAAATATTTGAAAATCACATATCTGGCAAAGGACTTTAGATTATTATAAAAAGTCTCTAAACTTAAAAGTAAGAGAAAAAACAATACAATTAGAAAGTGGGCAAAAAACTCAGAATTTCCTTAAGGAGAATACATAGATGGCAAATAAACACGTGGAAATATATACAACATCAGTAACCAATAGGAAACTCAAATTAAAGCCACAATGTGATCCATGGCACACATACTTGAACTGAGTAAAGTTTTAAAAAAACTGGTGATGATGCAAATGGATGTGACTCAGATATTGCTGGTGAGAATTAAAACAAGGTACAGGTGCTCAGGAAAACAGCATGGAAGTTTCTTAGCCCAGCAATCATACTCCTGGATAAACATGTACATGAATGTTCATGACAATTTTAATTGTTAAAAGCCAGTACTGGAAACAGCTCAGAAGTTCTTCAATTGGTGATTGGATAAACCGTAGTGCATCCGTACTATGTGGAATTCTGCTCAGCAGTGAAAAGAATAAACTGTTGACACATATAGCAACTTGGATGGATCTCAAAAGCGATGAGTGAAAATAAAATGACCTCTAACATTGCATAGTATATATATAATTCAATTGCCATAACACCTTCTAAATGAAAAAAAAAAGAGTGATAGAGAATAGATTAGTGTTTGCCAGGAGTTTGGGGGTGGAGGCAAGATGTCATTTCTTTGGAACAGTTTTGTATCCTGATTATGGTGATGGTTACATAAATCTATGCCTGTGATAAATTTCATAGAGCTACGTACACCCATGCATACACATACACACACAAACACAATTGCATGTGAAATCTGGTGAACTTTGAATAAAGTCTGTAGTTTTTTGAATAGTTTTGTACCAGTGTCAATTTCCTGGTTTTGATAATTGTACTATGGTTATATGCCACGTTTTTGTTGGAGGAGCTGGGTGAACGGCACACAAGAACTCTCAGAATATTTTTGCAATGTCTAGCAAAATGAAGAGTTAAAGAAATACACTTGCAAATTGAATCCAGCAATATAAAAAGAACAATGCATGACAACCAAGCAGAGTTTATCGCAAAAATGCAATGCAGGTTCAATATTAGAAAGTTAATCAGTGTAACTCACCATACTAACAGACTGAATGAGAAAAAAAAAAAATGATTAAATCAATAGACGTGGAAAAATCATTTGAAAAAATTTAAAAGCCATTCATGATAAGAACCTTCAGAAATAAATAGAAAGGAAATTTCTCAACCTGATAAATGGCATTTATAGCTAACATCATATTTAATGGTGAAAGTCTGAATGCTTTCAGTACAATCAAGAGCAAGTAAGGATATTTGCCTTCACCTCTCTAATTCAACATTATATTGGTACTCCTAACCAGTGAAATTAAGTTGGAAAAAGGAATACAGATTAGAAAAGAAATAAAACTGTTCCTACTCATAGATGGCAAGATTGTCTATATAGGAAACCCTAGGGAATCAACAAAACAAAACAAAACAAAAGCAAAAACAAACATACAAAAAACTCCTGTAACTAATAAATGAGCTTAGGAGGATAACAGGACACAAAATCAACATAACACAAATGAATCGTGTTTCTATAAACTAACAATTAATAATTTGAAACCATTTTTTAAAAACCATTTGCAATTGTTCCAGTAAAATGAATTAAGTATCAATCTTACAACATAAGTGAATAATCTGTATGTTGAAAACTACAAAATGCTAATAAAAGAAACAAAAAAGATCTAATGAAATTGAAAAAACCATACTGTGTTTATTGATAGGAAGATCCAATATAATTAAAATGTCATTTCTACCAAAATTAATGTATGCTTTTAACCTAATCCCAGTCAAAATCTCAATAGGATTTTTTGTAATTGTAAGAAGTTCAATTTAAAATTTATATGGAAATGCAAAGGAAATGCCAAGCCATTTTAGAAAAAGAACAAAGTTGGAGGATTCACATTATCCAATTTTAAGACTTACTATAAAGCTCCGGTAACCAAGGCATTGTGGTATTTGTGAATGGAAAGAAATGGAACAGAAAAGAGTCCCACAAAAATATGACGATTTTTTACTCAATTTTATTGAGATATATTCATATACCATACAATTATTCAAAGCGTACAATCAGTTGTTCACAGTACCATCATACAGTTGTTCATTCATCACCCCTATCTATTTTTTGAAGATTTTCCTTGTACCAGAAAAAGTGAAAATAAGAATGAAAAAAAACAAGAGTGAAAAAAGAACACCCAAATCGCTCTCCCCATTTTTCTTTTAGTTTTTTGTCCCCATTTTTCTCCTCATCCATCCATACACTGGATAAAGGGGAGTGTGATCCACAAGGTTTTCATAATCACATTGTCACCCCTTGTAAGCTACATTGTTATACATAGGTCTTCAAGAGTCAAGGCTTCAAGGGTTGCAGTTTGATAGTTTCAGGTATTTACTTAAACTATTCCAATACATTAAAACTTAAAAAGCATTATCTATATAGTGTACAAGAGGGCCCACCAGAGTGACCTCTCAACTCCGTTTGGAATCTCTCAGCCACTGAAGCTTTATTTCATTTCATTTCGTATCCCCCTTTTGGTCAAGATGTTCTCAATCCCATGAGGTCAGGTCCAGATTCACTCCCAAGAGTCATATCCTGCGTTGCGAGGGAGATTTACATCCCTGGGTGTCAGATCCCATGTAGGGGGTGAGCAGTGATTTCACCTGCCAAGTTGGCTTAGCTAGAGAGAGAGGGCCACATCTGAGCAACAAAGAGGTATTCAGGCAATTGATTTTTGACAAAATTTCAACATCATTTCAATTGGGAAAGGATAGTCCGTTCCACAAATAATGCTGAAACTATTAAACATTCATTCGCAAAACACTGAACCTCAAATTAAACCTCTCATATATAAAAACTAACTCAAAATTGTCATAGACTTCAATGTAAAAAGTAAAACTATAAATATCTTAGGAGAAAACACAGGAAAAATCTTTTGCAGCCTTAAGATAGGCAAGCATTTCTTAGAACTCAAAAAGCATGAATTTATAAGAAAAATTTATAAATTAGACATTTTCAAAATCAAACCATTTGCTCTTTAAAGTACTTTGTTAAGAAAATGAAATGCAATCCACATACCCAGAGAAAATATTTGCAAGCCATATATTAGATAAAGGAATTATATCCATTATATATAGAATTCTTCCAACTCAAAAACAAGAAGACAAACAACCAAGTTTTTAAAACAGGCAAAAGATTAGGATAAAATGTCACCAAAAATACATGAATGGACATTAAGCACTTGGAAATATGATCAACATCAGCAGTCATCAGAGAGATGCAAATTAAAATTATGAGCTACCACTATACATTCATATACCAACTATCTCAAACATTGGTGGCAATGTAAAATCACTAGAAATCTCATGCATTTTTGGTAAGAAAGTATAACTGTAAACCCTTTATAAAATCATTTGGCAATTTCTTTAAAAGCTAACCAGCACTGTGGGATTGAGAGGATTTTCTTTACCTAAAGGGGGAAGAGGGATGAAGCAAAGTAGGACTCCAGTGGCTGAGAGATTTCAAATGGAGTCGAGAGGTCACTCTGGAGGGTATTCCTATGCACTATATAGATGTCACCATTTAGTCTTTAGTGTGTTGGAATGGCTAGAGGGAAATACCTGAAGCTGTCAAACTGCAACCCAGTGACCTTGATTCTTGAAGATGATTGTATAACTATGTAGATTGCATAGTGCGCCTGTGTGTCTATGAAAACTTGTGACTTGCACTCCCTTTTTCCAGTGTATGGACAGATGAGTAGAAAAAGGGGGACAAACATTAGATGAAGAATAGAGTGGGATGGAGGGGTGGAAAGATTTAGGTGTTCTTTTTTGCTTTTATTTTTATTTTGGAGTAAGGAAAAGGAAAAGTTTCAAAAAATGATTCTGGTGATGAATGCACAACTGTATGATGGTGCTGTGATAACTGTACACTGTGGATGACTGTAGGTTATATCTCAATTAAACTGTATTAAGAAAGAAAAGGAACAATGGGGGGAGGAAGGGAAGGGAATGTTTTGGATATTCTTTTTTAATTTTCATTTATCTTTTGGAGTAATGAAAATGTTCGAAGTTTTACTCTGGTGATGAAAGCACAACTATATGACAATATTGTGAACAACTGATTGTACACTTTGAATGACTGTATGTTATGTGATTATATCTCAATAAAATTGCATTTAAAAAAAAGCTAATCATGCACTTATCCTATGACCAAACTATTCCACTCCTAGATATTTACCCAAGACAAACACAAATTACATCCAACAAAGACATCTATACAATCACTCCTAGCAGCTTTATTTGCAGCAGCCAAAAACTAGAAACAACTTCCATGCCCATTAACAGGTGAATGGATAAACAAATGGGTACATCCATGCACTGGATTACCTACTACTCCACAATAATATTGAGAAATTTCAAAATAATTATGCTGAGCAAAAGAAGCCAGTAAAACAGAGTTGATACTGCATGATTCATCTATGTAAAATTCTAGAAAATGCTAACTAATCTATAATGACATAAAGCTCATCAGTGGTTATCTGGTATTTGGGATGGGGTCGAGGGTGGATATGGAGGTATGGATTACAAAGGGACATGAGAAAATTCTTTGTGGTGACAGAAATGTGCTTTATCTTGTCTCTGGTTATGGTTTCATATATATATACACATATATCATATATATACATATTTTATATATATATTTATATATATATGTACATATATACATATATGAAAACTTATCTAACTGTGCCTTTTAATATGTGACATTTATTGTACTTCAGTCTATACCCTGAGTTCTCATTGTGTTTTAATGTGAAGATTTTACCAATTTAAATTAATTGACGTAATTAGTAATGTTTGACTTTCATTCTCTATTCTTGTCTTATACACTTATATATTCATGTACTTGTTATTTTCTTTTTTCTGTATTGTGCCATGTGGATATTTTTATTTGCTTATTTTGCTTTCATTGCTTGTTGTTGAAGCATTGCCTTTTATTCTATAAGATTTTGAAAGCATTTATATTGTGATGGTGGCTTTAGTAAGTTGTAAAAGAGGATACAATTTAGTTTATATTTCTTTTCCCCTACTTATTTTTACATTGACTGGGAAATTTGGACCAAACCTACTTATTTCTACTCAACAAGTTACCTTTTTTGACAATATGGTGCATAGTTGTGATGGCTATTGATAATATGTTTTCCTTGTTTTTTCTTTCACTCATCTTGTTAGGAATATGTTTATTTTCGTAATGTTATTTACAACACACATTTAGACTTAAATTCTATATTCAGATGATATAATGCCCTCCACAATTATTTTATATTCTGCCTTCTCCATTATTGATTTTTCCTAAACTCCTGAACCATCTCTTCATCAGCTGAAATAATTCTTTACATAAATTAAATGAGGGCATATTTACTGAAACACTGTATATCTGAAAAAAGTAAATGTGCAACTTTGTCTAGTTTATGGATGGATGTGTAGAAAAGTAGGGGAAGGAAACAAACAGACAAAGGTACCCAGTGTTCTTTTTCACTTCAATTGCTCTTTTTCACTCTAATTATTATTCTTGTTATTTTTGTGTGTGTGCTAATGAAGGTGTCAGGGATTGATTTAGGTGATGAATGTACAACTATGTAATGGTACTGTAAACAATCGAAAGTACAATTTGTTTTGTATGACTGCGTGGTATGTGAATATATCTCAATAAAATGATGATAAAAAAAAGTAAATGTGCAAAAACATGGAAAGAAATACAGTACAAAGTCAAGAGCATTTATCTTTGCATTATGAGATTATAGAAAATACTTTAAAATTATTGTATTCAGACTTTTTAACTTGTCAAATATTCCATAATAAGCCTTATTACTTTCATGGTCATAAACTAGTAATAAATATTCAAACAAGAACACTGCTGTGGGAGTATAGAGGAAGAAGGGTTAATTCTAACAAGAAAAAAATGAAAAATGGAAATAATTTCTCAAGGGCTAGCAATGCCTTTTGCCATTTGTATGGGAATAGCCGACTAGCAATATAGAAATTCAGGATATTAGAAGATAATCCTAGAGTGATGTAAACAGGAAAATGTTCATTCAGGGGATTTGATTTCATCTGCGTCTGACAACTGGAAAAAGGGAAGGAATTCCAGGCATAGAAATAATATGAAAAAAGATATACTACTTGGGAATTAGAAGGTGAATTTGGAAAATACAAGGCAAATTGTGGGATTGTGTGTAAGATTACAGTTTCTGTTTTCTTTAAATCGCATCTTTTCTTAGTTGTGGAAGCATTGTGGGATTAGGTCTCTGGAGCATTGTCCATAATGAATCTCCGAATCATTGATTCCTTTACTATTTTATCCCAGATAGTTCAGAGAGCTATTATTTTAATAACAGATTTCCCTTTCTATTTGCTTTAGGCTTCAGATAAAATTAAAATTCTCATCCCCTGGCTGGGAGCATGTGATTAATATTAAGTTGATTATCTTTGGAAGGCCAAGCCTGCCTAACAGACTCCAGGTTGGGGAAGAGTCAGAGTGTGGGGATACTTGCAACAAGATGTACTAAGTTGACTTCCTGTTTCCCAACCTTTCAACAGATTTATTTCCTGGAAGGCACTTTTATGTACAGATGCAAAGTCACACCTGATATTGGCACCTTCAGAGTTCCTGACAACAGGGAGAGTGAGCTTCAGAGAGACTGTATGATGTTTAGCTGAATACATTTTCCTCTCTATAATTATTTACATTCTCTCTTCCTAATGCATGCCCCTGTCATTCATTCTGCATGCATTCCTGTGCCATACGGTATTCTCTTCCTAGTATCTGACACGTGCATTTTAGCTCAAGCAACAACATCCTCCTTTAAACAGTGTATTAAACAAAAATCTTCAAGGAAATAATACATTTTTATCCTGGCCTTTGGGTTCCATCAAGTCAAAGCCTACATATAGGCCAAGAAAGGAACTCAGAGGTGGGTTACTACTTAGGGAAGCCTCAGAAGATTCAGATTAATTTCAAATTGACCCTGTCTTCCTTCAGTGGTACTTCACTGCTTCTTAATGGATGTTCTGAGCTATCTTATTGTCACCCCATTTGCTTCTACATCAAAATAGACATATAATTGTTAAGCCAAAAATGATACCCAAATGCTGCCTGGAAGTCCTCACATAGGAGACGGTATTTGATGGGGGATTTGAAGGACGAGTAAAAATACTGAAAGCTGTAATTTATTGATCACTCACTATGTACCAGGAACTGGATTATCTCATTCAATTCTTACAGAAATCTACACATTATACCATTCATGTTCCCATTTTATGGATGAGGAAGTGAGGCAAGAGACATCAAATGGCCTAAGGTCATGCTGGTGGAGAGTAACCAAGCTGGACTTCAAACTCCATCAGAGGGATTTCAGAGCTCAGACTCCAGATGAAGGAATAAAAGTGGGTGGAAAAAGAGTGCAAAGATACTAGAATATAAGGTCTTCCTACTGGGCAAAACTAAGGATTTCATTGCAGCTCAAAGATCATGCTGAGAGTCTGGCTAGTGGTAGACTGGAGAGCTTCGTGGACAATAACTGGGAAACAATGAGGGTTCAGACATAGATGACATTAGCTTTTGAACATCCTGCTACAAAACACAACTGAGATAAACAAATTCATTCTAAGTGGCCCAACTCTTTCCAAGATTCAGATTTGAATGTGAACTGATTAAATACATTAAATTATCTTTTAAAAACATCAATCAAAATTTATTTTCAGCAATAGATTTGCACAGAGAGAATCCCCAAACAAATGGCTCCATGATGTCATCAACACAATCCAGTAAAGAGAGAATTTTGACCCAAAACACACATTGGGATACCAGAAAATGATGAGATTGTTGATACTATGAGCAAACTAAGAAATTCAGAGTTTGCGTTTTTCATAGCAAACCCCTCTTTTTATTCCAGTGGAATTTTATGCATAAATATTGTCTCAGTTGGCCGAGCTGCTATTGTAAATACCACAATATGGATTGACTTATGGATTGAACAGCGTCAGAGGCTAGAAGTTCAAATCAAGGTGTTGGCTAGAAGGCTTCCTTTTTCCCTGAGTGGGTAGTGTTCTGGCTGGCCGGGAATCCTTGGATTCCTTGGCTTTTCCTTCACATAGCCAAGTCTTCTTTCTCTTCTGGGTTCCATTGACTTCTGGCTTCTGGCTCTTCTCCGTGGCTTTTCTCTGTGTCTGAATGTCTTCTGCTTATAAAGGACTCCAGTAATCTGGATTGAGGTTCAATTTCATTTACTTGGGTCACACCTTACCTAAAAATAACATCTTCAAGGAATCCTATTTACAATGGTTCACACACCCAGGAACATAGAATAAATACAAAGAATAAGTCTAAATTATAGTATATAATTCAACCTACCATAATATGGAAGAAAGTTGATCTTTTTAGGTGAGGAGGTCTTGGAGGACCAAGATCCCAGGCAACTCTGTTTATTTAACACCTACAGTAGTGATATAAATAATTTTGAAAAAAACTTCATTTCTTTTGTTGTGTTTCTGAGATCTCTAAGAAACTTTCTGAATATGAATTTTCTTTTTATATGGACTTTATTGGGGGTAATGATGCACAGGGCAGAATAGTCGGGCTCTGTTCTTGGTGCCTGGGATATATCTGTGGAAAAAAACAGCCATCTAAGAGGTATGTTTCCCATATAAATTAATATGCTGATATTCTATTTTATACATTTGCACCTTTTAAGTTTAGTTAACTTGATTCAGTCTTCTGGGTGTACTCATGATTGCATTCCTAATCCTCAAAAGCATGAGGGTGAGATCCTTGTCAAGGTAACTCAACTCCAGCTCATGTGTGTCTTCTTGTAAACACTTTATAATGTGCACCGCTAAGAGGCTTAAATTTAATCTATCACCAATGGAGAGCGAATATTTATCTTTAAGAAAGAGATTTGCATATGTCTGTAGATATTTAGAAGTATCAAATTTAGATAGGAAAAGGGTGGGGTAACATTTGATCTTCTTTCTATCCCACCTATTTTCATGTGACTCTAGTCAGTCAATAATATCACTTACGTTAATTAGGTGCCAGCACCGTTTTAAAAACTGGGTTGCAGTAATGAACAAGACACACACAATGCCCTACTCAAACTTGCATATTAGAGGCAGAGGCAACAATACACAAATACACACAGGAAAAAGCAAAGTTTTGTATAGAGCAGGGGTAGGCAAACTCCAAGAAATCTGACTGTTTACGTGTTTTGATAAATAAAATTTTATTGGAAAACAGCCAAATAAATATGTATTTATTTACATATTGTCTATGGTTGTTTTTGTGCTGCAATGTCAAAGTTGAGTAGTTTCAACAGAGGTTGTATGGCCTGCAAGACTCAAATATTTACAAGATGGCAATATTTACAATCTGGCCCTTTATAGAAAATGTTTGATGAACCCTGATATACAGTATTTCAGTTTACAACAAATACAATGGAGTAAAACAAAGCAGAGAAAGGGGTAGGGTGTGTGCAGAGTTGTTAATGTGATATCACATATCATTGTATAGGAAAATAACAACATAACATATAACATAACAGTATAACAACACAATGTAACATAACATAAAATAACATAACATAAAATAACATAACATATGCAGATTGAATGATTAAAGTGTTCAGGAGAAGCCTCACTGAGAAAGCTTTATCTGAGCAAATACCACTTACATTCCAAATCAATCCAGCTGCTGTATTTTATGGTTAATCTTTCTATGGATAATCTCTCCAACTCAATGATAAATTCTTTTTATCAGTGCCTTATTAATTTGCACTTGTACAATCACAATAGCACTAAAGCATAGCTGTTCAATACCCATCTCTCTCCCCAATGATCCATCCTACGATATTTACCTAGATGAAACTTTTTGAATTATTTCAGTCCCTGTTCAAAGAGTGTTGACCACTTCCCATTAGCTACGGGATGAAAGTCTAACTCCTTTGCCCAGCATTCAATTACTTTCTAAATCTCTCACAATAACATCTCCAGAATTATTTCTCTTCATGCATCCTAAACCCTAGTCAAACTGTACTCCTCATTGTTTTTTGAACACTTCTAGTATTTTCAGGCTGGCTTTGATGCGTGGGTTGTCCTTCTGCCCCAACCCTGCAGGGCACGATGAAATGCATCAATTGAGCAGAGAGCTCAAGGAGGAGAGGAAGCAAGCCACAAAGAAATCTGGGGAAAGAGCGGTCCAGGCAGATTAGACAGACAGCAAGTTCAAGGGCTCATCGATGGAAGTTTAGTTGAAGCCTCCGAGGAACAGCAGGAGGCCGAGGTGTGAGAGCTCAGCAGTGAAGGGACAATGGAAGATTGACTGACTGATATAGGAAGCCATGGAGTGTCCCGGGGCTTTGAATAGATCAGACTTAAGTTTTGAAAGGAACACTGGCTTCTGCATTGATGCAAGAGACTCTAGAGGGACAAGGGTGTAAGAAAGGACAGGATAGAAGAGAGTTGAAATAATGCAGGTGAATGCTATTAGCATCTTGGACCAGGGTAGGAAGTGTGGTGGAAAGACTGGTTGGACTCTGGATAGTTTTGAAGGTGGAGCATACTGGATATTCTGGCAGATCAGATTGGGGAGTCAGAGAAAGAGTACAATCAAGGAGTTCAAACTTTGGCACAGGCCACCAGAACTACACAGGTGACATTTACTGAGATGAGGAAAAGTGCAGAAGAAAGGAAAATTTGGAGGGTGAGGCAGACAGGGAATCGGTTTTAGACATATTAAATTTGAGATGCCAAAATTAGTTCAGTAGGCATTTGGATATATGAGTACTGACATACTGGGAGAAGTCCTGGCCAGAAATATAAATATGCACAAGCTTTTATATTCAAGTTTCCATTGCAGAGGTTTATAATTATGCTACACGGTGAAAAACTACTTTAATTTTCTAGGATTAGATGGCAATTCAATTTTACATAAAAACAAAAAGTATTTCCGGCACAGTTCTAATATATATTGAATTTTTCTAGAATGCAACTATTATGTAAATCAAGAAAATCTTTCCCTTAGTTTTGTCCAGAAGTTCCCAAAAGATTTGTTAACCATTTCAGAAAGTTATGGCACTGACGACAATGCCACTCAGAGTAACTGAATCACCTACAACATATCTGTGTTGTTCTATATTTGGAGCTGTAACTTGTAGGCTGATTCTATGTGTAAAGCAAATATGTCACTTTAAGTTACTAATGACGTTATTCCTGTGCACTTATGTATGACAATCCTTAATCCTTTCTCAAAAATTATTTTAAATATTTTGCCTTATAGTATATTTAGCACATTAATATAAATTAATTTCTTTTCATTTCTGTTTTGTATTATTTCCAAAGCTTTCATGTGTTAATGGCTTTTTTTCTATCACCACCTCTCTCTGGAAAGTCCTTCCTCCCCATCTCTGCTGGAAACTATGATAAATAATGCACACACGCAGGTGTATGGATGCATTTCAGGATAGCAAAGGGGTCATGCAGAATATTTCTGATGAAAAGGAGGTATTGGATATATAGGGCTGAAAATCCCTGCACCACCCTGAGCTCCCAAAACAGCATATTCAGTTCCTCAGCACACTTCCAGGGAAGCCTGCATCACTGCTCCTGGGAAACTCTCCAGGGACAGGATCAAATGATGAATGAGAGGCACAATTAATGAACCACACAATGGGTATTATCTACACCATAAGGCTGGGCTGTCCTCGTAGGTTTTTGCTTTTGCTCCATTGATTTCAGCTTTAAGTAAATTCTAAAATGGCAAAATTAGCATTTCTACTACCTTTCCTCAAAGATGTAAATGAAATGAACCATTCACCTCCACCCTATCGTCTAAGTTGAGCACAGTTAATTTTTTTAGCCTCTTTTCTTCGACACCCCACCACTCCTAAGTCACCCCTACTTTGGAAATAGCACTTGATGGTATTTTTATTTTTCTTTGTCACCAATTCTAATTCACCAGCAGATGCCACAGGCTTCCTTGTTCATTGAAACAGGCACTGCTAATCTGATAATGGATTCTCCGGGCCTTATCTTTCTTTCAGTGTCATCTTTGGATGTTTTACCTCCCCTGTTTATGAACTGAAAGCCCTAAGTGCTTGCTCCAGAAAATATATTCATGGCTGCAGATTTGTCATGTATTCAAAATGTACTTCCTTAAGCAAGGCTTTAAAAGTTCTCGAATTCGTTTTAGTCATTTGAGGTAACATTGCTCATTTAGAAAATCTGGGATTCAAGAAAGTGGGGTAATCCAGGGCCAGGACAATTAGAAATGAAGTAAAACAAGCATTCAGGCTCTTCATAAGGTAACAGAACATGAAGACTTACTTACCTGCTGGTCCCGGGCAGAAATGAGAATATTCAATACAAGTTGTAGCAAATCCAGTCTACTCAGATCCCAGAGCTCATCATAGTCTCTCTATGTCTAATTGGTTAGCGTTTTTAAATTTTTTACTCTTGACCCTGAAACGTAGATGTAGAAATCTGGCTATACAAATACACATGCATGAGAGAATTTTCAGAGGCTATAACAGGGCAAGCACAAACATTTTATGCTTGGTGTGTGTGTGTGTGTGCATGTGTGTTTGTGTGTGTGTGTATATTACAAGAATTACAGAAATTTGATGTCCAATCATGTCAAAACTTGATACATGTTTTACAAAAAAAAAAAAAGAAAAGAAAAAAGAGAAAACAAAAAACAAAAAACTCTCTCTAATGACTGCTTCTTTCATTGGGGCAGATATTTTGGTATTACTTCCTGCCTCTGAAACTTTGTGCATGATAGTCTATCTATCTGGAATGATATAACACTCATTCTTTAGATTACTAATGCCTACTCATTATTCAGGTTTTAGCTAATCTATAATTTTTCAGTAAGACCTTCCGTAATTCCCAAATCTAAATTATAATGCCCCTTATATGCTCGCTTGTAGTAGTTTTCATTTCTCTTCAGCGTTCTTAGAGTAATTTGTGATGCTTCATGTATTTGAACATTTGTTAAAGGTTGGTTTCTCCTACAAAACTGTAAACTCCAGTAGGGGAAGGTACTTTTTTCTATTTTGTTTTCCACTCCCTTCCTATCACCTAGAAACCATCAATACCATCTAACAAATGGTATTGGTGAATGAATAAATAATGGAAATCTAGAGGGATTAGGAATGGGGAAATGGGAATGAATTTTTTAAAATTATATTTTAAAGATAAATCTTTAACTCCCACATTTCCTCTTTTTAAATCTCTTCCTGAATACATTCAAGTTCAAAAACAATATGGGAGCAACAGTGCAAGATGATGGCTTGGTTTTTTGTTTGTTTGTTTGTTTGTTTTGCCTCCTCTATGGACATTACTTCCTGGATTTCTTAATTTAACAACCCAATAGCACTCCCCATTGGCAATATTCTCAACAGTGACATGATCAGAGAATTTTTGATAGATTCCTGCACTCCTTCATTTTAAACAGCAAAGTGTTAAACATTTACTCAGTGAGTGAACTTGGCTCACTAAGTATCTTAACATTTATACAAATGAGGGTCCACATTTGTCAATGAGGATTAATTGATTATTGAAATAAAGGATTACTTTCTGTGGAGTGGCTTTTTGGATCTCAAGTGAAGTCAGCTGTTTGTAATAGTCAAAAGTGCCATCTCCAGAGACTCATTACTGCCTGTGGAACTTAATGAACATGGGCCGAACTTCCATTTTCATCATACCTTTGCCCAGGACATAAGGCTCAACTATTCTGCTTTTCAATTCCTTCAACTGTAAAATCAAGGAAGATTTTGGTTAATCCAAACTTCTACCTTCTCCACATCCTAACTTGAGAGTCTAAGAACAGTGGGAGCAAAATTACACAGACTGGGGCTCATCACAAGCATATCAACATTAGCTGGTATCCTGGTATCCTGGTATCTCTCATCCCAACAGCAACTTTTCCAAGCCATCCTACTCTCCTTAATCACACAGCATTGGTCAGTGTTGTTAGTCGCAGACAACCAGAAACACTCGGGCTGATTTAAGTAGAAAATGGTCTGTTAAAGCTGGAGATAAGTGCATGGAATTGTTGAGAGGGAAGAAGAAAAGGTTTTAGGCCAAAGTTCCAGGAATAAGTTCCAGAGCCAAGTCACAGACCTAGCGCACCAAGGAGCCTTCAAATCAGAACTACACGACCTCAGCTGAGCTCAGAACTTTGCAGCTTCTGCTGTAATCTGCAGAAGAAAAAAGATGCTTTCTGTTCTGCCTCTTTCCCCACATAACACTGTTCCAAACCGGTCTGCCATGGTACATCTCGCTGAAAAATCTAAAACACGTCTATTCCTTAATAGCAGTGTCATTTTGGGGAGGAGTTTTACATTGGTAAACAGGATTTACACTATCAAAATGTGAAAAAGGGAATGAAACAAGTGAGAGGCTGCCACCAATGACCAATGTTCAAATTATTTGCCAACTGGAATGGCTGTTGTCAGCATCATCATTGGCCTCTTCCTGGACTTCCCCTGAACTACAGAAAGAAAACTACATTTCCCAGAACCCCCTTTCCTGCATAGCCCGGGACACTTAGTACCTGCTAATGAGTGGTGCTCAGGAGGGATTTGCCAGGTGTGTGTGTGTGTGGGGGGGGTGTTTTCCCTGGAGGCAGTTGCGGCCAGATGTGCAGGTAGACCTGGGATTAGATTAGACAGAATTAGACACTAATGAGACAGCACTAGCAACTCAGAATGCTGTCACAGACTAATATATTTGATCAGATCTTTCCTGAGGTTTATGAGATTTGTAGCAATTCCCAGCCTAGATCTAGGGAATTTCATGTTTTGTAACTGAAGGCTCAGGTTTTTCATGTTTGTTACACCTTCAGCAACATTTCCAACATATGTGTAAACCATTAATTCTCTGAATTTAAATACCTCATTCTTGGAATGAATACAGTGACTTCTGCTGTCTGACAGAACCCAATGGATACATTCACACTCCATGGTTTTCTCCAGTAATTTCAACAAGGCACACATAATCTCATTCCCTGCTATTTAGAAAAAAATAAAGAAGAGGCTACATGGAAAATATCCCTGAAACACCTGACCTCATACTGATTTTTTATCTGCATTTATAATCCATCTTAGTTCATTCCTGTGTTTCCCAAAGAGTGAATACTCCTATTCCACTTGAAGGTTAATTTTTCTGTTAGTCTGTCATCTTTATCTTTATTGCCTGCCCTTCTGCCTAAGGTGTCTACTCCTCCCTCTTTAGCTGTTTTGTTTTTTTTAAATCATATAACAATATAAAAGAAAATCTCCCCTATTAAACACAGACACATGGACTACACAGCACATTCATACAAATGGCTAGATTATTCCATGGAGATAACTCAAAAAAATCAATGCCTTAAAAGAAACAAGATTTGTTTCCCACTCACCCTACACTTGTATCATTAGCAGTCAGAACTCTGCTCATCCTACCACTCCAGAGGCAGGAGATAATAGAGGATCTGCCATCTTATAGCGCCTAGGTTTATAGGTTTATGCTGCAGATAAATAAAGTGTGGAAAATTACGCACCAATTTTCTTGGTGCTAGGTGTTTTCTTAAAATATATTATTTTTCCTCCTTTCCTAGTGAGAAATGATCACATTCAGAACAGAAGTAACACATGTCATTTCACTTTTATCTTATGGCCAAAGGAGTCATACAGGAACCAGAAAGGGCAATCTTAATGTGGACTTAAAATAAGAGGAGTTTCTAAAAATATTGGTGATTGGTACTAACTGCTACCATGAACACACAACTTCCCTCAACCATACAGCTGTCTCTACCACCCTTCACAGTCAAACTGCTGCAGACAGTGGTCTGTATGTTACCACCTATATTTTCTTTTATCCCTTTTATTTTTCAACAAACTATTTGCCATGTTTTTTCAGGGAACGGAATTCTAGTTCACAATTATTTCCCTTGGAAATTAAATTTTAAGTGCTCCATTCTCTAATAGAATCCAATGAAGCTACTGGGAAATCTGATGCTGTTCAGACTCCTGATCCTTTGTATATGATTTTCTCCTCCAATTTTTTTAGTCTATTCTCTTAATTCCCAATATTCTAAAATTTTGTGACATTGATTTTTTTTTTTAATGACATGGGCCTTTTTAATTTATTGTATTGTGTGCTTGGTGGCCTATTTCAAGTTGGATTTTTTTAAAATTGTGATAATTTTCTTCCATCTTTTTATCAGTTCTCTGTGTGTTTTGAATTTCTATTAGTCTTAGACTGAAGCTTTAATTCTTTTTTCTCTTCAAATTTCAACTCCATTTTTATTGTTTTCTGGGAAAGCTGCTGTTATCTTCTAAATATTCTGTGAATATTTTGTATCTTTCATAGTATTCTCAATTTTCAAGAGTATTCATTCTATTAATGTTTCTTTTTATAGCATTTGTTCTGATTTCATGAATTCTCTATTTCCTTTTTCATTTATGAGTATATTCATAGATATATTAAAAATTTCTGGGGAAGTTTTCTATTGCTCTCTACACTCTCTTCCCTCTAATTTCTTCTTTTTTTTCTCCTTCTCTTCATTTGCTCTGCTCTTTAACATTTATATTAGAAAATTTCCTTCAAATGCCATTTTAATCTTCATTGTTAGTTCACTCGAGAGAAATGCTAAAATGTCTTTAGGAAGCTCTGTGCATGGGCAGGTCTTGATAAGAGATAGATTTCATTGTGGAATGTTTGGACAGGAATCTTAGAATTATGTTAGGATTCTCCCTGACTACTAGTAACTATAGGTCCTTTATATTTATCATTTTACCCCTAGTGATGTACTCAGACATCCTGCCTTGGGCATATAATTCTGACTGCCAGTATTCTGTGAGCTTGTATTAGTTGAATATTGCTACATAACAAATGAGCTCCAAATTCAGTGGCTTAAAACAACACATTTATTATCTCACAGTCTCTGTGGTCAGGAATCTAGATGCAGCTTAACTAGGTTTTCTGGCTCTAGGTCTTAAATATGGTAACCAATCATTCTGGTTTGCCCAAACTCTCTCCAGTGTTTGGCCCTGGAAACCCCTCAGGCCTGGGTGAACAGAACATTTGTTTACCTGATGCTCCTGCAGTTCTCTTAAGGCTCAACTGGGAAGGGTCTGTTTCTGTCTCACTCATATGGTTTGTTGGCAGGATTCAATTTCCTGTGGCTGTTGAGTGGAGGCCTCAGTTTCTCCAAAGCTATTGGCTAGAGAATTCTCTTAATTCCTTCCCACATGAGCCTCTTCATAGAGCCTACTCCTTGAGCAAGCCAACAAGAATTCAAGAGGAAGTCAAGAGACTGCTAGCAAGAAAGAGGTAGGTCTTTTGTAACTCAATCTGGGAGATGGCATCCATCCCTTTGCCATATTTCATTCATTAGAATTGGTCCAGCCGACACTCAAAGTGGGGAATTACGCAAGGGCTTGAATACTAGCAGGTGAGGGTCTTTGAGGGTGCCAGAAGCATCCTTCTTCAGAATCTAATTGGAGAATGAAGCTGGAGAGGGAGGTGACTTGAGGTATCTAGTATTTAATTTTCATGATTTGAGTATTGCTGTTTACTTTTAGCTATATCCAGCATCCTTGAAAAAAAAAAATCTCTCTAATTCAGTCCCTTCACAGAATAAGATTCCAGCATTCTACAAGAGTCAGGAAGGTGTTGTTATCTGGTTATGTGGATGAGGGATGAGATCTAGGTGCAAAAGGCTTTTTACAAAGATTTTCAACCAAACTTCCTATTTATGGTTCTACCAGTAACTGCAACTTCTGAGTTGTCTCTACCTTTCAATTCTTGAACCTTTCCAGAGCTGTAAATACAAATTGGCCTATCTATTGCCATTACCCAACCACCTGAGCTTTCAGGCTCCCCTACAAGCTAAGTCAATTTTCATTAATCCAACTGCTTTCTCTCTGCCCACATTTAATTCCATCCTTTGTCCGCTATCTGCTTCTATCTTATTAACTTTGTCCTTGGGACATTATGTCTTCTATACCTTTACCTTCAGCAGAGTGGTGTTTCAGGAGGAGTCGTGGTAAACACATATGCTCAAACCACTGGGTTTAATCAGAATCACTATGATTTCTTCAAAATCTCTCCATCCTCTCTTCAATTCCCACTGTCATAGTTTTATTTATGCATCTCCAGTGCCATGTCTAGTCACTTAAAAATAAATAATTGAATAGAAGCAAATTAGCATTGACTCTTTTGTGTATGATGTGATTGAGATTAATCAAGAAGAAATTTTGACATAGGAAACAAACAAACCAAAATACACCATCCACATTTTGTCCTCAATTGTTAAGAAGAAAAATAAACAGGACTTGACGAAGCTTTTAGAATGTTAGATCCATGAAGCCAAGGAGTTCTGTCTTTATTATTCACTGTCGTATATTCTGCATCTAAAGCAAGGCCAGGCATACACTAGGTGTTCAATAAATATTTACTTCATGCAATGGATGCAGTAGTGACAGGAATTACACTGTACAATCAAAAACCTTGGGTGCAAAGTGGAAATGGATGGATTGCTTCAAGAAAAGCAACCAGCCATTTTTAGCTCTAAAACATGGACAATGATATTTACCCTAACGTTGTTCTGAGGACATTCAGAATTAGGATTCGTCAGTGCACTTGGACAAAATGTGGTGCCTAATATTTCTTCAAAATGCGTTAGTTTTCTTTCTTTCCTAGTGAGACAAGATCACATTTAGAGAAAATAGATATCCCTTCATACTTTGTTCTGAATGCAAATTCCAAATACCTCTGATTATGTCTCATGTGAAGTCAGGTAAGGCCAACAAAACTTCCCTTCCTTTAAGGATTTGTGTGTGTATATGGGAACAGGGAGTTAACACTTATAAGGATTTTTAGGGTAAGCCTGACATGTCATTTAGTAGTGGGAGATTGCTCCATGCTGGCTACAGGGTTACAGAGAAATTTATCCTTTCCCAGTAATAAGCTGATTTTTCCTGCCATTGGAGCCAGTTGTCTCTTCCTACCCATTTAGGAGATTTCATACTCCCTCTCACCAAGATTCTAAGGCAATTCCTTCCTCCTTCCCCACACTCTTTCATACTGCTCACTTGCTGACCTCAAAAGTATAAGTCAAAGTTGGAACTAACAAAAGCTGGCAGCTACCTAAGCTCTTAATTGAATCTCTAGGTCTTTATTGACTTTTATCCCACTCACCCTTCCTCCCTCCTTCTTCCTATCCCTCTTATTTTAGAAAGAAGCTTTTCATTAGTGAATACACAAAATTTAGGTGTCTGACTTCTCCAGAGTGTTAGTGATTGCATTGTGCACCAGCTTGAAAGTTCAACCCCAGCTTAATAGGCCTGAAGAGGGATGGATGCATTTTGGCTACACCAGGAGAGCTGATTGCTACCTAAGTAACCAATTCATCTTCATAGCAGATGGATGTCAAGGATATTCAGGAGCAGATACACCCAAGGTCATGCCAATTAGCTGTGGAGGAAAGCTTGATAGAAGGTAATTTGAAATATAAACAGCCTTCATTCCCCAAACCTAGACCTATAATGAGCACCTTATATAGTTGAAAGGCTTTGGAAAGACATCCAACCTCTTCCAGGGAGTGTGGGAAACTGGGAATGAATTCTTCATATAATGATACATCCATTAGGAAGGATTATCAGCACAGAGGGAAATTATGGATTTGACACTCTCTGTTTAACTCTTCTGCTGCTGTTTTTTTCTCCTTTAGTTGACTCATCAGACTCATCTTGATGTCAACAGAGAGATGGACATTCTTCATAATGTTCAAAAAGAAACCACAGAGGATACAATGAGAGGCAGTGAACATCCATCATATATTTAGGCTCAAGACTGATGGTGCTAACCTTTACTAGAGGTTGTATCTACTACATCTTCCACCATCTCCTTTAAAATGCAACACCAGGATTCAGAGTGCTCATCAGCGTCTACTCATACATATATTCTCATCTCACAGGACAAGACATCTGCACAAATCCAAAGGATCTAACTATCTAACTCCTGGAAATGACTAATCCAACTTTACCAGATAGCTGGTTGCCAACCATTCATGTAAGGATATGTGATCTCCTCTATTTAAAACTTCATTTACCTCTTTGGTATAAACAGGCTAGCAACATAGTCTGGTGATTCTGCCGAATGACTTTACTTGCTGTCAGGATTGGGTCATCTCAAGTTTCTCAGCAGCCAGGTTTATGTCAAGTGAGGTAGCATTTTCTGGACCAGCTATAATGTGCTGAAGGTCCTTAACTTCCCTGATAACATCTCACATCAATAGGACAAGTGCCTGAGGGAGAAGAGAACAGAAAGTAGAAAAAGCTTTCAGGCCCAAGAGTATGAAAAGTTTGGCAAAAGCCAACCTCAGCAAATATCTTCCTCACTGCCACCTTTCAGAGATGGTCCCCTGCTGTGTCTGCAACCCCACATGCACTTAGTTTTTCCCATTTTGCTGGGAGCTCTATCAGGCTAATTTGATATTTTAAAGCTCTGTCACCACTGTTCTTATTTAATAAGTAACTAATCAGTTCTGCAGTCTGCCAGGCCCTGTTGCTGCTAGCAAAGCTAAAATAGGACATTTTGATTATTTCTTTTTTGTTTTTGAGCAATATGTTCTGATAATCTAATATATTGACTCTGGGATATTTGAATGCACGTTCTGAGTCTTTGTTGTGCCTTGTGGCAGGTGTTCAGTTCTGCAGACAATGCATTTCCAGGACGAAAATGTCATTAGTGTATAAAATGCCTGTAAAGACCTTTGCAAAACACAGAGAATGGATATCCACAGAGCATAGGACATCAGAAATATTTTCATGAAAAAATACCCTACAAATAAAACATGCCGTGGAGTTTCAAGAGATTTTCCTGAAGGAAAACAACTTCAATATGTGTTAATACCCTCTAATAGTCATGGTCACTTCTTGTTTTCTTTAGAAGATTCTATCAATTTAGAGTCAGCTATCAATGGGTCTTTTTCCATTTTGAACATTACACTTCCCATATGGCTGCCCCATTGTCAGAAAACCCAAAGTACCAGGAAAAAAATATGTTCTTGATTTGGGGGATTGTAATCATATTGCATGTAACAGTCTACTTTAATTTTGCAAAAGTTTTAGCCCATGCTTCCTTTAAGCATCCAACTGTGCTGTTGTATTTAAAAACGTCTCACTTTATGGGAATACAATATGTATCTGAATATTTAAAACACCTGCATTGCATAAAATGAAGTAATCTCTTTATATATTAGATAATAATAATAATAATGGCTGTGCCAGTTTGGAACTGTTAGGGACCCCAGAAGAGCCATGATCTTTTAACCCAATCTTTGGGTGCAACCTTTTGATTGAGTATTCCATGGAGATGTGACTCACCCAGCTGTGGGTGATAACTCTGATTGAGTTATTTCCATGGAGATGTGGACCCTGCCCATTCAGAGTGGGTCTTGATTAGTTCACTGGGGTATTTTGGAGGGAAGCTAAGTTATATAATCCAGAGTTTGCCCCCGGGGGAAGCTGAGAACTGAACCAGATGTTTACTGATGCTTGGAGATGCTCGGAGATGCAGATAGGAGGACGTATGGAGGTGCTAAGCTAAGAGATTAAGCCTAGAGTTTGTCCCAGAGAAGCTAAGAGAGGACCCCCAGGTGGGCTGGAGGCGGTTTCTTCTGCGCGTCTCGCCAGTGGTATCTGGGCGGAGATTTTAAGAACTTAAATATTAAACAAGACAGCTGCTTCAAATCCCTGAGGATTTCAGAATGACTGACACTTCTGAAGCTGTTCCAAATTTTGAAGAGATGTTTGCCAGTAGATTTTCAGAGGATGACAAAGAGTACCAGGAATACCTGAAACATCCTCCTGAGACCCCTCAAATTGTTGAGGAATAGAATAGCAGAGCTGGTGGGAACCAACGAAAAGAGGAAATCGGTTGCAAGATAACAGACAGTTTAGAGGTAGGGAAAGCAGACAGGGGTGGCCAAGTGACAATCAATCCAATCAGTGGCATGGGGTAACAATTACAAGCAGCACAGACAAGAACCTCACTACCCCCACCAGTATGGACACTATGGTTACAACCAATGGCCTCCCTATGGTTATGGTTACTACTGATAGAAAATGTTGGCAGCTTTTCATGAAACCATTTACTTTGTTAATGACAGAAGTTTGAGTATGTCTTCTGTTTGGTCATAGTTTTACATCTGATTTTAGAGAGTGGATTATTTTTTGCAACTTGAGACTTTTTTTAAAAAATAAATTTTACTAGAGACATGTGACAGTAGCTTGGGATAAATAGTCCCCTAAGAAGATTGTGGATTATATTGCTTGACTTCTACCCCAGATTCACCTTTGTTTCATGACTTAATGTGTTTTGAGTTTGGTATTTTTCCCATGTTTAACTTTCATGAATTCTGTCTTTGTTTTACACAGAAATAAAAATTCTTACCTAGGAAAAAAAACAATAAAAACAAAAAAAAGAGAGGACCCCCAGATGCTGAGAAATGCCCTGGGAGAAAGAAGCAAGGACACACAGGAGCTGGGAGAGGAGTGAAGACAGAAGCCCAGAGACATTTTGGAGAAAGCCATTTTTGAAACAACTCGGGAGCAAAAGACCAACAGATGCCAACCATGTGCCTTCCCAGCTGACAGGTGTTCCAGATGCCATCAGCTGTTCATCAGTGAAGGTGTCTACAGTAAATAACTTGGAGGAATATTTGGTGAAATAAACAGATTTATGCTGCAGAACTTCTCATAGCTTTTAAGGTACTGTTATCAATATCCAAAATGATATAAGATAATTTAGCTTTTTTTCTAAACTGATTTGGTTACCTCTTTCTCTCTCTTTCCATCTGTAAGGCACCTGGATGACTACTTTTCTGTTGACTGTTACTCTGGGAAATGCTATTTTAGACCATTCAAGTGTCATTCAGAATTAAATTTAGAATAGCACTCATTAAAGTATGGTAATATATTGACTTGGGTAGCTATTGTGTCTTGTTAAAAAAATAAGCAAATGCAATAAAATGGATGGCAGTGTAAAACAGATTCTTCCTAATCAAATAAGGCCATAAGCCCAGAAAAAAAAAGGACATGGACCTATTGTTGCTCTCATAAATAATAAGCTTTTATCTTGGTAGACAGTTATGAAGTTCAGATGGGATGCGTTACATCAAAGAAATGTATCAGTCATTAAGCACTATGAAAATAATGCTTGTTCTTAGAAAAGCAGTATGATATTAGCATTACTTGAAGTTATAAGACCAGAGCTCAAATGCCAGCACTGCCAATGATTTTGTAGGTGATTCTGGGACAATAATATGTATTTCACAGGATTGTTGCAAGACTTAAATGTGATGATAGATATGAGAATGGACTTTGTACCCTAAAGTATCATGACAAGATTTCTCAAACATACATGTAGGGGCCCATTCTAAGTTTTGTTTCACTTGGTTTGGTTTTTAATTAAATTTCAAGGATAATCTTAAGAACTTAACTATTTACAAAATTTACTTTTATTCTACAAAATGATTTTACATTGATGATTTGCTTTCAAAGTACATTTTCATAGTAGAAGTTATTAATTTCTTAAATCCAGGTTTCCAAAACTGAAATTCATGGCTGTATTTCTGAGTCTGTGAGAAATAATTTTCTTTAAAATGGCTCTTGATCATGCGATTTTGAGAATCACTGCCCTATAATTAATACAGATAATTACATCATCGATAATACTTTTTAAGAGCAACGGAAAAGGTAAGGATAACAATGCTTGCTAACAGGAAAATGGACCAACTTCCTCCTTATCTCTTAAATGGCTTTCCAAGGCATTGCTTAACATTTTACTCTAAAAATTTGTGCCTGAGAGTTCACATGCTTATAACCATGCAGCATCAGTAGCCTCCACTAATCAGAAGAAAGCTGTGTGACAGGGAGCTGTGATGTTTAGGATACTGTAATTTAGTTTAAAAACAATATTGAAGGGAATGATGTCATCAACATGGCAACAGCTACTGAAAACTCCTCTCCAGAGATTTGATGGAAAAAAAGGACAATTCTGAATTGTTTGAAACAGGATACAGACTGGAGAAGGACTCTGCAGATGCCGAATGGAAGAAAGAGAAGAAATATCAGGTAGGAATCTTCCATCCCAGACCAGGAGGTCCTCTCTCCTCCCCCTCACATGGTCTCCATTTGGGAAAGGCACAGAATCAGCAGATGGGAACCCTCCCATCAGGGACACAGATTTTAAAATTGTGAGACTTAACCCCACTGTTGGAAGACCTGGGGGATAGGGGAGGACATTTCAAGGCCCAGGCCAATGAGTGACAGAGAGACTGAGAAAACACGGACAAAGACTGTTTCCAGCCCTAGGTCAAAAAGCCCTTCCCCCACCCTTGAAGGGTGGCTGGAGTACTGGGTCAGCTGAGGGAGAACTCTGCCATGGGTATTGCCCCAAATGGAGCCAGATATTGGCGGCAAAGTGAGAGCATAGGAATCCTGCAGTTTCAGCTCACCTGTGTTGATGCAGACTGTGCTCAAAGACACAGCAGCCTCTAAGGATGACTAAGTTACCTAACGGTGCCATCTGCTGGACATTCCAGATACCAGGAGATAGAAAGAGGGTAGAGATTGGGCATTTGATGCTGAAGAACGAGGGTAGAGATTGGGCAGTTGATGCTGAAGGAGTACAGAATGTTCAACAGGATTGATTGTATAGATCCAGAAATGGAGGGCACAATACTGGGTGATGGTAGTACAATACTGTAAGTACACTGAACAAAGATGACTGTGAGTATGGCTGAAAGAGGAAGGTTAGGGGCATGTAGGACACCAGGAGGAAAGATAGAAGATTAAGACTGGGAGAGTACAACTTAGTGAAACCTACAGTTGTCAATAATTGTGATTAAATGTAAAAATATAACAGTGTTTTTACATGAGGGAGAATAAATGAATGTCAACTTTCCAAGGTGTTGAAAATGGGATGTCTGAGCTAAATGTTTACAAGAGGAGTGTATAAGGTAGGGGTATGGGATTCTTTGAGTTGCTGTTGTTGTCTGACCTTTTTATCGTCTTTTATCTTATTTTAATTTTATTTTTTATTTTGTTTCTTGAGCCATCGATTTTTTCTCTTTCTTTTTCTTTTTTTTCTTCTTTTGCCTCTTCCTCTTTCTTTGTGGAAGAAATGGAAATATTCTCATATAGATAGTGGTGGTGAATGCATAACTGTGTGATTATACAGGAGCCATTGATTGTTTACTTTGGAGGGGATGTATGGTCTGTGAATAAAACTGTCTAGAAATAAACAGAGGGATACAAGTTCTGGAGAAAATTTGGAGAGAGGGATGTACCTATTTCCTGTTGGTAGGGAAGTAGAATGGCAGAGCCCAGCTGGAGGGCAGTGTGGTGGTTCCACATGAAGTTACATATGGGTTTGCCATATGGTGCTACAACCTCATTATTGGGTATACTCTTGGAAGAACTGAGAGTAGGGACAGGAATGGACATTGCACAATGGTGTTTATTTGCAATGAATGGAGGTGACCTAAGGATACATTGACCAATATAAATGGAATGGTGAACTGTGGCATATACATTCAATGGAATATTGACCAGCATCAAGAAGAAATGAATTGTGAGGTATGCAACTAGGTGAATGGACCTTGTTCTAGTTTGCTAATGCTGCTGGAATGCAAAACACCAGAGATGGATTGGCTTTTATAAAAGGGGGTTTATTTGGTTACACAGTTACAATCTTAAGGACATAAAGTGTCCAAGGTAATGCATCAATAATCAGGTACCTTCACTGGAGGATGGCCAATAGTGTCTGGAAAGCCTCCGTTAGCTGGGAAGGCACATGGCTGGCATCTGCTCTGGAGTTCTGGTTTCAAAATGGCTTTCTCCCAGGACATTCCTCTCTAGGCTGCAGTTCCTCGAAAATGTCACTCTTAGTTGCTCTTGGGGTGCTTATCCTTTCTTAGCTTCTCTGGAGCAAAAGTCTGCTTTCAACAGCCATCTTCTAACTGTCTCTCATCTGCAGCTACTCTCTCAGCTTCTGTGCATTCTTCAAAGTGTCCCTCTTGGCTGTAGCTCCTCTTCAGTATGCCACTCTCAATTGCTCTTCAAAATGTCATTCACAGCTGCACTGAATTCCTTCTGTTCATCAGCTCATTTATATGGCTCCAGTGATTTAATTTAGACCCACCCTGAATGTGTAAGGTAATACCACCATGGAAATTATCCAATCAGAGTTATCACCCACAGTTGGGTGGGGTGCATCTCCATGGAAACACTCAAAGGATTCCAATCTAATCTGCACTAAAACATCTGCCCCACAAGATTGCATCAAAGAATATGGCTTTTTTGGGGGGACATAATACAGACCTTGAGTACAGTATGTTGAGTGAAATAAACCAGAATCAAAAAGATAAACATTATAATGCCTATAAATTTAGCTATTTCTAAATTCTGAGCTCTTTGTATATAACCTGGTTCATGTCTGGAATTTGGCTATCTGTATGATACTTGAGACTCAGAGCCAGAGTTCAGTAGCTATGAATGTCAGCATTAACCCATACAGCAAATGTTAAAGAATCTGAAAAAGAGATCAGACCTCAGTCAGAGATATGAATGAAATGGACTTGGTTAGCACTAAGGTAAATCAGACTAAAGGGTAAAGGACAATATTGACCATGCTTCAAAACTTCAACTTCTGTGTGAGACCAAAAGAAGAGAGGTTTATTAGGTACAAAATCTGTATTTTTTGTAACACACTATATAATGTAACTTGTTTGGTCAGTTTATTCAAATACCATAATTACATGGAACTTTGAATAGGGAGTGAAATCTAGTTGGTTTGTACAGGTTACTTTCAAGCCCCAATACATCCCAGAGTAATTTAGGAAGGGAATAAAGATGTACTCGCAAAGCCCCCTTGAGGGACTGGGGGAATTGTGAAAATATTAAACTTACCCACCTGGGGATTACTGGTATTTTCACAAGGATTGGGGATTACCAGTTTAGAAGGCCAAGCCCTCTATGTTGGGGCTTGCCCATATGAAGCTTGTTACTGCAAAGGACAGGCTTTGCTTACTTATAATGGTGTCTAAGAGTTACCCCCAGAGAACCTCTTTTGTTGCTCAGATGTGGCCTCTCTGTCTAAGCCAACTCTGCAGGTAAACTCACTGCCCTCCCCACTACATGGCACATGACTTCCAGGGGTATAAGTCTCCCTGGCAATGTGGGACATGATTCATAGGGATGAGTTCAGCCCTGACATCGTATAATTGAGAAAACCTTCTTGGACCAAAAAGGAGAAAAGAAATGAAACAAAATAAAGTTTCAGTGGCTGAGTAATTTCAAATAGAGTTGAGAGGTCACTCTGGAAGTTTTTCTTATGCATTATATAGATATTCCCTTTTTGTTTTTAGTGTATTGGAATAGCTAGAAGGAAATACCTGAAACTGTTGAACTGCAATCCAGTAGCCTTGATCTTTGAAGACAATTGTATAACCATATAGCTTATACTGTGTGACTGTGTGACTGTGAAAACCTTGTTACTACCACTCCCTCTCTCCAGTGTTTGGACAGATGAGTGGAAAAATGAGGACAAAAAATAAATGAATAATAGGAATGGTTGGGGGTATGGGATGTTTTGGATGTCCTTTTTTACTTTAATTTTTATTCTTATTCTTTTTTGTGTGGTAATGAAAATGTTCAGAAATTGATTGTGATGATGAATGCACAAGTCTATAATGGCACTGTAAACAACTGATCATACACTGTAGATGATTGTATGGTTTGTGAATGTATCTCAATAAAATTGAATTAAAAAAAGAAAAAAGATAAATATGGAAGAATTTAAGTTTACAAGTATTGGCTTTATCATCACCACTGAGAAAGTGAAAATTTTTTCACAAATTTTAAACTGGTGGCAACGTCAGCCTATGTTGACTGCCTGGCATCCTCTGGCCCTGAAGCCCTGGCAAACACCTGCAGTTTCCCATACTCAGTTGGGACTTGATCTTCATGAAGCAGCCGGCAGAGTGCCAATGAGGGCGGCCACCCAGGATTTCGGGGTCCTTGGCACTGAGTCATCAGGAAAGCAAACTCTCTCCAGGCGGGCTTCTGCATTTCCCAGGTCTGCCACTCTAGGTACAGCTGGATGTTCCTAGAGCACACAAGCTACCCTCAGCAGGAGGGGGCAGGATTCACAGAGGTCCCATGGCAACACTTTGCACAGGTGTGTGTGTCCTGGAGATCAGCCAATGACCTGGAGAATCTTCCTGAAGTTTCAAGAGTCCAGGCAGGGAAGGGGGGATTCTAATACTATTAATATTTTAAAGGGAAATTGTCAGGCACTTCTCCTGGTCTGCAGTTTTCGGTAACTTAAGAATGAGCTCCATGATTCTGATATATGTCTCTTTCCTTCCATTTCTTGCTAATCATACAGGGCACAGTTTCCCTGAACTTCAAAAGATCAAGTTATTAAATATTAATAGACCTAAAGATTTCTAGCTAATGAGAACTCTTCTGTGAAAATAAAATATATGGATTCCAAGAGACAGCATGTAATTGGAGCAGGTAAAATATTTGAATAAATATAAATTTTAGTCAGATTTGGATCCTCCTCTTGTTTGCATGCTGTTATTGTTATTTTCTATTACATTTTTAGTAGGCCTAATGGGGTTATTTTTTGTTTGAAGTCTTATAGATTAAGGGACCTCAAAAGAGAAAGCATAGATTCTTTTGCAACTAATATTTAGACTCAGACTCAGTTCTATCTAGAAATATATGGCCTCAAAAATGAACATGACCACAGCCATAAAAATAATAATGATGACTAAACATTTACTGATTACTTATTACAAACATTGTAAGTTGGGTTCCAAGCACTTTTAATTTTACTGATACAACAAACTCAATTTGCAGGTAAAGATATGACAGTGCTGTTGAGTGGGAAAGAGTCAGATCTGGGGTTTGAATTCAGGTTCCAACCTCAAAGCATCTACACATACCTGTAGATTGGATACAGGCAAAACAAATACACTCCTGCTGTTATTCTAGTATTTTAAAAGGTGGTGGGATATGGAGGAATAAGAGCTCCACTGAGAAACTGAGAAAGAATGTCTAAATTTGAGTTTATTCCGATTAATAACTATACAATTTGGGGATGTCATTTGACCCTCTGAGCTCCATTTCATTCATTTGAGTTTTTCAAATTTTGAGAGGACTGGGATAAATCTGGGTTGGCAAATACATGGCACACATGCTATTTAACCAACATTCTATACTCTTGGTATAAATAATTACCTTCTCTTTTCTGCTGAATTTCAGCATGATATCACAACCTTCAAGTCAGCACCCTGACCTCTTTTGATTGATTGGAATGAACATGTGAGATAAAATCTATTTTTCTATTCTGGGCAATATGTTATATAAGCTCTCTTCTAGTTCTAATAGTAAATGGTTTATTGTATTTAATAACAAAAGTACACAACTGGGAAAAGGCTGAGTGTGAGCTTTAAAGTAGGAATGAACGATATTATATGCAGATGGATTTGAAATAGAGGGAACTGAGTACTGAGAAATATGAAGTCTCCATCTGAGTCTTGAAAAAAATTTTCAAGACTGACTCATGCTTCTGTCTTGAGCAGTCGGAAATCTACCCCATAGAGAAAATGTACTTACCCATCTAGGCCCTACTCAATTTCTCAACATGAAGCCAGGCACAGAATTTATTGCCAGTGGAATGAGTTATTTCATTTAATCACAGGCTTGGACCTTGCTGTTGCATCTTCTCTCTGATTGTTCAATTTCATGTGTGTGTGTGTGTCCTCATCCACAATTTAAAATTTAGTTTCACACTGCATGCAACCAATAAACAGGAATGTTGTCCTGTGTTACATTTAGTGTGTCACACACACTTGGGTCCTAATAAAGACAATTCAGTAATTGTAAAAGGAGGATAAGAAAGGAGCAGATAGAAGGAAATGAAGAGAAATTTTGATAGAACATGATTCAAGAACTGTGGCGCTTAATGTGCCTTATAGATGATGAAAAGTTAATGGGTTTAACATTCCAGAGTAAGTTGTGTGTATGTTTATTGTTTTCTCTTCATGAGAAATCTTACCTCTCTGGATGGTCTCTTTTCCTAAGTTATATGCAGCTTTTTTTTTGTTTGCTTTTGTTCATAGGACAAATGGCCTCTATCTGGGGTATATCTCTCTATCCTGAAAATGGCAAGGACCAACCAGAGTGAGGCAAAGGGAAAAGGAGACATCAGTAAGACTTCAAATCATCCATGAATCTTATATTGACCAGAGGGCTCATGCAGGGTTTAGGAAAAAGCTTTGCTTTTCTGAATGTATCAGATTTTAGGTCCAAAAACTGTAAACAGCTGGAGAAAGTTTCAGAGATCCAAGATCTTGGCCTAACTCATCATACCAATAGAATAGAATAGAATAGAATAGAATAGAATAGAATAGAATAAAGTAGAAAAAAAATAAAATATAAAATACAGAGTCTTGTTTATGAAATAGGAGAAGAATATGTAGAATTAAAGTAAAGGATGGAAGATTTATACTTTGACATATGGTAGAATAATTCATATCAAGAGAATTCCACCACTAAGAATAACTTTATCATATCTGGTAAACACTTAAAAATAGTTTTTGAAGGCATTGGAGAGGCACAAAGGCAGCAAAGGCTTATGGAGTCAAAAACCCTGGAGTGAGGGGACATTCTGAGGTAAGTCAAAAGTTATTTACTGTTTCTTTCATTTGAAATTTTCCAATGCATAGCATGAGGCATAAATAACAGACAAGAGCTTTTGGAAATTTCATAAGACAGAGAGAACAAAAGATTAAAGAGCCTGGGTAACCGGTAGTCAAGATTTGTGGAGTCAAGAAACTGGGAAAAGGGATGCTACAAAGAAATTAGAACAGTATTCTGTGTGACACTTTTCTGAGTTTTGCTATGTAGGGGCAAGGAAAAAAAATAGAAGAAATATCATTACTAAAATTAAGACTTTATTATATGGATTTATCAGTAGAATAGATAAAATAAGAGAAAGGATTGAATAGGTGGAAGATAGGTAAATAAAAAATAATCAGACCAAAGAACACTGAGAAGAAAACATAGAAAAAATGTAAAAGATTGGCAGAACTTTATGAGATACACCTAAGGGTTAACACATGTGCAACTGGAGTACTAACAGAAGATACAATATATGAAGCAATAGTGCCTGAGTAGTTTCTGTATCAGATGAAATAAAAGCACATTGTTAAGCAGTTCTATGACATTCAATGCATAAAAATAGAAATAAAACTACACCCAGCCATTTTTTTGTTAAACCATTGAATACCAAAGACAAAATGACTATAATGGAAACAGAGAAAAAGATACAGCACATTGAATGGAGGTAACTAAAAGAGCAATATCTTATGTTGTGTCAGAAATAATCTAGAAAGCTATATTTTAAAGTTCTAGAAATTAATAATGACCAACCTAGAATTCTATAGTCAGCAAGAATATCCTTCATTGCTTAAAGGTGAGTTTCCACTGTTGGCATGAGACTGATTCTCCCACTTTAAATAACCATAAACCGGATAAAATACATAAGGCAACAGTTTTCAATTGTCTGACATCTGAAACCACATGAATTCAATCCCTGAGAGAAGGGAAATTCATGAGTTGAGTCTCATGATTGCAATGGTTCTTTGTTTGAGCACAGTTTTCCAACTACATCACAGTAAACTGGAATCATAGCAAATCATCATGACCTCTCTGAGTTGAGGAGGCAAAATTCAGAACTCAGAGCCATTGGAAAGACTGGAACATGCAGGGTGGCTCACTGGAAAAAAGGGAGTGCATGCAGGGGACAGATGCTCCTGTGAGTATCCCACATGAGTTCCTAGATAGAGGCTGAAGTGACAATGCAGAAGGATAGATTATTTAAAGCTTACCAGAGAAATCTTGCTAGGGCCTTGAAACTGGATCCAGAAATACTCAATGGAGAGTGAGCATTGCTGACAGACATTGGAGTTCTAGTACAGGCAGAACAGAGACATTAACAGATAGGCATCTAACCAATATACAAGGAAGACTGTGCCTTAGGAATTAATGGCCATACACAGATTGAAGCTAACTATATAACCAACATAGCAAACCTAAAGCCAAGCCTTGACAAGATTTGCAAGGTCAGCTGGGGTTAGAGATTGTGTTCAACTATGTTAGAGGATTTTGGAAATCATGGGCCTTCCACAGGTCTACTTTAAATAGTATAAAGCCAAGCCTATACAATTTCATAATTGAGACATCAATAAAAACAGCAAATACTCTTCAGAGGCAGATAACAGAATCCCAAGTTTGAGCAACGTATCACCCACAATGTGCAAACTACAACTTAAAAATTGATAGAAATGCACAGTGTATATGTATGTGTATATATACACACACACACACATATGTATGTATAATCAGTGTATAGACACAGTATACACACAAAAAAAATCAAAGGAAATAGGTTCAAATAATTTCCAAATAATATGGTCTTAATGAATCAATAGATAAAAAAATCACAGCAGACAAATAAAAACTATAGAAAAGAAATAGATAAGAATTTTATAACTGAAGATGACAAAAACTGAAATGGAGAATTGCAAGTATGGGCTTAAAGCAGATTGGAGATGTCAGAAGAAATATTTGGTTAAGTTGAGTCCAGATTAATGAAAACTAATGAATCTGAAGAACACAGAGAAAAAACTATTGGCGCAAAATGGACAGAATTTTAGGAAATTATAGTGAAATAGCAAATGATCCAAAATAGATATAATAGGTGTCCAGAGAGAGAGAATGTGTGTGTGTGTGTGTGTGTGTTTGTGTGTGTGTGTGTGTGTGTGTGTGTGAGAGAGAGAGAGAGAGAGAGAGAGAGGAAGAAACAGAGAGAGACTGAGAGATAATGGGGGAAAAGCATATTTAAGGTAATGATGAATCAAATTTCCCAAGTTTGGTGAAAAATTTTCAATTGCAAATTTAAGGAACACAGTCAACCCCGAGAGGTGTAAATAAAAAGGAAAACATGCCTAACCACACCATTGTCAAACTGTTGAATACTTAAGTAAGAGGAAAATTTTAAAAATAAGTTGAAACAAATGACTTGACATACAAAGGGGAAAATGATGGAAATCACATATGATTTCTTATCACAGACAATGCTGGCCAATGACAATGGAATGTAATCCTTAAATTGGTAAACAAAAACAAAGTCAAAAGGAAACAAAGATTGCTGGTCCACAATTTTATATCCAGTCAAAATTCTTTCGACAAAGTATAAAATTAAAGGCATTGCAGATAAATTAAACCTGAGATAGCAAGTTGTCAGCAGATCCATAATAAAATAAAGACTATAGAATATTATTCAGGCAGAAGGACAGTGATACCAGATGGAAACTCAGATCTTCAGAAGGAAGATCACTATAAATGGCAAAAAAAAGTGGATAAATAAAACTATATTTTTCTTCTTGAAATATTCTTAAGGCAACTGACTGTTTAAAGTAAAAATATTAATATTGTAAGAGGAAGCTATAACATAGAGATAAAAAATATATAATGACCATAGCACATGGTGAGGGGATAAATGAAGCTATACGTCTGCAAGTTTGTTATAATTGAAAGTGAGAAGTGGGAATTGGAGGGTGCCAACATGAAGGGAGAAGTGGTAATTGAGGAGTAGAAAGGGTTAAGTGGGATGTGAGTAGTAGGGAGTGTCAGGTAGGAAGTAAGCACTGCACTGTTGGGAAACAGTGCAATATTGACTTAAATACATCTGATAAGTTGAGGATACATATTGTTATTGCTGAAAAACCACTAAAAATAATAAGAAATAAATATGGCTAAGACAATAATAGAATTAAATACATCTTGTTAAGTTACATATGCAAATTGTTCAGGTTAGATCATTCACTAAAAAGAAAAAGTAAAAGAAAAATAGAAAATAATTTTAAAAATGAAAACATTGATAAACCACAATTAATCCAAGAGATGTAGGAAAGAAACACAGAAAGGTAAAAACAGAAGGGATAGTCAAATAAAAGATGTTAGCTTTAAATCCAACAACATTCATAATCATATGAAATATAAATGAACTAAACACTCCAAATAGGAGGTTTAGACCTTCAGATTTGATGAATATTCCATATTCCTTTTAAAATAATGTGTTTCTGCAGTTGTTGATCAAATGTTGTTGTCAAAGAGAGACATTTTAAATATTAAGATAAAAAGTTTGATAGTAAAAGGATACAAAAATATATTATGCAAACAGTAAGCATTAGAAAGCACGTGTGGCCCTACTGATATCATCCAAAGTAGATTTTAAGAAAATCAGTGCTACAAAAGTTAAAGAGGGCCATTCCATAATGATAAAGGTACAACAATACTAAATACACGAGTTTATATAAAAAAAGTTTCAAAATTTATGAAACAGAAAAACTAACAGAAATAAAGGTAGAATTATTAAAACATAAAATGAATTATAAAAATGAGTACATTTAACAGCCTTCTTTCAGAAATTGATAGGACAATTAGTTTAAAAAAATAATAATGACATAGATGATTCGAAAGCACCCTCAACCAAATTGACACAATGGACATTTGTTACATAGCATTGGGGTCAACAACTGCAGAAACATGTTATTTTCAAAGGAATATGGAATATTCACCAATATAGACCATGTGCTAGGCGCTAATAAAAATCTCAATAAATTGCAAATGTTGAAATATTATAGAACCCTTATTTAGAAACAGAATTAAATTGGAAATCATTAACACTCAAGTACATAGAAAATCCCCCAAATATTTGCAAATCGAACAATACACTTCTAAATAACATATAGGTCAAGAAAAAATTCATGAAAGATTTTAAAAATCATGAGAATAAAGCTGCAACACATCAAAATTTCTTGTATCCAGCTAATTCAGTGCTTAGCAGGAAATTTATAGTTTTAAAAGTCTGTATTAGACAATGTATAAAGTTTTATGCCTATATTTGAAAGTAAATATCTAAATTTCCACCTTGAAAAGATAGAAAATTAAGATCAAAAGAAAACCAAATTAAGTAAAAGGAAAGAGTAATAAAGATACTATCAATGATTGATAAAGTAGAAAATAAACAAGAGAAAATCACTGAAGCAAAAAGTTGATTTTTGTACAAATATTAATGAAATTGATACAAATTTAGCAAGATGAGTAAAAATTAAAAGAGAGAAAACACAAATTACCCAAATTAGAAATTAAAAAGCAGATATTAATACTTTACTTTCAAACATTAAAACGTTAATAAGGGAATATCATAAATATCATTATGCCAATAAATTCAGTCATTTATATGAAATGAATGAATCCCTTGAAAAATGCAATCTACCAATACTGACTCAGGAAGAAAGCAAATATGAATATTTTTCTTATGTCTATTATCCATAGACATATCCATGAAAAATACTGGTAATCTAAATATTTCTCACAAAAAAACCCTTCAGTCCCAAATGATTTCAGTGGTAAATTCTATCAAAAAGCTGAGAAAGAAAGAATGTCAATTTTATACACATTATTCCACCAAATACAACAGATGTGAATGCTTCCAAACTAATTTTGTGAGGCCAGTGTAGCACTAGTACCAAAACTTCATCAATACAAGAAAATAAAATTACATTCCAATACCCTTCATAAATCTAGACACAAATATCTTTAAAATATTAGCCCAAAAAATCAACCTATGCATAAAAAGAGTAATGCATCATGGACAGGAGGAGTTTATCCAAGGAATAAAAGGAATAAAAACAGGCTTTATAATTCACCACATTAACAGAATAAAGGAGAAGATCAAATGATCATCTCAACAGATGCACAAAAGTTATTTGACAAAACACAGGACCCGACATGATTAAAATCACTCAGCAAACTGAAAGGGAAGAGAACTTTCTCAAACTGATAAAGGATTATTCTGATAAATCTTCAAGTAACATTGTTCCCAGTGTCAAAAGACTAATTTCTAGCTAAGATCAGGAACAAACCAAGAATATCTGCTTCAACACTGCTCTTCAGCATTGTGCTGGCTATCCTAGGTAATGCAACAAAGCGAGAAAAATAAATAAAAGACATAAGCACCTGAAAGGAAGAAGTAAAACTCTTCTTATGTGCTCATATTGAAGTTTTCCCTTTGAAATTAGAACTAAGACCAGGCTATCTACTATCCCCACATTTATTCATCATTGTAAATAGGTTCCTGGTGAGTACATAAGGCATGAAAAAGAGAAACATATAAGAACTGAAAGAGAAGAACTAAAATAGCTGTTATTCACAGATGTCTTTGTGTCTGTAGAGAATTGCAAGAGTATAGGTATAAACTACTAAAATCAATAAATAAATTTAGTAAGGGAGCTGGATACCAGGTCAATATAAAAAACAGCTATGTTTTCTCTATATTGTAACAAACCCTTTGAAAAATAAATTTTGTCAAATTTGTGCTATTTATCATAGCATTAAAAAGTAAAATATGCAGGAATAAATCCAAGAAATGGTGTGCAATATCTTTGCAAAGGAATCTACAAAGCAAAACTGGACTTTACATGGTGGAATATCAAAGAGAAAAAATGTACAGAGAGCACAAACTCCAGAGATCTGCCCAGGATGCTCAACTGAATACTGATCTTTGCAGGAGTAAGAGGAAACTACCAGAAGTTAGGGTGTCTTAGACCAGGCTGCTATGACAAATGTCATACACTGGTTGTCTTAACAGAAATTATTCTCTCATGGTTTCTGAGAACAGAAGTCCCAAACCAAGGTGTCAGCAAGGTCATGCTTTCTCCCCAAAATCTGTGGCATTCTGGTGATGGCTTGTCACAATCCGTGGGGTTCCGTGGCTTGCATCACTGCCCCTGGTCACATGGCACTGTCCTTGATCTCTTCTTGTGTCTTTCTCTGTCTTCTTTTGTTTTCTCATAAGGCCTCCAGTAATACGGATTAAGGCCCACACTCATTCAGTTTGGCCACATCTAAATTGGACCTTGGAAGATCCTATTCACAAATGGGTCCACACCTTAATTAATAATTCTTTTAATAATGATTAAAAATTTTTTTTCATTAAAATCTGGAGGCAGGGTAGAGGGAAGTTGTGAAAAAATAAGCACTTTATTTCCAGTTCTACCTTTTCTTCTTTCTATTATCCATCTCCCCAATTGATTCACAGATAGGATTTGTCACTTGTAATTATCTAGCAAATGTGAGAAAGTATCCAAGGGATATAATTTTTCCTTTAACTTCAATATCATTCATACATCAGATTAACTTAACATTGTAAACTGGGAAAATCTAGTCGGTAGATTTGGGAATAATACATGGATACATTGAGACAGTATTGAAGGAGCCAAAATCAAATCAATGATGTTTTACTATTCATCCTTCCCTTGTCCTCTGTGCATTTTGTATTCAAAATTTTTAGCTAATTGGATTGACAAAATAATGTTAAAATATCAAATTGGAGGTGTATTGCAGTTTGAGCACACAAGAGTCAGACAGGTGTTGCATCTGATGTACATTGAGCAGCAGCATAATTTTATTGGTCTGGGACAATTCCCAGCATTCCATGGGGCTGGCTGCTCTAATCCTGTCATTACTTCCATTAGCTCAACTCAGGCTACTGGAAAATCCCTAACTGCTCTACACCATCACTTTTCTACACTTCCTGCTCCTCAAAATCTCAACCAAAAAATCTCCAGTTGTGTAATGGAAATGAGTGAGGAAGACATTTTTGTCCAGTTCTATTCATAAAATGGCCACTCCCAAAGTGAAAAATGCTCACGGTGTCTCAGGAGGAAATAGAGACTTACTATTCCTACTATGTTTCCTATCAGTGAAAAAGCAGGAATTCAAACCACAGAGTAGAGAGTCTCTCCCTAAATCAGGAGTCAGACCTAAAAGGAAGCATGAAACTTGAACCTTTTTCTGGTCTCTTTCCAACCATTGACCTTTCAGAGTTCTCTCATCCTCAGCTGTGGAATCTATCCAGCTCTCTCCTATAGAGGAAAGTAATAATCTTCTCTTATTTCATTATTTTTTGAAGTGCCTTCAGGGAACTGAAAACACATGCAAACAGTTAAACTCCTACTGAGACTAAAATACCATTTCCATAGTTTACTAAGCATGATAAGATCACACAGGTTTTATTTTTAATTCATTTAAAGAGAGATTTTGGATTTTGATTCCTTCTCTCTCTCTCTCTCTCCTCTCTCTCTTTCCCCCACCTCCCCTTCCCTCCCTCCTTCTCTCATTTCCTCTTCTAATGCATGGGTATCCCCATTATTTAGTCCTTAGGAGGCTGAGATCATATAAATATGACTCATAGTTGAGTTAGAGACTTAAAAATTGCAGAGAAATGAAATAATTATAAAACTATTCATGTTAGATGGTATTTCCTTATTTCCTTTTCAATTCCTCATAGAATAGAAGGCCTGTGCAAGTGTTTTCAAGAAAGCTAAACATGCAAAAATTAAATCAAGTATTAAAACAACTTTAGCAATCATAGATAAAGCTTGTTTTTAAAGCTGATATTTCAGTATACTTTTGATGAATTGACTTCAAATGGATATGAACTGCCAGCCAAACCAAACTGTGCTGGTGGATTCTATATCAATCCCCATGGAAATCCTCAGTTGGAAGATAAGTCACGGTCCATCCACCACCTCTCTACCTTAGAGAAGACCTCTGCCTTCTAACGTGATTTGCCAGCACGTTTATCAGCTGTCAGTTTCAGCTTACCTTTTTGGCTAGGTTACTTGCATGCTTTTACTTTGTTTCTGTTTTGTTTTCCCTTGTTGTTGAGCTAGTAGGCATATGTCCAGCATTTGGGGGGCATTATACTGCTCTTGGCTCTGAAGCTTATGTTTAAAGTAACCTTCAATTTTTATTTTCAGATGAAATACTCAAAGCAGCATTCCCTGATGCTCAAGAGGCCCAGTGTAATGACCTCTATGCATTACCTTCTCCCATGGGTGGCAAGTGCCTCGAGAAGGTTATCATGAGCTTCATCAATCCATGTCAACACCAATGGGAAGGCTAGGTTTTCAGACTTGGATGAGTTGGTCTTTCTCTTCTTCTATGTCCCCCTGGAAATTAAGATCATTCATTACCATCTGTTCAGGAAACTCAGAGGTTACAAAATGTTGTAAGTCTGAGCTCCTGTGGAAGAAACTTATTGAAGGGGAAGTAAAGAAGTCATTTAACTGCATAGACCTTCTCCCATCCGGTTGATAATTTAGCACAGCATCAGGTGATGTTTCCCTTATTGGTCCATAGAGAAACAAAACTTCCCTGTCCCTGGGCCATTGGTTCTTGAGCTCCCTAGCTTAGTTGTTAGCTAGATCAGATCCCATGGGACACCATGTGTGTTCCACTGAGAAAACTTGGAAGTGGAAAGCAAAGCTCCCAGGGTAGGTGGTGTGTTTAAGCATATTGTGACCCAGGGATTCTGTCCTTCAAATGCAGCCCTGGAACAGTGTGTCAGCAAAGTGAGACAGAGAAGATTTCACATTACATGTTAGAATGGTTCTCTAAAGTGAACATGAGGTCCAACCCTCCATGTTCTACCCAGGAGGTCCTACACTCCTTCTCACCCAGAGAAGTCTAACTTCTAAAAAGAAGAAGTAAGAAACAAAACAGCATCTAGTAAGAATAAAACTCTCTGGGCTCTAGGGTCAAAGATAACTAAGTTCGAATCGCTGCCATGCCTTTGCTATATTCTAGCTCTGGTACTGAGGGCTGGTAAATCAATGTCCTTGAATCTCCTTTTTCCCCTCTGTTGTATTAGTAGAACAATAGCTTGGAGGGTAATTCTGCAGAGAAAATGAGGTAATACAGGTAAAAATTCCTTTCCATAGCCCCTGTCTTTGTAGTGGTTGCTCAATAATGTTGAATTTCCACCTTCCTGAGAGTCACTTTTCCTTCCATTTTCTTCCTAAAATTAAGGCCTGTGTTTTGCTTGTAACTTGGGAGCTTTATGGACCTACACTCAGGCAAGAGTATAGCCCCTTTGTCACCAGTTTCATTCCCAGAATGCCACACTCTTCCCTGAGTATCTAACTTTAGCAGAGGTCTGAAGTTAGGACACTCTCCCGAGGAGAGATTAAACACTGCATTCATTATGGCAGCTGGACGGCTGCATTATTGCTCTTCCAAGAGGGAGAGATTTATGGGTGTACTTAATGAATGCTAATAGTTTTCTTATCAGTGGGTAGCAATACAAACATTTTTGGGTATGGCAAGGTTAAAGTAAACCTTCAGCGTAGCCTTACACAACTTGAAAGCTAGTGATTAGTTCTTGACAAGCTTGGCTAATAACAAGAGCTCCTGGAAGGCTGCATCGGTCTGGTTTAGCCAGAATACATTATTCTTTAGTGTTTTCGATTTCAAATCTGTCCTCTCAGAACTGGGCTGTCACACAAATGCATGTGGCTTTTGTGCTTTTCTTAAACCTCAAGGTGGTTGTACTCTTTAACCAATGTAATCTGGTTGCTGAGTAAAGGAAATCCAAAAAGCTTTCCTAATCATTTAGGGAAAAAAAAGTCCACGTAATCTAATTTTGCTTTGCAAATAGATTCAGAATCAGCTAACATTTTTCAGGCACCTACAATTTATTAAAAATGTCATTAGTCTCTTTCACATATATATGCCATTTAATTTTCACAGTATCCCTGTGAAGTTTGCCTTCCAAGAAAACTGGAACTTCAAGAGTGTATATAAGCTGTCCAAGGTCACATTTTCAAACCTGTATCTGACTCCAAGTCCAGTGCCCTCAGCTGAAGGTGTTTATAGTGCATTTCAAGGTCAGTCAGCCTGTTCTTCCAATAAACAATAAAACGAGACTAGAGAGCTTAAATTTAAATTTTTTCATGAGGTGATATTTTCTAAGTGGCTATAGCACTGAGGTTTCCAAAGAGGAAAGAATGTGTGACTCAGAGCTAAAAATAAATGTTTTTATACTGATAAACAATAGTCATATCAATCAATTTACACAAATTATATACTGGCATGGGTTTTAAATAATGTTCTCTAACATATAGTTATAGAAATAGCAGCTCAACAAAACAATTTCATGTAATAACCTCCGTGTAGCTCAGTTTCTCTGACACCTCCAGCAGTGGCTATGATGCAACTCACACAAGGAAGATATTTCATGTCAAAAGCTTGTTACTCCAAAAATCACCCTGAGTCTAATTTCAAATTTCATAGCTTTTTCTCCTCCTCTTTTCAAGAAAGTAATTAATGGGGAAAACAATATGCACTAGTGTAAATAACCTTAGCTTTGGTTTCAGAAAGTGGTTCCATCTCTGGAAACAGTTCACCTTGGGAGAAGTAACTCAGCTTCTGCAAACTAAGCTCCTTTACTTTTAAAATTAGGGTGATGCTATCTAGTTCCTAAGACTGTGTTCTGAAAGAACATTGGTCAAATTTTAGTTTGCAGGCTGAGAAACCTCTACCAACCCCACACAATTAAGGATTTTTCCTTTCTTGTGAGGGACAAATGGAATGAACAAACTGTGACTGATTTCTATTACACTAAAATAAGTCACATAAGAACTGTGTGCAGGCTTCCCAGAAGATAAATTCCATACCATGCAACACCTTAGTGCTTCATGTGTTTCCTTAGTAATCTAGGGGTCCGTCTGCTGACTTCCCTCCACTCGAGGGAAAGGAGGTGTGAAGGAGGCTCAGAGTCATTTCTGTATGAAGACAGAGAATAGGGGTTCAAGCCTCTCATGGGGAGCAGTCACTTAGATGGGAGAGCTCTCTATGTTAGTACCCCACCGTCTCCAAAAAAAAAGAGTGGTCTGGAACCACTTAGATGTTTGAGAAAGAGCAAACCTAAAAAATAATGTGGGTAAAGTCTAAATATCATTTAGTCCTATTTTGTGAGACAACAAAAGATCCAAGGAAAAAGCATTTGACTTGGGTCAGTCTTAGAGTCTTAAAATTTCTGCCTTATTGTTTATTTTAACACAGCAAGAATCCAAATCACCCTGAATTATGGCACAATCTGAAAACAGAAAATATAGGCAATCTCCCAGTTCAGAGAAGACCCATAATTAGGCACTGAAGGAAGGTAGTTGCTTTTCCATTTTTCACTCCCTCTAATGTGGGAGTGAATGACCACGGCTTAGCACAATCAGGTGCTATCCAACCAGCCAAACAAACCATCAGACCTAAAAGGAACTTTCACTCAGCAATTCCACAGCAACAAAGCTTTAGTTTTTTTTCTAACTTGACTCAAAGGATGCACTAGTAGCATGATCTATATGGTCCATTAAAGGGGTTTACTTTATGGGGTCAAGATATACTAAAACTGCATTCATCCCCTTAGACCAATAGGGACATCTGCCATGAAAAGCATCTCAAATCACCTCCACTATCTCAGAGAGCAACTCAGGTCCAGAAGGATCTAGCAGTATGATTTGATTTCCCTAATTCATTCACCCTTCTCTATACTTGATGACACATCCCAACAGAGAGGCCCATGGCTTTTCATGACCACATGCAAAGATCATCAATGTGTATTTATGTAGCAGCCCACCTACCTGCCTGCAAACCTTGGCTTTGCAGATGCCTTCACTGTCAACCAGCTTCCTCCACCTGATTTTTCCACTTCAGATAGCTCCCTTGGTTTGGTTAAATTCACAGGATAGGTGAGTCCTCCAAGAATACAATCTTCTCTGAAAACTGCTAGATTCAAAACAAATGAAACTTCTGCTGGTAGATGGCAGAGTACGGGTGTCAACTCAATCCATTAGAAAAAGTTTGTGTTTTGAAATCCTCCCACTCTATTTAAAAGATGTGCAGGTGTCATATCCTGAACTCAACTCCACTCAGATTTTTTTCTGACTTAATGAACCAACCATCATATTATTCTTGGAAGTAGAGTCATTTTGGAAGTGATCGAAATTCATCCTTGTCGGTGTCAAGGTTTGTCAAATATCTCAAAGTCCCTGGGAATGAGTATGGCAGAGATATATTAAATTGAAGACAAATATAGAAACTTAAAAATAAAGCATCTTGAGTTGCAAATCTTTCGTCTTCATAATCTGCCAAAACTCAAATTTTGGAAGCCTGAAAATAAGGACGTGACAATGAAAATACACATTGCTTGTTCCAAGAGAAACTTCAGTTTCACCACCATGATCTCACTCCTATTTCTATCCCACTTCTCTTGCCCAACTTAAATCTCAAGGAAACAAATCAGGGTCAGCAGAATATGCTTGAGGTTAGATTGCTCAATTTGCTGAAACCCCTGTTGTGTACAGCGTGTGACACTGTGTACACGTTAGAATCAACATCTCCTGCTTCTCCAGCTGACAGTCAGCTGCATTCTCTCTTAGTCTCCCAGCATTCACAGAGCCTCTTTGAAGAGGGCAACATCTGGAGGCTGCTCAGAGCTGCTAAACACCTGTTGTTTGACACAGGCTGGGTGGGAGTGCGGGTGAGTGGGTGTAAACCTCTCCCCACTGCACAAAGTCATCCTGATTATAACAAATTGCCTTGTCAACCACACTAGATACTTAGTTATTAATGGAAATAATAGCAGAGTAGATCAGTGTTACATTCCGTAATCAAAAAGATCAAAGGGAGCTAATATGACAAACAGTTAACAGTGAAGGCATTCTAATGAGATAAAAACTGCTTTCAGCTCCCCCTTCCCAAAGGCACCAATTGGAATAATTATCAATAATAAATAATGCCATTTAATCTGGGGCATTATTCTTAATACCAAAAGGCCAGTCACACCAGTGTGGCTTTTTACTACTAGATAAAATTGGATTCAGTGTTAAAAATGAAAATAAAAACAAAGCACAAACAAAAGACCTTAATTGCATTCTGCTGTTGTTATAGGGCTACATGAGCATGAACCATTTAACTGATCTCAGCTGGCTCAGCCTAACTCCCATTGCCTTTGGATGTGATTGCAAACATTTGAGCATTGAGCCATTTCAGTTCTTTAATAATGGAGGCAGGATACAGAGTCTGATGAACCCCTCCCTGAGTTATCATTTAGGAGAATATTGCTATCACAGTAAAGTACTTGTCATATTTACCCAATCTTTCTCACCATTAAGTCGCACCCCTTGCTTCTTAGAAGCACTTCACAAATATTGGTATGCACCAAGGCCATTCTCAGGAGGAAGACAGATATTTTTATCTCCCTTCCTGGGATAGAGAAAATTGCATGAGATAATTGACCATGGGCCTTTTTAGTCTTACAAAGTCTTCAATTGGCATTTCACACTCAAATTACTGAGTTTACATCATTCTATAAAAATCACACAACATTTGGTTATTACTTCATACATTTCACCAAGATTATTTAATAATACTGACTTTCTTCATAAAAATGAGGGTAAAGATGCCTAACAGTTGAAAAATAGCTAAGAATTCATTCAGGCATAAAATCTCAAAGTGGGGACAGAAGACTGATCTTACCTTTGAAAAAATAAAGAAACTGAAGCTTAGAGAGGTGCAAGTCAGAAGCCCTGGGCTTTAGCCCCTGGCTTTATCATTTCCTTATTTTACGAACATGAAATATCATTAAATACTTTGAATCTCAAAAATCTTCAGTTTCTTTTATTTGGGGATAATAATTCTTAACCTTCCTTTACCAGGAGCTAAAGAAAAATTAAAAGATTTCCCCTTGTATACTGTAAAACATTCTATATAAAGTTATGGTATAATATTATATAACAATCATATCAGTAACCATGTTTCAAATGTAGCTTTTCAAAAATCTTTTTTATTTTGAAATAATTTCAACCTCCAGGAAAGCTACAATAATACAAAAACAAATCAGAGAATTCCAATATACCCTCAACCCAGTTACCCACATTTACCAGATTTTAATATTTTTCTTTCTTCTTTTCTTTCTCTCCTTCTTCCTTCATCTCTCTCTCTCTCTTCTCACTTTCTTTCTTAAACATTTGAGAGTAAGTTACATATTTTCTTCTCTGTTAACACTCAATACTTTCATGTATATTTCCTAAGAACAAGAATGTTCAGCTATGTAACCACATTAAGTACAGTATCAAGTTCAAGAAACTTAACACTGATATAAAACACAATCCATATTCTGATTTTTCAATTATGCCAATAATGACCTTTTGCGCATGTTCTACTTCATTATTAATCTAGTTCATGATGATGTTTTGCATTTCATTGTCATTGGCTCTTTAGTCTAATGATGTTTTTAGTCTCCCAAGCAAACAACAAAGTGACATTAATCACATAAATAATACTGTGCTACCATCACCACTCTCCATTACCAAAACGTTTCCATCACTCCAAGCAAACACCCTACACCCATCATGCATTAACTCTCTATTGCCTACTGCCCCCCAACACTGGAAACCTGTATTCTATTTCAGTCTGTCTTAATTTGCATATTCTAGTTTGATTTCTTGCTTTCCATTCACCTGTTTATATACCTAGAAGTGGGATTGCCAGTCACATGATAGTTCTGTTTAAGATTTTGAGGAACCACCAAACTGTTTTTCACCACAGCTGCACCATTTTACATTCCCAATAATAATGTAAGAGGGTTCCAATTTCTCCCATCCATTCCATCAGTTGTTGTTTTCTGTTGTTTTACTTTTTATCATAGCCATTTTAGTGTGTATGAGGTGGTATTCTGTAGTGTATTCATCTCAACTATAGACATTCTGATAATGCACCACTATGTTTCAGCATGTTCTCTAAACTAAGAACATTTTCTACATGCCTCTTTCAAAGTCATAATAATCTAGAATAGCTGGAAGAATATATCTGATACTGTTGAAATGCAATCCAGTATCCTTGATTCTGGAAGATGACTGTACAACTATATAGCTTACACAGTGTGACCGCGTGATTGTGAATACTTATGGTTCACACTCCCTTTATCCAGTGTGTGGACAGATGAGTAGAAAAATGGGGACAAAGTAAATGAATAATAGTGGGGGAGGAGGGGTATGGGATGTTTGGGATGTTCTTTTCTAACTTTTATTTTTATTCTTATTTTTACTTTTATTTTTTGGAGTAATAAAAATGTTCAAAAATTGTGGTGATGAATGCACAACTATATGATGATACTGTGAACAATTGTACACTTTGGATGATTATATGGTATGTGAATATATTTCAGTAAAATTGCATTAATTTTTTTAAAAAGTCATAATAATCTGTTATCAAATCGATAGTAAAATTCCCCAATTGTACCAAATGTCTTCCTATCTATCTCTCTACCTATCTATCTATCCATCCATCTATCCATCTAACTATCTATCTGCAGCATGGTGGAGCACCTGATTAACTGTAGGATATAATACTTCACTTTCCCCTGTTGCTTGTAACGTTCTGCCCCAAGTGGCACATCTTTAAATGATACTGGATAGCATTTAGTTTTTTACAGCTCAAATTATGATACTCACATCTCCAATTAATATTTATATAGATGCAATGTCAGAACACCATTTATTGGCTTTTAATATTAAAATCAATTTACAGCCAAAGTATACATCTTAACAGTAATACAAATATTGTAGCATTGACAATGTAACATATCTCACAGAAACTGGAGGATAGGAGTGAGAAATGTCAGCTGGAGAAAAGGGTAGGGGCTCAACAGTTCTCATTTTGTATAATTGGTAGTCAAGTTAATTTATATTAGCTAGTAAATTAAAATCTATGTTAAATTAAATTACAATAGAATTGTTTTCAGCAAAACACTCTGGATAACTTGACCAAGCATTCATCTGAAAACATGCTGAATAAGATACACTTTAAAAACATGAGTTGGCAAGAAAATAAGAAATACTTGGAGACCAAAACTAAGTAAATACAGGAATCTGCTAGAGGTAATCAGAGCAAATGAAGCAGACTTTTTTCCTTCTTTTTAACTTTTTGTTGTGGTAACATATCTATAGCTCGAAATTTTCCATTTTATTACTTTCAAGTGTTCAGGTGTATTGATCACATTCACAAAAGGCCATTTGCTAAAATTGGTGAACTTGGGCTACAATCTTCAAAGCTTGGGATGCCATAAAAGAAGAGGAAAAGAGATCAGGACCAACAAAAGTGGGCAGTATTATAAAACATACCCAAAAAGCCGAACCCAGACAGTTCTGGTTTTGTGGGTACCTGAAACTTATCAAATTTGTAAGGGTTCTGTTGAGAAAAAGAATACATTTCAAATGTGTAACCACTCCAAGGACTGGAAAGGACCAGGGTAAGTGAGGGTGCTAAAACTTCAAGCTCCATCGGCGAGCCACCCTGTACTAAATGCTGCAGAATGTGGGAGAAGCAACAATAAACTACCAGGGAACTTCCATGACAAACTCTTTTTCCTTGGTAAGTCGTAAAATCAAACCGGCCCCTTTAGGGTGTGGGCATTCAGAAAAATAAAAAAGCAAATGGAATTTAGAGGAATCCCAAGTTGGTAGAGCTTCCACTCAGCTTGCAAAAACACCTTCAACCAATGCTATTCAAAAAAGGATGGTACATTTGGAGTGTAAATAAGTATATATAAAAAACTGAATGCAGAAAATGTGCATAACTCCTTTAAATCAATTAAGAGAAAAAAGAAAATCAAAGAAATAGGCAAAAACCATCACTGAAGGGAAAAGATAAATAGCATACAAATATATTAAAAATAATCAAGAGCATTAAAATTTAGAGAAATAAAAATCGAAATTAAATGAGTTAGCTTCATATCTAACAGAGGATTGCAATTTAAAATTCTGACAAAACTACATACAGCAGGAACTCATACACTTCTGATCAGAGTGGAAATCACTACATCCACTTTGGACAGTGGTTTATCTTTCTCTGGTAAAGAAGATGTGCTTACCTTACAATGGAGGATTTCCACTCCTAAAGCAATTTTATCAAACTGCAGTTCTGAACCCGTTAGTGGTCTGTAACATAAACTTTTTTTTTAAAAGACAGAATAGCAAAATCACAGGTAGTAAGGTTAGTTATTGTTCCACGAAACATTTTTATTCTTGTATTTGTGTGTGTGCGTATGTGTGTACATGTGTATGTGTGTGTGCTGGGATTGTGATAGGAAATGTTTTACTTCCTACGAGTCTTTTTTTAAATGATTGAACAATATTGTACTGAACTGCAGCCCCAGGCCAAACCCAGACTGGGGACTGCTTTTGTCTGGCCCAGGAGCTAAGGGTACATTTTATGTTTGTAAATTGTTGTAAAAATCAATCAAACAAACAAAACAAATACGAATATGCAATAAAAACAGTGTGTAGCCCTCAAAGACTAAAATATTTCCTATCTGGCTCTCTCCTGAAAGTTTGGCCTTGTGTGTCCTTGAAACACCCTTGGTCACGTGGTCTAGGAGACGTGTTCAAGAATATTCACTGCTGCGTTATTTGCTTGAGTAGATGCACTGAAATGTATGCAAATGTGCATCAACAATAGAACAGTTATGTAAATTGTTTTCCTATATAATGGAATTCTACATAGGAGTAAAAATGAATGAATTACAACATCTCAGAAATAAAAGCTGAGCAGGAAAGGCAAGTTGCAGAAAAAGGTATTCAGTGTAAGCCAATGTATGTAAAGTTCAAAAGCATAAGAAACACATTATTTAGAGTTACAAACATTTGGCAGAATTGTAACCAAAAGCAAGAGAATTATAAACACTATTCAGAATACTAGTGACTTCTGTAGGGGTCAAATAGAGAGTAGGGGGGGCTAGGCATATAAGAGATTTAAAAATCGTGTTAGAGATTACACATACTTTGAAAATTTTATTTTGTTTTCATTCATTACTCAATAAAAAATATTTTAATGAACAATGTGAAAATGATAAGCATGGCAAAATTTTAAATAAAATAACTATAATTGGAAGGTGAAGGAAGAAAGGGGGTACCCATATTCACAGGCTAACTCTTTAAATCTGCTAAATTAAGAAATGAGGGAATAAAAATCGTGTTTTTAGACATGGCAGAAATTTCTAGAACCAAAAGCAGAACAGTTAAAAGTGGTTATCTCTGGTATATTGGATGGGGGATGGGAGAGGTTGGTCAAGAGTATTCTCTTTTCATTTTACTCTCTACTATTATTTTAAAGCAACTTACTCATCATGTCAAATAAACAAAAAATATATATATATACATATATATGTTTGTGTGTATGTATGTAGGTAGGTATGTGTTGGTATTAGAATTCTAAAAGTGATAGAAAACCTACTCTTGATATGTGCTGAGATGTGACGTGCACTTACCTTGGATATTGAATATTAATATTAAATTTTTAAAATCCTGGTAACTGAATCTTCATCTGATAGAAGTCCCCTGCAGGTGGAGTCTGCTCCCTGTTATCTGCCCTCCGTCTCCTGGATGTTCTCTATCTTTCCAACTTGAATGCCCATCTCCCTGCATACATATTCCTTCCCAACACCCCATCTCCCCAGGAGCAAAAGCCACAATCCTTTAAGGCACAAGTCAGATGTGACTTCATCCACAAAAGTCTCCCTGCTATACCCCTGAACCCCACCTCAAAGTAAACCCTGTCTCCTTCAAACTCGTAGAGTCTCCTTCCACCTCCTTTTGATGTTTTACTTTCTATCTAAAAAAAAAAAAAAGTCACTATTCATGTAAATTTATCTTAAAAAGTCAAAAGCTATGGAAATTATTCATCTTCATTATTAGATGCTAGACTGCTTGAAGACTAATTAATTAATATTTGGATAAGGTGTAAAGCCTTGCACTGTTTTCACATCAGGAAAACTGAAAGTTTTGCAAAATGAATGAATTCTTGGGTCAACTGGCCTACTCAAGAGAGTTTAACTTAACCTTATTTTGAAAGCCATATCTATATAAAAATATAGCATATATACATACATATTCACATACACACGGACACACATAGACACATATATGCATTTAAGTATATCTATAGTCATATACATATATACACATATGCATTTGTGTGTGTGTGTGTGTAAAATAGAGCCATTATGCTTTATTAGGAATCTTTCCATGGGTAGATGATGTTTAACAACAGTTTCTCTGCAAGGAACACTCAGGAAGAATGAATAAATGAAGATTAATGTCACTTGCACAAGACTATTTGTGTCCCTTCCCTGGATGACTAATCAGGCTGCTCTATGGCTTTTTCTCAGAGAAATATCTAGCTCACAATCATATTTGTAATATTTACCTCAGAGTTGACAAAATACCTCAGTTACCTCTCCTTACAATTATTTTAGGATTCTGTCCCATAATTTCATGGAAAAGAATGTCTATATGTGGGGGAAATTTTTGATCAGTATAAAAGAAAATGTGGTACTGGACTACTTTCCCAAACAAGAAAAATTAGATCTCATCTTAGAAACCAGATCCAGGTACAAATGCTGTAATATCTTTTCTTGAAAAACAGAAAACAAAAATCAAATCCTTCTTTTTACCCCACATTCCCATCCACCTTTGCCACTTCTCTCCTGCCCACACTGCAGCTCAGTGATCCTCTTCACACAGTTGCTCTGGTAGGGTTTTGTAAATGCTTCTCTCCCCCATCCTTCCAAATCTAAGGGAGATTATAGCCTGCACTGTCAGGTAGACTCAGGGTACTGAACAAACTTATCCAGGCTTCCTAAATACCCTACTGTAAATCATTTCTTTACTAAATTATGCTCAAATTACCCAGGTTCAGAGTGGGATTTATGTCCTGCTACGACCCTGACTAATGATTCATGTTGGTGCTGAAGTTCATTCATTTCAGCATTACGTAATACTCTTATTGAATTTAAGCACCAAAAGTATCCATCGAACTGTTTATATACATTTTATTTTCCTTTTAAATTTTCCTATTGCAAAAAATGCTACTCTAATTATTCTTGTCTGTCTTTTCTACACATATGTAAGGGTTTCTCTAAAATATGCATCTGGTAGGTGGTGTAATTTCTGGGTTATAGGAAATACATCTTCCTCTTTCAACATTGTGTCAAAATGCTTTTCAAAATAGTATCTATTTACAGTTCTACCAGCAGGGTAATAGACTTCACATTTCTCTACAAAACCACCAACACTGGTAATGGAAGACTAATTTTTGGCAACTATTTGGATGCAAAGTGGTATCTCATTTTGTTTTTAATTTGCATATCCGGTTTTACTAATGCAGTTGAACATTTTTTGTACCTATACCAACTGTTTGAGTTTCATCTCCTAAGAATTGTCCTTAATTTTCTTTGCCCATTTTCCTATTGGATAGCTTGCCTTTCAGAAAATTACTTGTTCTGAATAGAAACCGTTTGTTACTTACATGTATGGCAAATACCTCCTAGTGTTTGGCTTGCATTTTCACTCTCATTATGGTATCTTTTCATGAACAGAAGTTCTTGATTTTAACATATTTAAATTTATCAGTGTTCTTATGGTCTGCATTTTGGTGGATTGTTTACAATACCCTTCCTATCTGAGTTCAATAGAAGATCTCCCTATATTTTCTTCTAAACTTTTACATCTTTGTCTTTTATATGGTACTCCTCAATTCATCTGTAAATTATTATCTTTGATATATGTAATCCAATAATCCTTCTCTGTAGATCATCTTCAACATGTTTTAAATATTCACATATTTTATTGCACCAGCCAACTTGTCTATGATTCTTAACAGCTCATGATAAAAGGTAGGAAAACACAACATGCTTTCTTTTTCTTTTACAGAGTTTTGTTTTGACACTTCAAAATTTGATTACATTTTAGAATCAACTTGTCGAGTTTCATAAAAACTTGTATGTTTTTGGGTTGGAAGTTTATTGAATCTTGGGTCAATTTTGGATGAACTGGTATTCTTATGATATTGATTCTATTTATCAACATGTTATATCTATTCATTTATTTAGGACTTCTTTAATACCATTTACTAAGATTTTATAAGTTTCTGCATCACATAAGTCTCAAATATATTTTAATTGATTTATTCCTAGGATAATTACCTTTTTAAAAATTTCTCTATTAGAAAAATTGTGGGTTTAAAGAACAATCATGTATAAAATACATGACTCCCATATACCACCCCACTATAAACCCCTTGCATTGGTGTGGAACATTTGTTACTATTGATAATAGCATATTTTTTATAATTTTACTATTAATAAAAGTTCATGGTTTAACTCAGAGGCCACTGTGTAGTGTAGTTCAATGGATTCATTTTTAAAAATTTTTATTTTGTTGTCAAATATACAGTCTAACATTTCCGTAATCATATCACATATATATTTCAGTGCTGTTAATTGCCTTCACAATATTGTGCTACCATCACCACCATCCATTACAAAAATATTCCCATCATTCCAAATAGGAAAACCGTACATTTTAAGCCTTAACTTCCCATTCCCTTTCCCCACCACAACCCCTGGGAACCTACAAATGGCCAGAAAGGACATGAAAAGATACTCAGCATCATGAGCCATCAGGGAACTGCAAATCACCCATTAGAGTCACTGTTTTAAAAAAGAACAAACAGAAAATAACAAGTGTTGCAGAGGATGTGAAGAAATATTCTAGATTCTGACTCTATGAGTTTTTATATTCCTAATTTTAAAACAGTGAGATCATACAATATTTGACATTTGTGTCTGACTTATTTCACCTAACATACTAGCATCAAGGTTCATCCAAGTTTTCATATGTATCAGGACGTTTTATGGCTGAATAATATTCTGTTGTATGTATATACCAAATTTTATTTATTCATTCATTGGTTGATGGACACTTGGGTTGCTTCCAACTTTTGGCAATTGTGAATAATGCCACTATGAACATTGATGTGGAAATATCTGTTTAGTCCCTGCCTTCAATTCTTTGGGGTAATTATTTAGTAGTGGGATTGTTGGTCATATGGTAGTTCTATATTCAACTTTCTGAGGAACCACCAAAGTATCTTACACAGCAGCTGCATCATTTTAGATTCCCACCAGCAATGAATGTGTGTTCCTCTTTCTCCACATACTTTGCAACACATTATTTTTTTTTAATAGCAGCAACTCTAATGGGTGTGAAATGGTATCTTATTGAAGTTTTGATTTGCATTTCCCTGATGGTTCATGATGCTGAACATCTTTTCATGTGCTGTCTGGCCATTTGTATATCTTCTTCTGAGAGATGTCTGTTCAAGTCCTTTGCTCATTTTTAAATTGGGTTCTTTGTCTTTTTGTTGTTGACATGAAGGATTTCTTCACATAAACTAGATATTAATCCTTTATCATATGTGTGACTTCCAAATATTTTGTCTGCTTACATAGGTTGTCTTTTTTTACTTTCATGATAAAGTCCTTTGAGGAATAAAAGTTTTGATTTTTAATTGGGCCCCATTTATTAATTTTTCTTTTTTTGCTTGTGCTTTGGGTGTAAAGTGTAAGAAACTGTTGCCTAACACAAGGTCCTGAAGGCACCTCCCTATGTTTTCTTCTAGGAGTTTGATAGTCCTAGCTCTTATGTTTAGGTCTTTGATCCATTTTTAGGTGATTTTTTTGTAAATGGTATGAGGTAGGGGTCCTCCTTTTTTTTTTTCAAATGGAGATCCAGTTTCCCAGCACCATTTGTTAAAGATACTATTCTTTCCCAGTTTAGTGGTTATTCTTTCCCAACTGAGTGGTTGTTGCATCTTCTCAAAAATCAGTTGGCCATAAAAGTAAGGGTTGATTTCTGAACTCTCAGTTCTATTCCATATATCTGTAGGTCTGTCCTTGTGTCAGTACTATGCTGTTTTTACCACTGTAGCTCTGCAATGTGCCTTAATGTCAGGAGGTGTGAATCTTCCAACTTTGTTCTCCTTTTTCAAGAGATTTTTGGCTATTTGGGTCCACTTCCCTTCCACATAAATTTGATGACTGGCTTTTCCGTATCTGCAGAGAAGGCCGTTAGAATTTAGCTTGGGATTGGGATTGTATTGAATCTATACATTGCTTTGGATAGTATTGACTTCCGAAAGATATTTTGCCTTCCAATCCATGAATACAGAATTTCCTTCCATTTATTTATATCTTCTTTGATTGCTCTTGGCAGTGTTTTGTAGTTTTCTGTGTACAAGTCCTTTATATTCTTGATTTGATTTATTCCTACATATTTTAGTTGCCATTATGAATGGAATTTTTTTCTTGATTTCTTCTTCTGACTGCTCATTGCCTGTGTATAGAAACACTAGTGATTTTGGGATGTTGACCTTGTACCCCAACATTTAGCTCTAGGAGTTTTGTTGTGGATTTTTCAGGATTTTTTTTTTTTTTTTTAATTTGAAAGCAATCACTGTTTATTAACTGACCAGATTATAAAAGTAATCATAGTAGACACCTTAGTTCATCCTTCTAATAAGCCTATTGATCTGGTCTTCCCTGTTGCCAGCATCTCCCCCTTCTACAAAATGGGTGGTCTTTTTCTTCATCCCCCCTCTGGGAGACGATAATTTGAAGGGCCACAGGAAGTTGTTTGCTTCTTTGAAGCGTTTCCCAACAGTATAGATCTCATGAATCAGGTCTTCCATGCAGATGATGCCATATTTACCAAGCGATCGTGCAATCAAAGAGTTATCTGTCAAGGCAATCCGCTTCTTATTGATTTTGCCGTAACCACGCTTATAGATTAGTTCGTTTACTGACTTCAGGTTCGGGTACCCCCATGCAATATATGGTTCCACAATCCTCAGCATGTTAATTGAGGCCTTGTTGAGCTTAACAAAGGTGCCATTGAAGATTTGGCGAAGGCGAAGAAGTTGCAACACTTTTCGGACCTTTGGGCTCACACCATTGATACCTCTGATCCTGATGACAAATGCCAATTTGGGTTCCGCAGGTACATAGAAGTTGCCAGCTTTTCTTGCCATTCTAGCCATTCGAATCTCAGTTCTGTACATTTGCCTATATTCCTTATGATAGTGCTTGGCTTTTTCATAGATAAGCTTCCTCCTTGCCTTTCGGAGCATCTTTTGGGCAAACTTCTTTCTCAAGCGCTTGATCTTCAGTTCGGCAAAATTCCTTCGCTTTTTCTTGAGGGTTTCCGGCACAGCCGGCACCTTCTTCTTCTTCTTCTCTTCGACACCCTCCATGGTTCCAGCCGGAAAAGAGCCAGGATTTTTGTATATAGGATCATATCATTTGCAAATAGGGAAAGTTTCACTTCTTCTTTTCCAAGCCATCTGTCTTTTATTCCTTTTTCTTTCCTAATTGCTCTGGAAATAACTTCCAGTACAACGTTAAATAACAGCTGTGACAGTGGGCATCCTTGTCTTGTTCCTGATCTTAGAAGGAAAGCTTTCAGTCTTTTACTATTAAGTAGGAATTTAGATTTAGGCTTTTCATATATGCCCTTTACATGCTGAGGGAGTTTCATTCTATTCTTAGAGTTCTAAGTGTTTTTATCAAGAAAGGGAGCTGTATTTTGTCAAATGCCTTTTCTGAATCAATTGAAAGGATCATTTTTCTTTCATTCTATTAATATGGTGTATTATATTGATTGATTTTCTTATGTTGAACCATACTTGCATAGCAGGGATAAATCCCATTTTATCATGGTGGATAATTCTTTTAATATGCAGTTGGATTCAGTTTGCTAGTATTTTGTTGAAGAATTTTGCATCTCTACTCATAACTATTGGCTTGTAGTTTTCTTTTCTTGCCCAAATGATTACCTTTAACATAGGTCTTTATTTATGTTCCTTTGAACCACTGTCTAGTGTCCTTTCCTTTCAGTCTGAAGTACTACCTTTAGTGTTGTTTGTAAGGTAGGTCTAGTGGTGATGAAATCCCTTACCTTCTGTTTATCTGAGAATGCCTCAATCTCTCCCTCATTTTTCAAAGAGAGTCTCACCGGACATAAAATTCATGGCTGGCAGTTATTTTGCTTTAGCACTTTAAAATATTTCAACCCACTGCCTTCTTGCCTCCATGGTTTCTGATTAGAAATTGGTACTCAATATATTTGGGACTCCCTTGTACATGAAACATTGCTTTTCTCTTGTGGTTTTCAGAACTCTCTCCTTGTCCTTTGCATTTGATATGTAATCAATATATGACAGGGTGTATTTTTCTTCATGTTTATCCTGTTTGGTGTTCTCTGAGGTTCTTGGATGTGCCCATTGCATATTCACGTCTTTTGCTAAGTTTGGGAAATTCTCTGTCATTTTTTCTTTGAATATTCCTTCTGCCATTTCTCTTTCTTCTCTTTCTCGGACTCCCATAACGCATATATTGTTGCACTTGATGGTGTCCCAGAGTTGTCTTGGGTTATTTTCACTTTGAATATTTCTTTTTCATTTCTGCTCCTCAGTCTGACTCATTTTAAGTGCCTTGTCTTCGAATTCACTGATTCTTTCTTCTGCCAGCTCCAATCTGCTCTTGAAACCCTCCTGGACTTTACTCATTTCAGTTACTGTGGTCATCAACTCCAGTAATCCTGTTTAGCTCCTTTTTAAAATGTTTATCTCTTTGCTAAGTTTTGCATATTGCTCATTCATTGTTTCCCTCTTATCCTTTAGTCCTTTCTTTGTACTTTCCTTCATCTCCTTGAGCATTTTTAAGATCATTTTTTTAAAGGCTTTTTTCAGTATGTCCACATTCTCATCTTCATTGTTGTTTTCTGTATCTTTATCCTTTCCTTTTGGATGGGCCATCATTTCCTCTATTTATTTATTTATTTATTTGTCTTGATTCTCTATTGTTACACACTGTACACTTTAATATTTTAAAATTTGAACTCTGGGATTTACTCCTTGGAATGTCTGTTTATTAATATTGTAACCAGTGGTGATAAGACAGAGATTTTCTTGAGCTTCTGCTCTCCTATCAGGAAGGTCTGCCCAAGGAAAATACAATGTACAGGGTTTTTCCTGTCTTGGCCTCTGTCTTGTCCTGGGCTTTTGCTTGTTAGTTGTTTAGGAGTTCCCCTGTTTACAGGAGTTTGGTTGTTTCCCAGGGGACAAATCTCCCTCTCCTGGGTATTTAGAGCTGGCAGGGTTTTATCCCAGATTGTCCACCTATACAGTACTTTTTTTTTTTTTAATTTTCCTTTCATTGTCTCATGCTGTTTTGCCTGGAGGGTAAATTCTGGAAGGAGGATCACCTCAAGGAGGACTTTCCGAATTCAGTCTTTCTCATCTAAAACAGCCAGGGACCCAGAAAGGGGGTGAAGACTAGCTCCTAAGTGCCCTGTGGACAGAGTCAGGAAGGCCACCAATAACTTCTTGTACAGCAACTCAAAGCTGAGTTTTCCTGGCCTGCCCAGCAAATGCAGCCCTTCAGCTAATCTTCCCTGCAGCTCTCAGGAAGCCTCACTCTTCACCACCTCCACCTCTATCCAGAGAGGGTTGAAACAGTAGCTGCCCTCAGAGCCAGGATCCAGTGATGTGAATTTGCTAATCAAAAGCCATGATCAGTGACCAACCATGAACACCCTTGTTCTTGGGAAAGAGGGTTTTCATGTCCCTTTCTGTCAGCAAATGGATGCTGATAGCCGCCTTGTGCAGAGAGAGCAATTTACTGTTCTTTACCATAATTTATCAGCCTCTTCCTCCTGCCCATCCCTGTAATCTGTACAGTGTTCTTCTGGCCTCTGGAGTTTCAAAATAGTTGCTTCAGACAGTCCCTGCCTATTTAATAGTTGTTTTGGTGGCAGGACTGATCCTGGAGCAGCCTACTGCACCATCTTCCCCAGAAGTTGACTCCTTACCTTTCTATTACCTTTTGTAAAATTTTCTCTGACTATAAAATGTTATATGGCCAAATCTTTGTTACTGAGCTTAAACCTAGTAAAACTGCCAAATTATTTTATTAATTCAAGTAATGCATCTGTTTGAATTTTGTTTTTGTTTTTCTCTGAGAATGATTGTACCATGTGAAAATAATGGCAGTAAGTTTTCTCTTTGCAACTCCTAACTTTTAAAAGATGATTTTTTAGTTTATTAGAACACTTTTTTTATGATGTTAAATAGAAGTAATATTTGCTATTTTTACCTTCTTCCTTCATTTCAAGAGATAGCCTTACTATTTCACCATAGAATGTGATATTATACACACACACACACACACACACACACAGACACACACACACATTTAAAAAATACCTTGAATCAAATAAAAATCTCCCCTTAATTCTTAGTTGCTAATTTAACAAAAAAAAAAAAAACCTCATGAATGGATGATGATTTTATCATCTGTTCTTTCTTCATCTTTTGAAATCATCTGTAATTTTTCTTCTAATATCTATTAATATGGTAAATGATATTCATTGTGTTCCTAGGTTAAACTGGCATTGCTTTCCTGGTATAAAGCCATATTTACCTTTTTTACAACTTGCTGGATTTAATTTGCAAATTTTTTGTTGAGATTTTTAAATCTGTGTTATTGAGTGAGATTGAACTGTAAAGATTTTTTGTTTGTTTCTTTGTTTTACCAAATGGTTCCTTTTCTGGTTTTGAAATTTATCTCACAAAATAAAATTTCCCCTTTCCTCCCCTATTACTTGAAATAGTTTGAGAATTATTGAAATTATCTGCTTCTTGAATGTTTAGTGGAACTCACCTTTATTTTGTTTTTGTAGGAAGATATTTACTATCCATCAATTTATTTGCATTGACATTTTTAATTTAATCTTCACTTAATTTTGGTAATTTCTTATTAAGACTTCTCCCATTTTATCTAAATCTTCTATTTTTTTGCACACATTTCTTCATAGTGTTCTTTTTAATAAATCTCTGCTGCATCTGTACTTCTGGTCTGTTTTCATTTCCAGTACCAGTCATTTATGTCTTCTTTTACTCTTGATTAGTTCTGCTGGAAGTTTGTCCATCTTATTATATTTTTTCAAAGAACCAAATTTTGACCTTGTAAGTCTTATCTATTACATTAAATAACATTATGTTACATTATATTATATTATATTATTTCAATTATATTATTTATAATTATGCTGTATATTTCATAATTATGTATATATAATCATTATATTTATGAATTATGCTCAAAAATCTGATTTTAAATTTCCAATCTATGCATTTTTAAAGTTTTTTTTGTTATAGATATGTAACATAGTTGCAAATATATACAAATAGTGTATTATGCATGATGATTCTTGGATTAAAAAAATAATAATAAGCCTCCACGTGTAATTGAGAAAAAAAATCCATTCCCTGGTTATTAAATGGAAATTTCCAAGTAGTTGCTGTGTTTTTGTTTTTTTGTTTTTTGTTTTTCGTTTTTCCGACAGATTCTATCCTTCTTTAACTTTGACTGCTGGATTTATTGATTGCTAAATAGGGTGTGCAAAAGTCTTCACATAATGATCAACTTATCTCTTCCTTCTGGCAATTCTATCAAGTATTGCTTTATATACTTTGATACTATATTATTTTTGTATGCAAAATTAGAATTTTCCTGGTGAATTTAAAGTTAAATTACTATGAAGTAACTCTTTCTCTAAAGTAATACTTTTTGCTGCAAACTCACTTTTGTTTGCCATTACTATAAAATAAATAAATTTATTTTCATTTGCCTTTTCCTGTATATATTTTTTATAATTTTTATTTATATTATGTTTGTTTAAATTTATTTATATTATTTATATAAATTGTATTTTTACATTCAACATATATGAAAACTCATGTTTTAAATGTGTTACTCTAAATTTTATATAGCAGGATTTAAAAAATCTAGTCTGACAATTATCGTCTTGAAGAGAAGAGTTATGTCCATATATATTAATGTGATTTGGAATAATTTCTACCCCTTATTTTGTGTTTTATATTTATACTTATTTCCCCATATTTCTTTTCTACTTCTCAACTTTTTGCAACATCTGGATGGATGGAGTGAATTTTTTTTTTTTATTTTTGTTTATTTTGTTTTGTTTTGCTATTTTTCTTCCTTGTTTGGAAATCACACATTTGATTCTTCATTTTTAGTGATCATCCTATTAATTTTAACAAGTGTACATACCTTAACCAAAATATAGTTTCTCTCCACTGCTTCAGTTTTATTTTTCTCCTACAATCATGTTTTAGTTCTTACTATCTTGTACATCAGTGTAAATGTTTGCCACTATACTTGCTTACCATTCTTTCTGCATTGGTACCTTCCTTCTATGATATTTCTTTTTTCTGAAGCAAATTCCTTCCAATTTCCTTTAATAAAACCTGTTCTTTGTGAACTCTCTTGGGTTTTATCGGCAAATATCTTTATTTTTTTCTCATCTGTAAAAAGTAGTTTCACTCTGTACAGATTTCTAGATTGACAGTACTTTTCTCTCAGACTTTGAAGATAATATTTCACTCTTTTCTGGCTTCTACTCTTGCTATTGAGAGTCAGCCATCTGTATAATTTTTATCCCTTTCGAGGTAATCTGTCTTTTCTTGCAAATTATTCTCAGGTTTCCAAGATTTATTTTTGTGTTCTGCTTTTTCACAATAAGGGCTCTGGTAGTGGATTTCTGTTCCTTTTTTTAAATTGTGGTCCATCCATTAGTCTTCCTAAATCTGAAGATTTATGTCTTTCATTAATTTTGGAACAAATTCTGCCATTTTCTTTTCAGCTATTGCTTTCCTCCAATTTTTTCTATTGTCACCTTAGGATTTGGTCCTTTATCCTCCATGCCTTTTAACATCATTTCCATGCATTCCATTGATATTTTTCTCTGTAATTGCTATATTATGAAGTTTTCTTTTAGCTCTATGTTCCAGTTTAAATAATTTTTATTCAATAATTATATTTCTGATTTCTTGCTTTTATCTATTGTTCTTTATCAAATATGTCAGCTCATTTGAATAATCTATTTTTCTTCAGCATGTTTAATATACCTTTCATTTCCTTAAACATATGTTAACATGTCTTTTTGAATCTGATTTTGTAATCTGTGGTCTCTGCTGATGCTAGCTCATAGTGGCTTGTTTCTTTATGTATTTTATGTATTTTTAAATTTATGATGTGAGCCCCTTTCTTAGAACAAATGGAACATCTGTTTGATAGTTGAGGCACTATACCCCCATAGAGGATTTGCCTTTGTATTTCTTTCATTCACAGGAGGCATTCCCAACCTGAGATCATTTGAGATTAAAATCTTGGCTTGAGGCTTTTCAGGCCATACATGTTGTCTGAATTCTGGCATGCGCATGACTAAGCACTTTTGATTAGGAATTCTTAGGGGTTTTTTTTCCCCTTGTGTTCTCCCTTCTGCTTTAACCCAAAGCCAAAACAGAAAGTTATCTTCACCATCTCTTTCTAACAGTCAAGTTTTCATTGTTTGCCTATTGTGTGTATAACTTTCAGAGTTTTCAACTTTTTGTGGGCATCTCTTATCCAGCCTCCCAATTTACAAAGATTTGTCTGATGTCCACAGTGCATGTCGCCCATTAAGTTCAATGCTCTAAATTACCAGAAATTGCACACAGTTCAAACACTATCTAAAGAGCTGATTAACTCTTTTCATTGTCATCCTACTTTTTGATGATGCCATAGTGACCTTAAATTCTTCACTGAAGCACACACATGCATCATAATTGTTTTTAGGTGTCCGATCTTGGGAAGAAAGCTTCTTTTGGATATCAAGTCCTTTACATTACAGGGAATAGAAGTCAACTACTTGAATCTTGAAAGTACAGTTTTAGTAACACATCAAGATCAAACTTATAGAATGATGAATGATCTTTCCACATAAAAAAACAATTTTGCCTTTTACAGTGCATTTCTGTGTGTGTGTGTGTGTGTGTGTGTGTGTGTGTGTGTGTTTGAGACATAGCAAAACAGAATTAACAGTTGCTCTAGTGATCTTTCTGTTTCTGAATAGATAAATGGGCCCTCATCAAAATTAAAAACTTTGGCACCTCAAAAGATTTTATCACAAAAATAAAACAATTTATATAAATAGATAAGGGTTTAATATCCAGAATGTGTAAAGAAATCCTTCAACCCAAAAAACAAACAAAAAAAAATGAAAAACCCAATTAAAAAATGGGAAAAAGACATGAATAGTCATTTCTTCAAAAAAGATATGCAAATGACCAAAGAGCACATGAAAAAATGTTCAACATCATTAGCCATTAGAAAAATTCAAATCAAGACCACAATGAGATACCATTTCACACACACTAGAATGTCTACTATTAACAAAATGGAAAATTACAAGTGTTGTAGTAGATATGGAGAAATAGGAACATTCATTCACTGTTGGTTGCAATGTAAAACGGAGAAGCAGCTGTGAAAGACAGTTTGGCAGTTCCTCCAAAAGTTAAATATAGAATTACCATATGATCCAGTAATACCACTATGAGGTATGCACCCAAAAGAATTGAAAACAGGGACTCAAACAGATATTTATGCACCAGTGTTCATAGTGACACTATTCACAATTGCCAAAAGAAGGAAGCAACCCAAGTGTCCATCAATTGATGAATGAATAAACAAAGTGTGGTATATGCACACAATGAAATATTATTAAGCTGTAAAAAGGAATGAAGTTCTGATACATATGACAACATGGATAGACCTTGAAGACTATTTTTAGTAAAATAAGTCAGACACAGAAGGACATATATTGTGTGATCTCGTATGAAATAATCAGAATATGCAATCCTGTAGAGTCAGAATCTAGAATATAAGTTTCCAGGGGACAGAATGAGGGTAGATGATAAGAAGTTATGGTTTAAAATGTACAGAATTTCTATTTGGGATGGTGGAGAAGTTTTGCTATTGGATGGTGGTGATGGCAGCACATTTTGAACATAGCTAACAGCACTGAAATACATATTTGAATGTAGTTTAAAGGGGAAATTTTAGGTTTATATATGTATAATTAGGATAATTTTTTTAAAAAAATTTGTGGAACTATACTTGAAAAACAGTGGATCTTTAGTTAAACCATGGACTATAGTTAATAATACAATTATAAAAATGTGCTTTCATCAATTGTAACGAATACACCACACTAATGCAAGGTGTTAATAACAGTGTGGCATATGGGAACCCTGTATGTTATGCATAATTTTTCTGCAAATCTCCAACTTCTTTAATTAAAAACAAAACAAAACGTACAAAAAAAAAAAAAACAATTTTACCTTTCAAAATACATTTCTATGTTTTTCTGAGACAGAAAAATGAAAATAACAGTGGATCTAGTGATCTTTCTGTTTCTGAGTCTGCTCTAATCTTGTTTTCTATTTGTTTTGAGATTTTCCCTATAAAATAAAGGAATAAAATGTTTTTTGTCTCATCATTAGGGCTAGGGATTGGCCCAGCAGATCTGCTCTATGTAGCCTGGATGATGGAAGAGATTCTGATCTAGAGCTGTGGGGACTCAGAAATCAGATGGATACACACAGTTGAGATATAAAGTTGAGCCTGGTCCACCAAACAGAATAGTATCAAACTCTAGAGGGTAAATTCAGAGGCTGAGCAAGTTGAGAAAACAGATATCAGAAAGCTAAGAAGGTAGCAAAGTGCTCCAGTCTGAAAGTAAGTGGTCCTGGTAGGTCAAACTCTGCATATAAGGCTGGTTTATATGGGTCAGCCCTTCCAGGACATGGTGAAGGATCAATTTAGAGGGTCAGAAGCAAGAGAGACCCCAAATGATTGCAACGGTCTCGGACAACCCAGGGTTCTACTATTTTCATTTTTAAGTTTTTATAAGATAGGGATGAAGAATGCTTTACCAAGAGAAGTTAAATAGAATAGTGGCACAATATGAATTGCATGCTATTAAGAAGGCCATGTAGTACTTCAAAAGGCAGACAAAAGGTTGATGGTTCTCCTTTTCTCTGTTGACTTATCTGTTTTTTTTTTTTTTTTTTTTTTTTTTTTTTTTTTTTTTTATCATCATTTTATTAAGATATATTCACATACCACGCAGTCATACAAAACAAATTGTACTTTCGATTGTTTACAGTACCATTACATAGTTGTACATTCATCACCTAAATCAATCCCTGACACCTTCATTAGCACACACACAACAATAACAAGAATAATAATTAGAGTGAAAAAGAGCAATTGAAGTAAAAAAGAACACTAGGTACCTTTGTCTGTTTGTTTGCTTCCCCTACTTTTCTACACATCCATCCATAAACTAGACAAAGTGGAGTTTGGTCCTTATGGCATTCCCAATCCCACTGTCACCCCTCATAAGCTACATTTTTATACAACTGTCTTCGAGATTCATGGGTTCTGGGTTGTAGTTTAATAGTTTCAGGTATCCACCACCAGCTACCCCAATTCTTTAGAACCTAAAAAAGGTTGTCTAAAGTGTGCGTAAGAGTGCCCACCAGAGTGATCTCTCGGCTCGTTTTGGAATCTCTCTGCCACTGAAGCTTATTTCATTTCCTTTCACATCCCCCTTTTGGTCAAGAAGATGTTCTCCATCCCACGATGCCGGGTATACATTCCTCCCCGGGAGTCATATTCCACGTTGCCAGGGAGATTCACTTCCCTGGGTGTCTGATCCCACGTAGGGGGGAGGGCAGTGATTTCACCTTTCAAGTTGGCTTAGCCAGAGAGAGAGGGCCACATCTGAGCAACTAAGAGGCATTCAGGAGGAGACTCTCAGGCACAAATACAGGGAGGCCTAGCCTCTCCCCTGCAGCAACCGTCCTCCCAAGGGCAAAACCTATGGTAGAGGGCTCAACCCATCAAACCACCAGTCCCCTATGTCTGTGGTCATGTCAGCAACCATGGAGGTGGGGCAGGCGAATACCCCTGCATTCTCCACAGGCTCCTCAAGGGGGCACTACATCTTTTTTTTTTTTTTCCTTGTTTGTCTTTTTTCTTTCTTTCTTTTTTTTTTTTTTTAACTTTCCCTTCTTTTTTCAAATCAACTGCATGAGAAAAAAAGTTAAAAAGAAAACAAACATACAATAAAAGAACATTTCAAAGAGACCATAGCAAGGGAGTAAGAAAAAGACAACTAACCAAAGATAACTGCTTAACTTCCAACATGTTCCTACTTTACCCCAAGAAAGTTACATAACATAGCAACATTTCAGTGAACTTGTTCCTACTACATCCATCAGAAACTAACAGACCATAGTCATTTCTGGGCATCCCCAGAACGTTAAATAGCTTATCTGTTCTTCTTGGATTATTGTTCCCCCTTCCTTAATTGCTCTCTACTGCTAGTTCCCCTACATTCTACATTATAAACCATTTGTTTTACATTTTTCAAAGTTCACATTAGTGGTAGCATATAATATTTCTCTTTTTGTGCCTGGCTTATTTCGCTCAGCATTATGTCTTCAAGGTTCATCCATGTTGTCATATGTTTCACCAGAACGTTCCTTCTTACTGCCGCGTAGTATTCCATCGTGTGTATATACCACATTTTATTTATCCACTCATCTGTTGAAGGACATTTGGGTTGTTTCCATCTCTTGGCAATTGTGAATAATGCTGCTATGAACATTGGCGTGCAGATATCTGTTCGTGTCACTGCTTTCCGATCTTCCGGGTATATACCGAGAAGTGCAATCGCCGGATCGAATGGTAGCTCTATATCTAGTTTTCTAAGGAACTGCCAGACTGACTTCCAGAGTGGCTGAACCATTATACAGTCCCACCAACAATGAATAAGAGTTCCAATTTCTCCACATCCCCTCCAGCATTTGTAGTTTCCTGTTTGTTTAATGGCAGCCATTCTAACCGGTGTTAGATGGTATCTCATTGTGGTCTTAATTTGCATCTCTCTAATAGCTAGTGAAGCTGAACATTTTTTCATGTGTTTCTTGGCCATTTGTATTTCCTCTTCAGAGAACTGTCTTTTCATATCTTTTGCCCATTTTATAATTGGGCTGTCTGTACTATTGTCATTGAGTTGTAGGATTTCTTTGTATATGCAAGATATCAGTCTTTTGTCAGATACATGGTTTCCAAAAATTTTTTCCCATTGAGTTGGCTGCCTCTTTACCTTTTTGAGAAATTCCTTTGAGGTGCAGAAACTTCTAAGCTTGAGGAGTTCCCATTTATCTATTTTCTCTTTTGTTGCTTGTGCTTTGGGTGTAAAGTCTAGGAAGTGGCCTCCTAATACAAGGTCTTGAAGATGTTTTCCTACATTATCTTCTAGGAGTTTTATGGTACTTTCTTTTATATTGAGATCTTTGGTCCATTTTGAGTTAATTTTTGTGTAGGGGGTGAGGTAGGGGTCCTCTTTCATTCTTTTGGATATGGATATCCAACTCTCCCAGCCCCATTTGTTGAAAAGACCATTATGGCTCAGTTCGGTGACTTTGGGGGCCTTATCAAAGATCAGTCGGCCATAGATCTGAGGGTCTATCTCTGAATTCTCAATTCGATTCCATTGATCTATATGTCTATCTTTGTGCCAGTACCATGCTGTTTTGGCAACTGTGGCTTTATAATAAGCTTCAAAGTCAGGGAGTGTAAGTCCTCCCACTTCGTTTTTCTTTTTTAGAGTGTCTTTTGCAATTCGAGGCATCTTCCCTTTCCAAATAAATTTGATAACTAGCTTTTCCAAGTCTGCAAAGTAGGTTGTTGGAATTTTGATTGGGATTGCATTGAATCTGTAGATGAGTTTGGGTAGAATTGACATCTTAATGACATTTAGCCTTCCTATCCATGAACATGGAATATTTTTCCATCTTTTAAGGTCCCCTTCTATTTCTTTTAGTAGAGTTATGTAGTTTTCTTTGTATAGGTCTTTTACATCTTTGGTTAAGTTTATTCCTAGGTACTTGATTTTTTTAGTTGCTATTGAAAATGGTATCTTTTTCTTGAGTGTCTCTTCAGTTTGTTCATTTCTAGCATATAGAAACATTACTGACTTATGTGCATTAATCTTGTATCCCGCTACTTTGCTAAATTTGTTTATTAGCTCTAGTAGGTGTATCGTTGATTTCTCAGGGTTTTCTAGATATAAGATCATATCATCTGCAAACAATGACAGTTTTACTTCTTCTTTTCCAATTTGGATGCCTTTTATTTCTTTGTCTTGCCGGATTGCCCTGGCTAGCACTTCCAGCACAATGTTGAATAACAGTGGTGACAGCGGGCATCCTTGTCTTGTTCCTGATCTTAGAGGGAAGGCTTTCAGTCTCTCACCATTGAGTACTATGCTGGCTGTGGGTTTTTCATATATGCTCTTTATCATGTTGAGGAAGTTTCCTTCAATTCCTACCTTTTGAAGTGTTTTTATCAAAAAGGGATGTTGGATTTTGTCAAATGCTTTTTCAGCATCTATTGAGATGATCAATTGATTTTTCCCTTTTGACTTGTTAATGTGTTGTAATACATTGATTGTTTTTCTTATGTTGAACCATCCTTGCATGCCTGGAATGAACCCCACTTGGTCATGGTGTATGATTTTTTTAATGTGTCTTTGGATTCGATTTGCAAGTATTTTGTTGAGGATTTTTGCATCTATATTCATTAGGGAGATTGGCCGGTAGTTTTCTTTTTTTGTAGCATCTTTGCCTGGTTTTGGTATTAGATTGATGTTAGCTTCATAAAATGAGTTAGGTAGTGTTCCATTTTTTTCAATGTTTTGAAAGAGTTTGAGTAAGATTGGTGTCAGTTCTTTCTGGAAAGTTTGGTAGAATTCCCCTGTGAAGCCATCTGGCCCTGGGCATTTATTTGTGGGAAGATTTTTGATGACTGATTGGATCTCTTTGCTTGTGATGGGTTGGTTGAGGTCTTCTATTTCTTCTCTGGTCAGTCTAGGTTGTTCATATGTTTCCAGGAAATTGTCCATTTCTTCTACATTATCCAGTTTGTTGCCATACAGTTGTTCATAATATCCTCTTATAATTTTTTAATTTCTTCAGGATCTGCAGTTATGTCACCTTTTTCATTCATTATTTTGTTTATATGGGTCTTCTCTCTTTTTGATTTTGTCAGTCTAGCTAGGGGCTTGTCAATCTTGTTGATCTTCTCAAAGAACCAACTTTTGGTGATATTTATCCTTTCTATTGTTTTTTTGTTCTCTATGTCATTTATTTCTGCTTTAATCCTTGTTATTTCTTTTCTTGTACTTGGTTTAGGATTGGTTTGCTGTTCATTTTCTAGCTTCTTCAGTTGATCCATTAGTTCTTTGATTTTGGCTCTTTCTTCCTTTTTAATATATGCGTTTAGTGCTATAAATTTCCCCCTTAGCACTGCTTTTGCTGCATCCCATAGGTTTTGGTATGTTGTGTTCTCATTTTCATTCGTCTCTATATATTTAGCAATTTCTCTTGCTATTTCTTCTTTAACCCACTGATTGTTTAGGAGTGTGTTGTTTAACCTCCAGGTATTTGTGAATTTTCTAAGTCTCTGATGGTTATTGACTTCTAATTGTATTCCATTGTGGTCAGAGAATGTGCTTTGAATAATTTCAATCTTTTTAAATTTATTGAGGCTTGTTTTATGTCCCAGCATATGATCTATTCTGGAGAAAGTTCCGTGAGCACTAGAAAAGTATGTGTATCCTGGTGATTTGGGATGTAATGTCCTGTAGATGTCTGTTAAATCTAATTCATTTATCAGATTGTTTAGGTTTTCAATTTCCTTATTGGTCTTCTGTCTGGTTGATCTATCTATAGGAGAGAGTGATGTGTTGAAGTCTCCCACAATTATTGTGGAAACATCAATTGCTTCCTTTAGTTTTGCCAGTGTTTCTCTCATGTATTTTGTGGCACCTTGATTGGGTGCATAGACATTTACGATTGTTATTTCTTCTTGCTGAATTGCCCCTGTTATTAGTATGTAGTGGCCTTCTTTGTCTCTCAAAACATCCCTGCATTTGAAGTCTATTTTATCTGAGATTAATATTGCTACACCTGCTTTCTTTTGGCTGTAGCTTGCATGAAATATTTTTTTCCATCCTTTCACTTTCAGTTTCTTTGTGTCCCTGTGTCTAAGATGAGTCTCTTGTATGCAACATATTGATGGTTCATTTTTTTTGATCCATTCTGCGAATCTATATCTTTTAATTGGGGAGTTTAATCCATTTACATTCAACGTTAAAACCGTGAAGGCATTTCTTGAATCGGCCATCTTATCCTTTGGATTATGTTTGCCATATTTTTCCCTCTCTCTATTAATATCCTTTATTGTACCCATACCGAATCTCTTTAGTACTGAACCTTTCTCCAAGTCTCTCTGTCCTGTCTTTGTTTCTCTGTCTGTAGGGCTCCCTTTAGTATCTCCAGTAGGGCAGGTCTCTTGTTAGCAAATTCTCTCAGCATTTCTTTGTCTGTGAAAAATTTAAGCTCTCCCTCAAATTTGAAGGAGAGCTTTGCTGGGTAAAGTATTCTTGGCTGGAAATTCCTCTCACTCAGAATTTTAAATATATCGTGCCACTGCCTTCTCGCCTCCATGGTGGCTGCTGAGTAGTCACTACTTAGTCTTATGCTGTTTCCTTTGTATGTGGTGAATTGCTTTTCTCTTGCTGCTTTCAGAACTTGCTCCTTCTCTTCTATGTTTGACAGTGTGATCAGTATATGTCTCGGAGTGGGTTTTTTTGGATTTATTCTATTTGGAGTTCGCTGAGCATTTATGATTTGTGTATTTATGTTGTTTAGAAGATTTGGGAAGTTTTCCCCAACAATTTCTTTGAATACTCTTCCTAGACCTTTACCCTTTTCTTCCCCTTCTGGGACACCAATGAGTCTTATATTTGGACGTTTCATATTATCTATCATATCCCTGAGGTCCATTTCGAGTTTTTCAATTTTTTTCCCCATTCTTTCTTTTATGCTTTCATTTTCCATTCTGTCATCTTCCAGATCACTGATTCGTTGTTCAACTTCCTCTAGTCTTGTACTATGAGTGTCCAGAATCTTTTTAATTTGGTCAACAGTTTCTTTAATTTCCATAAGATCATCCATTTTTTTATTTAGTCTTGCAATGTCTTCTTTATGCTCTTCTAGGGTCTTCTTGATTTCCTTCATATCCCGTACTAGGGTCTCATTGTTCATCTTTAGTTCTTTGAGTAGCTGCTCTAGGTGTGTCTCTTCTGGTCTTTTGATTTGGGTGCTTGGGCTTGGGTTATCCATATCGTCTGGTTTTTTCATATGTTTTATAATTTTCTGTTGTTTTTGGCCTCGTGGCATTTGCTGAACTTGATAGGGTTCTTTTAGGGTTTGTAGACCAGTTGAAGTCCTTATCTCTAATTTATCAGATCTACAGCTTCGTGGAGTACACTTTCTCTAACTGACCAGCAGGTGGCGTCCACGAGCCACCTGTTCTCCACAAGCCAGATCTCCCCTGCTTAGCCTTTTTGGTGAGTGGGGGAGTGAGTCTTGTGGGGCCCAATTGGTGTACCAAGCTTGCGTGTGTAGTTGGTGTTGCCTGCCCTGTATGTGGGGCGTGTTTCTGGGCAGTCGGGGAGGGGGGGTGGCCCTAACAATCAAATCTCCCTGATGATCCTAGAGTTTTAAAGCTACTGCAATAGTCTAATCCTTCAGTTCAGTCCTGCCACAGTTTGTCTCTGCCACTGACCCACAAGTCTTTGGTATTGGCGTATGGCTCCTGAGACTTGCAAGTGGGCCCCTCTTCCAGGCTGTGCACCCCGGGTCCTCTGTTGAGGGATGACTGTGCTATGTCACAGGTGAGTGCCGTCCCCCCAGGGCAGTTCTGGGCTGCTGGGCTGTGTTGGGAGGCTCCCAGTCTGCTCAAATGATGGCTGAATGGGGCTCTGTTAATTCACACTGCTCCCCCTTCCCAGCTCTGGGACATTCAGCTGAGGTTGCAGGGAAGGCTAATGTCCACGTCCAGTTTTGTGGTGTGTGCCTGTTATTTGAAGCACTTCCGTCACACTGGGTTGTCTGGGGCAGCTCTGGGCTATGGGGCTGGCGATGGGCAGGAGTGTTTCCTGTCCACCAGGATGGTGGCTGTGAGCGGACACCCCCCTTTTCTTGGGAAGTTGTGTTGTTTAGTGAATTTTCTCAGCCACTGGATTATTGCCTTTTGTCTCAGAGCTCTCTTAGTTCTGCTCTTGACTTGACGTGTCCAAATTTCAATTCTTTGAAGCTTTCTGTATTGAGCTTCTTAGAGTAATTGTTTTAGAAAAAGCAAAAAGGATTTAAAAAAAAAAAAAAAAAACAAAAAAAAAACGGCCCTCCTCAGAGATCTAATGGGTTATTGAAATGCTAATAGACAAAGCCACCAGGGCCATTAAGGAACGGTGCACAGGGCAGAGAGATCAGCCTTGCTTCGGGATTTGCATATGCGCCTCAAGGGCTGATCTCTGCCCTTCCCCTTTCTGTGTTCACCAGAACTCCAAAAATCCTCTGCTTTTATTTTGGAGTTTTTCGTGTTGTTTTTTTTCTATGCCTGTCTCCTCTCTGCTGGGCTGGCTGCTCTCAGAGTCTCTGGTGTCTGGTCTCAGTCTATCTATGGTTGGAGTTTGAATCAGTAGAATGAGTTTCCGATAAGAGCAGCCACTGCAATTCTCCCTTCTCCTTCCTGGAGCTGACAGCCCCTCCTCCCCCGGGACTGAGCGTGGCAGGGAGGGGCGCGGGTCCCCTGGCCGCAAAAACTTACAGATTTCGCTGATCTCAGCAGTTCCACGTTTTCATGAGTGTTGTATGAAGTATGCCCAAAGACAGATTGCTCTGTGGTGTCCAGTCCACGCAGTTCCTGGCTTTTTACCTACTTTCCTGGAGGAGTAACTGGAGGATATTTCACAGGTCTTCCTTAGGCAGTTGTGGCTTGCCCAGGTCTTTCAATGCAGTTTTTAGGTGTGCTCCTAGAGGTGGAACTTCAAACCTGTTTTCCGCGGCAGCAGCAGCCCTTGGGGTCCTGGGTGCGGGGGGGCTAGAAACCCTCTCGTCCAGCTCTCGGAGGTGAGTCTCTCTGTCGGCCACGGAGCTGAGGCTCCCGAATGTCCCACCTCGGGGGTCCAGGAACCCACAGAGCAGCACGTTGTTCAGACCTTGTGTCCCGCGTTCAGCGCCAAGACTGGGGAAGGGCTGACTTATCTGTTTTGTATAATAACCCAGAGGTGAGCAAAAGGCTCCATTAAGGTATTGAAGAAAATATTAGAACTTTAATTTCCATTTATTTTTAGGGCATCCTTCTTAAAGAATTTCCATTTGGTGTACATTTTATAATATGCATAATTTGTTGCTCAGTAGTGAATATATCCATTCATTTGTTTAAGAAATGTTCAGCTCTTTCTATGTCTCAAACGGTTTTTTAGCCCCGGGGATATAGATATGAACAGAAATGACAAAATCTCTGCTCTCCTGGAGGCTATCTGAGGTGAGTCAAAAAATAAACAAAGGAACGTTTAAATAGACATCAGGTGACATCACAGAACATAGGTGAAAAAAAAAAAAGAAAGAAAACAGAAGCAAACACTCAAAGAGAACAGGACACGAGCTTGACAGAGGGAAGGGTGTTAACTAAGAAGCGAGGTCCAATAAGGCCTCTTTGAAGAAGTGGCTTTTGGACCTGGTGCTTGAATGATGTAAGGGAGGGAAGGAGGCAAAGCTCTCTCAGCCCTTAAGGCAATACCCGTGCCTAGAGCCCGTGCACGAGATGGAGAACGAGGGAGAAAAGGTGAGAGAGAGAGAGACAGAACCAGAGCACACAAGACTTGTGAGCCTCAGTAAGGTCCTTTGCTTTTATTCTGAGTGGGAAGTGGAGGGATTTTGGCATATGGCCTGACTTACATTTTAGAAGGATCACTCTGACTTCTGTATTGCAAACAGATTTTAAGGGGCAGTAGTGGAAGTAAGGAGACCAGGAAGCAGGGTTACTATTGAAGAGTGAGGACAAGAGATGGTGGTGGTTTGGACCAAGGTAATAAATAAATAAACAGTACATGTTGCAGAGCTGTGTATATATTTTTTATAGAGTTGGACAATCAAAAAGGCTTGAAATCCACTCTTAACGAAAGACTCTCAGAACAAGAAGATGATTTCAGTGCAGCCTGGAGGAGGTATTTCCTACTATTTTATAGAGGGTCTTGGTTCCTATGCAGCTGTCAATTCATTACTAAGAGTGATTTTTTAGAAAGATATGCCTTTTTTTTTCCCTTTTTTTTTTATTGTGAACTTTAACATGTATACATAACAGTGATAACTTTCAATGTACAATTTCACAAGTAGTTAGCAAATCTCAGAGAATGTCATGGGTCATAGTTTCACGACTAAAGCCATTTCCATTATTGTAAAATATAACATACATACAGAAAGGTGTCATCTCTCGATGTACAGCTCAACAAGGAGTCATATAGGTAATTTCAAAAATTGTTATGGGTACAATTCCACAGTTTCAGTTCTTTCCTTATTATGCGATACGAGGCATATAAAGAAAGCTGAAGACCTTCAAGGCACATTCAACAAGCAGCTGTAGAGCAAATCCAAAGGAAGCTATAGGCTACAGTTCCACCATGTCATTTACCTCCTTCCAGCCATTCCAACACCCCAGCATCCAAATATATATATATAATTATATAAAGTTTCAGTATTCATAGACCTTTGTTCAATCTTATCTTGTTTGTTGCTACCCCTTCCTCTCACTTAATCTCTTTCTCCATCTTCAGGGGTATCTAGGCAGTGAGCACCCTAACTTGTTCATATTAAACAGGGGTGTCAACAGTATAGGGAAGGGGGCCGCATCTGACAGTTGATTTTTTTTTTATCTTCATTTTATTGAGATATATTCACATACCACGCAGTCATACAAAACAAATCGCACTTTCGATTGTTCACAGTACCATTACATAGTTGTACATTCATCACCTAAATCAATCCCTGACACCTTCATTAGCACACACACAAAAATAACAAGAATAATAATTAGAGTGAAAAAGAGCAATTGAAGTAAAAAAGAACACTGGGTACCTTTGTCTGTTTGTTTCCTTCCCCTATTTTTCTACTCATCCATCCATAAACTAGACAAAGTGGAGTGTGGTCCTTATGGCTTTCCCAGTCCCATTGTCACCCCTCATAAGCTACATTTTTATACAACTGTCTTCAAGATTCATGGGTTCTGGGTTGTAGTTTGATAGTTTCAGGTATCCACCACCAGCTACCCCAATTCTTTAGAACCTAAAAAGGGTTGTCTAAATTATGCGTAAGAGTGCCCACCAGAGTGACCTCTCGGCTCCTTTTGGAATCTCTCTGCCACTGAAGCTTATTTCATTTCCTTTCACATCCCCCTTTTGGTCAAGAAGATGTTCTCCTCCCACGATGCCGGGTCTACATTCCTCCCCGGGAGTCGTATTCTACGTTGCCAGGGAGATTCACTCCCCTGGGTGTCTGATCCCACGTAGGGGGGAGGGCAGTGGTTTCACCTTTCAAGTTGGCTTAGCCAGAGAGAGAGGGCCACATCTGAGCAACAAAGAGGCATTCGGGAGGAGGCTCTTAGGCACAATTATAGGGAGGCCTAGCCCCTCCTTTGCAGCAACCGTCTTCCCAAGGGTAAAACCTATGATAGAGGGCTCAACCCATCAAACCACCAGTCCCCTATATCTGTGGTTATGTTAGCAACCATCGATGTGGGGTAGGCAAATACCCCTGCATTCTCCACAGGCTCCTCAAGGGGGCACTACATCGTTTTTTTTCCTTGTTTTACTTTTTTTTTTTTTTTATTTTATTTATTTATTTTTTTAACTTTCCCTTCTTTTTTAAATCAACTGTATGAAAAAAAAGTTAAAAAGAAAACAAACATACAATAAAAGAACATTTCAAAGAGACCATAACAAGGGAGTAAGAAAAAGACAACTAACCTAAGATAACTGCTTAACTTCCAACATGTAGATATGCCTTTTTAAAACGATATGCACAAAAATATAAAGATATGCAGAACAAAATGCATCTATAGGTAGGCAAGTGGGATATATTTTCATTTCAGAGGTTTAGCTTTATCCTCTTTAGCTTTCTAAAAATTTACAGGGACACAGTAAATTACTGTGAGTAAATTACTCACACAAAGGTTCATAGAGCCTTGTGGTTAAGTAGGGGGACATTTTTAGGATACAAGTTATAATATGGAAGGAGTAAGGTGCGAATTTTATTTTAGTTTTTTAAAATCAACAGGAAATGTGTGGGGAAAAGCATGCACTTTGTCTTGTAGGGATCCATGGCACAAATCAGGAAATGTGGCCAGTTGTAAAGCCTGGGCTTTGGGCCAAGTCTGATTTGGATTTGTTTCCTGTCTACTGCATTAGAGCTCTTTGGTCTTGGGCAAGTTATTTAACCTCCCTGAGCCTCATTTTTCATCATCCATAAAACTGAGTTGGCAGCAATAATGTTCATATATGAAAATTATGCAATACAGTAAAAATAGACACAGTAAAAAGTGTCTATTTTATTATTATAATATTATTATTATTTTCAGTACCATTCACCTGTTAAACTTGCAATTCTCAGGGAGGCAAGGCGAGTAGAATGGTCTGAGAATAAAATGATGTTTTGTGTAAAATGTTTCACACTAACATAGACAAGTGTTGGAGAGAGAGCCTCCTGTGTGCAAATTCACAGGGCATGCGATTCTGTTACCCTAGTTCTCAGAAAAGCATGGCGTAAATCTAATTGTGAATTCATGACTCCTGGAAATGACCCTACTCCTTTTGATAGGAAAAGTGCTTATAAAGAAAAGTAAAGATTCCCAGACCTCTGATTTCTTGACCAAGGATTTGTATGGACTATCTCTCATTGTTTCCAGAATATTTGCCACATAATATACTCTAGCCAAGGGCAAAGATTTTATATCTCAGCAAAATTAAATTTAACTAATATATATTTTATTTCAAGGGTTTCTTCACACTCTAATTTTTTTATGTGGTGGAAAGAAAGTAGGGTTTGAATCTAAAGACCAAAGTGGAAACTGGATTTTCTCCCCATTGCTAACTTGTGTCACTGAGAAAGTAATTTCATTTCTGTGAGCTTTGTTTTCTAAAATAAAAATAATAATACTTGCCAAAGACTGATCTTGAAAAGACTGAGTAGAGTAAACCTAAGGCATATAGCTACAACTATGTGTTGAACCAAATGACATTATCATTTTTAGGTTAATAATAACTGAATGTCAACAATTTCATAAAGTTCAATCTAAATGTATTTAAAGAAGACTATTATTCAAATTCCAAATCAAGCAAAACAAATAAGGTACGAAAGCTTTGTTGTTTGCAACAGGTTATACTTGTAATTCTCTCTTATCAATAAGTATGATTGCTATTGTTTATTGAGAACTTATTTTGTGCCAGATGTTGAAACTCACTATGTCAGTTAATCCCCAAACAATCCTATGGGTCACAAAAAATGAGTCATCTTACATCACAGAAAAGTGAGGACACATGAATCGATGCCAAAGGCCACACAGCTTGTAAACAGTCAAGTCAGAATCTCAAACCTAGGTAATCTGACAATGGAGCCCAAATTCTTAATGATTACATCTCATAGCCTCTAGAGCAAGTTCAATTACAAGGACAAAGAGGACTTATTTTTAGATGCTGTAGTCTGAGCCAGCAGTTTGTCGTCTATCCAGTTCCCTGCTGCTTTTTCTGAACTGTTCCTAGAATTGAATTAAACTCAGCACATCTCAAGTCTGCCTCTATCCATACACAAAGCAACGTCACCTGCCACCCACCCCCACCCCCCTCCTGCCAGCACTGCAGAGGGCTTGGGATTCTTCATACAAATGGAAAAAGCCATTTTGGTTCCTTAACCACAAAAGAATGGCCTGCCCATTTAAAAATTTCATTAGGAATTGCACCCCGAGGCTAAGATGTGATGAGCTCAGGTGATGCATTAATCCAGGGAGGCAGGAAAGTGCTGGAAAGAGGATGGGCATACCTGCTCTAAAAATGTGAGGAGCGAGGTTTAGTGAGAATCTAAGTCTGTAAGACATCATAAAGAGACTCTCAGTGATGGCCTAAAGCTCCTATTGCTTCGGGAGGCTGTAATTCACAAGTTCAATAACAAAGGCCAGAGGCTGAAGCTAAAAATACCAAGAGGAAAGGTAAAATCCTCTAAGGAAAATTAACCCAAGTTCAAGGATGTTGGTTGTCTGGGTGGGGCGGGAGTGCGATGGAAAGCGGAATGCATTTTCTCATGTTTCTTGGTAACCTGAATTCCGTTAGTGTAACAGGAAAAGGTGAAAGGCAAACGGATTTGTATGTCACAATCCCTTCTTGATTGGTGCTGAATGCAATTATACAGGCTAAATTAAGACTAAGTTGGCCACCTCGAGTCTAAACCAATTCAAAATCAATGGTCCTCCACGGATCCCCCAAGGGGGAAAGAGACTGGCTTAGCAAAGAAGTTCACACAGTCTGTGCTCTAGAGCTTGCTCCACCATCCATCAAGCTCAGAGGCACATATAAATAAATAACGGGAGGAACAGCTCTGTGAGTGGTTCCTGATTACAGCAGAAAGAAAATGAGATCTGAATAAGGAAGAGATTGGAGTTCCTCTCCCAGGTGCACGAGGGGTTTCCGGGTGCGTATAATAGTCCCTTTCCCAGGATTTCTTTACTTCAGCAAGTCAGACAATTCTCTTCTATTAGAGAGCTCTCCCCACCTTCTCTCCCCTCTTCCACAGGTGGTTTTTAAAAGCTAATGTCCATGAGAATCACTGAGTGAAGTTGTGTAAATCCAAATTCCTTAGTCTCAGGTGCAGAGATTCCCACCGGCTCAGTAGGGGGTGAAGCCTAATGATCAGTATTTCTGATACGGGGCTTTGGAGAACTCACTTCTAGAAACAACCACTCGGGGCAATATATGTGTTTATGTATATGCGTACATACAATTGATATTTATATTCATGGAGTACTGACTGTTCAGTATTTCAACATAAATCATATCACAAGAAAGCTCCTGACCCTCACCTCCACACTCCATCCCCTGCCCTCAGGAAAGGAACTGCATTGTCTGTCAATCACAAATGATAAATCTGCAATAACCAAGGAGATCTGCTTCTTAGTTAAGTATTTGTGCATTTTTAAATGTAATTTACAGCTGAACCTTAAACATGCCCTCTAAATTACCTCATCCATTAGCCAACTGCTGAATATTAATTGTTGATATCATAGTTGACACTCAGATTTAACCTAAGATTTTTATCTAGGGAAATTTTCTTTTCATAGCTTATTGGCTGAATATGGCAAAAGCATTTACTATCCACTATTCTGGTTTTTTAATGCAATTAATCATTCATCGTGAAAATACTTTTAATTAAAATGCTTTTTCCATCTCAGCATCAGAAATATATGAAATACGGCAAAGAAAACTGAAGGTGAGAACTAAAAGAAAAGTTTTGACAACTCAAATAGGCATTACTCATGATCTGCGTTAGTTTGGAGTCACTGCATGGAAATAAAACTATGTGAGTGGTGAATATGGAATATGTTTTTAAAAATGAGACAATTTTATATTCACCTCAGGAAAGTCTTTGGTGAACTCTTGCCATTTTGTTTGAAAACTGAGGGAAAATATTGTTTCAAAATACTTAGAATCCATATATAATTATGTTTTTGAAAATCCAAACCAATGTTCTACAGTGTGATGGCAGGAAACATGCCTGCTTTGTTCTTTGGTATATGCTCAATTCCTACCAAATGGGAAGTGCCCAATAAGTATTTGAAATTATTAGGAAACTTGCTAACTTGGTCTAAGCAGAGGAAGGCCAGTTTGAATAATAAAATAAATTTAAGAGTATGATTATCCCATCTTTTATTAGATTCAATATAATAAATTAGTAGCCACCATCACTAAGTCCTATGGGGTATAATTAATAATCTAATTAAAACTGGTGTTTGTAGATTTATATAATGGGGTCCTTGCCCTTTATGCAAACTGCATGATGGGAAAAGGCAACCTCAGCTCCACCTCCATCCCTACTCTGGAGGACTTGCTCAAGAACAGAAAAGGTGGTGCCCAGAACTAATCAGAAGATAGTCCCAGGAAAGCTGGGAGCAGGCAGGTATGAACTGGAGAGACAAGCCCTGTGGACGTGTTCAGGGCTGGAGTGGGAGCAGTGTCATTGAATTAAATGCACCTTGCTTCAGGTAGATTAGAGGAAAGCAATTTTCTACAAATAGTTTGTTTCTGAATATTGGGAATTCCTTAGACCTCCTATCCGTGTTGTTCTAGTTTGCTAAGCTGCTCAAAGCAGATGCCATCAAATGGGTTGGCTTTAACAAAGAGAATTGATTAACTTACAAGCTTACAGTTCTGAGGCTGAGAAAAATGTCCAAATCAAGGCACCATCAGGCAATACTTTCTTCCTGAAGACCAGCTTCTGGTGATCCTGGACTCCTCTGTCACTTGGCAAGAGACACATGGCAGCATCTGCTTGTCTCTTCTTCTCTTCAAGGTTTCGTTGCTTTCAGTTTCTTGCTTCCCTGGCTTGCTTCTCTGAATTTCCTTCTCTTATAAAAGACTCCAGTAAAAGGATTAAGACCCACCCTGAATGAGATGGGTCACATCTTAAGTTAAGATCCTACTTGCCAAAAGATCCTGTTTACAATGGGTCCACACCCACAGGAATGGATTAACTGTAAGAACATACTTTTCTGGGGTACATACAGCTTCAAACCACCACAACTGTATTCTGTACAGATGGGAAAATGATAAATGACTTATCAGAGTAGAGAAAGGTCAAACCTAAATGTCTGTAAAAAGGTATACTAACAATAGCAAATCACACTGCCCTTTAGAACCCTGGATGGGATCGAGAATTACAGGCAACTGTTACCGAGGAAAGTGGGGGTAAGATGAAACATAAGGGTAGAAAAAGGACTTGAGAAAATCAACAAAAGGTGCTTCAAAGCCCCCAGTCCCTATCTATACCTAGAAAAAAAGAGTTCCATCTTTATCAACCAGAGTAATTAAGCCAGAGAGGATTTGAGATTAGTAAAGCAAACACAGAAGGAAGATGTGAGGTTTTAGAAAGAAAACAGTCATTAAATTAAGAGCATATTCTTAATGGAGATAACTTCAGTTCTCTCCCTCTACTCCAGAATACCAGCCATGAGTTATTACATCCTCCCTCTCTAAGCAAGAGAGGCAAAAGGATATTTTTCTGTAAAAATTGAATGTTCCTGAGATATGAGTTATACATACCGAAATCTGGGTGTGCCAGTTTGAATGTATTGTGTACCCCAAATGCCATTATCTTTGATGCAATCTTGTGTGGGCAGAGGTTATCAGTGTTGATTAGATTTCTTTGAGTGTTTCTTTGGAGATGTGCCCCACCCAGCTGTGGGTGATGACTCTGCATAATTTCCATGGAGGTGTTGCTCCACCCATTCAGGGTGGGTCTAAGTTGAGTCACTGGAGCTATATAAATGAGCCAACAGGCAGAGGGAACTTGTTGCAGCTGTGAGTGATGTTTTGAAGAGGAGCTACAGCCAAGAGGGACACTTTGAAGAAAGCACAGGAGCTGCAGATGAGAGACAGTTTGAAGATGGCTGTAGAAAGCAGGCTCTTGCTCCAGAGAAGCTGAGAGAGGACAAATACCCCAAGTGCAACTAAGAGTGACATTTTTGAGGAACTGCAGCCTAGAGAGGAATGTCCTGGGAGAAAGCCATTTTGAAACCAGAACTTGGAGCAGATGCCAGCCACGTGCTTCCCAGCTAGCAGAGGTTTTCCGGGCACCATTGGCCATCCTCCAGTGAAGGTATCTGATTGTTGATGACATTTTGGACACTCTATGGCCTTAAGACTGGAACTGTGTAACCAAATAAACCCCCTTTTATAAAAGCCAATCCTCTCTGGTGTTCTACATTCTGGCAACATGAGCAAACTATAACACTGGGAGAACTCAATTTTTTAAAAAGTAAATGAAAACAGTGGGACCCCCAATTACCACTCTGCCATCTATATAAGGCATTCCCCTATGCTCCTGTTTCCAATATACATTTCAGTGCCTCACTCTATTTACTCATCAGTTTATCTATCCATCTACCTGCCTATCTATCTCAATACATTCCAGTGGTCACTATTTAGTTGATAAACTCTGATAAGAACAAAAGAGCAAAATAAACAAATATGACGCAAATAGGTAAAAGTATTCAAAGGTAAGGGAGAACATGGAAGAAAAGAAAATTGCAAAAAAGAAAAAAATACCTATACTAGTTCTCATAGACAAAAGGGAAGAAATTTATTCATCATAGAAAGGATAAAAGGATATAAAAAGAGAGGAAAAAATAATAAATACAGAGAAGAGTATAACAACCCAATAAGAGATGGTAGAAAAGCCTGCTGTGTAATTTCAGTACTAGAATGAAAAGGGAAAAAGTTTGGGAAAAAGCAATATTTTAAGAGATTCTGACTAAAAATTTTTCATATCCGATTTTAAAAATATCAAACAACAGATTCAAGAAGATCTATAAAACCCAGGAGGTAAGAGTACGAGAATATCATATGGAGGCATTTCATGGTAAAACTTCTGAAAACCAGAGATAAAGAGAAAATCATAAAAGCAGCCAGAGGGAAAGATATATTACCTTCAAAGGAGAAACTATAAGACTGACAGCTCCCTTTCAATAGAAAAAAATGAAAATCAGAGTATAGTGTAATGATATCTATAAAAGGATAAAAAGAATATAATTCTTAACCTGGAATTCTATATTCAGGGAAAATAAATTTCAGAAGTAAAGACAAAATAAAGATTTTTGGAAAATAAAAAATGTAGTGATTTCATCACCAGCATACTTCCACAAAAATAAATTCTAAAAGATGCTTATCAGGCAGAAGAAAAATTATCCTGGATGGAAACCAGTAATGAAGAGTGGAAAAATGCAAATATTGGGTAAAATTAAATGGCTACTAACCATTTGAAACCATAATAAAAATGTTCTGTAAGATTTAGGATAGATATGTGGGGATTAAAATACATGGAAGCATGGCATAAAAGTCATTAGGGAAATAAAGTGTCTGAAGTCTTTGCATTATGAATGGCATGACAAATAATATTAGGTAAACTTTTAATATGTATGGGATGGATGTTGTAGTCTTTGGAGTAACAAATATAAGCCAAATAAATATAAATGGGGTGAATGGGATAACAAAATTTACTTGACAATTTTAAAACTAGGCAATATTGGAAGAAAAAGAACAGAACACATTTTAGACAAATAGAAAACAAATAATGGCATTATAGATATAAAATCAAATATATTAGCAAAGACATTAACGGTTATGGACAAAATAATTAATATACGACTAGGTATAACTAATCTAAGAAATAGACTGTAAGGAAAGAAGTATTACTAGGGATAAAGACAGTTCATAATAATAAAGTGTCCACTCTGTGAAAATATAATTCTACACTTGCATTTCTCTAAGAATGTAGCCTCAAAATGTATAAAGCAAATGTTGAATGCACAGGAAGGAGAAATTTAAAATCATTGTTAGAAATTTCAACACATCTCTCTTACTATCTTATAAACAGGGGACTGAAAAATCAGTAAGCATAAATGATATTTGCACATGATTAATAAATTACCCTAATTCACATGCATAGAATAGCACACCCAACAACAAAAGAATCCTCATTTTTCAAGTCCATAGCATGTGTTCCAAACAGATCATACATTGAGCCATAAAGCAAGTCTGAAGAAATTTCAAAGAATTGATAGCATACAGAGCATATTCTCCTAACATGGTGGAAATACCTAGACAAGATAAACAGCAAGAAAATAAAAAACCCAAATGTTTGGAAATTAAACCATACATTTTCAAATCATAATGGAAATTGAAATGTGCTCTGAACTGAATGATAATGAAAATAATGTAGCAAAACTTTTGGAATGCAGCCAAAGCTAAATGTATATGGGAATTTTCAGTCTTAAATATATTAGAAAATAGAATAGACTGAAATAAAAACATCTAAGCATCCATATAAAGAAAACAGGAACAAAACAGCAAATTAAACAAAGTAAAGCAGCAGGAAGGAAATAATAAATACAAGAGCAAAAATTCAATGAAATGAAAAATATAAAGAAAACAGGAAATCTAAAAGTTGATTCTTTGAAAACAAAACCCTTAGTGTGACTGACTAAAAAAAAAAGAAATAAAATGAATTGCCAATATCAAAATCATTATTGATCATACAGACATTACAAAGTAAATGAGATGATATGACTCTATTTGTGTAAATAAACTTGAACATTTAAAAGAAATGAGTAAATTCTTTGTAAAATGCACCTTAACAAATCTCACACAAGAAATAGAAAATCAGAATATTCCTATATGTCTTATAGAAATTCAATCCTTAATTAATTACTTTTCTGAAAAGAAAACTCCAGGCCCAGATGGTTTCACCAGAAAATTCTTCCAAACTTTGATGGAGGAAAAAAATAACTTTCTTAATGATTCTAGAGAATTGACAAAGAATATTTCTAAACAATCTTTTAAGGATACTATAATACTTGACACCAAGGCTTAACAGAAAATATTTCTAAAAGGAAAAATATAAGCAATTTTCTCTATGAATATAGCTGAAAAATTGTAAACAGATTATTAGGAAATCAAATTCAGAAATACATTAAAAAAATAGAACACCATGTCCAAGTAAAGTTTATTTCAGAGATGCAAATTTGTTTTAACATAAACAAATCAATCAATGTCATTCACCAAATTCATAGAATAAAGAAGAAAACTTCATGTTCATCTTGGTGGATTCAGAGAAAGAATTTGATAGAATTCCACGTCAATACATGAATACAAAAAAATACAATCATTCTTAGCAAAAAGTTAGGAAGAGAAGTTTCTCAATCTGATGAAAAGTTAAAAAGTATGTTTTTAAAACCTCCACAGAAAATACTAAACTTTAGTGAATCTGAAACTTTTTTCTCCCTGAGATTAGAAAGAGACAATGATGCCTTCTAAACCCAATTCTATCCAAAATTACTTTGAAGGTTCTAGCTAGCATAATAAATCATAAAAAAAGTTAATTAAAAGCATAAATATTGGAAGGGAAAAACAAAAGTTTTCATTATTTGTAAATAACGTGATTATATTTTTGACTTTCCAAAATAATCTACAGATAAACTTTGGAATTAAAATACAAATTAAACAAAGTGAAAAGATACAAGGTAATAAACATAAAATGCCAACTGAATTTTTCATATTAGCAAAAACCAATTAGCATATCAAACAAAACTATATTATTTGCAAGAGCATGAAAGAAACATCACTTAGTAATAAATGTAACACAAGGTATTGAAGACCTCTACACAGAAAAGTAAAAACTAAAGAAGACCTAAATGAATGCATGGATATTATGTGTACAGATTGGATCAATCAATATTGTAAAGGTGTCAGTTCTCCCCAAAGTGATCTCTATATTTATCTTAAATGTAATGGGTTGGCTCCAACAACAGGTATTTATTGGCTCATGGTTTCAGAGGCCAGAAGGCTTGCTTCCTCCTGGATTAGTCGAACTTTGCCTGGCCTGCAGAGTCCTTGGGTTCCTTGACTTTCCTGTGACATGATAATACCGTCTCCTTTATTTTCTGGGATTCTGCTGACTTCCACCTTCTGGCTCATCAACATGGTTTTCTCTTTCCAAATGTCTGAATTTCTTCTGCTTATAAGGGAGGCCCAACCTCATTCATTAAGGCCCATAATGTAAATAAAGTCTTCAAGAGATCCCATTTATAATGAGTTCACACCCACAGAGCTAGGTCTAAATTGGAGTACATAATTCAGTCCATCAAATATTCAAGGACATTCAAATTAAAATCCCAGAAGTTTCCTTTTTGTATTTTTTTTTAAGGAAAGTGACAATCTCTTTCTAAAATTAATATAGGTCTAATATGGAATTTATGCAGGAATTCTTGCAAAAAAAAAAAAAAACAAAGCTGGAATACTTAAACTAACAGACATTGAGATATTATTCTTAAAGCTATCATACTGGCACAAACTAAAACAACAAATCCGATGGAAGAGAACAGAAAACCCAAAATAGACACCTACATATAATGCAACCAGATGTATGCCAACTGCCACAAAAGTTAGTGGGAAAAAATAATCTAGTTAGTACACAATATTGCATTAATTAGAATTCCATATAAAAGTAAACATAAAACTTGTTCCTCTCTGGTACATATAAAAAGTAAATTTCAGCCAGGAAATAGACTTAAATGTGCAAGATAATACTGCAAAGTTTCCGGAGAAAAGAAAGATTACCTTTATTTTTGGTGAGTTAGCAAAGATTTCTTAAACAGTACCCCAACAAACATAAGAATTTGTCATGTTGGTGAGCATGAGAAGTTAGATATAATAGACTTTATTAAAATTAATAATGTTTATTCTTCAAAAGTCACTAGGAAAAGAGTCTGAAAATAAACCATGAATGAAGGGTTTTGCAATACATGCATCCATTGATGGATTACATCCGGAATATACATGTATTTTAAGGGCTGCCATAGCAAAGTACCACAAATTAGGTGGCTTAAAACAAGAAAAAATTTATTCTCTCACAGTTCTAGAGAGTAGTGTTAAAAATTTCAGTGTACACTGTCATAGAGGGCATGGAGACGAGTCAACTTTCAGTCAGTAAAGTTTTATTCAAGCAGCAGTGTGGTGGGCAGTCGGAAAGAAAAGCGCCATCAGCGTGACGGGGGTCTGTAGTAAAGCTTCAGCCTGCTCAAGACAAAGGGAGAGCTGTATTTATGTTCAGCTACTAGGGGTGGTCAGTTGGTCAAGATGGATGGGGTTTAGCTGATGGTTTAAGTGATGATTGGACCCGGGGTCCAGTCAGGGTGGGAATTGAGAAGGAATGGTGTTGAGCCAATGGGAAAGTGAGTAGTGGGTTTTAGTGACCTTTTAAGGATTGGAATGTATATAGCTGGGGAACGGGGGTGTTTTGGGCAAGATGCAGTGGCTGATTACTAGGAAGTTTTGCACAAAAGGCTTGTCTAATGTGCCATTTGTGAAAAACCTGCATTTGGAGTGGAATTTTCTAACAATAAGAAGTCCAAAACCAAGATGTTGGCAGGGCCAAGCCTCCTTCTGAAGTTGTAGAAGAGAATCCTTTTCTTGCCTCTTTCTAATGTCAAATGGTTGCCCGCAAGCCTTTATACACTTTGGCTTGCAGCAACATAAATTTAATCTCTTCCTGTGAATTTGTGTCTCCATGTCCAAATTTCCCTTTTTATAAGAACTTCAGTATCATTAGATTTAGGGTCCACTGCAATCCAGTATGACCTCATCTTAAGTTGATTACATTTGCAAAGACCATGTTTCCAATAACAACACATTTACAGATTTCTGGTGGGCATGGGTTTTCGGGACACTGACCCAGTATAGACAGAAGAGTCAATAAAAATTGGGCAATATATTTGAATCACACTTCACCAAAGAGATGTTTAACCTCATTTGCTGTCAGAAAATACACATTAGAACCATGATTAGATATCCCTACATACACACATGCTCACAGGTATGTTTACTGCCCCCCTGCCCACACACACACCAGAATGGCTAATTTTAAAAACAAATGCTCTGACAATACCACTTGTTGGTAAGGATGTGGACCAATTGATAATCTGGTTACTCATGGGAGTGTAAATTGGTTTAATGACTTTGGAACTGTTTGGCATTATTTACTAAATCTGAACATACAGTTATTCTACTGCCCAGAAATTTCACCCCTAGGTTTATTCCAAACAAAAATGCACACACGTGTTGACAAAAAGACATGTACAAAAATGTGCATAGCTTCATTCTTAATGAGAATTCCTAACTGGAAACAATCCAGGTATTTGTCAATAATAGAATAGATAATCTGTGACATGTCATACAATGGAATACTATACCAAAGTACAAATAGATTACCACTAGATGCAGTGTCATAGATAAATCTCATAAATATAACATTGAATGAAAGAAAAATATAAAAGAGAACAAACTCTATGATTGTTTGGACTTAAAGATCAAGAGCAGGCAAAATCATCTATGGTGACAGGAATCAAAATAAAGGTTACCTTTGCATGTGGTAATAACTGGATTTGATAGGAGAAGTATTCTTGGTTGTTCAGAAAATTTCGTATCGTAATCTATGTGGTGGTTACACAGATGAGTTCACTTAGGGAAAATCAATTATGTTGTACATTTAAGAGTCACGCACTTACCTATAAGTGTGTGTTACATCAGTTATAGACTTCAACAAAGATTTTTAAAAATTATGTTGCTGAAATTTAAAAACCAGTTAAAAAAAAAAAAGCAACAATGAGATACCACCACCTACCTATTAGAATGGCTAAAATCAATAAAGCAAAGCAAAACAAAACAAAAATACAGGCAAGTGGTTGGTGAGCCTGTAAAGTAACAAGAACTCTCATTCATTCCTGGCAATAATGCAAAATATAAGTGCCCCTTTGGGATACAGTGTGGCAGCTTCTTAAAAAGCAAATCATACTCTTACCATACAATTTAGCCATCATGTGACTAGTTCCTGTCACCATAGATTATTTTGCCTGCTCTTGATCTTTAAGTACTGACACTGATTCCAGTCCCTCTAGTGCCCCTTGAGGTTTTTAGTTATCTTAGTTACTTGTTTTAAACGTCAATGCTAAAGGCTTTGAAATTTGCATTTTCTGGCCCTTTCTGTTCCTGGTCAACTTTCACAAATGACCCCTTCCAACTCCAGCTTTTTGGTATTTGATTCCTTATGTTGGCTCACTTTTAATAGCACTCTGTTTATATAATGTGCATGTGCAAATGTGTACACACATGCATACACACATACATATATACATATATATGATTAAAGTGAGTGAAATTTTTAGGCAATGCAGAAGATATTATAAAATTGAATAAGTAAATATACTATGGGACCTGAACAGTTCTCTGTTCTAGTCCTCTAGATCACACTGCAAATCTGTGAGGCCAACGAGAATTCATCTATGCCCAATGGCCTCCTGAAGAGAATCTGCACACCTGTGTACTTAATTTCAATGTTTAAAACTTTTATTGCTTTTTTTGTTTTTGTTTTTTTTTAAGAAAGAAGGCAACCTGCAGAGTACGTGAATAATTCATTTGCTTTTTTTTTTAATCATTTTATTGAGATATATTCACATACCACGCAGTCATACAAAACAAATCGTACTTTCGATTGTTTACAGTACCATTACATAGTTGTACATTCATCACCTAAATCAATCCCTGACACCTTCATTAGCACACACACAAAAATAACAAGAATAATAATTAGAGTGAAAAAGAGCAATTGAAGTAAAAAAGAACACTGGGTACCTTTGTCTGTTTGTTTCCTTCCCCTATTTTTCTACTCATCCATCCATAAACTAGACAAAGTGGAGTGTGGTCCTTATGGCTTTCCCAATCCCATTGTCACCCCTCATAAGCTACATTTTTATACATCTGTCTTCGAGATTCATGGGTTCTGGGTTGTAGTTTGATAGTTTCAGGTATCCACCACCAGCTACCCCAATTCTTTAGAACCTAAAAAGGGTTGTCTAAAGTGTGCGTAAGAGTGCCCACCAGAGTGACCTCTCGGCTCGTTTTGGAATCTCTCTGCCACTGAAGCTTATTTCATTTCCTTTCACATCCCCCTTTTGGTCAAGAAGATGTTCTCCGTCCCACGATGCCGGGTCTACATTCCTCCCTGGGAGTCATATTCCACGTTGCCAGGGAGATTCACTCCCCTGGGTGTCTGATCCCACGTAGGGGGGAGGGCAGTGATTTCACCTTTCAAGTTGGCTTAGCCAGAGAGAGAGGGCCACATCTGAGCAACAAAGAGGCATTCAGGAGGAGACTCTTAGGCACAAATATAGGGAGGCCTAGCCTCTCCTTTGCAGCAACTGTCTTCCCAAGGGTAAAACTTATGGTAGAGGGCTCAACCCATCAAACTACCAGTCCCCTATGTCTGTGGTCATGTTAGTAACCATGGAGGTGGGGTAGGCGAATACCCCTGCATTCTCCACAGGCTCCTCAAGGGGGCACTACATCATTTTTTTTTCCTTCTTTTTCTTTCTTTTTTTTTTTTTAACTTTCCCTTCTTTTTTAAATCAACTGTATGAAAAAAAAAAAGTTAAAAAGAAAACAAACATACAATAAAAGAACATTTCAAAGAGACCATAACAAGGGAGTAAGAAAAAGACAACTAACCTAAGATAACTGCTTAACTTCCAACATGTTCCTACTTTACCCCAAGAAAGTTACATAATATAGCAACCTTTCTGTGAACTTGTTCCTACTATATCCATCAGAAATTAACAGACCATAGTCATTTCTGGGCATCCCCAGAACGTTAAAAAGCTTATCTGTTCTTCTTGGATTATTGTTCCCCCTTCCTTAATTACTCTCTACTGCTAGTTCCCCTACATTCTACATTATAAATCATTTGTTTTACATTTTTGAAACTTCACATTAGTGGTAGCATATAATATTTCTCTTTTTGTGCCTGGCTTATTTCACTCAGCATTATGTCTTCAAGGTTCATCCATGTTGTCATATGTTTCACGAGATCGTTCCTTCTTACTGACGCGTAGTATTCCATCGTGTGTATATACCACATTTTATTTATCCACTCATCTGTTGTAGGACATTTGGGTTGTTTCCATCTCTTGGCAATTGTGAATAATGCTGCTATGAACATTGGCGTGCAGATATCTGTTCGTGTCACTGCTTTCCGATCTTCCGGGTATATACCGAGAAGTGCAATCGCCGGATCGAATGGTAGCTCTATATCTAGTTTTCTAAGGAACTGCCAGACTGACTTCCAGAGTGGCTGAACCATTATACAGTCCCACCAACAGTGAATAAGAGTTCCACTTTCTCCACATCCCCTCCAGCATTTGTAGTTTCCTGTTTGTTTAATGGCAGCCATTCTAACTGGTGTTAGATGGTATCTCATTGTGGTTTTAATTTGCATCTCTCTAATAGCTAGTGAAGCTGAACATTTTTTCATGTGTTTCTTGGCCATTTGTATTTCCTCTTCAGAGAACTGTCTTTTCATATCTTTTGCCCATTTTATAATTGGGCCGACTGTACTATTGCCATTGAGTTGTAGGATTTCTTTGTATATGCAAGATATCAGTCTTTTGTCAGATACATGGTTTCCAAAAATTTTTTCCCATTGAGTTGGCTGCCTCTTTACCTTTTTGAGAAATTCCTTTGAGGTGCAGAAACTTCTAAGCTTGAGGAGTTTCCATTTATCTATTTTCTCTTTTGTTGCTTGTGCTTTGGGTGTAAAGTCTAGGAAGTGGCCGCCTAATACAAGGTCTTGAAGATGTTTTCCTACATTATCTTCTAGGAGTTTTATGGTACTTTCTTTTACATTGAGATCTTTGGTCCATTTTGAGTTAATTTTTGTGTAGGGGGTGAGGTAGGGGTCCTCTTTCATTCTTTTGGATATGGATATCCAACTCTCCCAGCCCCATTTGTTGAAAAGACCATTATGGCTCAATTCAGTGACTTTGGGGGCCTTATCAAAGATCAGTCGGCCATAGATCTGAGGGTCTATCTCTGAATTCTCAATTCGATTCCATTGATCTATATGTCTATCTTTGTGCCAGTACCATGCTGTTTTGGCAACTGTGGCTTTATAATAAGCTTCAAAGTCAGGGAGTGTAAGTCCTCCCACTTCGTTTTTCTTTTTTAAAGTGTCTTTAGCAATTCGAGGCATCTTCCCTTTCCAAATAAATTTGATAACTAGCTTTTCCAAGTCTGCAAAGTAGGTTGTTGGAATTTTGATTGGGATTGCATTGAATCTGTAAATGAGTTTGGGTAGAATTGACATCTTAATGACATTTAGCCTTCCTATCCATGAACATGGAATATTTTTCCATCTTTTAAGGTCCCCTTCTATTACTTTTAGTAGAGTTATGTAGTTTTCTTTGTATAGGTCTTTTACATCTTTGGTTAAGTTGATTCCTAGGTACTTGATTTTTTTAGTTGCTATTGAAAATGGTATCTTTTTCTTGAGTGTCTCTTCAGTTTGTTCATTTCTAGCATATAGAAACATTACTGACTTATGTGCATTAATCTTGTATCCCGCTACTTTGCTAAATTTGTTTATTAGCTCTAGTAGCTGTATCGTTGATTTCTCAGGGTTTTCTAGATATAAGATCATATCGTCTGCAAACAATGACAGTTTTACTTCTTCTTTTCCAATTTGGATGCCTTTTATTTCTTTGTCTTGCCGGATTGCCCTGGCTAGCACTTCCAGCACAATGTTGAATAACAGTGGTGACAGCGGGCATCCTTGTCTTCTTCCTGATCTTAGAGGGAAGGCTTTCAGTCTCTCACCATTGAGTACTATGCTGGCTGTGGGTTTTTCATATATGCTCTTTATCATGTTGAGGAAGTTTCCTTCAATTCCTACTTTTGAAGTGTTTTTATCAAAAACGGATGTTGGATTTTGTCAAATGCTTTTTCAGCATCTATTGAGATGATCAATTGATTTTTCCCTTTCGAGTTTTTAATGTGTTGTAATACATTGATTGTTTTTCTTATGTTGAACCATCCTTGCATGCCTGGAATGAACCCCACTTGGTCATGGTGTATGATGTTTTTAATGTGTCTTTGGATTCGAATTGCAAGTATTTTGTTGAGGATTTTTGCATCTATATTCATTATGGAGATTGGCCGGTAGTTTTCCTTTTTTGTAGCATCTTTGCCTGGTTTTGTTATTAGATTGATGTTAGCTTCATAAAATGAGTTAGGTAGTGTTCCATTTTCTTCAATGTTTTGAAAGAGTTTGAGTAAGATTGGTGTCAGTTCTTTCTGGAAAGTTTGGTAGAATTCCCCTGTGAAGCCATCTGGCCCTGGGCATTTATTTGTGGGAAGATTTTTGATGACTGATTGGATCTCTTTGCTTGTGATGGGTTGGTTGAGGTCTTCTATTTCTTCTCTGGTCAGTCTAGGTTGTTCATATGTTTCCAGGAAATTGTCCATTTCTTCTACATTGCCCAGTTTATTGCCATACAGTTGTTCATAGTATCCTCTTATAATTTTTTTAATTTCTTCAGGATCTGCAGTTATGTCACCTTTTTCATTCATTATTTTGTTTATATGGGTCTTCTCTCTTTTTCATTTTGTCAGTCTAGCTAGGGGCTTGTCAATCTTGTTGATCTTCTCAAAGAACCAACTTTTGGTGATATTTATCCTCTCTATTGTTTTTTTGTTCTCTATGTCATTTATTTCTGCTTTAATCCTTGTTATTTCTTTTCTTCTACTTGGTTTACGATTGGTTTGCTGTTCCTTTTCTAGCTTCTTCAGTTGATCCATTAGTTCTTTGATTTTGGCTCTTTCTTCCTTTTTAATATATGCATTTAGTGCTATAAATTTCCCCCTTAGCACTGCTTTTGCTGCATCCCATAGGTTTTGGTATGTTGTGTTCTCATTTTCGTTCATCTCTATATATGTAGCAATTTCTCTTGCTATTTCTTCTTTAACCCACTGATTGTTTAGGAGTGTGTTGTTTAACCTCCAGGTATTTGTGAATTTTCTAAGTCTCTGATGGTTATTGACTTCTAATTGTATTCCATTGTGGTCAGAGAATGTGCTTTGAATAATTTCAATCTTTTTAAATTTATTGAGGCTTGTTTTATGTCCCAGCATATGATCTATTCTGGAGAAAGTTCCGTGAGCACTAGAAAAGTATGTGTATCCTGGTGATTTGGGATGTAATGTCCTGTATATGTCTGTTAAATCTAATTCATTTATCAGATTGTTTAGGTTTTCAATTTCCTTATTGGTCTTCTGTCTGGTTGATCTATCTATAGGAGAGAGTGATGTGTTGAAGTCTCCCACAATTATTGTGGAAACATCAATTGCTTCCTTTAGTTTTGCCAGTGTTTCTCTCATGTATTTTGTGGCACCTTGGTTGGGTGCATAGACATTTACGATTGTTATTTCTTCTTGCTGAATTGCCCCTTTTATTAGTATGTAGTGGCCTTCTTTGTCTCTCAAAACATCCCTGCATTTGAAGTCTATTTTATCTGAGATTAATATTGCTACACCTGCTTTCTTTTGGCTGTAGCTTGCATGAAATATTTTTTTCCATCCTTTCACTTTCAGTTTCTTTGTGTCCCTGTGTCTAAGATGAGTCTCTTGTATGCAACATATTGATGGTTCATTTTTTTTGATCCATTCTGCGAATCTATATCTTTTAATTGGGGAGTTTAATCCATTTACATTCAACGTTATAACCATGAAGGCATTTCTTGAATCAGCCATCTTATCCTTTGGTTTATGTTTGCCATATTTTTCCCCTCTCTCTATTAATATCCTTTATTGTACCCATACTGAATCTCTTTAGTACTGAACCTTTCTCCAAGTCTCTCTGTCCTGTCTTTGTTTCTCTGTCTGTAGGGCTCTCTTTAGTATCTCCAGTAGGGCAGGTCTCTTGTTAGCAAATTCTCTCAGCATTTGTTTGTCTGTGAAAAATTTAAGCTCTCCCTCAAATTTGAAGGAGAGCTTTGCTGGATAAAGTATTCTTGGCTGGAAATTCCTCTCACTCAGAATTTTAAATATATCGTGCCACTGCCTTCTTGCCTCCATGGTGGCTGCTGAGTAGTCACTACTTAGTCTTATGCTGTTTCCTTTGTATGTGGTGAATTGCTTTTCTCTTGCTGCTTTCAGAACTTGCTCCTTCTCTTCTGTGTTTGACAGTGTGATCAGTATATGTCTTGGAGTGGGTTTATTTGGATTTATTCTATTTGGAGTTCGCTGAGCATTTATGATTTGTGTATTTATGTTGTTTAGAAGATTTGGGAAGTTTTCCCCAACAATTTCTTTGAATACTCTTCCTAGACCTTTACCCTTTTCTTCCCCTTCTGGGACACCAATGAGTCTTATATTTGGACGTTTCATATTATCTATCATATCCCTGAGGTCCATTTCGATTTTTTTGATTTTTTTCCCCATTCTTTCTTTTATGCTTTCATTTTCCATTCTGTCATCTTCCAGGTCACTGATTCGTTGTTCAACTTCCTCTAGTCTTGTACTATGAGTGTCCAGAATCTTTTTAATTTGGTCAGCAGTTTCTTTAATTTCCATAAGATCATCCATTTTTTTTATTTAGTCTTGCAATGTCTTCTTTATGCTCTTCTAGAGTCTTCTTGATTTCCTTTATATCCCGTACTATGGTCTCATTGTTCATCTTTAGTTCTTTGAGTAGCTGCTGTAGGTGCTGTGTCTCTTCTGGTCTTTTGATTTGGGTGCTTGGGCTTGGGTTATCCATAGCGTCTGGTTTTTTCATATGCTTTATAATTTTCTGTTGTTTTTGGCCTCGTGGCATTTGCTGAACTTGATAGGGTTCTTTTAGGGTTTGTAGACCTATTGAAGTCCTTATCTCTAATTTATCAGATCTACAGCTTCGTGGAGTACACTTTCTCTAACTAACCAGCAGGTGGCGTCCACGAGCCACCTGTTCTCCACAAGCCAGTTCTCCCCTGCTTAGCCTTTTTGGTGAGTGGGGGAGTGAGTCTTGTGGGGCCCAATTGGTGTACCAAGCTTGCGTGTGTAGTTGGTGTTGCCTGCCCTGTATGTGGGGCGTGTTTCTGGGCAGTCGGGGAGGGGGGGGTGACCCTAACAATCAAATCTCCCTGGTGATCCTAGAGTTTTAAAGCTGCTGCAATAGTCTAATCCTTCAGTTCAGTCCTGCCACAGTTTGTCTCTGCCACTGACCCACAAGTCCTTGGTATTGGCGTATGGCTCCTGAGACTTGCAAGTGGGCCCCTCTTCCAGGCTGTGCACCCCGGGTCCTCTGTTGAGGGATGACTGTGCTATGTCACAGGTGAGTGCCGTCCCCTCAGGGCAGTTCTGGGCTGCTGGGCTGTGTAGGGAGGCTCCCAGTCTGCTCAAATGATGGCTGAATGGGGCTTTGTTAATTCACACTGCTCCACCTTCCCAACTCTGGGACAATCAGCTGAGGTTGCAGGGAAGGCTAATGTCCACGCCCAGTTTTGTGGTGTGTGCCTGTTATTTGAAGCCCTTCTGTCACACTGGGTTGTCTGGGGCAGCTCTGGGCTATGGGGCTGGTGATGGGCAGGAGTGTTTCCTGTCCACCAGGATGGTGGCTGTGAGCGGACACCCCCGTTTTCTTGGGAAGTTGTGGTGTTTAGTGAATTTTCTCAGCCACTGAATTATTGCCTTTTGTCTCAGAGCTCTCTTAGTTCTGCTCTTGACTTGACGTGCCCAAATTGAAAGTCTTTGAAGCTTTCTGTATTGGGCTTCTTAGAGTAATTGTTTTAGAAAAAGAAAAAAGGATTAAAAAAAAAAAAAAAAGGGTCCTCCTCAGCGATCTAATGGGTTATTGAAATGCTAAGAGACAAAGCAACCAGGGCCATTAAGGAAAGGTCCACAGGGCAGAGAGATCGGCTTTTCTTCGGGATTTGCATATGCGCCTTAGGGCCTGAGCTCCGCCCTTCCCCTTTCTGTGTTCACCAGAACTCTAAAAATCCTCTGCTTTTATTTTGGAGTTTTTTCGTGTTGTTTTTTTTTTTCTATGCCTGTCTCCTCTCTGCTGGGCTGGCTGCTCACAGATTCTCTGGTGTCTGGTCTCTGTCTATCTATGGTTGGAGTCTGGATCAGTAGAATGAGTTTCCGATAAGAGCAGCCACTGCAGTTCTCCCTTCTCCTTCCCGGAGCTGACAGCCCCTCCTCCCACGGGACTGAGCCTGGCAGGGAGGGGCGTGGGTCCCTTGGCCGCAAAAACTTACAGATTTCGCTGATCTCAGCAGTTCGACATTTTCATGAGTGTTGTATGAAGTATGCCCAAAGACAGATTGCTCTGTGGTGTCCAGTCCACGCAGTTCCTGGCTTTCTACCTACTTTCCTGGAGGAGTAACTAAAACATACAGCTCACCAGTCTGCCATCTTGCCCCGCCTCCTAATTCATTTGCTTTTGCATTTACATACTTCCCCTCTTGGTTGGATTTTGCTGCTTTTGACTTTTCAGCATTTTAGCTTTAGGTTGTTCTTGATGTAATGCTGAAATGAATGCGGTTGGTGATGTGGTAATAAGAAAGGCAGGCAATCCTCACTCCTGAATACGAGTATAAGACTGAAAGTTCTTACTTCTCCCATTGTGAAGATGAGTTATGCAGTAACCAAACTTACTAAATTTATTACTGAATTAGCCAATAGACATGCATAACTATGCATATTTTACTTCATTTTTAACTCCATATTTCTGTCTAGACTGTACAATATTGCTTGCCATGCTCTTTTCGTGGGGAAGAAAGAACTTCAAGAATGGATGGTCAAATACTTTGGGGGTGATTGTAACCAATGGGAAACAGGAGAAATTGCTTTCCCAGTCCTCCTCCTCTTCATCTTTTAGTTTTCTTTAGGAACTAATAACTAAACGTTGGTTGGCTGGAGGCTGAAGGGTGAATGCTCACCCGGTCTAACATGGCAATAGTAAAAAAGCCATATTATAGGGTACCCAATTGTGAGGAAAGGAAAGGATATTTATAATCCTAGATATGCAAGACATTCACCTTCCACGTACCCTCAGGTGAATTCCTTCAGCTATCTTGTTTTTCTTGGAGGACTTCCTGATGGAAAGAGACTTTGCCTCTATCCCAAAATATCAGACACAATGAAAAACCAAAGACTCTCCTTTTGGAGGAAACTTGTCAGTAAGCTTGAATAGATAAAACTTGCTCTTTTATGAGACAATCCACCAGGTATTTCTGATCATATTCCTATGCCTATGTCTTCTGACATGATTCAGGCAGAGTCCATCCAAACTAGGAAGATCTGAGCACTCACCCATGCAATATTTCTCTGGATGACTGCTGGTGTGCTTTTGCAGTCAATAAATAATTAAAACTTCACAATTCCTTTGAGAAAATAAAAAATTGGTGCGAGAATTTAGGACACACTTCATGATAGGTACTTTCTGAGGTTGCACTCACCTTCCCTGTGAAGATGGCTCCATTGAGTCAAATCCTGAATCTGGTTTCCTTGGAAGGAGCACAAGAACTATTCTCCAAATTAAAATAAAAAATAAATAGATAGATAGATAAATGAATAATTTCAACTTGGCCTTATCAAATATTGATTATCTGCTGGTAGCTTTCTTATATTGCAGGTGAGCTGTTTCAAAAGTTTAATATGGAACTGCTTTTCTTCCTATCAACCAACCAGCATGTGTTTCCTGAGAATACAAATTCATTTTAACATTAGGCTAAGTAAAATCACATGAAAAGGGGAAACAACTGAAAAGTTATTATTATACTCTAATGCCAAACATAAATTACTCTGTCATCAGTCTACGTCCCTATTCCCCTCTCGTTAGAGCTGGTAATCAAATACTGGCACCAATTTCAAGGGAAAGCTGGAAGTAATACAAAAAATGTGTTTGTGTTCCTATACTTTCCTGGGTGATTCAGTGCCACAGAGCTAGAGATGGCGCTATTATAAATCCCTCTGGAATGAAGTTGCTTGACAGTTTCTAAACTGGCAAGAAGCTTCCCAGTTGCCCCTGTGAAAGAAGTCAGCATGACAAAGAGGGAAGATTAGCAAGGAAAAACATATTTGGGGCTCTGGAATCATTACAAATTATCCATTATTTTGATCATATTTTATATTATCATCACCTAGGTAACTGATTTCAAAATTGTATCCAATAATCCATCCTCTACATCATTCATTTTTCATTGTTATCAAGGTGTGTGTGTGTGTGTGTGTGTGTGTGTGTGTGTGTGTGTGTACAGGAGGGTGATTTTCTGGTGTTTTCCTATGAAGTCAAAAAGTTATTTGGTTTAATGGAATATTTCTCAAAGTTTAGTCTAGTCACATTTCAAAAGTCAAATTGCCCAGAAACTTGTCTCTAGCATGGAATAATAAGTAATGTATGGTATTAAATAAAAATAGACATCATTCTATAGCTAAAATGCCTGTCCTAAAATAATTCATCATTGCTATGGACATATGACCATTGTGTTTCACATTCCCTTCTTTTAAAAGAGGGAATTTTTGCTATCTTTATATTGATCCTGTTAACGCTGTTGCAACTTTTTATATTGGGATGGAATATTTTGGGAACAATTAATATACTTTGGTTGATAATGTGGCTAGATAAGAGAAGCCATATATAGACCTGAGAGAGAGATGTGGACTTTGAACAGGATGCAGAAATGGGGTTTGATTTGGGGCTGTCCCCATTTGTGGGAGATATATTTTCTATGTGTGAGAAGAAAGGCATATGTGTATATTTGATGACTAAAGAGATGAATCATGGGAGAGACAACTGTCTACCAAAGATTTATGCTTTCCAGGTTTTTCTAAGTAGTGGCTACACATTCAAGGAATACGTTTCTCCATACCCTTTGTACAATTTGGGCCATGCAGTTAGTTCTAGCTGACGGAATGTGAGCAGATGTGAAGTACGTCATTTCCAGGCTGTGGTGACAAAGTTGGTGTACATTCTCCATTCTCTCTTCTCCCATTAGCCACCAGAGCACTTGAGACCTTAAGAGAGATCAAAACCCAAATCTCAAAGAAGCCTGGTGCCATGCTCACCAATTAGGAACATCTGTTTAGGACTCAGTAAAGTGCTATAAGTTTTAGCCATCCTATATGCCTTGGGTTTATTGGTTATAGCAACCAAGATTACCTTAACTATTACACTTTACATTTGACTTATGACAGTCATTCTGAATATCCTCTGTAACATTTTATAACACTAAGTCAAATTCTAAAAAATTTCTATAAGTCTCAATCAACAAATATTAACTGAGTGCTAAATATGTGCAAGATTATTAATATATCAACTTTTTCTCTATGAAAATAGATTTCAAACAACCAGATTAGCTTACAGTTCTAGTGATACCATAAGTATCTTGAGTAATCAAAATAAAGTAAATTTTTAACTTTATTTTAAATGCAATTTTATTGAGATATATCCACATACCATAAAATCATCCAAAGTGTAAAATCAGTTGTTCACAGTATCATCATATGGTTGTGCATTCATCACCCTCAATTTTTTGAGCATTTTCATTACTCCAAGAAATAAAAATAAAAATAAAAGTAAAAATGTACACCCAAAACATCTCATACTCTTCCCCACTCCCCCAGAATTTATTTAATTTTTGTTCCTCTTTTTTCTACTCATCTGTCAATACACCAGAAAAAGGGAGTGTGGGCTACAAGGTTTTCACAAACACACAGTCATCCTGTATAAGCTAATAGTTATAAGATCATCTTCAAGAATCAAGGATATTGGATTGCAGTTCAACAGTTTCAGGTTTCCTTCTAGCTATTCTAATACACTAAAATCTAAACAGGGATATCTACATAATGCATAAGAATAACCTCCAGAATGACCTCTTGAATCAGTTTGAAATCTCTCCGCCACCAAAACTTTATTTTGTTTCATTTCTCTTCCGCCACCAAAACTTTATTTTGTTTCATTTCTCTTCTTTTCGGTCAAGAAGGTTTTCTCAGTCCCACAATGCTGGGTCCAGGCTCAACCCCAGGAGTCATGTCCCACATTGCTAGGGAGATTTAGACCCTTGGGAGTCATGTCCAACATAGTGGGGAGGGCATTGAGTTTACCTGCAGTGTTGGCTTAGAGAGAAAGGCCACATCTGAGCAATGAAAGAGGTTCTCTGGGGGTGACTCTTAGGCACAATTATAAGTAGGCTTAGCCTCTCCTTTGGAGTAACAAACTTCATAAGGGCAAGCCCCAAGCTTGCGGGATTGTGCTACTACAATGGTAGTCCCTAATGCTTGCTAGAATATTGGGACTTCCCTAAGTAAGGAAGTTTAATATTTCCAGTTTTTCCCAAGTCCCTCAAAGGGGGCTTTGCAAATACTTTTTATTCACCAAAATACTCTGGGATTTATTGGGGTTTTGTGCTAACCTGTACAAACCAACCAGGTTTCACCCTTTATTCAAAGTTCCATGTAATTATTGTGTCTGAGTAAACTGACCATACAAGATACATTACATAGCATGCTACAGAAAATACAGATTTTCCACTAAATAAACATCTCTTCCTTTGGTCTCACACAGAAGTCGAAGTTTTAAAACACAGTCAATATCATCCTATTCCATTTAGTCTGGCTTAATTGAGTCCTAACTAATCCATTTTGTTCATATCTTTAATTAAAGCTTCATCTTTTTTTCAGCTTCTTTAATATTTGCTGTACAGGGTAATGCTGACATTCATAGCTGCTAAACTCTGGCTCTGAGTCTCAGGTGTCACACAGGTACCCGAAGTTCCAGGGACTGACCAGGATATGCACAAATAGCTCATCATCTCAGAATTTGGAAATAACCATTACAACTCATGAATAGATGTTACTGCTGTAAGAGCTCACAATCTAGGAACCTTTACCATAAGCCTTCCCCTGATAACCTATGCTCCCAGATTCAATTCTCAGAGTTTGTGCATTATAGTTAGTCCATATTAGTGAAGCATCATGTTTGTCTTTTCAATTCTGGATTATTTCACTCAATAGACTGTCCTCGGGGTCCAATCATTTAGTTGCATACCTCACAATGTCATTTCTTCTTGCCACCACTCAGTATTCCATTGTATGTATACACCACAGTTCACCTTTCTGCTTATCAGTCGATGTGCCCTTAGGTCACCTCTTTCCATTGCAAATTGTGAATACTGCTGCCACAAACACCAGTGTGAAAATGTCCATTCATGTCCCTGCTCTCAGTTCTTCCAAGTATAGGGAATTGTAGGACTATATGGCACTAATGGGATTGTAGGACTATATGGCAACCCCATAGTTAGCTTCCTGTGGGACCACAACACTGTCCTCCAGATGGGCTGCCCCATTCTACTTTTTGAACAGTTTTATTCATGCACCATAAAATCCATTCTAAGTAAACAATCAATGATTACCAGTACAATCACATAATTATGCATTCACCATCACAGTCTGTAAGAGGTCATTTCCATTTCTTCCTCAAAGAAAGAGGACAAGGAGAAAAAATGAAAAATAAAAATATAAAAGATAGAAGAAAAATAAAAATAAATACAATGAAAAGGTCAGACAACAACAACAACACAAAGAATCCCATATCATTCCCTTATACCCCCCTCTTATAGACGTTTAGCTTTGGTATATTGCCTTTGCTACAATTAATGGAAGCATCTTACAATGTTACCATTAACTATAGAGTCTAGTTTGCATTGATTGTATTTTTTCCCCTATGCCATCCAATTTTCAACACCTTGCAATGTTGACATTCATTTGTTCTCCCTCTTTCAAAAGCATTGTTATCTTTATACATTTAATCACTATCCTTGACCACTCTAGGTTTTGTTAAATTATACAGTCCCAGTCTTTATCTTCTATCTTTCCTTCTGGTGTCATACATGCCCCTAGCCTTCCACTTTCAACCATACTCACACTCATCTTTGTTCATAGTACTTACAATGTTGTGCCACCATCACACAGTATTATGCTATCCATTTCTGGATCTTTACAAGCAATCATGCTGAACTTTATATACTCCTTCAGCATCAAATGCCCATTTTCTAACTTCTTTCTATCTCCTAACAACCTGTGTTCTCAACTAACTCTCAAATTTCATTCATCAATGTTAGTTCATATTAATGAATCCATAGAGTATCCATCTTTTTGTTTCTGGCTAATTTCACTCAATGTAATGTCTACTGTCTACCATTTTGTCTTTTCGATTTTATATGTCATATCCTATTTTAATTTTTCCCCTCACTATCTTCACTCTTACTGATAGTCTTCATTTCTACACTCTTCTCTAAACCTCTCTTCTCTTTTCTTATATGCAGTGCTCCCTTTAGTATTTCCTGTAGAGCAGGTCTCTTGTTCACAATCTCTCTCAGTGTCTGCTTGTCTGAAAATATTTTAAACTCCCCCTCATTTTGAAGGACAGTTTTCCCAGATATAGGATTCTTGGTTGGCAGTTTTTCTCTTTCAGTATCTTAAATATATCATACAACTGCCTTCTTGCCTCCAGGGTTTCTACTGAGAAATCCACACATAGTCTTATTGAGCTTCCTTTGTATGTGATGGATTGCTTTCCTCTTGTTGTTTTCAGAATTCTCTTTTGGTCTTTGACATTTGATAATCTAATTATTATGTGTCTTGGAGAGGTCTATTCAGATCTATTCTGTTTGGGGTTTGGATCTGGCATTTTATGTCTTTCATAAGAGAAAGGAAATTTTAAGTGATTATTTCCTCCATCATTCTTTCTACCCCTTTTCCCATCTCTTCTCCTTCTGGGACCCCCATGACATATATATTCATGTGTGTCATGTTGACATCCATTTCCATGAGACCTTGCTTATATTTTCCCCTTCTTTTCCCTATCTGTACTTTTTTTGTGTGTGTAGGATTTCAGTTTTTCTCTACTCTAGTTCCTGAATCCTTTCTTCTGCCTCTTCAGATCTGTTCTATGTCTCCATTGTGCTTTTCCTCTCTTCTGTTGTGCCTTTCTTTCAAGTTCTGCCAATTGTTTTTTCAGACTTTCAAGTTCTTTCTTATGTTCACCCAATGCCTTTTATCTTCTGTTTAATTTCTAAATTAACTTTATTTGTCAAATAAAAAAAATTTCCAAACAAAACAAAGCAAAGCAATGGGAAAATATCCTGAAATAACCTAATTTCTTTCAATATGCTCCTACCATACCAAAAGAAGATTAAGGAGCCATAGTCACACCTGAGCATTCACATATCATCATTAAGATCACTCTCAATATCTTGTCTGTTCTTGTTAGATTATTGTTCCCCCATTCACTAGCTGCTATCTCTAGGTCCACTAGATTATACAACATAAGAAACTTATTTTACATTTTTCAGAGTTCACATTAGTGGTAACATACAATATCTCTCTTTTTGTGTCTGGCTTATTCCACTCAGCATTATGTCTTCAAGCCAATGTCTTTTTTATGTCTTTCATCTCTTTTGCCATATCTTTCCTCAACTCATTGATTTGATTTTTTAATTGATTTAGCATATTTGTTTGAAGATCTTTAATTAGTTGTTTCAACTCCTGTATCTCATTTGAAGTGTAAGTTTGTTCCTTTGACTTGGCCATATCTTTGTTTTTTCTAGTGTGATTCATAACTTTTTGTTGTCTAGGCATTTGGTTTCCTTGATTACCCCAATCAGATTTTTCCAGACCTGACAGGCCCAGGTGTCAGGAAGAGGGTTTAATCAGTATCAGGTATCTCTAAGGATGAGACCCAGTAGGTTGTCAGACTTTCCTATAAGGCCTCTAGGCTCTGTGCTTTTCCTGTTCTGTCCAGCAGGTACCACTTGTCAGCCTGCAGCTCCCCACTGGTGTAAAGAGGTGCAGTGGCTTTAATTCTCAGCAGAGCCTGCCCTTGACAGGGGCTGAGAGCGTCAGAAGCCAAGCTTAAGCTGGTTTTGTTTTCTGATTTTTTTCCCCGAGGCCCTTGGGTCTGAGTTCTCTGAGGGAAGGCAGCCACTTGAACTGGGCCCCACCTCCCCCTTTTCTTAGGGAAGATAAGCCCTTTAAGGATTTATCTCCTACACTTGACTTCTTCCTTTCATTCTCTGACTATCTTAACTCCACCCTTACCTTGGTTAGCATTGACAATTGAAAATGCCTGAGGCTTTCTCTAACAAGCTACTTAGAATGAGAGGGGAAAAATGAAAAAAAGAAAGAAATCTCCTTTACAAAGTCAGGCCACAGCCCCTCCAGTTACCAGTCAAGAACCAGAGTTGGTGCCTGGTTCTATGCTCCCCTTTTCTTGGGACACAGCCCTTTTCTACTATTCTTAACTCAGCCAATTCCAAAAGCCTCTGTTTTTATTTATTTATGTATTTTTTCCTCCATCAGCCCTGTATCCTCTCTGCCAGCAGAAACCTCTGGGTTCCTTTCCTGCTTGCTCGGGTCTTATCTGTGCTTATAGCTTGTATTCAATAATCCAGATTCTTTAATTAAAACTCTTCCTCCTATTAGACCATTTTTTTTCCCCACAGGGAAGTCTTTCAACTCAGCCTGCCATGCCAGTGGGGAACCACTAGCTCCACAGTTTGGGGAGCTTTACTTACAGTTCTTATGCTGCAATCTCAGCTGTTCCACCCACTCCAGACTGGTGAACAATGTTTGTCCAGTCACAGATGTCCCCCAACAGTTGTTCCAGAATATTTACTAGTTGTTCCTGGCTACATGCTAGTTGTTCCGGAAGCTAACTAAATTCCACATCTCCCTATGCTGCCATCTTGCCCCTCACAAAATAAAGTAAATTTGGTGCTAAAATATAATTTTTTTCCTCTTTCTTAAGTTCAACTCTTGCTTCTATTTCCCTATTCCTACCCAATTACCACTTAATGACATTCTCATGCCTTCCCATATCAGAAACTAGTATTGCCATTTGATGAAACTGGGCAGGACTGACATCTGTTCCTTGATATTTACCATTTCTAATCTGCACAAATCCTGTTAAATCCTTTCAATGTCAATGAGATGGGTTCATCCTCCAAATGGCTTTCCATTATTAAGAAATTGAGATGCCCTTTGGGACCTGGTTTCATCATATAAGTCATTTAAATACTGCATGGAGAACAGGTTTAACCTCAATACTAATCTCTTTGGGTCTTTCTTGAAAATCAGCACTGTGTACTCTCAATCTCTGCAATTCTCTGAAGTCCTGGTTTCCAAGTGGGAAATATGTATTTCTTGATTAGGGTCATGGCCACATCCAATTAGATAGTCTCACAAGATCAGGGTGGTAATATCTTTCCCTCTCAAACAAATGAAAGCAAACTTAAGTCAACTTAAGAAAAAGAAAATGAAACCTTTTTAAAACTTCATTTTTGGCTTAGATAATTAGTGACAGACTCCCAATACCTCTAAATAAGTCTCCTATGCTGGCTGTATAAATAAACTCTAAAGTTTCTAAGACACCAATTTGAAATGAACTGAACCATTACTAATTCCCTTGGTCTTAAGAAAGCTGAAATTAAGACTATGCCCCCCTCACATTTTATGACAACAATCCTATTATTAAGGGTTTGCAGTTTCCACAGCTCTGTTCAAAACCTGGTTCCCACAGGATTGCAAAATAACTAACAATTCTATTTTGTCACATCCTTGCCAGGTGAAAAAGAATGACTATCTTCAGAATAAGTCTCTTGGTAAGAGAGTTGAATAAAAAACACAGAGCCAAGTAAATCTCTCTCACTCTCCTCTCCCCTCTGCCAGCACCTTGCTGCCTCCTTCAACACAGCTCCAGGTGATTTGTGCCTCAGAGTATTTTTCAGAGGTTCTGGTCCAGTAGGATTGTAAAATAGGTTTTGCCATGAGCATTTTTTCCCATTCATTTGAAAGGAAATTGCATCCACACATTTCTGACTCATTTATGCTTAAATCATCAAATTTTTGGCTTCTGGGAGCTTTCTGATGTCCAGCTAGACTAGGTTATATTTTAATGAGCCTTTAAAATATATTTTTCTCAAAAAAAAAACCAGGAAATATCAGAGTGCTTACCATCTTATTTATTATGCAAAGTAAGCATAGCCCAAAAGTGTAGAAATAACTTTAAATCGTATTCAGGGTCTATTTTTTTTCCCCATAAAATCAATCCCCTCAAATGTATAAAGCATTTACTGTTATGTTTTCCCTCATGTTCTTTTTCATCCATCTTCAACTTCCTTTTGGCATTTCTGACTAAAATGTAACTCACCCTTCTGGCTCATGTCAGAAACTTCAGTGGTTTCAACATCAGGTATAAAATACCAAGGTTCCTTCGAACTATGAGTTCACATTTGAGTACGGCTGTCTAGGACCGTCAAGTTTTTTAGGTCAAGGCACTGGGCCTCATTCCACTCCCCTTTCTTTCATTCTTCATCTCAGCCAAGGTTCCACTCCTGGCGTCTGACGAGATGGTTGCTATTTCAGCATCACTCTGTTTGTACTAGTGTGACCTTGGTGATGCATGTATGGGGTGACAGAAATGAGATGAAATGAATTGAAATTGAAATGCTCCAAGGCATTTATAGATGGTAAAATTTCTATTCAATGAGCTGTTCCATTCACTGGATATCAAAGGGAATATTTTGTCCATATCAGTGGTTAACTACTCAGCCCCCTTAAAATAATTTTTCTTATGAAGAAATAATTTTTCTCATTTATTTGAAATGAGTCTGAAATGAGAAGCAGAAGTCTGGAATTCTGTGATGTCAGTTCAATTTCTACCATTAATTGTCATTGTGACTTAATAATAATAGATAATATTCATCAAGTGCCCACCATAGTCTAGGCTCTCTATAAGCACTCATACAACTTTATGAAAAAGATACTATTATCACCCTCATGTTTATAGAGAGAGGAAACAAGGTAAGTGGTGAAGTCATGGTTTGAACACAGTCACTGCACATGAATCATTATACTCTAACCACCCATAATCTCACTTAGGTCAGAACATTAGTATACTCAAATATAGAATGAGGTTTTTTGGCTGGTGTTTCAGTTTGCTAAAGCTGTCAGAATACAAGACACCAGAAACGGATGGCCTTTTAACAATGGGGATTTATTAAGTTACAAGTTACAATTCTAAGGTCATGAAAATGTCCAAATTAAGACATCAACAAGAGGATACCCTCTCTGAAGAAATGCTGCTGGCATCCAGAACTCCTCTGTCAGCTGGCAAGGCACATGGCTGGTGTCTGCTGGTCCTTCACTCCCATGTTTCATTGTTTTCAGCTTCTGGTTCCAATGACTTTCTCTCTGAGTGTCTGTGGGTTTTCTCTTAGCATCTCTGGGGCATTTCTTTCTCAGCTCTCTCTCTCTCTCTCAGTCTTTCTGTCTTTTATCCTCTCATAAAGGACTCCAGTAAAGGAATAAGACACACCTTGAATAGGCTGGGTTAAATCTCAGTTGAAACAACCTAACCAAAAGTTCCCACTTACAATAGGTCTGCCCACACAGGAATGGATTAAAAAAATATGGTCTTTTCTGGATACATAACAACTCCAAACTACCACAGCTGGCAACATTCATTCATTCACTCAACATGTATTTATTATATGTCTACCATGTCCAGGTATTTTTCTGGGAAATGGGAATAAAATGCAAATAAACAGAAGAGTCATTGTGGTCACAGAACCTACACTCCAGATGATCAGTGAAGGTCTTTCTAATTTTAATCTTATCTGTTCAATAATTGTAATTAAATTTTGCCTGTCCTTGTATAAGTCAAGTCCTACCTCTTTTATGAAGACTTATTGTGGCTATCCACATTCTTGGTGACCTCTTGATTTTGAACAATTATCTTTTGGTTTCCATTATATCACCATTTAATATTGGTATTTATATCAGGTCACCATAATAAAATTTAAGAGTTAAGACTTCAGGGCAAGTAAAAATGCTTTGTATACATAAGGCTTTAATAAATACTGTTTTAAATTCATCTGATGAAAAGAGTTTCTAAGATATTTAACCTTGTTCTTTGTTCTCTTTTTCCTGGATCATCTCCCTCTGCTTTATTTTCATTTCATTTTCTATGTAATCCATGACTGCTTTATGCTTCTTTAAAACTGTGTGTATTCCACAAATGCTTAAATTTGTTCATTATTCAGTAAATTCTTAACATATCTCTCTTAAGGGGCAAGTACTAGGCAGGATGATGTAGAGATAAAAAACAGAAACTAAACCAAAAAATACCTGCAGGCATTTAAGGAAATCACAGCTTAGTGGGAGACAGACATGTAAGTCAACACCCTGCAGTCCAATGTGGCATGGGACGTATAAGATATAATTAGGGCTCTAAAGCAGAAACTAATGCTAACTGGGAGGGAGGTACAGCTTCACTTAAGAGGTGCCCTTTAGATTGTGTTCTGAATGATAAACAGACATTTTCTTGGTGGAGAAATAAGGCCAAGAATATTTTAGGCAGTGAGAATAGACTATGAAAGAGACTGATTTGTCAAGCAAACTGTTTGGCAGGGATATAACATCTGTGGGTGGCTGGAGATGAGGCTGAAATGGTATGTCGAGGCATAGTTAATGGACTTGGTAAGATAAATTGAATGCAGTAAGCAGTGGGAAGCTAACAGAGGTCATGAAACAGCACTGAGCAGGGGCACAAGAATTTTCTAGTGCAGAGGACTAGGAAAACAGTAAGTGTCCCTACTCATCTAAATGAATTGCTGCCCCAAACCCCAACATATCCTCTTGCTTTTGTACCTCAGCACCAAATGCCCTGACAATTAAATCTGCACAGAGTGCTGGGGTATCAGGGATAGGGCTGGGAACAGTGCAACTCATTCTGGACCAGAATTAAAAAAGGAAATGCTTGAGTGATTTCCCACATCATCTAACAAAGTTATTTACCCAAAAAGCACATGGAATTTCAAAATGGCAACATACAAAACCCTGAAAGAAGATTTTAGTGATTCTCTTATTTATTTGAATTACAGATAAGGAAAATGGGATCTCAAAAAGATTCCTGTTTGAAGACTCCAAATTCCAGTTTATAGATATATGTAGCAGAGACATTAAATTACTTGGCATGAAAAGTGCTTTATCTTTGTAATTCTCATTTTTGGATTTCTGAGTGAAAAATTGATCCAATCTTTGGTCTCCAAAGTTAGTTTTAGTGTAAGGATCAAATCCATCACTTATTTTCCATATGTCTATTAGGTGTAAACCACCATGTTGACAGGCTGTCATCATTCCAGCCAATCTGTCAACATGGTGGTTCACACCAGCCTACTGGGTTTATGACCACGTATCACGCAGAAAGCACTCTATAGACAAGTACTGTCAACTCCGCTGGATGTGGGAGATGTCTTTTGAAGCCCAAGGGCTCCCCACACAGAGTGCCACAGCCTTGGAGGAGAATTACTCCCTCTATATTAAAAACATGAACAGCACTGAGTCCTACCTGGGAGAGGTTCCTCATGACTATTGTAACCAAATTATGTGGGTTGATTCTGAGGAGGGTTCTCTTGAACCTAAATTTAACATTACCATGGCAACAACACTATTGCAATATATGACAAGGCAGCCCAATATGCAATGACTGGTGCCTAAGGGTAGTCTAGTATGTGCAATACCACCAGGGAATGGAATGCCACAGGTGTTTCTCTAGGACTGGAACACAACACAGTTGCTTGGATAGACCTTATGTCCAGGCTCACCTGGCTTGGTGATGGCAGTACCCTATTTAGCTGCACTGCCAGGAGGGAGGGCCTTCTCCACCACCTGTATCAAAATGTGTACTCTGTATACAAGGTAGCCAGATGGACTTCCGCTGACCTCCATGGAAAATGGCAGTGCATTGATTCACAGCTAACTTACAGTAAAGATAGAGATATCCATTTATCACCTAACTGGCAGGTCAAAGGGACTAAACAAACATGGGCATTAAGGGAAGCTGAACTTTTTTTGTATGTGGGGATCATTTGTAGAAGGCCTTTCCTCCACAATGGTAGGGGTGATGTGGCTTAGGATATCTGGTTCCCAATATCACTTGGTAAAAAACATAACATCTCCTAAAATCCCCAGTCTGGCCTCTTTTGACCATTGCAGCTGATGTAAAACTGACAACCCTCTCCTGCATTGCAGTAGTGCTTTCCACTAGGTAGTGCCTATCCTATACCCAGAACCAGGGTGCATGAACTACAAAGGGCTATCTATTACATGTCCAGTATTAGAGGAAGGGGATTTAGTTTTCACTTGATTCATTGGGGCTACCCCAACACAAGGTAGACAGTGTAGCAGTTACTGCCCTCCAAAACCTCAGATTGCTAGATGTTCTGATGGAGCAAGCTGGGGATGCACACACTGTGCTGGGAGAGAAACGTTGCTTTTACATAAATGAGTATGGACATGTTGTAACATAGAAGATATGAAACTTGCAGTCTAAGACCTCCACAAAATTGGAGAAATTCAGCCTTTCAAACTGTTTAGCTGGTTTGGCCCAGGTAATAGGGGGTCCATGGTGGGGTTTGCCATCCCTCTTCCAAGCAGGCCACAGCACCCTGCTGGGGATGATCTTATCAGTTGACCTCCTCAAATGTTGTCTAAAGATTTTAGAAAAAAGCCTGCATACACATGACAGCTATCAGAACTATGTGCTGCATCCCAACTGTGCAGCTCACCATCTGAAATGGACAAGGGGGCATCTCAAGATATTTAGTTTATCTATTGGGGGTCCCAGGAAAATTCAGGGGGCAGCCCTGGTGTGGTCAGCAGGCTTTCCCTGTGGCCCATAAATACTTCCTGTGCTCAGGACCACAGGTGTTGGCCTGGCGGGAAAAAACTCAATCCCCTGGTAGATAAGGGAACTGCTGGACCTTCCTTCCCCAATTGCTCTGAGCTTTGTAAACATTCACTGGAGACAGACTGACTCTGGTGGGCAGGTTTTAGGGCATCCAGCTACACCCCGGTGATATATCTGTCCCAGACATGGAGGGTGAGAGATTCCTCCACTAAGGCAGTCCAGAGTCACAAGGGAAGGGTGCTGTACATAGAACACCTCCCAGAGTTAGCCACAGATTGGGACCTGCTGTAGCTAAAGCCAAACAAAGCTTGGCTCATATAACTATAAAGTGAGAAACCATTTAGCCATAGATAGATGCAGGGGCTAAAACAATGTCATATTTGCTTCTCTTTCTATTCTGGCTTTCCTTTCCTCTTTGTATTGGATTTATTCTCAAGCTGGTTTTCTCCATAAGGTAGAAAAGATGGCTGCTAAAAACTACAAGGCTATATTCATATTGCCTGCCAACCCAAATAAATAGAACTTCTCTCTTCAAATGTCTTTGTATAGTTCAAATCTCCTCAAATAAGGGCTTAGATTGGACCTGCTTTGGCTATCTCTTCACTACTACGTATGAATCTGTCCAGTGAACAATGTATTGTACACTTTGTACAGTTATAATGGGTGACTTAGCTTGGGCTGTGTGTCTGTTTGGGGGGCAAGGGTGGCAGTGAGGCACAGGACACTGATGGAGAGTTCCCAAGTGGGGTAGTTGTTTTTCTGAGGAATGAAATCTGGCAGACTATAATATCATCTGCAAAAACCGTCTAATTCCAAGTAGTTCCTCTTCTATCTGTCTCTCATAGTATAAACCACCACCATCACAATGAAAACATTTACTAGTTTTTCATTCCCAAAGACAGAAAATCAAGGCACATCCCCTTCTTCCATTCAGTTTCATATCCCCCTGGTGTTATGTATTGCTCTTTCAGACCAGATGTCTTAGATCTCAGGATCTAGCTGCCTACTTATGGATAACTGAAAACATTACTTACCCCAATTGTGCTACGTTGGATATATTATGTTCCCACAAAGTCATGATCTTTTAATCCAATCTTGTTGGGTGGAAACTTTTGATTGAGTGTGCCCATGGGGATGTGAATCACCAACTGTGAGTGATACCCTTGTTTAAATTATTTCCTGTCCATTCAAGGTGGGTCTTAATTAAATCACTGGAGTTCTATAAAAGAGCTCACAAACAGAAGGAAAAGAGATCAGCTGAGAAAACTTTTTGGAGAGAGCTTGCTAATACTTAGAGATGCTTGGAGACGTGGGCAGAGGGACGTTTAGAGATACTAAGTTCAGAGAGACCCAGAGTTTGCCCCAAGAGAACCAAGCAGAGAGCTGAGAGAAGCTAAGACAGACACCCACAGACATTTTGGAGCAAGCCATTTTGAAATACAACCTGGGAGCCAAGGACCAGCAGACACCAACAATGTGCCTTCCCAGCTGACAGAGGTGTTCTGGACGCCATCGGCCACTCTTCAGTGTATGTATCCTCTTGTTGATGCCTTAGTTTGGACACTTTTATGGCCTTAGGACTGTAAATTTGTAACTTAATAAATCCGCTTTATAAAAGCCAATCCATTTCTGGTATTTTGCATAATGGCAGCACTAGCAAACTGAAACACCAATAATTCACAGCAAATTATGATGGAAAGAAAAAATAATTCCAGTTAAGCTATCAGATAGAAAAGTAGCAACAGATTATAGAAATTACAGCCTCTTGCTAAATTGAGAAAGCAAGGATTCTCTTCCTTGGAAGTGGAGTAGATTCCTTGATAGTTTATCAATTAGGATAATTTCAGTAGTAAGTAAAAGAAGCCTGATTGAAATTGTTGCAACCAGTTTAAACAAAAAGAGATTTATTGTTTAATAAAACAAGAGTTCCATATGTAGGATCAAGCTCTAGGCATAGCACCTCAGGGGTACCAATGCTGTTGTGTTGACGTTGCCCTCCTCTGCACGATGGATTCATCCGTAGCCTTATACCAAGATGGCCCCAGGGATTCCAGGTATGTATGAGATATTGTATGTCCAGAAATCCAGAGGGTGTCTGGAGGCCTCTTTTGGTATATTTTTCTAAATAACAAGGAAAATTTCCCCAGAATTTTCCCAACAGAACCTCTTCCCTCAAAAAAAAAAAAAAAAAATCGGTTTCCAGGAATTCCTCACATGCCTAGCTATGCCTAAATCAGTCACAGCCAGTGCTATTAATTGCTACAATTGTCTTAGATTGCTAGAGCTGGAAGGTTGTTCCACATGCTCAGAATTATACAGCCATGAGGAGAAAGTGTAATACTGGAACAAAATCAAGATTATGTTCAATTGGAGAAATGAATGTGGAATGGGTGTTTTTTACACAATCAAGAGGGTCAGCTAGTTATTCAATCTGGCTGACCCCAGCTCTACTCTATTACAGGCTCTTCATGGTTTACTATCCCTCATAGCTATAAATGGGAAGGAAGAGATAATTCAGAGGTTTGGGGATTGCAGTCCCATGCCCTTGTTTGTTTACCAGACTTGGGGAAAAAATTCTTGCAATATGGCCAGCTGAAAACTCAGGTGCAGATACATATTTTTTTCCTCTAGTGGTTCATTGTGTCAGTAACCCACACCAGAAATCTGGTGAGGTATGTACCTTACAATTTCTATTCTCTAAACCTTCCAATTAATGGCTCCATCTTGAATTCATTTGGTGCATAAGGCAGTGATAATTTGTCCTCAGCCTCCTGGATGGATTACAGTGGAAGGTACTTCGCAAAGGAAATGTTATCTACTGACTATGAGGTCATGTACCTAGAAGACTTGAGGGGAGTCCTGAGTATTTGGCCTCACAAATTTCTTTATCTTCTGGTCTAAATCTTATCTCCTGATGGGTTTTCCACATTTCCACCTTTGCTCATACCAGCTTCAGTGTACCACAGAGAATTTGGCACATGTCAATTATCTTCCATGGTAATGTGTCATTAGCTAGAAAGAGAAAGGTTCCTTCTGGTACATACAACTCTTTTTTTACTGAGATTGTTCACATACCATACAATTATCCAAAGGTCCAAAAGTGTAAAATCAGTTGCCCCTGGTACCATCATACAGCTGTGCATCCATAACCACAATTAATTTTGTTTCCAATTTTTAGAACATTTTCATTACTCCAGAAAAGAAATAAAGACAAAAATGAAACTCAAATCCTCCCATACCGCTAACAACCCCCCCTTCATTTTTGATTCATAGTATTGGTATAGTACATTTGTTACTGTTGATGAAAGAGTATTACAATACTACTAACTGTAGTATATAGTTTGCAATAGGTATATGTTTTTTCCTATATGCCCCTCTATTATTAACTTCTAGTTGTACTGTCATGTTTGTTCTAGTTCATGAGAGGGATTTCTAATATTTGTACAGTTAATCATGGACATTGTCCTCCACAAGATTCACTGTTCTATACATTCCCATCTTTTAACCTCCAACTTTCCTTCTGGTGACATACGTGACTCAGAGCTTACTCTTTCCAACACATTCACAGACCATTCGGCACTGTTAGTTATTCTCACAACATGCTACCATCACCTCTGTCTATTTCCAAACATTTAAGTTCAACCTAGTTCAACATTCTGCTCATAATAAGCAACCACTCCCCATTCTTTAGCCTCATTCTATATCCTGGTACCTTATATTTCATGTCTATGAGTTTACATATTATAATTAGTTCATATCAGTGAGACCCTGCAATATTTGTTCTTATGTGTCTGTCTTATTTCATTCAATATAGTGCCCTCAAGATTTCTTTATCAACCCATTATTTTTAAGGTGGTTTTGTTCACACACTGTGCATTCTGTCCTAAGTAAACAATCAATGATTCCCTGTATAGTCATGTATTTATGCATTCAGCACCATCGCCACTATCTATATAAGAACATCTCCATTTCTTCCACAAAAAAGGAGGAAGAGTCAAAGAAGGTACAGAGACAAAAGAAAAAGAAAAAAGAAAGAGAAAAAAATGACAGCTGGGAAGCAATAAAAGGGAAGATAGCATTAAACTAAAGTAGAAGAAAGAGTCACAACATCACCAATGCCAAGAGTCCCACACCTCTCCCCCATGTCCCACCCCCGTATGCACTTATCTTTGGTATATTGCCCTTGTTACACTAGAGGAAGCATAATACAATGTTTCTGTTAACTATAGTCTCTAGTTTGCATTGATTGTATTCCTCCCCCAATCCCACCCTATTTTCAACACCTTGCAATGTCGACATTCATTTGTTCTCCCTCATGTAAAAACACATTTGTACCTTTTATCAAAATCATTGAGCACCCTAGTCTCTATCCTTCCTCCCAGTCTCTATACAATCCCAGTCTGTATCCTTCCTCCCTCCCCCTGGTGTCCCACATGCTCCCAACCATCCCCCCTCAGACACACTCATAGTCATCTCTTCTCAGCATACCTGCATTGTTGTGCTACCATCACCCAAGGTTGTGCCCCAAATCTCTCACTCCTGTCCCCTCCTCTGTCTGCAGTGCTCCTTCCAGCGTCCAGTGCAGAGCAGGCATCCTGCTCACAAACTCCATCACTGTCTGTTTGTCAGAGAATGTTTTAAACTTTCCCTCAAATTTGGAGGACAGTTTTGCTGGATATAGTATTCTTGCTTGGTGGCTTTTCTCTTCCAGCATTTTAACTATATCACCCCACTTCCTTTTTGCCTCCATGGTTTCTACTGAGAAATCTGCACATAGTCTTATCAAGCTTCCCTTGTATGTGATGGATCGCTTTTCCTTTGCAGCTTTCAGGCTTCTCTCTTTGTCTTTGACATTTGAAAATCTGAAAATTAAGTGTCTTGGCATAGGACTTTTTAGACCTATTTTGTTTAAGGTACACTGTGCTTCTTGGATCTGTAATTTTATGTCTTTCATAAGAGATGGGATATTGTCATTGATAATTTCCTCTACTATTGCCTCTGCCCCTTCTCCCTTCTCTTCTCCTTTTAGGACACCCATGACACGTTCATTCCTGCAGTTTGTTTTGCCCCTAGGTTTCCAGAGGTGTTGCTCATATTTTTCCATTCTTTTCTCTATCTGTTCTTTTGTTTATAGGCTTTCAAGTGCCTTGTTCTCCAGTTCCTGAGTGTTTTCCTCTGCCTCTTGAGATCTGCTGTTGTATGTCTCCATTGTGTCCTTCATCTTGTGTGTTGTGCCTTTCATTTACATAGATTCTGTCAGTTGTTTTTTCAAACTTTTGATTTCTACCTTATGTACACCTGGTTTTTTCATTATATGCTTCATCTCTTTTGCCATATCATCCCTAAACTTTTTGAATTTATTTAGCATTAATTTTTTCAATTCCTGTATGTCAGTTGTAGTGTAAGTTTGTTCCTTTGACTGGGTCATAACTTTGTTTTTCTTAGTGTAGGCTGTAGCTTTCTGTTGTATAGGCATCTGGTTTCTTTGGTTACCTTAATCAGATTTTCCCAGACCAGAATGGGCTCAAGTCTCAGAAGGAGGCAATAGTATCAGTTTTCCCTCAGGGTGTGTCTTAGAAGATTGATACAAACTATTAGGCCTCAAGCCACTTTGCTTTTCTGCCCAGCAGGTGACACCTGTCAGCCTGTCACTCCAGACTGGTGTAAGAAGGTGTGGCCTGTGGCTCTTTTACCCAGGCTCTGGGGTCTGGTTCTGAATGCAAGGCCGTAGCAGAGCTTGGCACCACCTCTTTCCTCTTAGGGAAGATACACCCCCTAGCGAGATATCATTTGCATTTGAAGAGTGTCTCTGACTCTGCTATCTCCACCCTTGTCTGGGTCAGAGCACTGGGAACTAAAAATGGCTGATGCTTTCTCCACTGAGCCAAAAAAGGGACGGAAAACACCCTTTTAGGGCCAGTCCATGGCCACCCTCAGTTTCACTGTTGGCCAGAGGTAGCCCCTGGTCTTCTGGGCTCCCCCTCCCTCCCATAGAGGTCCTCTGGCTCTCCAAGGTCAGTCATCACCAAAAGCCTCCATCTGCTTGTTAGGGATTCATGGCTTTTATTGAGAAGTCAACATTTGTTAATTAAAGCCCCAGTTGGAGCTGGGTTGAGGTATATTCATTTGTTCAGAGAGTGCTGCTCTCTATCACAGTGAGGCTTTGCAGTTTGGGCTGCCACAGGGGGAGGGGTTCTTGGTGTGGGTCCACAGTCTACTTACAGATTTTATGCTGCAGGCATTCCTCCCAATCCAGGTTGGCGCATGATGTGTGGACAGTCACATTTTTTCCCCAGCAGTTATTCCAGATTATTTACTAGTTGTTCCTGGTTGTTTATTAGTTGTTCCAGGGGGATTAACTAGCTTCCACTCCTCTCTATGCTGCCATTTTCTTCCAATCCTCATTCAACTTATTTTTAAATAGGCCAATTTTGGCATTTATCAAATGCTTTAGCTTCTTGACTTTTTTTGTGGTTTGCCAAATATCCAGCTGATATAGCCTTAGTAGCACTTGATACAAGTTAGATAAAACACAGAGCAATTTAAGTAATTGCTTCACTCCCACATGACAATGACTGGCTATTTTCCAGCAGAGAATGGGAGACACATAGACCTTCACCTCATCTGAACTCAGTATATTTCCTTTTCTAGTCTCTGTCACTTGCAAAAACTTACTTGGAAGTACCAATTTCTATATTAATGAGAAACCTTTGGCTTCAATTTTTAAAAGCCTTATTAAAATTGGCTTCCCCCCAAAAATTGAAATTTATTATCTTACAATCAGAAAGTCCAAGGATTGTTCAGGCTTTGGGCACAGTTGGATCCCCAGCTGTCACCAAGATGCTGACATCTCTATCTCTTGAATATACTTGCCTCTGCATGTTGGAGTCATTCTCAGTAGTGTTCTTTCCATGTGTCAGGAAAGATGGATTCTGGCAGTCCCAAGCTTACACTTTTATGACTTGTAATCCAAAAGGAAGAGAGACCACCTGGCTTCCCTATCTATATATTGAAACTATCCAAATCTCCACTCTGATGAAATGGCTAGAGTCACATCCTTCCCCCTGCACAACTCACATTGATCAAGAAGAAGGGGCACATCTGATTGGACCAGTCTGGGTCATGGGGTGCTCACACTTGTAGCAAGGGTGGTGGGACACCTTGACTGACACATCAATAATGCATGGAGGTTGGCAGTAGGTTGACAAGGCAGAGCTTCTGGGAAGACAAAAGCAATGTGTTCAAGAAGAAGGGTAGCTTGGCCAAAGCCAGATTTGGGTAGCTCATTGTCCCCTCCCCATGGCATCATTTAAGCACCCCAACTTCATCCTGTTCTCTAACACTCAACAGACAACTTATGCTGTGTGGGAAGACGTGTTTGTCCAGTAAGTTAAAACAATCATACGGATGTAACTTAAAGAGTTCTTCAGATGAATGTTGCTTTCCAAGTGTGAAATGTTTTTATGGAAAAACCTCTGCAACTTGAAGTTAATTTATGCAAAGGGGATATGGGGGTTAAAAGCAGAAATACACAGCCATTTCTCAAGCTGTCTTTTTCACAGCTTACGTTAAAAGACCCTACTCACCCACCCGAATGGGGAAAAAAACACACTACAGAATAAATCTCAGTACTCTTTTCTTTCCCAATGAAGTTGCTTTCCATCTTCCTGATTTTACCAGTGAACAGATCATGTGAAAGAATCAATGATTACACAATGCATGGGGTTAGTAAGGTAAGTGGAGCTCATAATTACCTCATTTACATTCTTTTATTCACCCAAACAGAATTCTTAATGACTTTTTTTGTGAAATGCAGGGTAATCAGCACAAATGAAGCTCTCTGTTTCAGGGTGTAGAAGTAAACCAAGTTCCTGGTTCTCAGCAGAAAATACCTGCTGAATGGTGAAACAATGGAGCCCAGTATGAAGGCCTGGCACACTATGTGTTGTGGGAGACTGAGCAAAATGTTTTGTTTTAAGATACTAGCACAATTAGATTATGATCTAAGGAGCAGAGCTTAAAGGTAGAAAGAGTCAGTGTGTTCTTACCACCTCCCCACTTTCTGTGGAAGAAACCACCAACTGTCTTTAGCCAACACATTGTGGGGTGCAGAACACTGGTAAAATGATTGGAGAGACCAGGATTCTAGGCTTGATCTGTGTGCAAGCTAGCTGTGAAACTTTAGATAAATTATTTCACCTCTCTGGACCACAGATTAGCCACTTGTAAAACAAAAGATGTGCAATTCAGAATCACCTGGGAGCTTCCTAGAGACAGATTGTTTGGCATTTTCCAGACTTAGTAGTTCTGCAAACCCTAGGAAAGGATTCCAACAATTGCATTTTGAACAAAATCCCCAGGTGATCCTTAAACAACCAGCAGGACAACTGTCCATTACAGTGTTCACAATTCACTTTCCTAGATGGTGTTTAAGGTCCCTTTCTAGGACAAACCTAAAACTATAAAAACCAAAAAGAAAAAAAAAAAATCATGTGAGCAAAGAGCTCTTTAGGCAAATCATTCCAAAGTTTCAGAAAAAAATTTCAAAGTACAGGAAGGATAAAAAGAGTGGTAAACTTAACAAATGCACCTGACACAGCTTGGGTGTTTAAAAGACAAAATGAAATATCTTGAATGTACAGAGATTATAATGAATTATATCACAGTATTTTATTGCAGTATGAGGGAGCCAATGTAGAAAATAAAGACCATTTCCTAGCATTAAGGACCCTAATGCTGGTGTCTCGGTGGGCAAATGTGGGTAATATTGTCCACTGGTCCTTCAGCCTAGCTTCTGTAGGTATCTGAGTGTACTTGGAGCAACCAGCCTTATATTCCATTTTGTAACATCAAGTGCTCAGACCTCCACCTACCCACCTTCTGCCAATACTTATGCAATGAATAAGTGAATTTATGAGAACTCTATATCCTTTCCATCTCTCATACATCATTGCCTTCTTGAAATCTGGGCATAGTGCTGTCAAGTATCCCAGTTATCCTGGGGATATTCTAGATTTCTCATGAGCATGTGGATTTTTAAAAGGTAGGAAATCATTTAAGATTGAGGACACCCAAACTTTTGGGACCCCAAACTTTGTAAGCCAAATAAAGTTTATTCTGTCACCACAACTTGATATTTCATATCTAGACAGTAATAATATCCATGAAGAAAACCTACCCATGACATTTTAATAGACGATCCCTGACAGTTAATTTTGTCTGCACACTCTTGAGAGCCCTGAGAAGTGGGGTTTGACTAGGATCTCTTTTTAAGAACCCTCACCTCCACAATTTTATCCAAGCTGTCTGTGGGTTAAATTATGAGCAGAGATGGTCACTGTGCGAAGTGGTATCACCCACCTGCAGAAGGAAAAGCAATAGAGTATAGTAGTCAAAGTGGTTAGTGGCTTAGTCTTTCAGTAGACAATTGTCAGTGTTCTGGTTTGAACTGCCAGGTTAGGAACACATTCACCAGGTGTTGAATGAGGATGTGCTCCTCGCCCTCTCACTGCTGCAGAACTTCTGCTTCATTGCATGAGTGACTTCTGCATTTCTGTCTTTTCCCTCTGATCATTGGATCCCTCCTATTCAAACCATCCCATTATATCCACAGGGGTACATAATTTACCTATATGTTGTGGCCTGATACTCCTTCATTTTGCCTGTTCCTCTCATGGAGAAAATCCAGTAGTGCTAGTGCCCTGAAGCAGATAGATATGAGACTTGGAAGTTGAGCTGGTTAGAGGTTGGGCAGTGCTCAGGGGACTGCAAGCAGACAGCCTCCAGCACTGGCTTGCAAATCAATTGCCATTCAGTTCGGTCTTGCTGTAAACCGAGCCTATGACCTAAGGAGCTTGCCTAGTTCCTGCAAATTGGTGATAGAAAGAAACTTCCTTTCCCTCTTTACTGGTTGCAAAAGTCGTTTTGAAGGCAGATATCACATGTGTGCTCCCACCCTGCAGAGGATGCACAGGGGGCCAAAATGAATAGGGTCTGCCTTTGCAGCAGAAAATTCAGTAGCAGCATGGGGTGCCTCATTCAGTGAAAAATTGCAAAAGTACTGTATTATTACTATTGAGAGATGGGGTACCACATGAATCGTGTATGAGAATACAGACACATAGACTTTGGCTATTCTGCCATCCAAATACCTTAATTGACAGGTCACCCAAACTGTCTCTGGTCTTGCCTAACCAACTAAGTCTCTTGAAAATATTTCTGGAATTTGATAGGTCACAGTCTCACATTTTTTTTGGCAAAATCAACTTCTGTGGCATCCACATTACTTTGCCAGGTATTGCTTCTGCTTTGAGGCACCTCAGTTTCCCTGGATTTTTTCTATCAGAATAAGCAATTTTCAATGATGTGCCCCACTGGCCCACTTGTCATAGCAAATTCCACTAGACATGGCTACTGCCGATGATTGCCATGTACCAACCCATTGTCTTGTACACTGCTCCAGTCACCATGCACACACCATAGCAGTTCTCCACTGACAGCCTCCTTGGAGTCTCCAGGCCATCAGAGCTGCAAGTTGGACTGTATCACCAAGTGTAGGAGCATGTTCTTTCCCATTTTTGGTGCACTCTGTTGTAAGAGTCCTAAAACACCATTGCTTTGGCTTCATTGGATTATAGAATTCAGTGAAAAGCAACTTTCAGATTTTAAATCTACTTTCTTTCTAGGACATAGACATGTGATTGGGTTACTGAGCAGCTGGTAGTTTCAAGTAGCAACCACTCTTTGATTCTAAGAATCCTTACTCTCCAACCTATGGGGTTGGGCTTCCTGTGTCAAGTTCCTTTTGTTTAACTCTGTATTTCCTTAAGATTGTTTCCTCCCCAAATTCTCTCTGAGGATCTATACAAATAGACATTCTACTTGTACATTTTTTTTTTTTTTAGCCAGACATACCCAGGTGCATGTAGGTAATTTATTGCAACTATGAGAAAAGAAGAGAATGATATAACAAAAAGTGACATAAAGTAACACATAAGAGATAGTTTAAAAATTGACATCAAGAATAAAATGTTCCATAGAATGATTAGACAATAGATATGAGGTCACTTCAGAAGACATAAAACAAAGAGACAGACATATAGGAATTAAATGAGAAAAGATATGCAAATTAGAGGATCAATGAAACAGATCATAAATACAACTGAAGGTGTTTCATAAAAAACAGCAAACAGTGGGGAGGGAATTTATAAAAAATAAATATGAAAAAATAATTCTGAGAACTGAGGAATATAAGTCTCTGGACTGAAATGAGAAAAAGAATGGCATTGCACTTCTCAACAGCAACAGTGAGAGTAAAAATATGGTGGAGAAATTCCTTGAAAATTCAAAACGAATTTCTATCCCACCTGTTTCAGTTTGCTAAAGCTGCCAGTATGCAATATACTAGAAATGGGTTGCTTTTTATAAAGGGGATTTATTAGGTTACAATGTAGTGTCCTAAGGCCACAAAAGTGTCCAAATTAAGACATCAACAAGAGGATACCTTCACTGAAGAAAGGCCAATGGCATCCAGAACACTTCTGTCAGCTGGGAAGGTACGTGGCTGGCATCTCCTGGTCCTTTGCTCCTAGGTTGCGATGCTTTCGGCTTCTGATTCCAGTGACTTTCTTTCTAAGGGTTTCTGAGTTCTCACTTAGCTTCTCTGGGGCAAACTTTGGGCTTCATCTCTTAGCTTAGCATCTCCAAGCATCTGGGTTTGTGTTGGCTCTGAGCTCTCTCTCTCTCCCTGAGCTCTCTTAAGGGCTCCGGTAAACTAAGACCTACCATGAATGAGCAGGGTTACAACTCTGTGGAAATAATCTAATGAATAGGTCCCACCCACAATTGGGTGGATCACATCTCCATGAAAACAACCTAATCAAAATATTCCACCCACAATAGGTCTGCCCCCACAAGGGTGGATTAAAAGAACATACACTTTTATGGGGTACATAACAGATTCAAACCAGCACACCAGCCAAATGATCAATCCAGTGTAAGGAATGCAATGTCATTGTTAAACATGCAAACCCTTTAAAATTTATATCTCAAATACCATTTCTAGGAAATTACTGGAGTTTATGTGTGCAATTAAAACTGGGTGTAAATTGGGAAGAAGAAGAGAAAGGACCAGGAAAGGACCTGCTTAGGGTGTTAGGGAAGGCAGATTCTAAGTTGATAGCTGGGCAGCAACTGATCTAGATTACCAAGAAGGAATGTTAATAAAGAAGTGGGAACCATCATTTTCAGAATAAATGATTGCTGTACACCTGAATATTTTAAGAAAGTCAACTAAAAATGATTATACATCTTAAGTATATGAAGTGTCTGGCTGTGGTATAATATGGAAAAAAGATCTGTCTTAAGTTCAAACAAAAATGACTTAGGAAATAAATGCATGGTGAGATACCTGTCTTAGTTTCCTGATGGTGATGACACAATGGGTTGGCTCGTAGTTTCAGAGGCTAGAAGGTTTGCTTACTCCCTGGGTTGGTAGCATTCTGGCTGGCCGGCAATCCTTCCCTTCCTTGGTTTTCTGTCATTTGGAGATGTCCTCTCCCTTTTTCTTCTGGGTTCCATTGACTTCTAGCAGCTACTTCTCCATGTGGTTTTCTCTTTATAAGGCCTCTAATGATAGGATTAAGGCTCAACCACATTCAGTGGAGCCACACCCTAACTAAAAATAATATGTTTTAAAAGGTCCTACTTACAATGAGTTCACAGCTACAGGGATGGATTAAGATTAAAAAGATTATCCACAGGCATTGGACAATATTAGTCAAAAAACAATATATTTAGCAAAATAAGAAAGTGGTAGAATCTACATGATTTAAACCTTAAAACTCTAATGAGCATTGTAAGCCAAACTTGTATAAACAGGAATTTATAACCTCTTATTGAATAGAAATAGTCAATATTGATACATTAAAATTAAATTAATATATAATTTCAATGGACTCTATTAAAATACTTATCAGTTTTATTACTGTGAGCTAGTCAATTTGATTAAAGTTAAAATTCATATAGAACAAAAAAGAGAAGATAGTCTTATTAATTTCTTAATAAAGAGAATAGTTGGAAGTTGCTTGCTCTACTAGATATTAAAACTATTAGAAAACTACAGTAAATGAGCTGTTACTGACACATAAGTAGACAGATCAATGAAACAGGACAGATACCCACAGACGCAAATACAGCGGGTATTTAGAAAGTTATAAGGATCATGATTCAAAGCAATGGAGAAGAGATGGAATATTGCTTTTGTTTGTTGTTTGTTTGTTTGTTTTTATTTTTTTGTTTGGAATATTGTTTTTATAGGAGAAAATGAGAGTTCCCTTGTATCCACCACTAGTTTCCCCTATTAACAGCATTTCATATTAGTATCGTATACGTCACAATTAATGGATGAATATTAATACCTTTTATTAAAATCCACGGTTTATTCAGATTTCCTTAGTTTTTATGTATTTTTTTTCTCTTCCAGGACTCCATCCATGATACCTCATTACACTTAGTTGCCCTGTGGTTTTAATCTTCTCTTGGCTGTTCTCTTGGCTGTGACAGTTTTTCATACTCTCTTGGCAATGTCCTTAACCGTTTTGAGGACTACTCATCAGATCTTTAGCAGAATGTCCCTCCATTGGATTTGTCTGAGGATTTCCTCTTGATTAGATTTGGATTTATGGGTTTGGGGGAGGATGACCACGGAGGTAAACTGCCATTCTCATCATGTTAAATCAGAAGTACCTACCGTCAACATGATTTATAGAGCTCTTGTCATTAACCTTTACCACTTGGCTGATACAGTGTTTTCCGGGTTTCTCTACCATAAACTGATGGTTTTCTCCTCTTTCCACACTGTATTCTTTGTTAGGGAGACCCTATGTGCAGCCCATGTTTTAGAGTAGGAACTTAGGGTGGAATATCTACATAAATTATTTTTAATTCTTCTACGTGGAAGATTTGTTTCTTCTCACCCACTTACTTATTAAATCATTTATTTATACTACTATTGACTCATGGATAATTAATGTTATACTATAGTTAGAACCTGATAGTCCTTTCACGTTTCTTGATCAAATTTTTCCAGCTTTGGCCTTTGGGAACTCTTTCAGTTGGCTCTGGTGTCCCTTTGACATACCACATTCAATGCAAATTTTGTTTTGTTTGCTTGTTGGGGTGCTTCCTTACTTACTGCTACTAGAAGATGTCCCGGACCCATCTTGCATATTTCCTTCCCCATTCCTAGAGTTAGCCATTTCTCTAAAAGTCGTGTACCCTTACTGGAGAATAGTTTAGTAAACAAGTTCTGGGAACTAGTTGTGCTTATAGCTCCTGGAGCTTCATTGATTCTAGACCCTCCCAGCTAACAGAACTTCATGTATGTATACTAACTCATGCATATACACGAATCTATAAATATTTTATATGCACCCATCTGTATCTTATGTTAAACATGAGTTAATAGCGATGTTGCCATTTACCACATGGATCATTTTAGCCTTCTTCCCTTGCTTATCTGTCACCTCCCAGTTTAACAGTAAGAAACTGGGATCCCACCATGTGCCATTCATTTACTTAACTGTTCACTTCCAATATGCATGTATAATAGTTTCAGAATAATTAATCTGTATCTTCATGGGAAATAACTTTATCAACTAGAAGACATTGCTTATTTACAGTTCATTTGGCCATTAGTCTTACAGATTTCACTGATTTCCAAATTTAATTAGGTTAGCACCTTTCCTCTAAACTCTTCAGTGTAATTGTCTAACACATTTGCAATACAGTTAGATGCTGTTGTCACTCTCTGCATTCAGCTCCAGGATCCTCTAATCTTCTAAATTATATATTTTTAAAATTTTTCATACATTAAGGTTCACTTTTTGTACAGTAAAGCATAATGTCATGTATCCATCATTGGAGTATCACATAGAATGGTTTCACAGCCCTACAAAATTCTCCTGTGCATCTCCTACTCAATCCTCCCCCCTCTCCAAACTCCTGGAAACCACTAATCTGTTTAGAATATTGATAGGTTTGTCTTTTCCAGAATGACATATAAATGAAATCATGCAGTGTATAGATGTTTACGACTGACTTATTTAACTTAGCAACACGCATTTAAGATTCAGCCATATCTTTTTATGGCTTGGCAGCTCTTTCCTTTATATCAACGATCATATTCCACTGTGTGGATCTGCGATGGTTTGTTTAGTCACTCACCTAGGACACCTTGGTTGCTTCTAGCTTTGAGCAATTAATGATAAAGCTGCTATAAACATTCATGTGCAAGCCTTTGTATCTTTATAAGTTGTTTTCTTTTTAATCTGCTGTGTAAGTACCTAAGAGTGTCTAGTGGGTTGGATTGTGTCCAAAACCGAGATGTTCAAGTCCTAATCCCTAGAACCTATGAATGTGACCTTATTTGGAAATACAGTCTTTGTAGGTGTAATCAAGTTACTATAAAGTCATACTGGATTTGGGTGAGACCTAAATCCAATATGACTTCTGTCCTTTCAAGGAGAGGGAGATACAGAGACACAGAGAAGGAGATTAAGGAGGCAGAGATTAGAGTGATGCTGCTACAAACCAAGGAATGCCAAGGGTGTCCAGGAACCAGCAGAAGCTCAGGATAGGCAAGAAAGGAGTCTTCCATAGCATTTAGAGAGTGCATGCTCCTGCTGAAGCCTTGATTTCTGACTTCCAGCCTCCAGAACTGTGAGAATAAATGTGTATCACTTTGTGTCACCCAGTATGTGGCAATTTGTTATGGAAGCCCTAGGAAACTGAAGCAGAGTGCAATTTGCTTGATTGTATAGTAAGGCTACATTTAGTGTTGTAAGAAACTGCTAACTAGTCTTCCATAGTGGCTGAAACATATTGCATTCCCATCAGCAATGAATGAGAGTTGTCATTGTTCCAAATTCTCACAAGTAATTGGTATTGACAGTTTGTGTGAAGTGCTTTTCATTTGCATTTTCCTAAAGAAAATGATGCTGAGCATCTTTCATATGCCTGTTTTCCATCTGCATATCTTCTGTGGTGTGGTGCCTGCTCAGATGTTTTCCCACTTTTAAATTGGGTTTATTGATCTCTTATTGTTGAATATTGAGTTTTTGGCATTGGAAATATTTTCACCCAGTTGGGGGTTTTCTTTTCATTCCCTCAGCAGTGTCTATTGCAGAGAAGAGGTTTCTAATTTTAATAAGTATCAATTTATCAATTCTCTTTTTCACAGATCATGCTTCTGGTGGTGTATCTAATAACCATCACCAAACCCAAATTCACATAGATTTTTCTCCTGTGTTTTCCTCTAGATCTAGAGTTTTGCATTTTACATTTAGGTCAATGATCTATTTTGAGTTCATTTTTGTGTATAGTGTAAGGTCTGTGTATTAACCCATTTATTCATACATGAATGTCAAATTGTCCCAGCATCATTTGTTGAAAAGACTATCATTTCTCCACTGAATTTCCTGTTCACTTAATCAGTTAACCATGTTTGTTTAGGTCAATGTCTGGACTTCTTAAACTATTTGTATTGTCTATTATTAATAAAACACTGTCATTACTGTAGCTTTATAGTAATCTTTGAAATCAGGTAGTGTGACTGTTCCAACTTTTTTCTTATTCAGTATTGTGTTGGCTATTCTAAGTCTTCTGCATTTGTGTATAAATTTTAGAATCTGTTTGTCAATATCTACCAAATGACTTGGTGGGATTATGATTTTGATTGCATTGAATCAATACATCAAGTTGGGAGAATTGACATTTTAGCAATAAAATCAATTGACCTTGTATCCTGTGATCTTGCTATATTAGTTAATCCTTCAGGGCTTTCTATATAGACATTCATGTTATCTGCCAAGATGAAAAGTTTTATTTCTTATTTTTCAATCCATACAACTTGTATTTCTTTTAATTGTCTTATTGCACTTGATAGGACTTCCAGTATGATGTTGAATATTTTGTTGAAGATTTTTGCGTCTCTGTGCTTAAGAAATATGATCTACAGTTTTCCTTTCTTGTAAAGTAAAGGGTAATACTGAATTCACCGAGTGAGTTAGGAAATGCTCAAACTTTTCCATTTTCTAGAAGAGAATTGGGGTTGTTTCTTCCTTAATGTTTGGTAGAATTCAACTGTGAAACTTTCTGGATTTGTGCCTTTTTTTTTTTTTGAAGGACATTACTTAGTGATTCAATTTCTTTAATAAATATAGGGCCATTTAGGTTATCTGTTTCTCCTTGCATGAGTTTTGGTAGTTTTTGTCTTTCAGTGAATTGGTCCATTTCATCATTTCATCTAAGTTATTGATTTATAGGCATAGAGTTGTCTGTAGTTTTCCTTTATCATTTTAACGTCCATGGGATCAGTAGAGATAGTTCTTCTTTTCTTCTGATATTAGGAATTAGTGTCTTCTCTCTTTTGTTCTTGATTAGCCTGGTTGGGAATTTGTGTCTTTTCTCCTTTATTCTTGGTTAGCCTGGTTAAATGTTTGTTGTGTGTATTAATCATTTCAAAGAAACTGATTTTTTATCCATTATATTTCTATATTCTTTTCCTGTTTTTAATTTTAGTGCTTGCTTCTTTAATCTTTATTATTTATTTTCTTCTGCTTGTTCAGAATGAAAACGCTTTTAATTTTTAGGTTCCTAAGGTGGAAGCTTAGGTTAATTGATTTTTAGATATTTAGACAGTTCTTCTTTCCTACTATTTGCATTTAATGTTATAAATTTTCCTTTAAGCACTGCTTTGGCTATATCCTACAAATGTTGATGTTTTATTTTTAATTTCACCTAATTAAAAATGTATTTTTAAAATTTCTTATGAGATGTTTTCTGTGACTGTGTGTTATGTAGTATATTAATTCTCTAATATTTGATGATTTCCTAGATATCTTTGTTATTTATTTCTAATTTAATTGCACTGTGGTCTGAAACATACTTTTTGTTTGATTTCTGTTCTTTCATGGTTGTTAAGGTGTGTTTTATGGCCAAGGATATGGTCTCTCTTGGTGAATGTTCCTTGTGAGCACAAGAATGTGAATTCTGCTGTTGTTGGATGGAGTATTCCATAAATGTCAACTAGATCAAGTTGATTAATAGTGCTGTTCACATCAACTGTATCCTTACTCATTTTCTGCCTGCTTGATCTTCCAATAACCTAGAGGTATTGAAGTCTCTAACTGCAGTAGTGGATTTGTCTATTTCTTCTTTTAGTTCTATCAGTTTTTGTCTCATGTATTTTCATGTTCTGTTGTTAGCTGCATCCATGTCTAGGAATGCCATGTCTTCGTGGACAATTGGCCCCGTACTATGATGCAATTTTCTTTTTTATCCCCAGCAATCTTCCTCATTCTGAAGTCTTAGAAGTATGAAATTAATAGAGCTAATCCAGCTTTCTTTTTATTCACATTAGCAAAGTATACCTTCTTTTATTAATTCACTTTTAACTCATGAGTCTTTATAGTTGAAATGAGTTTCTTATATGCAAAATTCAGTTATGTCTTGCTTTTTTATCCAGTTTTGCAATCTCTGGCTTTAATTGGTGTATGTAGAGCATTCCCATTTAAAGTGGTTATTGATATGGTTTTATTAGTATTTACCATGTTTATGATGATTTTATATTTGTTGAGTTTGTTCTTTATTTCATCCCTCCCTTTTTCTCAGCCTTCTCTGGATTTTATTGAGCATTTAATAGGATTGTATTGTATTTCCTGTCTTAGCATGCAATTTTACTTCTTTTTTAAAACTTTAGGGCTTTCCTTAGAGTTTACAATATACATTTCAACTAATCTATGTCCACCTTCAAATAACAAAATTCCACTTCACATGGCATGCAGGTACTTATAACAGAGTATTCCCAATTTCTCCTCCCCATTTCTTGTGATATTGCTTCATTTATATCATTTATCCATATGCTACAATCATCCAATGCATTGTTACTAGTACTGTTAAACAAAAGTTATCTTTTAGATCAATTAAGAATAAGAAAATTAAAAGATTTTATTTTACCCTCATTTATTCCTTTTCTGATGCTCTTCCTTTATTTATGTAGATAGTTTCTGACCTATATATTTTCCTTCTGCCTTTATATCTTTTGTCATTACTTGTAGGAAGAGTGTGCTGGGAATGACTTTCCCTCAATTTTTATTTATGAGAAAGTCTTTATTTAACCTTCACTTTTGAAGGATAATTTCACTGGATTTAGAATCCTAGGTTAGTGGTTTCTTCTTTCAACACTTTAAAAATTTCATTCTGCTCTCTTCCAGTATTCATGATTCATGTTGTGAAGTTCATTGTAATTCTTATCTTTATTCCTCTAAATTAAGGTGTCCCCCCCCCAGCTTCTTTAAAGATTTTCTCTTTGTATTTGGTTTTCTGCAGTCTGAATATGATATGCTTTGCTGTTGTTGATATTTATCTTGTCTGGTGTTCTCTGAGCTTCCTGGGTGTGTGGTTGGGTGTCTGTCATCAGTATTGGAAAGTTTTATTCCATTAAAACTTTTAAACATCTCTTCCATTTCATTCTCTCTCTTCTCCTTGAATTCTAATCATGTATATGTTACATCTTTGATATTGTCTCACAGTTCACTGTTTTTCTCTTTAATCATTCTTGTTTGCTCTTGGCATTTCAATTTCTATACCATAGTCAAGGTCACTGATTCTTTACTTGGCTGCATCAAGTCTAATGATGGGCCCACATCCTTCATTTCTTTTATAGTACTTTTGATTTCTAACATATACATTTGATTCTTTCTTAGAGTTTCCATCTCACTGTCTACATTACCCACTAGCAGCTCTATGTTGGCTACTTTGTATGTTAGAGACCTTAACATATTAATTATAGTCTGCCTGATAATTCCAACATCTCTGTCATATCTGAGTATGGTATTGATGATTGCTTCCTCTCTTCAAACTGTTTTTTTCTTGCCTTTGGCACACCTTTTAATCTTCTGTTGAAAGCTGGACATGTATTAGGTGAATCATTGAGGTAAGTAAGCCTTTTGCATGAGGATTTATCTTAATCTGGCTAAGATCTGGGCTGTGTCTAAAATTTGCTGTAGTGTCCTTTGTCTTTCTGTTTTCCCTCTTGAGGTTGAGCTTCCTTAAATATACCTCCTCAGAAACTCTGTGTCTTTTGGCTCTTTTAGCTTAAATCCACTGTTATTTTACTGTAGTCCTATCAATGTTGTGGCAAGGTTGCAGAGACTGGGAACTTCCTATAACCTGATTAAATCTCAGTCTTTTGGTAGACCTGTGTCCTAGGGCTGTGACATTCACAAGTGTTTCTTCAGTCTTACAGCTCTTTTCCCTGCTGACCACTACTGTCTTCCCGATATATTTTCTTGTTGACTCATCTTTTTCCCCATAACATGCGATAGGAAGGCTGGAGGAGATGGGCTGTGGGAAGAATGTCCTTCCCCTGGCTAGGACAAGGCTCAGGGAAATCCACCTCCCCTTTGTTATGAACAAGGCTCTGGATTTATTTGATTACTCTTCCACCCCTCCTGATAGAGCTGATGGCAGCATAATCAGATCTCCACATGACAATCTAGAGGGATTTCTGGAGGTAAAACTCACACAGATTACCCAGGAGTTTCTCACTCTCTTGGTAATCTGCATGTAGCCTCCAGAAACTCATCAAAATTACATTTTAAATATTCTTGCCAATTAAGAGCTCCAGAGGATGCTTCACCAAGCAATCAGGTCTTGCTGTGTTTCTTTGGATTATGCTGATTCTCCAGATTCCAGGGTAGTTTGCTCTGCTACTTCAGTTTTCTGATGTGTCCAAGAAAAATCATTGATTTTCAGTTTGCTCATGTTTTTTGTGTTGTAAGAATGGGGGTGATGATTTCCAAGCTCTTTACATGTTGAAGCTGAAAAATGGAAGTCTTATTATTCTTTTTAACTTTTGCTCTTTGTTCCAGATCAAGACATATATTATTTCCTTTACCCTTTGGTCCAGATGGATTTGCTTTCCAATTTCGATTACTACCTAAACAAAAGAGTGCTGTTTCTCTGTTCCAGCCTTGTGAACAATAGAAGCTCTCTGCTAGAAAAATTACTAAACTGAAAGGCTTTCTTGCCTCCCTTCACACATGCAAAGCAAAATAGAGAAAAATAATGTCCACTTTCATTGCCAAAGTATTGTAGTAATGATTTTCTGTATCTTAAAAAAAAAATTCTATTGAACAAACTGAATAATTGGCCATTTTCCTCTAAATTGTATAAGGTTAATAATAATAAATAAAAAACAGTGGCATAATTACCTGTCATTCAGTACCCATTATTTATATCTCCCATCTAGTTTGTACCTATGCTTACAATCAGTACTATATAGTTTATTTCGATTGTGTGAAACAATGCATAAAGATGACTTTAAGGAAATTTGTAAAAGGACATCATTTTTTTTCCCTCTGTCTACATACACATATATGTGTATATGTGTGTGTGTAGTTTATTTATTTGCATATTATGGGTATTATCCAACTAGAATAAAGTTCTATGAGAGTAGGTGTTATATTTTTCTAATATGTGACCAGGTTCAGAAAGCGCACAGTAAATATTGTTCAAATATTGATGAATGAGTGAATGAATGAATCCACAGTAACATTTCTGGGAGAGAAGGCTATGCTGATTTATTTTATGTAGTTTCCAAATTTTTTTGTAATGGTTGCGTAGTATTTTAATAATGGAAAAATGTACTCTCTCTTAACTTAAACTAAACAATAAGCAAAAGGAACTGTAACTGTACAAAGAACCAGAAAAAATTAATTATGAAATATTTTACATATATAGAAAGGCACAGAAAATGTATGCCACATGCTGGTGTACTCACTCCCCAGTATTAGCATATGCTGGCATTTTTTTTGCCAGTTTAATTTTGACATTTTTGTGAAGAGTAAAACATTAGATAGAGCTATATCTCCACTTATACACCCTTTTGTCCCAATAAAAGTCCTATATTTGTTCCTCAGAGATAAATACTGTTCCAGAGGTTGGCATGCATTCTTCTCAACCATGGATTATATAATATTATTTTGATTTTAAATATTATATAAACTTTTATAATATTCACAGTTTTGCAACTTGATTTTCTTCGTTAGCATTTTTGAGATTTATTCATATTGACTAAACCACATTTAATTTTTTCATGTATACTGGGCACTTGTAATCTGAAGAGTGTGAGTGAAATCCCCATTATTTTCTCTCTCTCTTCTACTGCTTTGCCTTAAGGGTGGGTCAAGTCTCCTGGAAGTGCAAAACAGCACTAGTAATTACATTTCTGGGAGAAATTCATCTTTTCTGCCACAGGAACTCAAAATTTCCCATCTCTTAAGAAAGGCATAAAATTGCAGGTCCAAGAAGTACAGTGTATCCCAAACAGAATCGACCCAAATAAACCTACGCCAAGATACTTAACAATCAGATTACCAAATGTCAAGGACAAAGAGATAATTCTGAAAGCGGAAAGAAAAAAGCAATCCATCACATACAAGGGACGCTCAATAAGATTATGTGTGTATTTCTCATTAGAAACCATGGAGGCAGGAAGGCAGTGGCATGATATATTTAAGATACTGAAGGAGGAAAAACTGCCAACCAAGAATTCTATATCTGGCAAAACTGTCCTTCAAAAATGAGGGAGAGTTTAAAATATTCTGAAACAAGCAGACACAGAGAGTTTGTGAACAAGATCCTGCTCTACAGGAAATACTAAAGGGAGCACTAGAGACAGATAGGAAAAAGAGGGGAGAGAGTTTTGGAGCACAATATTGAGTGATGGTAACACAATAATGCAGGTGCACTGAACAAAGATTAGGACTGTATAACTTAGCAAAACCTAGAGTGGTCAATGATTGTGACTAAATGTACAGATGTTTTTACATGAGGAAAAACAAATGAATGTCAACTTTGCAAAGTGTTAAAAATGGGGTGGTATTGGGGAATACCAACCAATGTAAACTAGAGTCTAAAGTTAACAGTAAAATTGTAATATGCTTCCATTAATGGTAACAAAGGCAATATACCAAAGCTAAATGTCTATAAGAGAAGGATATAATGGAGGTGTATGGGATTCTTGGCATTAGCGTTGTCTGACTTTTTTATTGTATTTTATTTTAATTTTATTTTTTCTTTGTTGTTTTTTAGTTGTCATTTTTTCCCCTTTTTCTTTTTACTTTTTTCACCTCTTCCTCTTTCTTTATGGAAGAATTGGAAATGTCCTTATATAGATAGTGTCAGTGAATGCAGGGAACCATTGATTGTTTACTTAGGATGGAATGTATGGTGTGTGAATAGAACCATCTAAAAAATAAACAGAGGGATACAAGTGCTGGAGAAAATGTGGAGAAAGGGATGTACCTAATCACTGCTGGTTGGGAAGTATAATGATGCAGCCCCTCTGGAGCGCAGTGTGGTGGTTCCACAGGAAGCTAAGTGTGGGGTTGCCATATGGTCCTGCAACTTGGTTATTGGGTATATACTTGGAAGAACTGAAAAGAGGGATATGAATGGACATTTGCACAGTGGGGTTTATGGTATCAGTATTCATGATTTGCAGTGGATGGAGGTGGCCTAATAGTACATTGACTAATGAATGGAATGGTGGACTGTGTCGTATACATACAAGGAAATATTGAGCTGTTACAAGAAGGAGTGAAGTTGTGAGATGCATGGACATTTAGGACAGTATGTTGAGTGAAATAAACTAGAAATGGAAAGAAAAACATAATATGCACTAACTATAGTGTGCAAACTCTGAGAACTGAGTTTGAGAGCATAGGGTATTAGGGGAAGGCTTATTGTAAAGGCCCCTAGATTGTAATATCTTACAGCAGTTACATCTATTCCTCAGTTGTAATGGTTACTTCTAAATTCTGAGATGCTAAGCTCTTTGTATATAACCTGGTCAGTCTCTGGAACTTTGAGTATCTGTGTGACACCTGAGACTCAGAGCCAGAGTCCAGCAGCTATGAATGTCAGAATTACCCCATGTAGCAAATGTTAAGGAGTCTGAAAAAGAGAACAGACTTTGGTTAGAGATATGAAGGAAATGTACTTGGTTAGGATTAAGATAAATCAAACTAAAAGGTAAAGGACAATAGTGATGGCATTTTTAAAACTTCAACTTCCATGTGATACCAAAAGAAGAGATGTTTATTAGGTGGAAAATCAATATTCTTTTCTAACACACTATATAATTCAACATGTATGGTTAGTTTTTTCGAACAGCATAATTACATGGAACATTGAATAAGGAGTGAAATCTGGTTGGTTTGAACAGGTTAGTATGAAGCCCCAGTACATCCCAGAGTAATGTGGGCAGAGAATGAACCTGTATTTGCAAAGCCCCCTTGAGGGACTTGGGGAAAATGTGAAAATATTAAATTTTTCCACCTGGGGAATTATTGATATTCTCACAAGCATTGGGGACTACCAATTTAGAAGGTTGATCCCTCTATCTTGAGGCTTGCCCTTATGAAGCTTGTTACTGCAAAGGAGAGGCTAAGCTTACTTAAACTTGTGTCTAAGAGTCTCCCCCAGAGAACCTCTTTTGTTGCTCAGATGTGGACTCTCTCTCTAAGCCAACTCTGCAGGTAAACTCATTGCCCTCTCCCCTATGTGGGACATGACTCTCAGGGGTGTAAGTCTCCCTGGAAACATGGGTCATGACCCATGGGGATGAGCTTTGCCCTGGCATTGTGGAATTGAGAAAGCCTTCTTGGACCAAAAGGGGAAAGAGAAATGAAATAAAATAAAGTCTCAGGGGCTGAGAGATCTCAAATAATGTCGAGAAGTCATTCTGGAGGTTATTCTTGTGCATTATATAGATATCCCTTTTTAGTTTTTAGTGTATTGGAATAGCTAGAAGGAAATACCTGAAACTGTTGAACTGCAACCCAGTAGTTTTTATTCTTGAAGATGATTATATAACTATATAGCTTATACTGTGTGACCATGTGATTGTGAAAACCTTGTGGTTCCCCCTCCCTTTATACAGTGTATGGACAGATGAATAGAAAAATGAGGGCAAAAAGTAAATGAACAGTAGGGAGGGGTGGGGGCTATGTGATGTTTTGGGTGTTCTTTTACACTTTACCTTTTATTCTTATTTTCCTGGGTGTGTGGTAATGAAAATGTTCAAAAATTGTTTTGATGAGTGTGCAACTATATATTGGTACTGTGAACAATTGATTGTACACTGTGGATAATTGTATGTGAATACATCTCAATAAAATTGAATTACAAAAAGATTAGATTGCAAGTTCTGTTTTGCGTTCTTTGGGTGGGAACCTTAATGTGAGTTTAGTTTTCAAAACCTTTGCTGTGGGAGGAGGAGCTAAGATGGCGGCATAGAGAGGAGTGGAAAACTGTTAGTCCCCCCCGGAACAATTCATAAATGACCAAAAAAATGAGTAAATAACCTGGAATAACTGCAGGGAGACAAATGTGACTGACCACTCATCATCCACCAACCTGAATTGGGAGGAATGCCTGAGATAGCAGCAAAAAATCTGCAAATAAAACTGTGGACCCACGCTGAGAGCCGAGAGCTGAGAGCCCCTCCCTCACGGAAACCTCACGGCTCTGGAGAGCAGCACTCTCTCAGCCCAGCTCCAACTGGGGTTTTAATGTTAACTGCTCAATACAGACAGCAAGTCCTCAACAAGCACACAGAGGCTTTTGGTGACAACTGACCTTGGGGGAGTCGGGGGACATGTCTGTCTCAGGATGGGGTGCCCAGAGGATCGGGTGCTATTTCTGGCTGACGGGTGAATCTGGGAGCTTTTCTGTTCCTTTCTCTCTCTGTGGAGAAAGCCTCAGCCATTTTCAGCCCACAGCACTTTGCAGTAAAGACAGCCTCAACCATTTTAAAATCAAAAAACTTTGATAAGCAGAGTCAGAGAAACAAAGAACTTGTTGATATGCAGATGACATCTCTGGAGGGGGCATAGCTTCCCAAGAGGAAAGGGAGGGGCCCAGCTCTACTACCTGTCTTACCAGAATCAGACCCCAAAGCCTGGGGGAGGAGAGCCATGGGCCGAACCCTCTTACACAAGCCCATGACAGGCTGACAGATGCATCTGCTGGGCAGAAAAACACAGGTGTGTCAGCCCTCTAAGAAACACCGTTAGGGAAACTGGATACTGAATATTTCCTCCTTCTGTGACCTGAGCCTGTTATCATCTGGGAAAACCTGATTGGGGTAGCCTGGGAGGTCAGATGCCTAGACAACAGAAAACTACAACCTACACTAAGAAAAACGAAGTTATGGCCCAGTCAAAGGAACAAACGTACACTTCAACTGAGATACAGCAATTTAAACAACTAATGCTAAATCAATTCAAAAAGTTTAGAGAAGATTTTGCAAAAGAGATAGAAGCTGTAAAGAAAACACTGGGCATACATAAGGCAGAAATCAAAAGTTCAAAAAAACAACTAGTAGAATCTATGGAAATGAAAGGCACAACACAAGAGATGAAAGACACAATGGAAACATACAACAGCAGATCTCAAGAGGCAGAAGAAAACACTCAGGAACTGGAGAACAAAGCACCTGAAAGCCTACATGCAAAGGAGCAGATGGAGAAAAGAATGAAAAAATATGAGCAACATCTCTGGGAGCTCAAGGATGAAACAAAGTACAAGAGTGTATGTATCATTGGTGTCCCAGAAGGAGAAGAGAAGGGAAAGGGGGCAGAAACAATAATAGAGGAAATAATCAATGAAAATTTCCCATCTCTTATGAAAGACATAAAATTACAGATCCAAGAAGCGCAGCGTACTCCAAACAGAATAGATCTGAGTAGGCCTATGCCAAGACACCTAATAATCAGATTATCAAATGTCAAACAGAAAGAGAGAAGCCTGAAAGCAGCAAGAGAAAAGCAATCCATCACATACAAAGGAAGCCTAATAAGACTATGTGTGGATCTCTCAGCAGAAACCATGGAGGCAAGAAGGAAGTGGTGTGATATATTTAAGATACTGAAAGAGAAAAACCGCCAGCCAAGAATCCCATATCCAGCAAAGCTGTCCTTCAAATATGAGGGAGAGCTCAAAATATTTTATGACAAACAGACAATGAGAGACTTTGTGAACAAGACACCTGCCCTACAGGAAATAATAAAGGGAGCACTATAGAGTGATAGGAGAAGAGAGGAGTGTGTGGTTTGGAGCACAATTTTGGGAGATGGTAGCACAGCAAGGCAAGTACACTGAACAAAGATAACTATGAATACGATTGAAAGAGGAAGGTTGAGAGCATGTGAGACACCAGAAAAAAGGAGGAAAGATAAAGACTGGGACTGTGTAACTTGGTGCAATTTAGATTGTTCAACAATTGTGATAAAATGCACAAATATGTTCTTTTATGAGGGAGAACAAGCAAATGTCAACCTTGCTAGGTGTTAGAAATGGGGAGGCATTGGGGGAGGGATGCAATCAATGTAAACTAGAGACTGTAACTAACAGAATCATTGTATTATGCTTCCTTTAATGTAACAAAGGCAATATACCAAGGTAAATGCAGATAAGAGTGGGGGATAGGGGAGGCATGTTAGACACTTGACATTGGTGGTGTTGTCTGACTCTTTACTCTGCTTTGATTTAAGGTTATTTTTCCTTTTGCTGCTTCCTAGTTGTCATTTGTTTTCCTCTTTCTTTTGTCTCTCTACCTTCTTGGTGCATGAATGAGGTGGAAAGGGGAAGCTCAGAGTCATATATGTCACCAGAAAGAAAGTTGGAGGTCAAAAGATGGAAATGTATAAAACTGAATCCTATGGTGGGCAATGTCCATGATTAGCTGTACAAATATTAGAAATCTCTTCCATGAACCAGAACAAATGTATGACAATACAATTAGAAGTTAATAATAGAGGGGCATATGGGGAAGAAATATTTACCTATTGCAAACTATATACCACAGTTAGTAGTATTTCAATGTTCTTTCATAAACAGTAACAAATGTATTATACCAACACTACGAGTCAACAATTGAGGGGGTTTGGTTAGGGATGTGGGAGGATTCGAGTTTCCTTTTCTTTTTTTTTTTTTTTTTCTTTTTTTCTTTTCATCTTTCACTTTATTTCCTGTCTGGAGTAATGAAAAGTTTCTAAAAATTGAACAAAAGTTAAGTGTGGTGATGGATGGACAGCTGTATGAGGGTACCAGGGGCAACTGATTGTATACTTTGGATCTTTGGATAATTGTATGGTATCTGAACAAGCCCAACAAAAATTAAAACAAACAAAAAAAAACCTTTGCTGTGTTGTGTTCAATCTTCCCCATGCATATGTCAGTCAGGGATTACTGTGATTTATGTAATAGTTTACTTCTCAGAGCCTTCACTATGCTATTTTGGGTCTATTCTGGACACAAAGTGCTCAAGATGAAGGTCAGAACATGTTGCAATTTACATACAGAATTAGGAGCTCTGCTTCTCCAGCTCTTTCTTCTCTTGGATTTCCCCCATAGTTGGCATCTGTTTTCCTTGATTACCCCAATCGGATTTTCCCAGGCCGAGGTCTCAGGAGGAGGCTGTATTCAGTATCAGGTTTTCCTGAGGCTGAGACCCAGCAGATTGTGAGACTTTCCTGTGAGGCCTCTAGACTCTGTGCTTTTCCTATCCTGTCCAGCAGGTGGTGCTTGTCAGCCCATTGCTACTCATTGATGTAAAGAGGTGTGGCCCCTTTACTTCTCAGCAGATCCTGTCCTGGCCAGGGGCTGAGGGTGTCAGAAGCCAAGATTAAGTTGTTTCTGGCTTCCATCCCCCCAGGCCCTGGAGTATGAATTCTCTGAGGGGGTCAGCCACTTAAGCTTGGTCTCACCCCCCTTTTCTTAGGGAAGAGACACCCTTTAGGGAGTTATCTTCTATGCGTGAATTCCTCCTTTGTCTCTCTGACTCTTTACTTCCTTCCTTGCCTGGATCAGGGCTGACAGTTGAAAATACCTGAGGCTTTATTTAATGAGCTATTTAGGATGAGGGGGAAAAAAATGAAAAAGAGAGAAAGCCCCTTTTCAGAGTCATTCCCCAGCCCTCAGTTTTTCTGGTTGACCAGTGATGTACCCAGTTCTCTGTGCCCCTTTTCTTGGGACCCAGCCATTTTCCAGTATTCTGAGCTCATCTTTCCCCAAAAGCCTCTATGATTAATTATTTATGCATTTTTTTTTCCGTTCAGCCCTGTCTCCTCTCTGCTGGAAGGAAACTCAGCTTCCTTTCCTGCTTGCTCCTGATTTATCTGTGCTTGTAGCTTATATTCAGTAATCCAAATTTGTTAATTAAAACCACAATTGGAGCTTGGTTGAGTTACTTTCCCTCACTCCAGGTAACATGCTTCTTTTTCCCACAGTGAAGTTTTCAGCTCAGCCTGAAATGCTGGTGGGGGAGGGGTGTCAGTTCCAGTTTGGGGAGCTTCATAGTTCTATGTTGTGATCTCAGCCATTCCACCCATTCTAGGCTGGTGTACAATGTGTGGTCAGTCACAGATGTCTCCCAACAGTTGTTCCAGACTATTTGCTAGTTATTCCTGGCTATTTACTGGTTGCTGTAGAGGACTAATTAAATCCCACACCTCTGTATGCCACCATCTTGTCACATGTCACACTCTGATCTTAATGAAGTTCATTGCCTGATGAAACAAACATGCAAACTAAATATCAGCATTCCCCAGTGGACGCAGAGGCTTGTAACTTGACTCATGACATAATATTCAAACTTTCCAGGCTACAATTAAAATTTCGTGGCTCACAAAGAACTAGGAAAATTGATTGATTTTTGAGGGAAAAGACAATCAGTGGATACCAACCCCAAGATGATGCAGATGTTGAGATTTTCAGATTTCAAATTGGCAATAATAACCATGTTCCATGAAGTCAAGATAAACACCCTTGAAATAAATCTAGTCAGAGACATAGGAATTATATGAAAGAACCAAATAGAAACTTCGGAAATGAATAGTACAATATCTAAAATAGAGAAGTCACTGGAGGTGTTCATTAGCAAAATGTAGATGATAGAGGATTAGACCATGAACTTGAAGGTAGATCCATAAAAACTATTCAATCTGAAGAATAGAGAGAAAAACAAATTGAAAAAATAAATATTATACCTAATTTTGGTGAAAACCAACACACTTTAAGATTATCCCTTATATTTTCTTTATGGCTCTGAGCAGTGCTAGAACACCAAGCTACCTTCCTTATTATACTGAAATGATTATAAAAAGAATTGGATATATATGTCTCATTTGGGCATAGATACGGGCAATATTTGGGATTGTAAACACTCTGTTGAAGGTAGTACCAGGTAAAAACTTGGTTGAAGACAAAGATGTTTTTAAAAAAGGAGTTAGGGGTATTGGGTTTTGTATGAATGTTTAAACCACTGCTTATTCTGCTGTTGAGGCAAGGTCAATATAGCTAACAACATCATGAAATTGTTGTTTGGCATTGTTTCAACATTGTTTCACCTCTTTTACAGCCAGCAGGTTTTGTACCACTGATGAATTCCTGGGCTGGGAAAAGTTATGGACCCACTCTCATGATTCATTGTTGAGTTAGCCTAGATGAGAGAAATCTGGGCAGCTTGTTGCCTGGATCTTTCTCCCTGTTCCTCTTCCTTCCCCTGCCTAACAGAGTTTGGTCCACACAAAACAACCAACTGTGTAGTCCATATCACAGAGTCAATGGTGACCATCCAGATTTTTAAATATTCCTTGTCAGATGGGTCTGAAATGGTATCTCATGAGGATCTGATATGTATCATCTCAGTTAGCAGTGCAGGCAGGCCTCATTGCACAGAGAAGCATGGGACTGTAGAAGCGACCATGCAAGCTGAAACCACACAAAGTGATCTTGGTGATCAATGGGAACAAATTATAATTTTTCTGTCAATTTTAAAAACATTTGCCAAAAACACTAAAAACTTTCTTATTTTTGGTTATGAATGTATAGAGAAATGAAAAAATAGTAATGCTAATATTTATTTAGTACACTGTAATTGCACACTTTGCAAACAGACCTCAAAAAAAGTTACATAATTAGTCACTGATCATGATACGCATCTGTTATTTACATAGAAATTTGTGAAATGAAGAGCGTGCAGCAAAGTTTTTACTTTATACAATTACTCAGTTAATATACTATGGTAACTGCAACTTGAAGCATGTTGTTGGTGAATTTGTGTTATTAAAATAAATTATGGTTAGTAACATTTATGTATATCAGAATGTTTTTTCTCATCACTTTGCTTTGCTTTGTTTGGAAATGTTTTTATTTGATAAATAAAGTAATTTAAATAAAAAAATAAAGAATTATGCAAAGCAAGGACAGTGTGTTTTATAGAGCATCTCTCAACATTCATATTGGCCTTTCAAATCTTTTGTCCTGGAAACTGCTCATTCTGAACATTTGACAATTTTTCTATTTCATAGCTATACTTTTCTTATTGAACTTCTAAGAGTTTCTCATATATCCAAAAATATTTACCTGTGTTAGTAATATGAAAAATGAATGTCTTTTTCCAATTGTAACTTGTTTTTCAGTACTTTATATTGTTGTCATTCAGAAAGGGCTTTGCTTACTTTAATGTGATGAAATGTATCTATCTTTCCCTTTATCCTTTATTTATCCATTATTTATATGTTAGTCTATGTCTTTTGAAGAAAGGCTTTCTTGCTCTGACACTATAAATTTTTACTCCTGTGTTTTCTTATAAAGGTTTTTAAATTTTGCTTTTAATATTTAAGCCTTTTGTCCATGTGGAATCATTTTTGTGTTTTGTATGAGGTAGGGATATAGTTTTACTTTTTTAAAAAATGGTTAACTAATTGGCCCAACACAATGTATTAAATAATTCTTTCTTTCCACTTTAATCTGCATAGTCACCTCTTTCTTATACAAATCCCTGTATATAGTTGGGCTGACTCACAGTTTTCTATTCTGTTCTATTGGCCTGCATGACTATTTCTGAACCCACATTTCTGTATGTTAGTTACCATAACTTTATTTTAAGTTTGGAAGAGTGAATTCCATATCCTTTTCTCCTTCAAAACTGCCTTGATGACTCCCAATGCTTATTATTCCATATGAATTTTAGAAACAATCATGTCAAGATTATCTCTGGATTTTGTTGGATTTTGGTTTAATTCTGCTAATCTTTACACCCATAAATATGGGTTATAAATTCTTTTTTTACATTCTTTAATTACCCTTAATAAAGTTTTATATATTTTTTCCTACATAGGTCTCGCACAGCTTTTGTTCGATAATTTCCTCAATAATTTACAGGATTTTTATTTGTTGCTATAAATGATTACCATAGTTACAACTTGAAATTTCAATCTTTAATTGGTTGTCACTGCATAGGGAATTTATCAGTTTTGCATATTGATCTTATATCCAACAATATTACTGAATTATCTTATTAATTCAAATAGTTTATAAATTATCTTGAATATTTTATGAAAATCAGAATATTTTCTGTTAATAAAGACAATTTAGTTTCTTTCTTTCTTTAAATAATTTGCTTTTATTACTTTATTGAATTGTGTATACCTTCCACTATTATGTTGAATAGAGGTGATAAAATCAGCTATCCCTGACTTTTTCCTTATTTTGGCAAGGATGCTTCAGGCTTTTTGACAATTTAATATGATATTTTTGGTAAGATTGCTAGATTCACTTTATAATTTCTTAATTTTTAGAAGCTTTTATTATGAACAGATATTGAATTTTATCAAATTATTTTTCTGTTTTTTGAGATAACTATATGATTTTTATCCTTTAATCTTTAGTGTGATACATTAAAAAGATGTTCTGGGAACATATACAGGTAATGACAACACATGATAACCAAGAACTTCCTGTCTTCAAGTAGCCACACTTAAGCCCCATTAGCTGAAATCTTTGGAATATCTTTCTATATAAAGAAATCATCATGGAAAGCCAGGTTCTAAGGTAATTGTCCAGGAAAGACAGATCTGAGCAGAGTAAACTAGGGATGAATTTCTTTAATGATTTCCTTTCTTTATATCAAAACACAAGGCTTTTTCACCTTTGCCTGGGTGTTTTGTTTTTCCCTGCTTTCAAATGTGTGATTGAGGGATACTTCTTTTGGGTCATGAAATGAAACCAAGCAATTTAGAACACATTGCATTCATGTCATATTTTTACATTAAACTTTTAACTTATGGAATGCTGTGGTTGAGGTTCCAGGAAATCTACAATTGTTTATAAGCAAACCACAGCTTTCTGTTAACTAAGCTGGTAGGTGCCACTTAAAGAAGGGCCATCTTCACTCTCCATGCCATCTTCTTGATGAGACTCAAAGTGGGTTTCTGAAGGACTCTCCTAAAGACCGAAGGCCAAACTAGAGGGGACTGGGCAGAGAAAATAGCTGAAACAGGGATCAATTCTCTTCCACTGTGGTGAGTCTGAAGACTCTTACCAGATACAACCAAAATTAAAAATAAAAATAAAGATGAACCCAACAAACAGTCCAATAGGATGAACAGCTTTGGATCACAGCTTTCTTGGCAGCCTTCATCAAAATCTAGCTGACTTTCAGTTGGTTTTCATTGTGCCTCCACACACAGGACAAGGAGAATTCATGGCTGGCCAAAGAGCCACACTTACCTTTGAAACGCTGGCCTCCCAAACAGCCATCCCCATACCTCCACCATGCACACCAAACATGTCTCTGGATATAACCTGTCTCCTCTGGTCTAATACAAGGGGATTGAACATGTTTCAAAGTTTCCACAAAAAGCTACCCAGGCCACTTCTCCATATATTGCTTATCACCTGGTAAAAAATTACATAATTTTATTATTTTGATGTATTTTTCTTTATTTTCTTTCAATTAGAAAATGAGTTCAATGTGGGTAGATTTTTTTTTCCTTAATACTGTTTTCTTAACTGCTCTAACCATAGAACCTATCACTCCATTTGTCATAGAGCATGTGCTCCATAAAGATTCATTGAATAAAGAATGAATGAGGAGAACCTAAGATGATGGCTAGGAGAGACAGGGCAAAAAAATACCTCCATGAAAAATACTAGATAAAAGCCAGAGACTGACCCAGAGCACCAGTTCCAGCAATGCACCAGCTGGACAAGGTCTGCTAAATCTACAGGGACCATGCACTTGGTGAAATCAGGAGTCTGCATTCTGAAATGAGTGAGTAAGCCTGCTGAATATCCAGCAATCTCACCACAGATTGTCTTGCAACAGCCCTAACTCTCCAGGAACACCTGGGAGGTTTGATTATTAAAGCTGCCCTCCCTCCCTAACCACTCAGACACATGCCCCACATTCAGGGTGCACAGCACCAACAACACACCCAAACATTGTGCACCAATTGGACCCAACAAGAATCAGACCCCCACACACCACAAAGACAAAGTTGGGGAGAACTGACTTGAGGGGAATAGGTGACTTGTGGAAGCCATCTGCTGGATAGTTAGAGACAGTGTACACCACCAAGCTGTGGATCTGACAAATCAGAGATTAGTCTTTGAATAATCCTACATATCCTAAAAGAACCCTATCAAGTAAAGCAAATGCCAAGAGGCCAAAAACAACAGAAAATTTTAAAGCATATGAAAAACCAGATGATATGGGTAACTGAAACCCAAACACCCAAATCAAAAGATCAGAGGAGACACAATACTTGGAGCAATTAATCAAAGAACTAAAGACAAACAATGAGAGCATGGCACAGGATATAAAAGACATGAAGAAGAGCACGGCTTAGTATATAAGGTACATGAAGAAGACCCTAGAAGAGCATAAAGAAGAAATTGCAAGAGTAAATAAAAAAAAAATAGATGATCTTATGAAATAAAAGGAACAGCTGACCAAATTAAAAAGATTCTGGGTACTCATAGTACAAGACCAGATGAAGCTGAACAATGAATCAAAGACCTCGAGGACCACAGAATGGAAAATGAAAGAACAAAAGAGACAATGGGGAAAAAAATTGAAAAAATAGAAACGGACCTCAGGGATATGATAGATAAAATAAAACATTCAAATATAAGACTCATTGGAGTCCCAGAAGGGGAAGGGAAGGGTAAAGATCTAGAAAGAGTATTCAAAGAAATTGTTGGGGAAAACTTCCCAAACCTTCTACACAATATAAATACACAAAGCATAAATGCCCAGTGAACTCCAAATAGAATAAATCCAAATAAACCCACTCCAAGACATATTCTGATCAGATTGTCAAGTACTGAAGAGAAGGAGCAAGTTCTGAAAGCAGAAAGAGAAAAGCAATTCACCACATAGAAAGGAAACAACATAAGACTAAGTAGTGACTACTCAGCAGCCACCATGGAGGTGAGAAGGCAGTGGCATGACATATTTAAAATTCTGAGAGAGAAAATTTCCAACCAAGAATACTTTATCCAGCAAAGCTCTCCTTCAAATTTGAGGGAGAGCTTAAATTTTTCACAAACAAATGCTGAGAGATTTTGCCAATAAAATTCCTGCCCTACTTCAGATACTAAAGGGAGACCTACCAACAGAGAAACAAAGAAAGAAGAGAGATATAGAAAGGTTCAGTACTAAAGAGATTCAATATTGGTTCATTAAAGGACAATAAGAGAGAGAGGGAAAAATTATATCTGACAAACATAAACCAAAGGATAGGATGGCTGATTCAAGAAATGCCTTCACAGTAATAATGTTGAATGTAAATGGATTAAACTCCCCAATTAAAAGATACAGATTGGCAGAATGGATCAAAAATTATGAACCATCAACATGTTGCATACAAGAGACTCATCTTAGACACAGGGACACAAGGAAATTGAAAGTGAAAGGATGGAAAAAATATTTCATGCAAGCTACAGCCAAAAAGAAAGCAGTAGTAGCAATATTAATCTCAGATAAAATAGACTTTAAATGCAAGGATGCTATGAGAGACAAAGAAGGCCACTACATGCTAATAAAAGGGACAATTCAACAAGAAGAAATAATAATCATAAATGTTTATGCACCCAATCAAGGTGACCCAAAATACATGAGACAAACATTGGCAAAACTAAAGGAAGCAATTGATGTTTCCACAATAATTGTGGGAGACTTCAACACATTACTCTCTCCTATAGATAGATCAACCAGACAGAAGACAAAAAAGGAAATTGAAAACCTAAACAATCTGATAAATGAATTTGATTTAACAGACATATATATAGTACATTACATCCCAAATCATCAGGGTACACATTCTCCTCTAGTGGTCACGGAACTTTCTCCAGAATAGACCATGTGCTGGGACATAAAACAAGACTCAATAAATTAAAAAAAAAAAAATTGAAATTATACAAAGCACATTCTCTGACCACAATGGAACACAATTAGAAGTCAATAACCATCAGAGACTTAGAAAATTCACAAATATCTGGAGGTTAAACAACACACTCCTAAAATAAATGGTTTATAATGTAGAATGTAGGGGAACTAGCGATAGAGAGCAACTAATGAAGGGGGAACGATAACCCAATAAGAACAGATAAGCTATCATGGGTAAATTTAATGTTCTGGGAATGCCCAGGAATGACTATGGTCTGTTATTTCTGATGGGTATGGTAGGAACAAGTTCACAGAAATATTGCTATATTAGGTTATTTTCTTGGGGTAGAGTAGGAGCATGTTGGAAGTAAAGTAGTTATTTTGGGTTAGCTGTCTTTTTCTTACTCCCTTGTTATGGTTTGTTTGAAATGTTTTTTATTGTATATCATTTAAAATTTTTTTTTTATATAATTGATTTTTTAAAAAAAGAGTTAATTAAGAAAAAAAAAAGATGAAAAAATATGCAGCGCCCCCTTGAGGAGCTAGTGGAGAATGCAGGGTTTTTGGGCTTCCCCGCCTCAATGGTTCCTGATGTGCTCACAGACACAGGGGACTGCTGGTTTGATGGTCTGAGCCCTGTACCAAGGGACTTGCCCTTGGGAAGACTGTTGCTGCAAAGAAGAGGCTAGGCCTGCCTATAATTGTGCCTAAGAGCCTCCTCCCGAATGCCTCTTTGTTGCTCAGATGTGGCCCTCTCTCTCTAGCTAAGCCAACTTGAAAGGTGAAATCACTGCCCTCCCCCACTACGTGGGATCAGACACCCAGGGGAGTGAATCTCCCTGGCAACGTGGAATATGACTCCCAGGGAGGAATGTAGACCCAGCATTGTGGGACGGAGAACATCTTCTTGACCAAAACGGGGATGTGAAAGGAAATTAAATAAGGTTCGGTGGCAGAGAGATTCCAAAAGGAGCCGAGAGGTCACTCTGGTGGGCACTTTTACTCACAATATAGACAACCCTTTTTACGTGCTAATGAATTGGAATAGCTAGCAGTAAATACCTGAAACTATCAAACTACAACCCAGAACCCATGAATCTTGTAGATGATTGTATAAAAATGTAGTATATGAGGGGTGACAATGTGATTGAGAAAGCCATGTAGACCACACTCCCCTTTTTCCTGTGTATGGATGGAGGAGTAGAAAAATGGGGGGAAAAAAAAGAAAAAAAAAAAAAAGGAAGGCACCCAGTGTTCTTTTATATTGTTGGTTGTTCTTTTTCACTTTGGTCTTTATTCTTATTGTTTTTGTGTGTGTGGTAATGAAAATGTCAAAAATTAATTTTGGTGATGAATGCGCAACTAGGTAATGGTACTGTGAACAATTGAATGTGCACTTTTTATGACTGCATGGTATGTGAATATATCTCAATAAAAATGAATTTAAAAAATAATCAAAAAAAAAAAAGAATGAATGAATGAAATAATGTTTTCTTCCACAGCATGCAGCCCTATGCTTTGTGCCGGTTTGAATGTATTGTGTCCCCTAAATGCCATTATCTTTGTAGTTTTGTGGGGCAGAAGTTTTGGTGCTGGTTGGATTTGCTTGGAATGTGCCCCACCCAGCTGTGGGTAATGATTCTGATGAGATGTTCCCATGGAGGCATGGCCCCGCCCATTCGAGGTGGGCCTTGATCGGTGGAGCTACATAAATGAGCTGACTGGGGGGGGGGGGAGGAAACTGAGTGCAGCTGGGAGTGATGTTTTGAAGAGGAGCAAGCTTGCTAGAGAGGAACGTCCTGGGAGAAAGCTGTTTTGAGGCCGGAGCTTTGGAGCAGACGCCAGCTGCCTTCCTAGCTAGCAGAGGTTCTCCGGACGCCATTGGCCATTCTCTGGTGAAGGTACCCGATTGCTGGGGTGTTACCTTGGACGCTTTGTGGCCTTAAGACTGTAACTGTGTAGTGAAATAAACCCCCGTTTTATAAAAGCCTATCCATCTCTGGTGTTTTGCATTCTGAAGCATTAGCAAACTAGGACAGATTTTGGTACCAGAGGAGTGGGGTGCTTTTGCTGCTGAGTTTGCAAATACCAAACATGTTGGAACGGCTTTTCAAATGGATAAGGGGAAGATTCTGGAAGAATTGTGAGGAGCTTGATAGAAAAGGCCAAAACTGCTTTAAAGAGACTGTTTATGGAAATATGGAGTCTAAAGATACTTCTGATGAGGACTTGAGCAGAAATGATGAATGTGTTGTTGCAAACTGGAAGGAAGGCGATCCTTGTTTTAAAGTGGCAGAAAATTTGGCAAAATTGAATCCTGGTGTCAGATGGAAGGAAGAATTTAAAACTGGCAACCTGGAATACTTAGCTGAGGAGATCTCCAGACTACGTGTGGAGGATGTATCCTGGCTTCTCCTTGCAGCTTATAGTAAAATGCGAGCAAAGAGAGACAAACTTAGAACTGAACTCTTGGGTTCAAAGAGACCAGAAGCTGATCGCTTGGAAAATTACGAGCTTCCAGGGGGTGGAATCCCTGAAGCTATAGCCCAACATGAGGATGTAACCAAACACGGAACCCAGCCGCCATTTCAGTACAAGCCAAGATTGAAAAAGGAGTTAAGCAGAAAGGATTTATGGAAAGTCCTATTGTCTAATGGCTTTGACCCCTGTGTGCTTCATGCAAAGCCAACAGAATTTTTGCGAGATCTTTACAGACAGAGCCATTGCCGGTCTGGACTGGAGAAGACAGACAAGGAAAAAATTAAAGGAAAAATCTCTTCAAAGACAGAGCCATGGAGGTTGAGGTCTGGAGTCAAGAGGTCTCGGGCTGGGAGAGCAGAGCAGCCCACACGCATGGAAAGGGTGAGTTTGCCCTGGAGGTCGAGGGCGGGCTTTCCGCCTCGATGCTCTGGAAGAGTTTTGCCACCTCAGGTCCCAAAGAGGTTGGAGCACATTCCCAGGGAATTGGGGAGAGCCTGGCTGCCACCACACTGTTCTGAAGGGGTTGAGCGTGTGCCCCGGAGATGGAAAGGAATCCGGGAGCTGCCCCAATGTTTGAGGAGGGTGGGGCCGAGAAGGTGGTCTCCCCAATGTGTGGATATGTTGGAGCACTCACCCAAGCATTTGGAGAGGAAACAGCTGCCAAAAAGGCCCTTTGGAAGGGTTAGGCTCTGGCTCTCTCAAGCCCCAAGGATGCAACGTTGTTCTGTAAATGACTCTCAGACTTTGAAATCTAATGGACTTTGTCCTGCGGATTTTAGGAACTGTTTTGCTCCTGTTAACCCTGTTTTCCTTACTGTTTCTCCTTATGGCAATGGAAATGTTTATCCTATGAATGTCTCTCCTTTGTATATTGGGAGCACATGACTTGTTCTAAGTTCACAGATCCACAGTAAGGAAAGATTGTGCGTTGGGACTGACCACGCCTAAATTGATTTTGATGGGATTTTGTACATGACTATTGTTACTGAGATGATGTAAGTTTCTGTGATGTTATTGTGGAATGAATGTATTTTGCATTTGGAAAGATGATGTCATTTTGGGGTCCAGGGGGTGGAATGTGCTGGTTTGAATGTATTGTGTCCCCCAAATGCCATTATCTTTGTAGTTTTGTGTGGCAGAAGTTTTGGTGCTGGTTGGATTTGCTTGGAATGTGCCCCACCCAGCTGTGGGTAATGATTCTGATGAGATCTTCCCATGGAGGCGTGGCCCCGCCCATTCGGCGTGGGCCATGATCAGTGGAGCTATATAAATGAGCTGACTCGAGGGGAGGAAACTGAGTGCAGCTGGGAGTGATGTTTTGAAGAGGAGCAAGCTTGCTAGAGAGGAACGTCCTAGGAGAAAGCTGTTTTGAGGCCGGAGCTTTGGAGCAGACGCCAGCTGCCTTCCTAGCTAGCAGAGGTTTTCCGGACGCCATTGGCCATTGTCTGGTGAAGGTACCCGATTGCTGGGGTGTTACCTTGGACGCTTTGTGGCCTTAAGACTGTAACTGCGTAGTGAAATAAACCCCCGTTTTATAAAAGCCTATCCATCTCTGGTGTTTTGCATTCTGCAGCATTAGCAGACTAGGACATGCTTCTTAGTCAAATACTTTCTGGGGAGATTTCAGTAAAGAAGCCCAATTCAGGAAAGAATCTTCTGAGGAATGTCATAATCTGATCTAGAAGGTTGATGACTGGTGCTGCTGCAAATTAGTAACAGTGGAGTGGGACAAAATATCACTGAATATGTGTAAAAGGGTATTTGGGTTATTTAAGTCCCTTCCTCTTTCCACACTAACTCCCTATGGTCTTAATTCCAGAAATGCCTCTGAATCCAGAATTATGGGGCCAGGTGACTTTCCTGTCTGATGGCCCCAAGGCACTTGGAAGAGAAGGTTAGAGACTTGCTAAATCTTGTCCTTTAGCAAAGAGAAACTTAATGGGACCAGGTCTATCCCAGACCTAATTTCTTAGATAGATATTTGGGCCACTACCATTTTCTCAAATTTAGGGTTGTTAAATAACAGTCTGCAAACCGTGAGGGTGATTAAGTGGAAGTTCCCTAAGGAAATTCACCCTTTGACCTTCCAATTAATAATATGCAATGTTTCCTGAAGAAGGAACGGGAATTGGAGGCTATTTTGTCCCTTGCTGATATTATCCAGGGGGCTAAAGGTACAGTATGGCAAAAATGAAATACAATTTTTTTTTCCCAAATCTCAGGAAATACTTTTATTTTTGGGCTAAGTGTGTGACCTGTCCATGTATCTGTGTAGTGACCATGTATGACTGTGTGTGTGTATAGCATGTAGGGGTGTGTCTAATATGTATGTGTGCAAATATTCAATCATTCATACATTCAACAAACGACTGCCCGCTATGTACCTATTACTGTTTCGGGTTAAGATATAGAGCAGTGAGAACATGAGGACACACTGTTCCCTGTTTATAAATTCTTTGCCTCAAATTGGAACTATTGTCATCACAATGTATTGTAATTTACTCATATTTTCCTCTAAATATCTTAAATTAGGCAAGCAAAAACTTTTCATGACACAGGCCAAATGTTCTTTCAGAAAATAAAGTTTACAGACTAGCACTAGAATATACAATCCAAACTTCTGGGTTTCAAATTTGCTTTTCCAATTAGAACTCACGGCTTTGGGAAAGCCAGAGAGACTTTTCTGCAGCCTCTGTATGAATAGTCTCGATTAGTGTAAGAAAATGGGTGGCTTCGGTGAGAGAAAGAGGACCCATGCTGTGTGAGCTGAGGATAGCTGACAAGAGATACACTTCCACAGGTATATCACCACATTAAGCCTCTACTTAATGCTAAGATTGATACTGTCAGAGTTTGTGGTTTTTAACTTTATCTCTGCCCCTATTAGAACACATGTAATCTGGAGAGGGTAAGATTTTAAGCTGCTATAAATTAATAATATCTTTACGTGATTAGCTTTTTGAAATCTTTCCAAGAGACAGCTTGCTGTGTACAGGGCTTTAAATTTAGCAAAGAAAGGAGGAACTGCTTTACAGGGGACGACCGTTCATTGGGATACATTTGGCCAAAAGAGTGACCTAGCTAAGGGGGGTAAGAACAGTAAGGGGAGAGAGGAGGAAACATAGTGGGGTGGGACGGGGATTGCACTGATGCAAAATAAGTCTTAGGGAGCTATATGGGATCATACTCCTTGTTTGTACAATCATGATTCCGAGGACAACATGATAAACTTTATAATTAAATCATGTGCCTTTATAATTATCTTATTATACTAACAGAATCAGAAGGTACCGTATGTTAAGCAGCAAATGAAGAAAATTCATTCCCCTCTAAGTCCTCACATTAAAGCGACTACAGATTGCTAGATAAGTATTTATATCTTAGGAGTGTTTTAGGATTATTGGATATGAAATTCAAGGCAAGTATAAAAGTCCATATTTTGTATCAAATAAAGAGACCCCGGCAGGGAGAGCTGGGCTAATTAGATACGGAATTTTGTTTTAAAATCAGAAGTTACATTTACAAGGGTAAATGAAACCAGCATGTCTGCTCACTGTAAGAGAGTGACATGGGAAATGAAATGATCTAGGTCTGTAGGAATGGGCTCTAGTGTCTGCATACTTGGGAGTGAACTCAGGTTCTGCTATTTACCAGCCTGCAAATCTGGGGTAGATTTTCTAACATCTCTAAACCTCAGCTAATGTATTTGTTTTACATTTTCCATAAACTGGAGGAGATGATACTTAACTGGGATGGTTATGATGATGTCATGCCTGTAAAGAGCACAGCACAATATCGATGCATTTTATTAGGTGCTCAGGAAATGGTTGTTTCTACCAGTGCTTAAGCAATGCTAGTAAGATGATGACATCAGTCTCCCATGGTCTTATGCTTCTTAGCTAGGAAGTCCCACATGATGCCAGCCTACGTGTACATTGCCCATATTCAGAGTCTGGTCCGAGCTCTCTGGTCTAAGAAAAGCGCAGCTTGCCATTGATCCAATTTGATTGGAACTATGGAGACATTTCAATGCTAACTAAACTTGTAAACAATTTATTAATTAACCTGAATTTCAGTTTATTAATATCCACTGGGGACAGGTGTGGAAATCTTTCTGGGAACCAACATGTCATGTCTTTTATTCAGGGCACTTTTTTCCCCTGTGAAATCTGTGTCCTTTGTGGGCTCTGAGCTGACTGGAGAGAATGACATTTGAGCACAGGGGAAGTTGATTGTCAAAAGAAAAGTTTCATGCAGACCTCAGTGCAACCCAAAGAAGCATCCTTGTCCTGAAGCAGGGATTTTGTTGTGACCTGTCTAGGTCACAAAGAGTCATTGTACCCATGAAAAAATATTTACAGTTGATTAGACAACAAACTACCTCATTGTATAAAAAACTACCCCATGATTCAGTAGAGTTCAATAAGAATTTTATTTAGCTCACATGTCTGTGGATCAGCAATTTAGTCTGGACCAACTGAGTGGTTCCGGTCTCAGCTGAACTCACCCTGATGACAGTCATAGGTAGGTGTTGGTGAGCTGAGGTGGCCAGGTGACTGAGCCACATGTGTCTCATCCTCCAGCAGAATGGACTCAGGTAGCTCTCATCTCATACAGATATCAGAAGGAGGAATAACTGCTCCAAAGAGCAGGCCCATTTCAAACCATGCTTATGTCATATTTGCTAACATCCCATGGCCAAGGCAAATCACAGGAGCAAGTGGAGAAGGCACTAAAAAGCTACCTAGCAAAGGCAATGGATATTGCCAAGTGTGAGGAATTTTGCCATTAATGCATCCATGAATCACACTTTGACCAACATATCCCTTTGCTGCAGGTGTTTCTTTGATATTGAGTCTCTCGTATCTAGTCTTCATAAGCTACACTGCTGACCTCTTTCATGCTATGGACTGATGATCATTTTTCCTTTTTAATGTAACATTTTTTTCTGGTTAAAAATACTGACTGGTTTATTCTAGAAATTTGCAAAAACTAAAACAATCTTGTCACCTAGAGATACTCAATGTTAAGGTTCTAACATGAGTATTTTCAGATTATTCTGTGCATTCCCTTTTCTTTTTTTTAGTGTGGTAAATGCTTTCTAAGAAAACTTTGAAAAACACAGAACAGTACTATGAAGAAGATTACACTTACTCATAATTCCAAATCCAAGAAATAGCCACTGTTAGCATTTTATCACAATTTTATCTGGTATTTTCCTCTGTGAAAATATGTGTGTATGCATATTTGCATTTATCATACTGCATGTGTAATTTTGTATCCCACTTTGTTTTTCTAAAAGTTATACCAATAAGCATTTTTCCATTTAAATTCTTCCAGACATTGATTTTAATGAATGTATTTAATTATATGCATATACTATTATTTGTTTTGCTGTTCCTCAACTATTATATATTAGGCTGTAGCCACTCAGTAGTTCAACCATTCGAGCAAATTTTTGAAACTTCTACTAAGTGAAAGACCCTGTTGTTGGCTCTGGAAGTAAAATATTGAATATGATAGGTAGGTTCCCTAAGTAAATATGTCCTGTTAAACAAGGTCATAATTGATACTTTATGTATATATCATTGTTCTCATTTCCAATTGCCTTTAAGATAAACTCCTACAAGCAGCATTAGGTCAAAGGATATGAATATTTTTGCTATTCTTTAGACATGCTGCTTAATTGTATTTTTAAAGTGTTAAATCTATTATTGTATGTGATTGAGAGTGTTTATTTATCTTAATAGATCTTGAGAAACTCTGTATACCTCTTTTTTAAAAGTAACTTCTTACTTTGATTTCATTTTTTTTGTTACTAAATACTTTTTCATGTATTTATATTAATCACCTCTATTTTCTCTTATTAAGTATTTTAATGACTCCCTCATTGATTGATATGAGCTTTTCATATATTGAAAACATTAAGCCTTTTTCTGCCATACATGTTGCAAGTGTTTTTTCTATTATTTGTTGTTTATGGTTTTGACATAAAGGAGTTTAAAATTTTATCTAGTCAAGTATATTGATTGCTTCATTTGAGTTACCTCCCATTAGTTTTAAGCATGGAAATTTTGCCTTCTTAAGAATTGGTCAATTATTCATTTATATTTTCTTCCATTTATTTCTTTTTTAATGGGAGTCCTTGATTCATCTAGATTTTATTTTGATATTTGATTTTATATGAGGATCAAAATTGGCTTCTTTTTTTATTTCTCATAAACCTAGACTATCTTACCAGCACTATTTATTGAATTAATTGATGTCTTCATCATTGATTTGTGATGCTTCCCCTATCGCATATTAATCATGAACACATATACCAGGTCTGCTTTTGGGCTCCATTTATTTGTATATTTTAGCACTCAGATATTCAATAGGGACACAGAACTGCTACATGTAGCCTTTACTTTCAGAATTATGCAGTCTCATATAAAGAAAAAGAAACATGACTTTGAGATTAAGAAAAATCTGGGTTTTAAGCATAAAATATATTGTGTTAAACTCTTCACCTACAAAAAAAAAGAAAAGTCTGGGTTCAATTCCTGGCTCTACAATTGACTTTCTATAGGAACTTGAGCAGGTCATTCAACTTTTCTGAAATTGGCTTCCTCATCCTTAATGCAGTCACAATTATATATAGTGTGTTGTACAAAAATGAGATAATAAACGTGCAAGAAAATTGTGACATAGAAAAACTTTATCAATATTAGTTTTTACAGTTCATCTAAGTGTAACCTGAACCCTGACTTCATTACAAAGGCATATGGGACATGGCTGGTTTTGAGCCCAATACAAATTCAGATTTTTAAAAAGTGAAGAAAGCAACCCAAAGCCAGCCAGAACTCTGCTCTATTGTGCTGTGAAGAGAAGTTCTGAATCATCTTCTGGGTAGCATTTCCCTTTTCTTTTTTCTATGTAACTGAAAATCAGTGTTGTAAATATCAGGCAGGATGGGTACTAATTAATCAGGTCATGTTTAAATGCCATTAGATGTGGAAGAGAAACAGTAAAGCAATTAGTGGGGACCTCTATTAAAAGTGGCTTGAATAGTAGCAACACAAGAACTGTAAACATGCTAACCTAGCCTTGAGAAAAGATTTCAGTGTGAAGTAAAAAAAAAAAGGACTTCCCCTTCAAACCTGTGAATTCAGCATTCGCTAGATGCACAAGTATACATGGCAAAACACTCTTTCTCAACCAAAGCAATTATCCCCAAAGTTAAACTAAAATTAATGAGTTTGTTGAGTCAAGAGGAAATAAGGTTTTATTCTTTTCATTCCCCCGCAGGTCTGGCTTGACAAAGAAAAGAGCATCTTCCGGTGGCCAGAATAGTCTCTTAAGTTCCAACCTAAAAACACCCCCATGATCTGGTTCCTGGACACTGTACTGCATTCTCAATTTCTACACATTTCTTCAGAGTACCCTAGAGGTTTAGCTCACAGATAAAGCCAAAAAGGAGAAATCACATTCATATGACCACGTTTGAATCTGTTACATGGTCAATGATAAAATCATATTTACCTACTAGAGCAGACAGATACTGAGTCATTGAGCATGGAATTGAATTAAGTATGTTGTGATTGTGCAATCTCTTGTTTCATTTCCATGACTAACATGACTACCTCTCAAGGTTCTAACTTTTTGTACTGACTCTTCTAGGTATGACAGAGATAGAGGGATAAATCAGACTTACAGAAGAAACCAGACTTACATTTTCACCCACAAGGATCTTCAGATTAGTAAAGGAGACATTGTATACATCTGAAGGATAATATAAGATACAAATTTATAGATGGCATAAATCCGGTGTAGACAGGATATTGCATGACTTCAGTGGAAGGAAAAATATGCAGGCATGGGGAAAGTGTGGGAGTCTATGGAGGAGCAGACATTTCAGCTTGTCATGAAATGAGAGGGAGAGAGACATTTGTGATAGAAAATACACCATAAGCAATGTAGTGGTGACATAAAGGTGGAGTGATGTAAAGAAGAAAGTGAAAAAATAAAATGAAATGTTTGTTTATGACAGGCTAGGGAGTATCAGAGCAGGAAGGGTTATGAATATCAAGTAATGGAGTATGTCCGGGAACGTAAACCACTGTAAGAGACATTCCATCAGTATGGAAACAGTAATCATCAAGTAGATTCTGGTCTGCCTCTTCCTTAGAATGTATACTCTTTCAGTGTGGATATGATCTTATTTGTCTTTGTGCCTGGTGTGGTGCTTGTACAGTGTAGAAGTTCGATAAATGAGTGTCGTGTTGAATTTAAACACCAACCCAGAGAAAACAATGGCTGATACTCAATGTATCTCCAATGTGCACCTCTGAGCAAAGAAGAGAGTATAGTAGAGTGGATAGAATCCTAGACAAGGTTTCCCTATTTGCCATTAACTGACTCAGCAACCTTTGTTAATTCAAATACTTCTTAGGAGTTCAATAATCTAATCTGTGAAACAAAGGATATTGAATAAATATCCCTCCCAATGCTGATATTCTATGATTTATGAGGTCATTGCTATTTATTGCCTTAGAATTATGTGACATGAAAACACATGAGTTTTATTAGACACAACCATCTTTGTGTTTCCAAATGAGGTGTATTATTACTGAAGGGCCTTAAATGTGAAGGGACCCATCAAAGACAGATCAGGCCCCTGCTGCCCTCGAGGAGGGGTTCCCTCCGTGGATTAGGTCACTATTCCAGTGCCAGCTGCAGAGGCTGCTTTGGTGACAGAGATATTTATTCCACTGACCCCCTATTTCTGGTCCTACCAATGAATCCTAAGCTCCCCTTTAAAAAACATCTATTTACCATATGCTCTTTCAAATGTCTTCTCTTCTAAGGCCAAATATAGCTGATAGAAAATTAGGCAATCATACTCCTTCTTGTTTTTTCTTTCCCCTTTTTTGGGTTCAATTTGTGCCCGACTGTCAGGTGACTTGTGGCTGTACAGGTATCACACGATATGTTAAAGTTGAGTATCAATCATACTAAGAGATGACATTTACAAAATGCTTTCCTTCAGTTTGTTTCCTTTTATTCTCACATTTACAGTGTGTCCTGAGTCAAGGACATGGCTATGTTTCTGTGCAAGTTCGTTCATTACCGGCATAGCACAATGAAGAATTTCAGGGTTCCCAAAATGTAAATGGTAAAGATAAGTTAACAAATACAATTTAAGCAGCAGTTCTGCAATGTTTAATACAGGCAGACTGAAGTTGTTCAGAAGACTGGATTTCAGTCCTGACCCTCCCCTTACCTTCTGTGTCACCTTGAGCAAACCAGGTGGCCACTGTGAACCTCAGTTTTCTCAGCTACAGTAAAGGAAATTAACGATGTGCTTCTCGTGAGATTATTAATATAATTAAATACATAATGCAGGTAAATGCATTTCATAGTCTGTAAAACCAAACACATGGAAGACATCACAAATGGCAATAACACTAAATCTATCCAGACAGGCTTTGTTCCTACTTCCCTTCAATTATTTCTGCTATTTATGTCTAAGTGTCTTCTCTCCAGAAACCTTAAATCCATTCCCTTGTCCTGGGATAAAGCCACATCTTTTTAATTTTGGGTATCTGGAGAATAAATTCTATCTCTATTTGGGAAACAAAGAACATCTCTTCTGGCTTTTGACTGAAACTGCTCTAAGCACAAGCAACTTCCTTGCCAGGTTAACAACATACCCTCCGCTTCAGCCCCAAGAAAGTTGCCTTTTCTTTTCCCACATCCCGGCCTTTGACATACACTGCTAAGGGGCCACTCCCAGCCCCTGTGCCTCTGGATCAGGGGGCAGTGGTCCTTCTGCCCAACTCAGTCCCCTTTTGTGTCTTTCCTCTGAGAGACTGCATGTACTGATGGACGATGACCAGAAAACTCTGACCAACTGTTAGTAGAAACCTGTCCAAGAAAGCACGGCCCATGACCTGAAACAATGGGTCCAGGAAACTGACCACTATCTGCAGCAAACATCCCACGAAGTCACACCACAATCCCCAAAATAGCCAGGACTTAATCAATAACCGACAGCTTCCAACTTGGGAGAGAAAAGTCAAACTTGAGAAAGTCAAATATGTTTGCCTAACCAATCACGTGGGATGTCCTGCTTCCAGTCAGCCCACCTCCTCCTCCCCTGGCCAACAGCCTCCATTCAAGACACACCTGAAGTCTTCTTTATTTTGCTTTCCCACCCTTGTCTGCTTTTGAGTGTCTGCCAAATGCAACTGATCATAGCTGACTCTTTTGCTATAGTAAGTGCTGAATAAACAGCCTTCATTTGTTCTCATTTGGGTGCTCTTTGTTTATTTACACACCATCGTCACCATCCTTGGTGTTTTTATAAGTGCCTTTATTCTCTCTTGATTCAACCTCCTCGTCAACTGCTCCTTGAAAGCTGATCATTACTTTCTTATAAGGATATTATTATACAAGGCACATAATAATAGTAATATCAGTAATTATAATGAACATGAATTGAGCATACTCTACAAAGCTGAGTTTCATAAATTATTACTGTCCAATAGCTAATAATTTTTCACTAATGTTCAGCGGGTGCTTCCCATGTGTCAGGCACTGTGAGAGGTCTTCTTTCATTTATTATTAACAACAGCTCTCTAAATTAGGTATTATTTGATAGATGGGCAATCAGAAATGAAGTGAAGTTCTGTGACTTGTTCAGTGTTACGCAATGCTATAGGAAAAAGCTGGAATTTGAACTCCCACCTGCCTCCAAAGCCTCAGTGCTTTCCATCACATCATGGTGTGTTAGGCAACTGGTACGTGGCTTTGAGGAGACACTTAAGCTCTCACACTGCAATTTGGAATTGCTTCTGAGGGGAAGTCACTGTGCCATTTGGTGCAAAGAGGATAGAAACAGAAGTAGACATGCTGCCTTTCATCCTCTGCTAAGGGCTGGAACAAGATATTTGGGGGCTTAGGGGAAAGCAAACCTGAGCAGGAAATGGACTCAAGGCACCTTGGTCTTCTCCTGGTGCATATCACCCATCCAGCAATGGTTCCCGAGGGTCTGTGGCTTCTGGAAGGAGAGCTTTCTTAGGCAGCTCAGCACCACGGGGTCAGGTATTGGCAGTGCTCAGGAATTAAAGGTCTGTGGCATCAGGGTTCATCTTAATCAGGGCCTTTTCAGGCTGATTAGTTTCCTAATGGGGCTGATTACTTTCCGAATGGGGGCAGCTCTAACTAGGTCTCCTGTGCAACAGACATGACTCCCTCTCACAAAAGCCTCCTTCCACACCCTCAAAGAGCACAGCTGAAATGAGAGCATGTGGGGTCCCATCCCCTGCATCTTTCAGACTCACTATCCTTTTCAGCTTTCCAATGATTGTCCAAATCCTAAGGCCACTCATGACCATCAGACTGCCTGGTTAAAGGGGAAATGATTAGGAAGGTTATCGCTGTGCAATACAACAGGCAGAGCCAATCTTCAGTAAAAGATAGACAAAAACAAGTGACCTTGGTCAGCAAGGACAAGGGTGAATCTCAGAGATTAGCATCTGAGCTCCCTGGGTATCTGGGGTAGCTCATCTTGGCTGCAAACCTATGGAACAGCTGTGGGAAACAACCTTGCTGCCATCTAGATAACTTCACTCTGCTAATTCTCTGGGGATAAATGAAAGCACCCTCAGCTTATAAGATTTTTGGAGTAGGAAGTGATTCTCCGGCAGGCCTAGGTCAGTCCGGGCAATGATGCACATCAAAGTGGTCTGCATGTGATATTTATCCCTCTCATCCTGTGTAAAACACCCACATCACATTAGCATGGCAGACTTGTCACAGTAAATGATGGTGCTTGGCTTTTCCTCCCGTGTAACACACCATTTATTTCTCATAATTGGAATTAGACTTTAACTGAAGCCTTTGCTTTCCAAATTTTTATGGATATATAATGTAATTTGTACATGGCAAAGAGAGCTAAAATGTATAGATTTCTTATCAAGATAATGAAATTCAGATGAGACGTTATGCTAACGTGCATGAGCAATAACATGTATGATCAATAACTCAAAGGTGCACTTATTTGCAAAGTGAATCAGCCATAAATGCCTTGTTTGGAAAAGAAAGAGAAAGAGAGAGAAGTGGTACCCAGAATTTCTAAATCTCTATAGAATCAATTATGTGCAGTTTTTGATCGATTCTAAAATTTATTAAAATAATGATTATCTTTTGGTCTCCGGTAGCTTTATTCTTTGCCATATGTTCTGCATATGATGAGAGTAGAGGGACTGAGAGGTGGAACATGGCAAAGGGGGATAGCTAAAGTGCACTTCAAATTGTTTATGGAATAATATTAACTTTAGAAAAGAGAACAAAAGTGGCACATAAACTAACCTTGTAAAGATCTGAAATAGTAATGTAAGTGTAAGGCGTGTGCAATAACTAAAACCGCTGCTTTCAGATGATGGTATTATGATATTCCCATTATTAATCATACTTTTAATGTTGTTTTTATAATTTTCTTTTAATAAAACGAAAAGCACAGAGGTCTCTCGCAGTTGTTCTCTTTGATCGCTATCCAAATGATAAAGTAATTCCAAAGCCCATTCTCCTAATCGCTCTTCTGCCCTCCCTTCTCCTCCTTCAGATCGGAGGGCTATACACGACAGCAGATGGCGCAGGGTCTCGTGGCTGGATTGGGGACAGCACGCTATCGACAAAGCAGGGTCAGAAAGGGACTGGATTTGGGAGTGAAAAATGTGGTATTCACTCTCTGGTTGTATGGCATCCTGGCTGGAAAACATCGGAGAGCTGTTTCTCCCAGACTCATTTCTGCATCTAAAAAATTGTGAGTAGGATTTTTACCCCATTGCTAAGTATTAAGGGATAGCTCATAGATGGATGCTCTGGACACAATAAGCCCTTGAAGAATTTTAGTTCTTTTCCCCCTTTCTCTCATTAGCGTCCTCCTAAGTCATCATCCTCCTTGTGCAGAGCCTACCGTCAATTACTCAGAGAACTGTAAAGTACTAGGACAGGAAGGGATCTTAGGTAGTGGCTGGTCCATCCCTCTTGTTTTAGAAATGAAAAATGAGAACCAGAAATGTCAAGGACCCACACAGTGGATGTGGCATTGCCCAGGTGCCTGAAACCAACAGAAAATCACCCAGAGGGCCTCTCTCAGATTCACACTGATGACAATTTTACCAGCATAGCAACAGCCTTCTATGAACAAATCAGAGATGCTGGGGCACAGCAGGCACAAGAAAGGGTGGGAGCACACCCTCTTCATTACTGAGCTGTCACTCCAACCCACAAATTAGAAAGACAAAAATTGGGTTTACATTTACCAAGGCCAAAATTACCAAAGCAGAATGTAGATTAAACCCTCAGTGCTTCCCTTCTATCAGCTGGTTCATAAACCCAGACCCCTCTCTTTCCCAGTCACCTCCCCAGCACAAATACAAGTAACATGGCCTACAAATAGAAGCACAGTGGAAAGTCTGTCTTCTTCATACACCTCGAATTGATAGGTATACTACATATGTACACTCACACAAATGCACACACATGCACACACACTCATAGAGGTGCAGGTACACACAGATATAGGCACACACACACATGCATGGATACCACATGTGCAACACACAGACAAGCACGTGCATGAGTGCACACACAGGCATGCACACACACGCACAGAATATGCACATGTGTGCTATGTTATCTTATGAGGTAGCAGTGCCTCTTTCACAAGGAAGACAGTATTTCAAGAGAGGCATGGCTCAGAAAGCTGCAGGCAGCATCAAGACCCATTATTACAAGGTCAGGGCAAGGACCAATGGCTCACTGGGACAAGGACAGGGAAGGCCCTGCCACAAAAGCTTTCAGCTATGAAGGGTAAAAATCTGCTTTCCCCCTCCAAGCAGAGTGACTGGATTGACCCTTCTTTTCCAGGTCCAGAGGGCACTAGTTTAGAAATATACAAACCCACTTATCTAACCACCTTTACCACATACTTTTGAGAAAAAGAACACATTCCTACAGACCGCACTATTCTTTCCATCTTTCTTTCACACACTTAAAAGGCCTCCAGTTTCTTAAATTGCTTTCAGTAATTTGTGTGGTTTCCATCCCAGCCTCTCTAGAGATGCCTTGTCAGACAACAGCACTTGGCAACTCTGTTGTCTTCTTCCCTCATAGGGTTGCATCATTTTTTTATTTCTTACCTTCACTTCTTCCTAAATGGTGTCATTGGAGACTGACAGAAGACTGAAATGATTTGTTGGGATTCCTGAGGCAGTAAAAAGCCTCTTCAGTCTATTGCAGATTTACACCACAGTTATTGCTTTCCAAAATTGGAATTTTTTAAATGTTTGAAAGTTATCCTTAAGAGAAAAAAAAAAAAGGAAGAATGCAAAGTGATATGTAAGCTACAATTGATAAAACATATATGCATGGAAATGGACCCTGTCAAATTACAGAGCCCCCAAAAAGAACTGTTGTTTTGGGGTAATGAAATGGACGTTGGTTGTTTTATTTTTTTTTTTCCTTGCATCATTGCTGTTAATTCATATTCTCTTTTTAAATTAAATTCTGAAACACTTTCTAGGATTGGCTGCCACTGGGATAATTGACTGATGGTAGAAATGCTAATTTTGTCTTATTGTCAAATTGTAGTGGAGAAATCCAGGATTGTAACTATAATAGGAATCTTTCTTCTGAAGAAGCAAAGCTCCATCCAAAGTCAGTGGATGAAGAGGAAAAGAGAACTATCCATGAAATCAAAGAAGTTCAGATAAAACAGTAAATCATTATGAGTCATTGAAAGGTAAGTGTAACCCCAGGACTTATTCCAAACTTGGGAAACTACACTAATTGCCTTTGACTACTTTGGAGGCTGGAAAGAGCAAATACAGCTGACCAGGAGATCTAACTTTCAAGAGGCTGGTACCTGGATTTTTGAATATTTGCAACATACATAGTGCAAACTTAAGAGATCACATAACACATTTGTCTTCAGAAAATGAAAACAAAAGCAGTAACTGAACAGCTTTCCTTACTCTTTCCTGTTTTCATTCTTTTCAGGATCAGCTTTGCTTTGCATTAGCAGAAGTTTGAGAAATCAGAGGCTTCCTCATTTTGCTGGAAGAAAATGTATCTAGCTTTCTTGTTCTGCTTGATGCTTAGATTTGGGCATTGTATCCTTTGAGTCTGAATTTCCTGTAACCTAGGGATCAGTATATGATAAAAGCACATGTTCTGACCACAGACATAGGGGACTGGTGGTTTGATGGGTTGAGCCCTCTACCACAGGTTTTACCCTTGGGAAGACGGTTGCTGCAAAGGAGAGGCTAGGCCTCCCTATGGTTGTGCCTAAGAGCCTCCTCCCGAATGCCTCTTTGTTGCTCAGATGTGGCCCTGTCTCTCTAGCTAAGCCAACTTGAAAGGTGAAATCACTGCCCTCCCCCCTACGTGGGATCAGACACCCAGGGGAGTGAATCTCCCTGGCAACGTGGAATATGACTCCCGGGGAGGAATGTAGACCTGGCATCGTGGGACGGAGAACATCTTCTTGACCAAAAGGGGGATGTGAAAGGAAATGAAATAAGCTTCAGTGGCAGAGAGATTCCAAAAGGAGCCGAGAGGTCACTCTGGTGGGCACTCTTATGCACACTTTAGACAACCCTTTTTAGGTTCTAAAGAATTGGGGTAGCTGGTGGTGGATACCTGAAACTATCAAACTACAACCCAGAACCCATGAATCTCAAAGACAGTTGTATAAAAATGTAGCTTATGAGGGGTGACAATGGGATTGGGAAAGCCATAAGGACCACACTCCAGTTTGTCTAGTTTATGGATGGATGAGTAGAAAAATAGGGGAAGGAAACAAACAAACAGACAAAGGTACCAGTGTTCTTTTTTACTTCAATTGCTCTTTTTCACTCTAATTATTATTCTTGTTATTTTTGTGTGTGTGCTAATGAAGGTGTCAGGGATTGATTTTGGTGATGAATGTACAACTATGTAATGGTACTGTGAACAATCGAAAGTACGATTTGTTTTGTATGACTGCGTGGTATGTGAATATATCTCAATAAAATGAAGATAAAAAAAAAAAAAGCACATGTTTAAGTCTGACTAGTAGCATGGTAGATGGCTACTAGATGTGAAGCAAGAGATATACCATGCTTATCTTCTCAACCATTTCATCCTCTCTACCTGGAAGTGCCCTTCAGTCAAAATTTGCCTTGTTTGATTTAAAAAAATACTTTGCTTTCTATGTAATAACAGAACAGAAGTGAAACTCAGACCTCATTAATTTACTCAGTTTTCAGTAAACATCTATTGGGTGTTGCTAGGGCTGGGGATGCAGATCTGCCCTAGAGAAGTGCAAAATATAAAAAGGAAAATACATAAATATTTCAAAGTTTTAAATAATTTTGTCCAACAGATGTGATGGTGGAAATTATTTACATCTGTGCTGTCCAATATGATAATCTCTCACCACATGTGGCTAGTGACCCCTTAAAATGTGGTCAATGTGATTGAGAAACTGAAATTTTACTAAACTTGAATTATTTTGCATTGAAATTTAGACTATCTTGTTGACGGTGTGTGATAAAGCTGTAAGAGAGAAATGTGCCAGGTTCAATGAGAACGCATAGCAGAGACATCTCTCTCACACTGCATCAGCAAGGTCAGCAATGGATGATTTCCTAAAGAAGCTGAAGCTTGACCTGAGTATTTAAGAATAAATAAGAGTTAACAAGGTCAATACAGAAGGCAGAGAAAAGTACTTCTGGTGGATGAGCCAGTATATGTGAAGGGAGCAGAGTGTTTGAGAGCCTGGTGCTCTCTAACAGGTCACAGTGGCTGCATTTCAGGGGGTTTGTGAATTGACTGCAGGATGAGGCAGTGGAAAGAGGCAGCTCATGAGAGGCCTTGTGCTGTGGTTTAAGAAACACTATCATCATCAGATGGATCATCATCAGATTTGATTTTTAGAAAGATCATGCCAATAGTAATATGGAGGACAGATTCAATAGGGAAGACCCTGGAGTCAGGGAGATCAACAAAGAGGTTAGTGAATTTATCCTACTGGGAGGCAGTGCACCTGAGCTCAGGTGAGAGTGGCCTGATGGTTACAGGAAAACCCATCATCTATCAGCATCTTTCTAAAGCCAGTGCTACTAAAATGGCATTGATGGGAAATGTCATATTCCATAACTTCAAAGTAGAAATGGGTGGCATTCACCTGTGCTCCTTTGTAGGTGAGTGGACAGAGCCAGAGATGGAAGAGATGAGGGAAAATCTAAATATGCTTTTCACTGTAATGTACTGTGGATATTTATCTTGATTCTACCAGATACTATCAATGGTTTAGCCCATTATCATACAGCACTCTGATTCACTGTTGAATCAGAGTTGTAAGGGAAGGAAAAATAAAACATACTTTGGATTCATGGGAGTCCCTTAGTTCCACTACATATGACAAGTAATAAACCAATTCCAAGAATCTTTTTTTTCTAAGTGTCAGCTCAAATAGCATTTCCTCAGTGAAACTTTCCTTCCCTGGTGATCAGACACCATGGGGCCCTTCTCTCACAAACTCTCACAGCAACCTGGACTTTTTGGAATGCTTCACACAATTGAAATTGCATCATGGTTTATATAACTCTTTCTGTAATACCTGCCTTCCCATGCAATTGTATAAATTCCATAAAGCCAGGGACCAGTCTGTCCTGTGTACCAGAGTCCCAGGAAGTAGCCCAGGGGCAGGGGCTCAGTAAGCAAGCCTTGGCTGTTGATGCAACATACTAACGTGCAGAAAAATAGTTTTGAAATGAATTATTCTCTTCTTGTTTGAACGTCCTTCCTACTGGAGAAACAATCACTGCACATGCAAAGTGTTCCTGTGAGTCCACTGTTTTCCGTGACACATGTGGTCTTACTCTCTGCATCACAATGGCTGAAACTTGACTCCACAATTTTCCAAAAAGATACTCAGGCTTCAAGATCTGGAGAGCACCCTCTCCCTTCAATGTGTCTGGAGTAGAGCTAAATTAAAAAAAAAAACAAAAAAACTGTATACACCCAATCTTCAGTACTGTGGCTACTATTCAAAAAGCACTTTCACTACAGACGTAGAATTTTGTTAAAAGATCACAAGCTGGGAATGGCAATAACATAGCTACAGGCTTCTCGTGTTGTGCTACGTTAAGTGGACTACAGGGACATGAGTTGATATGCTTACTGTTACAGTAAAGTGTCAAGATGAATCGAAAACTTCAATAAGAGAAAACCAAGCTCTACCTTCCCCATTTGCTTTTCAGGCTATAAATGATTTAAGTCCAGAAAATGAACATATTTTGTGGGGATTTTCTTTTATTCTTTTGAAGGAAAAGTAACAAATGTCCATGCATTAAGCAAGGGCTCCAGGAAGGATCTCCTCTTTTGCAAGGACACCTCACATGCTGGTAAGCCCACGTCAAGGCCAGAAGATACAGCAGAGCATCTAGGACCAGGAAAGTGGGGTAAGGAATATTGGGGACTCGTGGTAGTAGACCTATCTCTTTACTCCAAGTGGGAGCATGACACGGTTAAGGGGATGGAAGCCCCTCTGTGAGAGATCAGGTCCTACTTCTGAACAAACACCTGTACCATCCCTGGCCTCTGCATTCAGGTATGTGGATTCACCCACATCCCAGGACTCCACACAGCAGTCCAAGCTTCCACTTACAATAAAGACAGTTGGCTCTTATTAATTTACATGAATCTTCACTCTCCCACTTTACCAAATTGAGAAATAAATTTCTTGAGATTTGGCTTGTCTGTTATAATGCATGGAGTATGAACATGGAAGGCAAAGACATGAGGTCAACAGCAGATTCAGTATTATTTCTCAATACCTGATGCCAAAAGCTTTTGAGCTTTAAATTTATTTAGCACTGGTACAGAGAAAGATCTAGAGGTCAAATACAAAGCAATAGCACAGCATTCTCTACTCATTTCAAACTCCATGGACATTGAAAATAGAATTTTGGAGACAGAGGAATTCCCTAAGTCAGCTCAGCAATTCAAAGAGTAATGGGTATATGGTTGTGATTCAGCCAGTGGCAAATAAAGCAAATAATAGCATTTGAATATGGAATGGCTTTGTGTAGCTGGAAAACTGTGTAATCCAGAAATTTGTGAATATTTATAGACCATCACTCACTCTCATTCTAAAGTTTGTCTAGGAATTGTTAACATTGTATGACTAATACTGGTTTTTCTCTTCAAAAATATAAGCTCCATGGGAGCCAGTATTTTTGTTTGCTTTGATCACCACAGAAGAGTGCCTGAAACATAGTAGGCAGTCAAAAATCACATATCACCTAGAGAACAGTGAAATGGATAAGAGGACACTGCCGACAATGTATTTGTACAATTCATCTGTTGCACACATTTTAAAAATGGATTTTCCAACAGATTTAAAGTAACCCCAAACTCCAAAAAGTTTTTTTTTGTTTTGTTTTCTTGTTTTTGGCTTCCCAGGCTTTCCTACCTTCTATCAAGATTATAGTGAAAAGCTTGAAATATTGTAAGAATAATAAATCATATATAGCATTCATATACCTTATCTGGCACCTCTGATTTCATTGTAAAGAAGTCTAATGTTAATCTACCCAGTCAATATTCATATCCAAACATTTTAGGTACTGACACACATGTGCACAGATATTGCAGAAACTGCATTGGATTGGTGATTGCAGTACTCATTAATTCTTGCTTGCAAGGCCATGGTGGAGGCAAGTTTAGTGTACAAATCCAGACATGCCTATTGATGTGTTTCCAGAAGTCAATGCATGACCCTCCCCTTTTCTGTGAATGATTCACACTTTATCAGATTATAGATGACAAGGCGAGGCATCCATAGAAGACAGGTTTCCACACATCTCAGAATGTAGTGCTTCTATGAGATTTTTCTTTACCTAGAGATTGTAAAGCACTTTCTAAACATAAAAGGTATATTACAAGGATGGGTACTAAGAAAAATGAAGACTTATAAGGCACATGGTTAAGGCAATTTATTTCCTAGAAAAGATCCCAACAACATGCAATCAACATAACAACTTTGCATAGATTAGGAGTTGTAAGAGGAGAGAACAGAAAAATTGCTATCACAGTTTTTACCTCATTCTTTTTCTTAAAATGAATAGCAGCCCTTTACAGGTCAGGTTATCACGGAAAAAGGCAGACGATAACTTCTTTCCAGCCATTTCCTTTTTGTACCCAAGACTGAGATGCGATGTTAGTTAGATACCTTGATTACTGGACTTGCAAGACTGTCTCCCAAAGGAGAGTGTGAGAAAAGATATAGAAAAGAGGAGACTCAGAAAAAAAAAAATAAAGTAATTTCATAGTAAAATTCTGCAACAAACCTCAATAATTTGAACTGTCCCTTCTTTCACCTACTAATTCCAGTAATGTATTAACTTCACACCTACAGAGATCTGCTAAATGGGAATATGATTAAGCAGTTGAAATCATTTTACTTTTATTTAAATGGATATTCCACACTAGAATTTATTTTTAAACATACCTATATAGGCAAATTAAAAGACACAGTATTTAGTAAATGTGAAAGTTCTGTACCATATTTGGGATAATTAATAAGTCTATTAAACTCACAGGGTTTTGATCTTAAAATGTTGCATATTTTGACATAGGTATACTCTGATATGTAACTCATCATAGCATTATGGGAGGTTGCTTTGCATTTGATATGTAGAAAGACAAATAGCAACTACCGGAAGATGGCAGAGGAGGAAGCTCTAGGAATCAGTCCCTCCACAGGATTACTATTAAACAGGCAGGAACTGTCTGATTCAACTATCTCAAAACTCTGGAGTAAAGTAGAACACTATACAACATCTAGGAAAGAGTGAGAGGAAGTGGCTGGTAAATTACAGTAACTACCAATAAACTGCTCTCAGGGCACATCGATTACTTTTAGGGAGCCCCCACACTTGCAGCAAGCAACAGTGGGGTCTGGCCCCTGGCATAGCTTCCTGGTACCAGAAAGGGACATAAAAATCCACTTCCCCAATATCCAGGGTAGGAATGGGCAATTGTTGATCACGGCTTTTGAGTAGCTACTCAGATTGCTGGAGACCCAGCTCTTAGGAGGCCATAGTTCCAACCCGCCCTGGACAAAGCAGGCAGAGGAGACTTAAAGAAGGCATGCTTCCTCAGAGCTGGAGGAAGGACTGCATTTGCTAGGCAGGTCAAGAAGATGCAGCTTTGGGGAGCCATGGAAGATACTCCTGGTGCCCTTTCTGGCCCTCTCCAGGGTACTTTGGAGCTGGCCAAGGCTCCTTTTGTGGGTCCCTGGCTTTGTTCCTGCTGGGGAAAACTGACTTGCGAAACTCCTCTTCAGTGTGACCCACCCCCACCCCAAATTTGCCCTTCAGGCAAAGCAGCTTTAGACAATGAAAGCCCTGTAAGAAACAGCTGAGGTGAGTGGCCTGGGCCAAAGGCTTACCTTACACCTGGAAGAGGGAGGTCTATCTCCTGGGAAATACACAGGCCATTCAAACTCCTGTAAACAGGAACTCACAAATCACCAGCATGCACAAGTCCAGGAAAAGATACAGGCCCAGAAAAGACAGAGAAGACCCTGCACTTCACATTTCCCTTGGGCAGATGTTCCTGACAGGAGGGCTGTCACTCAAGAAAATCTCTGTCAAATCACAGCTGCTTATGAACTCAAGACTCTGATATCTCAGAGTATTAATCTGAGTTAACATTTTAAAATATTAAAATATAACAGTGTGCAACAAAAGATTACAAGACAAAGAAACAGAAATGACGGCCCAATAAAAAGAAGAGAATAAAACTCAGGAAGCACCAATGAAAACCAGACTGTGGACACACCAGATAAAGATTTTTTAAAAACGAACTGCAGTATGTTTAAGGAGATGAAGGAAAATACAGAGAAAGAAATAAAGGATCTCAGGGAATAAATGAATGAAAATTATGAGAATCTCAATAAAGGGATAGAAATTTTTAAAAGAAACCAAGCAGATGAATTAAAGTTGAAGACCACAATAACTGAAATGAAAAATCCCTAAGAGGATATCAACAGCGGATCGAAACTGGCAGAAGAAAGAATCAGTGAACTTGAAGAAAAGACAATTGAAATGAGTCAGTCTGAGAAACAGAAAGAAAAATAATTATAAAAAGTGAAAATAGCATTATTAAACTAGCTTGATTGTGACATCTTCAAGCATACTAATATATGCATTTTAGGATTCACAGAAGGAGAATAAAGAGAGAAATGGGCAGAAGAAATATTCAAAGAAATAATGACAGGAAACTTCCCAAATTTAGCAAAAGAAATGAATGTGCACATCCAAGAAGCTTAGAGACCACAAAACAGAACAAACTTGAAGAAAACTACGTCTTGTCACATATGGATCAAACTGTCAAATGCAAAGAACAAGAAGAAAGTTCTGAAAGCTGCAAGAGAAAACCAATAAATTGTGTACAAGGGAGCCTCAATAAGATTAAGTGCCAATTTCTCTTCAGAAACCAAGAAGGCAAGAAGGCAGTGGGTTGAAATACTTGAAGTGCTGGAAGAAAACAATTGCCAACCAAGAATTTATATCCAGTGAGACTTTCTTTCAAAAATGAAGGAGAAATTAAGAAATTACAGATGCTGAAGAAGCTCATCAACACCAGACCTACCTTACAAGAATACTGAAGGGAATTCTTCAGACTGAAAGCAACACTAGACAGAGGTTCAAAGACATATAACTAAACAAAGATCTTCGATAAAGGTAGCCATTTGGGTAATTCTAAATGACAGTACCATTATATTGTATTTTTTGGTATGCAACACCATTTCTTATTTCTTACAGGAGCTGAAATGCAAATGCATAAAAAGTAATGATGTATCTATGGTTTTGGACACACAATGTAAAAATATATAATTTCTAAAAAATACAAAAAGGTGAGGGCAGCAGAGGGATATGTATAAAGTTTTTTGGGGTTGGTGGAAAAGCCTTGGTAATTGTCATGGTGATGGTAGCACAACACTGTGAAATGTGAGTAACGCTGAATTATATATTTGAATGTGGTTCAAAGTGAAAATGTTAGGTTATAAATATGGTACTAGAATAAATTTTTTTAAAAATCCATGGAACTGCACAGCACAAACAGTGAACCCTAATTTAAACCATGGACTACAGTTAATAGTACAATTATAAAAATGTGCATTCATCAATTGTAACAAATGTACCACATTAATGCAAGGTGTTAATAATAGGGTAGTACATGGGAACCCTGTATGTTATGCATGATTGTTCTGTAAACCCATAACTTCTCTAATTAAAAAAAAAAAAGACAAATACAAACTGATAAAATATTACAGGATCATGAATAATTCAATTATCAAAGGCCTCAATATAACAGCTTATGCTTCATCTTGTCAATATGATAAATGCATATAATTGATGTCTGTTAAATGTATGTGTGTATATAATTATATCAATGATGTTTTTAAAAACACATCTCCAGTCAGCACATGCAAAAATGTTAATATAAGCTCCAAAGCTTCAATTTTACTGTTTTCTGTATTAAAAAAAATCTTTATATTCAGCCACCCTCTTTTTTCTTAGATTTGTATTCATCCTTTTCCATTCCAAATTACCTCAAGCTGTTTGGTCGGGGAAATATAACTGCTATTATTCTGATTGCTATTGATAACAAATGAAAGGAATCATGTGAAATGTCACCCCTGGGAATTAGGATGCTTAGTTTATACAAACAATGTGGCCACCAGCTAGAGTTGTTACCTTGGGGAAGTAATTCAACCTCTGTAGGACCCTGCCAGACTGGACATTCTGAAAGTCTATGATCTAAGACTCTCACTAGTTAGTTTAATTTTAACGGGCAATGCCAATTTTTGATCAGATTTCTTCCCTACTACTGTAATTATTATTGATCTTTGTGAAATACTCTCTGGCCAAAGCCTCTGGGGTTATTTGTAAAATGGAGACACAAGTGCTACAAGAAAAAAAACTGGAGAGAAGTGTCTATAATGATGAATATTTCATTCTACTCTCTGGTCAAAACATTGCAATGCACTCCCCTCAGTCTTGAGTTAGTCATGGTTAGGAGTTAGTGTTCACACTCTGGCATTCTACATTCCAGACTGTTTTCCCCTGAACAACCAGAATTTATGGCTCTAGTTAGGAATGGCCTGGGAGAGGGAAATGCTGCATTTTTGAACTGATTTGAAAGCGCATCTCGTGCTGACCTCCTTTTCTGCTTTCTTGAACAGCTCTGCCTCCATTTTCCCTGGCACAAAAGTGAACCAGCCATGGGACTTTGGAGGATTTGGCTTTGGAAGATTTTGGCTCTTTCTACTTTACAGCTCTTCCCAGCTTGATTGGCAGAGCTCTGAATAGCAACACCACCCACTTCTTTCCCTTGTTACCTCCTGTTTCTATCAACCCTCCTTTGGCTTTCCTTGCTGAGATCTGTAGAGGTAAATACTGGCTCCATGGCCAGCAATCCTGAGCACAGTTGCAAACCAGAGACCCAGGAGTTCTTGGCTTCCTCCAAGCATCTCAAGCAATCTTTATGGTTGCCAGGGGCCTTTTTACCAAGGAACAGCACTCCCCTCCACCTCCACTCAAAATAGGAGCACTGTAATTCAGTCTCTAATTGTTCTAAATGTTTATGCAAAGGGCCTAGGAGGAGATACAGCTGACTGTTTAACTGATAATTATAGAGTGATTAAGCTTGACATTTCCAGAGAATTAGGTGAAAAACCTACTAGACTCCAGTAAGGTCAAAAGATTAGACACCTTTATGAATTTCAATGAGGCACACTCATCTTGCTAGTGGAATGAGACATATTAGGAAATATTCCCAAATTTTAAAAAAAGATTTTATGCTAATAGACTATTAAACATTTAATGCTGTTAACAAATGGTTATTTCTCTATTAAGCACCACCATGACCTATGCAGTTTATGAACATTCCTGTTGTCCTTGAGAGAAAATCACATACCATAAGGGCTAAAAATAGCTGCCCTGTGAGGAGCAGAGTGTGATTTGCATCCGGAGTTCCGCTGACCTCATCCAGCTTAGAAGCTTATTTCCAGGGATCAGTCTCAGGAAAAGGCTCCAGCATGCTTTCACTGAAAGTATTGTGGTGGAAGGGATTAGGCCCCATTGCTGAGTGGCAGCTAGTTTGGCATGGTGTCACTTTCTCTTCTCCTTTAATAAGCGAGGAACAGAGAATGACTTTCTCTCAGTCTGTCTCATACAGCCCCATGATCTATCTCCTTCTCCATACAACAGAAACACACTCCCCATGTTCTCTCACCTTAGACAACAGCATAAAACAGCTATCTTTGGGAGTCATCTTAACAATTACACAACTTAACAATCTATTCGAACAATACAGAAACAGCACAGATTCGCAGAGAGGTTAAGTAACCTGAAATATGGCCACATGTTTCACTAATAACGGAGCCCGGATCAGAATTCTGAGTCCTGGGTCAGTGTTCTTTCTGATTGCTCTTTCTCCTTATTTACGTTGTCTGACTTCTTCAAGAGTGGCCTCTTCCATGAAGCCTGCCTTGATTGCATCAGCTCACTCATTTGTTTTCTCTCCATTTCCTAACAGTTTATAATACTTCCTGACCCTAGACCCCTTGTCATTCAGTTATGCTGAATTTAAGCAGGACCTCATCTCTGATGATGGAGATAATATAGACAGCTGGGGAAAATAAGAAAAGAAAAAGTGAGGAGTAAGAGAGGTAGCTTGAATACTGAGTACTCTGAGCAACTTTGGCGTACCAAAAAAAATGTCCCTTCATTTTGGTTAGTCTCCCTTAGCTTAATTTCCTCCTTAAATTGTTCTTCCATGTTGCTGCCTGGGCTGGGGAGTCCAACTAAATCCTATATTGACCTATTTCCCTTCCCTAATAATACTCTTCAGTTTTATCCTAACCGCTACCCAAAATCAAGAGATTAAATCAAAATTCTTTTGCATAGGAAACCAAGACCTCATGATGTGGTCTTTTTTCGTCTCTAATGTCATCTTCTGACAGGCTCTGCTTGTACTTTGTCTTCCAGTCATAGGGAAGTCTTTGTAGCCCTCTCCCACAACACGTTATTTCAGGACTCATTGCCCTTTCCATCCCATTCCCTTGATTTCTATCATAGTTTCCATCTTTCTGTGCCATGCTAATTTACAAATCCTTCTACACTGGCTGACGGATCTTCTCCCTCTGGAATCTTTCTCTGAATCTCCAGGTTGGGATGCCCCACTCTACTTTCCAGTTGTCCCCGGAACTAACTCCTCTTTGGATACGTAGCACTAGGGCATGAGTCCCTCAAGAACAGGGGCTGTGTCTTCATCATCTCTTATAATAGTGAAAAGGGTACATTAGCTATCCTCAGAGTGGTGGGTATGTGGGAGGGGCATTCCAGATGAATTGAATTTTCCAGATATCAGCTGTGTGGAAATAACTGGGTCGATGGATGTGATGGTATGAAATTCATCTCAAAATACATGTTATTAGGGTGTCCATAGTAATTAGAAGTTGGGGAGATTTTCACATTATGGTTTCCATCCAACTCCACCAACAGTTGGGATTTCATAATGTTTTATAAACTGCAGAGTTTATACAGTTTACAGTAAGTTTACTCTCATGATCACTTTCACAAATTTGAATCTAGAACTCAAAGCTAAAATTTAAGTGATAATCAAAAATAGGGCAATACCTCATGCTATCTTAGAGCAAAGAATGGAAATAAGAATGCTTCTTGTTATAGTCCCAGGCACAGTGTTTTTCAGTACTTTATCAAATGCCTCTGTATCAGACTCCATTTTATAATTTGTACCTAAGAGGTCCCTTGAGAAGTTGAAAAGTTGTTATTTGGCTTGGCTGTCCAGATGTTACCTGACCATCCAATAGATTGTATTGCCTGATGACTTTCCTCTGACCATGTAAAGGATATCAATAATTTTTATATATCATGACTACTCTCCAGTGATACTTTCTGTCCTATTTCTGACACTTGGTATTATTCCAACCTAATGTGAAACAGAGCAAGGTTTCTGTCTTCTTGGTTTCTTGGTCCCTTTTTCTGTACAGGACTAAAAACACATATGTCCTTCTTGATTTTTTCTTCCAAGGGGAACATATATTTATCACATACTATGTGTGCAACACTGCTGAGTACTTTCATACACTGTGTATATTATCACATAATTCATCACAATTCTATACTACTTATTACATTCAGAAATGAATACTAAGTGCCATGTGTTTGTACATCTTATTATTATGTAATGCAAATTAGTTCATTCACATAAAGGAATGGCATCAGTAAATTGTAGAGATTGCATTGGTTAGTGTCTTTGTTCCAGCCCATTAAATTGTATGCCACCAAGTAGCAGCACCTGAACATAAAGTCCACAAGCTCAGCTGCCTGCTGCAAGCTTTGAGAAATACTATATTGCACATGGTGCCCATTTATCTCAGGCTCTTTCTCGCAGCTCATTTTCACCAAGTGTTCTGATTTGGAAGTGCTTATTGGTGGCTGTCCTCTAACTTTATCCATTGGACCTTATCCCCTATCCGGTATTACACCTTTTCCTTATACCCACTTCAATCTTCTAAAAGATTTATTTGCTATTTATTAGGATATTAACATCCTTAATTGCCAGGTTTTTGTAGCAATTGTCATTAGCGTTTTGGTTAAAAAATTGTAGAGATTTTTAATAGTCTGCAGTGAACCCTATTTTCCCTCTCCCTTATCTTTAGAATACAATTTTCCAGAATATTAGGAATACGGATAGAGCATTAAAGCAGAAGTACCTGTACCTAGTAATGCCAGCCACAAAGGCAGGTATTATTTTCAAAATTGTGTGATCATATCAGGTCACAAGGCTAAGAAGAGGTAATTTAACAAGGATCACTCAGCTGGTGAACAGCACAGTTGGAATGTGAATCCAGCTCTGTTTCATCACAAACCACTTGCTCTTTCCATCATACCATGCTGCTGCTCCCCGATACTCCCTTCTTCTTTCTCCACTGCCTCTTCATCCCCCAAACTAGAAATAGTGAAAGGAGAAGAGCATGCACACATGCACATCGTGTGTGTGTGTGTGTGTGTGTAAGAGAGGGAGGGAGAGAGAGGAAACAGAGAGGGGAGAGAGAGCAAGACTGAGAGAGACAGCGAGAGAGCAAGGGAACACCTGGCTGGAATCACAATGTTTTCTTTGGCTCCCAGAACAGCCGCGTGAGCAGTTAAGCAATTATCGTGTCCCAGGCAGATGACTCAAGCCTGGCCAGTGTGATGGACTAATGGAGGCCGGAATCCAGGCAGGAGTAAAATATCCCCAGCATAAACTGAAACATTTTGCTGTTTGAACTATTGCCAGTTTTTATAACAATTTCCATCTTAAGCTGGCTCGATACATATTTAATGAATTCTCCTATAAAATGTTTAACAGCCCTCAATTCATTTCAAGTGGCAAATGACTCAGCAGTTTGAAATGAAGAGCTAGATGCTGCCTCTATATTCATTACCTGAGAAGAAAAAGTGATTTTTTTTTTAAATGCTCTTTTCTAAACAGGGTTTTCTCCTTGTGCTCACATTCGTATGATGTGAAAACAGTTAGACCCGCCAATCTCTTTCACTCAAGGAAGTGATTTAACAAGAAGAATGTGGTAGGATTTATGTATTGAGGAGTTGTGGTACGTGTTAGGAATACAAGTTATGTAATATTTGATTTGTTGTGTATCATCAAGCCTCTTATTATATATTTCATCCACTTATTCATTCAACAAGTGCTATTTGGTATGTACTCCTGGGAGTCTAGGTGCTATGGAAAGGACAAAGAAATCAGGTAAGGACACTGGCCTCAAGATGCTTGTCTATGTGTACAGAATGACAAGGTATTAAATAGATGCATCTGTTCAGACAAATGAGTTTTGACTTATGCCTGGTGTCATGTGCCTTATGAAGCGCCAGGTAAGCCTCTTCAAATTCTGACAGCTAAAAACGCTAGGATACATAGCGACATTTGGCATGAACCATCTTCAATCCTGATACCTCTGACTTTCTGCAAACCTAGATGGGTAATAGGAGAGTAGCCCCTTCCCCATACCACACAAACACACACACACACACACACACACACACACACGTTAACACATACATGTACATCTCTGAGGTCCTTACAAGAACATTCCCAAAGCCCTTTGACATATAATCAGAGTTTGCATATGCTTCTTTCACTGCTGTATTCCCAGTGCCTAACACAGAGCCTACCATGTAGCAGGCTTTCTCTAATCAGTTGCTATATGATTGAATGAACGAACAAATGAATTAATACATAAATATACACTACATGCACAAGTACTTTGTTTACTATACAAAAGTCACACTGTATACCAAGCTTCCCCCCACTTGTGTAGAGAAGAAGAGGAAATTAGCATGGAAATGATAGTGAATCTATCATTCTTAAACAAAGTAAGGCCTGGAATCCACCCCATGTCCCATTATAGACATCATAAACATCAGTGTAATGCATTCTCTCTCTCCTGTCTAGAGAGTAGGCTAAATAGCCTTTTTCTGTGAAATACAATGTTTTCCAAAATACTTCGTAAATGTGGTTTCTAGTTTGTATATATTGGCATTTATATATTATTATCAAAAAAGGTCCCCAAATCCAACTATGTATGTAAAATAAATGAAATGAAAGAGGGCGATTGATGGCAAATACATATTCTAGTTAAGGTCTTCTGGAGTTGGAGCATCTTCCTAAGGGACAGAGGAACTACTTCCCTAACTCTTCTTTGAAACTGATATCACCGTTCCTTGCATGGGAAGAAGATCAGATATGCCACCCCTGGCTTCACAGGTCACTATAAAGCTTCAACAGATTCGGTGGCTTCCTCCAGCTGTTGGTACAATGTTCTACACATTATATATTGTCCTAGGTTTTCTAAGTTGACAAACCAAGGAATCACTTGATAACCAAAGACAGCTTACAAAAGAGAAAATGAAAAACAGTCTAGAAAGTGATATCCCCTTTCTGTCCTATTTTTGTTTTGATTTTTGTAAATTGTTTGGGAAAAGACTCCAACCGATGATGGCAAGAAATATTCAATTTTCTTCAAGGAGATCCACTCTGGAGTGATCTGATTGAATGAAGCTCTCTTCAAATAAATTTCCAAAATTGTTTTCTCAGCAATCTGGAGTCACACATCTGCTGGTTGAAGCTTTCTCGACAGAGGGGACGTAATGCCCAGTAAGTTATATTCCACATGTGTCATGACCTCTCAAAGTGATGGGAAATCAGCTATTGGTGTTCTCTTGACGAGTTCCAGTGGGTTCTTGTTAACCTGGAGGGGCCATGAGATTGTGAATTTCTCTTTTTAACTCCTACCTCCACTGTGAGTGGTGAGAGTGTCAGGATTCCTGCACACCTGATGGATTACTATATTGATTCAACAAAAACGAAGTTTGTTTTGTAATGAAGTATCAGCCCACTTGCTGAAATTGCACCTTCCGAATCACCCTGTTGTTGTTCCCCTTTATGAACCTCACAAGATTTTGCAAAGAATTTCATCTTCCACGCTCACAGAGATGCCTGGACCTGTGCCAGAGAAGAAGCAGATGCTTCTCAGCACAGTTGGTTTGGTGAAGGAGTAAGTGCACAACATTTAAATGAGGACCAACTGTGGTGGGTGTTTATTTAAGACCTTTTCCAGAATCACACCCACAGTTCTCTTCTGCCTGATCAGAATGACATAAATAAGCCACTTGTTGTTGCCTTGTTTGTGATAGAAATTGGGAGAAGTAGTTGAAAGTTGAGAGAGGCTCAGTTCCTATTTAGCACTGGGCTTCTTTGCAGCTGGCCTCACAGCCCATTCAAAAGTTTCTCAACTGGATGAATGGGCAGTGGATGTTGCGTTCTGTTCTTCCTCCTTTCTCTTCTTGGGAGGTCCTAGTTACACACCCTCCAGGAACCAAAGGAAGGAAATATCTTCTGCTGATACATTAGGGTATTTTCTTTTAGAGGCTTTTCTTCCACATCTGCCCTGTTTTTACCCATGTGGTCCCTTCCCTTTCATATTCTCCCTCCTCCTGTGCACTGGATGTACTGGGCCAAGTCCTACCCTCACCCTTTATTAAGTCATCCCTGCTTCCCTTCCCAAGGAAATTCTATTGTTTCTTTTACTATGCTCCCACTGAAATTCATACCTCTAAGAGAGGACATATGCTATTATTTTCCTTTTTGTGTCCATCTCCTTTCCTAAATGACAAGCTTCTTCCCAAGAGAATTATGCTTTTTAACTTTGATTTCCTAATGCTTCTAAGAGTGACCGACACAGAGTAAACACACTCAAGAATATTCATTGAATGAATGAATGAATGACTAATCCTTTGGATCTTTTGGGACTCGGGAATGATAATCAGCTGCTAATATCTAATCTTTTTTTATTCCTCCAGGACTCATGGGGTGATAGAGGAGTATTCTAATTTAGAATGAGGATAGGCAACTCAAATTTAAGGCCATGATATCAGGAAGCAACAGGTAGAAACAGACTTCCATTTGGAGGAAACACACCTTCTGGTCTCTTCAAGCCTAAAGCCATACTTGTTGGCCCCAGGGATGAGTAAAACTGAAGTTGTCAAGCTCTGTGGGGGCTTTAATCCCTGCTTAGTCACACTTCCCATTATGCCATGTGTAAATGAGTAAAGGAATCAACAGATGGCTGAGGTTTGTATTTATAGACTAGAATTATAGGACAAAAAATCCTTGTAACCAGCTCCTAAACTTAGAGGAAAAAATCTTTAACCGTCTTTATAAATAAGACCTTGAGACAGGGCTGAGATCGGTGGAAGTCAACCTTCAAGAGCATGTGAGCTCATTTTCTTTGAGAGGTAAAGCGAGCAGACCATTTGTGGGTTCCCAACATGGTTTGACAACATTTGTAGGACTTTGAGCATTCAGTGGTTGTTGGTGAAGCAAAGGGGGCATGCATGTGATTACAACTACCACAGGGTGTTATTTTGAGAAGTCTGCTGGATGTGCAAGTCATACCAGTGACATGGAGACTCAGCACAAGGTGCTACACTATCATTAAGTATTTTGCCATTCAAGGATAATTATGTTTTAGAACTCATTTCAGAGCATTCAAAAGTAGTCCCCACAGGTAATTGATTTTCTTCCTTAATTCAATTTTATCGAGATTGTTACATACCATACAATTATCCAAAGATCCAAAGTGTACTATCAGTTGCCCCCAGTACCCTCATACTGCTGTGCATCCATCACCACAATTAATTTTTTTCCCATTTTTAGAACATTTTCATTACTGCAGAAAAGAAGTAAAGATAAAAAAGAAAACTCAATTCCTCCCATAACCCTTACCATCTCCCCCTCCGTTATTGATTCATAGTATTGGTATAGTACATTTGTTACTGTTGATGAAATAATGTTAAAATACTGCTAACTGTAGTACATAGTTTGCAATAGGTATATTTTTCCCTATATAACCCGATATTATTAACTTCTAGTTATAATGTCATACATTTGTTCTAGTTCATGAAAGAGATTTCTAATATTTGTACAGTTAATCATGGACATTGTCCACCACAAGAGTCACTGTTTTATGCATTACCATCTTTTAACCTCCAACTTTCCTTCTGGTGACATACGTGACTCTGAGCTTACCCTTTCCACCACATTCACACACCATTCAGCACTGTTAGTTATTCTCACAATAACATGCTACCATCACCTCTGCCCACTTCCAAACATTTAAGTTCAACCTAGTTCAACATTCTGCTCATAATAAGCAACCACTCCCCATTCTTCAGCCTCATTCTATATCCTGTTAACTTATATTTCACGTCTATGAGTTTACATATTATAATTAGTTCATATCAGTGAGCCCATGCAACATTTGTCCTTATGTGTCTGTTTTATTTCACTCAATTTAGAGCCCTCAAGGTTTCTTCATCAATCCAGTTTTTTTCTTAAGACAGTTTTGTTCACACACCATACATTCCGTCCTAAGTAAACAATCAATGGTTCCCTGTATAGTCACATATTTATTTATTCACCACCATCACCACTATCTATATAAGAAAATCTCCATTTCTTCCACAAAGAAGGAGGAAGAGTCAAAGAAGGTAGAGAGAAAAAAGAAACAGAAAGAAAAAAAAACATGACAGCTAAAAAGCAACAAAAGGAAAGATATAATTAAACTAAAGTAGAATAAAAGAGTCAGACATCACCAATGCCAAGAATCCCACACCCTTTCCTTATATCCCCCTCTTATATGCATTTAGATTTGGTATATTGCCCTAGTTACATTAAAGGAAGCATAATACAATGTTTTCATTAACTATAGTCTCTAGTTTGCATTGATTGAATTTTTTTTGCCAATGCCACCCTATTTTTAACACCTTTTAAGGTTGACATCCATTTGTTTTCTCTCATGTAAAAACATATTTGTACATTTTATCACAATTGTTGAGTACCCTAGGTTTCACTGAGGCATACAGTCCCAGTCTTTATCTTTCCTCTTTCCTTTTGGTGTCCCACATGCTCCAAACCTTCCTCTTTCAACTATACTCACAGTCATCTTTTTTCAGTGTACTTACATTGCTTTGCTACCATCACCCAAAATTGTGTTCCAAACTTCTCACTCCTGTCTTTTCCTATCTGTCTGTAGTACTCCCTTTAGTATTTCCTGTAGTACAGGTATCTTGTTCACAAACTCTCTCATTGTCTGTTTGTCAGAGAATATTTTAAGCTCTCCATCATATTTGAAGGACAGTTTTTCTGGATATAGGATTCTTGGTTGGTGGTTTTCTCTTTCAGTATCTTAAATATATAACACCACTTCCTTCTTGTCTCCATGGTTTCTACTGAGAAATCTGCACATAGTCTTGCCAAGTTTCTTTTGTATGTGATGGATCACTTTTCTCTGCTTTCAGGATTCTCTCTTTGTCTTTGAGGTTTGAAAATCTGATTATTAAATGTCTTGTCATAGGCCTATTCAGATCTATTCTGTTTGGGGTATGCTGCACTTCTTGGATCTGTAATTTTATGTCTTTCATATGAGATGGGAAGTTTTCATTGATTATTTCCTCTATTATTGCTTCTGCCCCTTTTCCCTTCTCTTCTCCTTCTGGGACACCCATGACACATACATTCATGTTTTTCATGTTGTCATTCAGTTCCTTGAGATGTTGCTCATATTTTTCCATTCTTTTACCTATCTGTTCTTTTGTGTGTAGGATTTCAGTTGCCTTGTTCTCCAGTTCCTGAGTGTTTTTTCTGCCTCTTGAGATCTGCTGTTACATGTCTCCATTGTGTCTTTCATCTATTGTGTTTGCTTTTCATTTCCATAAATTCTGCCAGTTGTTTTTTCAAACTTTTGATTTCTACCTTATGTTCACCCAGTGTTTTCATTATACTCTTCATCTCTTTTGTCATATCTTCCCTAAACTTTTTGAATTGATTTAGCATTAGTTGTTTCAATTCCTGTATTTCAGTTGAAGTGTAAGTTTGTTCCTTTGACTGAGCCATATCTTCATTTTCCCTAATGTAGGTTGTGGTTTTCTGTTGTCTAGGCATGTGGTTTCCTTGGTTACCCCAATCATGTTTTCCCCAGGCCAGAACAGGCTCAGGTCTAAGATGGAAGCAATATTCAGTACCAGGTTTTCCCGAGGGTATGTCTTAGAAGATTGATACACCCTGTGAGGCCTCTAGCTGCTGTGCTTTTCCTAACCTTCCCAGCAGGTGGTGTCTGCCAGCTTGTCACTGGCATAAGGAGGTGTGGCCCCTTAGTTTATATTTTGGCTATTTTCCCCCAGACTCTGGGGGCTGATTCTGAATGGAAGGCTGGTAGTAGACCTGGGCACCACCTCCTTCCTCTTGGGGAAGATACAACCATAGGGAGTTATCATCTGCATTTAAATAGGTTCTTTGTCTCTCTGACTCTGCTATCTCCACCCTTATCTGGGTCAGAGGGCTGTGAACTGAAAATGGCTGATGTTTTCTCCACTGAGCTGCTCAGGTTGAGAGAGAGAAAAAGGGACAGAAAGCCCCCTTTCAGAGCCAGTCCATGGACCCCCAGAATCACTCATCAGCCCATTGGTAACACCTGGTCTTCTGGGCTTCCCCTCCTGGGACAGATGAGTCTTCTGGTTCTTTAAGGTCAGTCATCACTAAAAGCCTCTGACTGCTTGTTGGGGGTTTGTAGCCTGTATTCAGCAGTCCACACTTGTTAATTAAAACCCCAGTTGGAGTTCAGCTGAGCTACATTCACTCACTCAGAGAATGCTGCTAGTTCCAACCACAGAGAGGTTTTGCAGCTCAGCCCGCTATGGGGGGAGGGGCTCTCAGCACAGTTCTGCAGCTTTTACTTACAGATTCTATGCTGCAATCTCAGGTATTCCTCCCAATCCAGGTTGGTATATGATGTGTAGACAGTCACGGTTGTCTCCCAGCAGTTATTCCAAATTATTTACTAGTTTCTCCTGGTTGTTTATTACTTGTTCCAGAGGACTGACTAAATTCCACTTCTCTCTATGCCACCATCTTGCCCCTCCAACTGATTTTTAATAATAATAAACAATTCTTCTTAGTTTTCTATGTGTAGATATTTTGCTTACCCCTATATGGGATAATTTCATAAAACAAGATGCAAATGAGTATTCCCAAATGAAAAGAGTCATTTTGGTTCAGATGCATCACATATTTTTTATCCTTTGGTGGCAGGTCATATCATACTGATTAGAAATGACTGATTTGATGTAGGGAAGGCTAAATAATGTCACAGATAATACAAGTGATGAAGGAGCTCACACTCTATTTTTTAAGCAGTGCCTTTAAAGCAATCTGACAGATTTTTCTTTGGTTTTCTTTAAAAACTCATTTCTGGTGCCTGGGAACTAAACTGAATACTGGAAAGGCATTAAGAGAATTGGATTTTCAGCTCATTGAAACCACAGTTCCATAAAGGCAAGATAGGTCTCTTATAAATCCTTAATTATACACCAAACAAGTGCAATTGAAATCAGTTGACTCCCAACTCTTTGCATCAATCTTTCATAGGAAATGGGGCCAAGCAACTGAGAAATGCGCCATGTTGAATTGGGCCATGTGACATTCAAGAGGCTATGGGAAAGCCAAAACAGATTTGGCTGGACAAACACCATCACTAGTTGTGCATGTTTCCTTTAGATTACATGGCACATAATGGGTCAATGTGTGACAGGGAGCAATGTAAAAGAAAAGTTCATTATACCTTTTTAATAATGAATACAATTCTAAATCAATTCCCATTAGTTAATGTGTAGAAATTGTACACATCTTGGAGAATTATTATAAATTCATGGTAACCCTGTGAGTAATGATAGTTAGTACTTAGTCCATGTCTCCTTCCCTAATAAAAAGAAATAGCAGATTGCATCTAGTACTCTCTTATTAAATGCAATATTTAAAAGTATTCATTTAGTTTCTTGTGGCCATGTCCTGATTATGTCAAGTCGAATTAGTTAAGTATATAAATTGGAGTAAACAAAAGTGACAGATAAATGAAATGCATGGAGATGCTCTGGTGTAAACCATCTACAGATTATATGCTAGGTGGCAATTTCACATGCCACCATCTGGGTATCCACATGGAGAAGAAGCCACTCTTCAAAAGTACTATGTCTGTGCCAACATCCAGCTTTTCTCTCTCTTTTTCTGCCACGTGTCTGATTTTTTCACCCAAAGTTCGATGTCATGCTTTATGAAGATAAATGGAAAAGAGAATGAGTTCTGCAGTCTTCTTCCATTTGTTTTTTGTTGCATTAATCAATCTATTCTAGTTCTACTCTTTCTTTAAATAAAGCTGCTTTGTAGAATGGGTTATCATCTCTAATATTTGGTAATCAGTAGTCTCAGAATATGGTCTGTGAACTGCCTTTCCCCCACTTAGTAGCTCCTATCAAAATGGAGACAACTGTCATCTCTTTTGAAGACAGTTACAGAGTTTCTGAGAGCTTAGTATGTGCTAAACACTGTTTTAGGCTTTAGAAGTGGAGCTAAGATCAGTACAGAGGAAGCCCTGACCTCAAAGAACTGTGAATTTAGTGAAAGAGAAAGCTAATTCTACATACAATTATAATAGTACAAGATAAGTGCCATGACAAGGGAATTCTATGCACTATGGAAACATCTGGAGGTAACTGAACTGCTTTAGGAAGCCAGAGTTGATATCCTGGAGTAAATGATATTTAAGTTAAGGCTTGAAGGATAACTGAAAGTTACCTACATAAAGGGATGTGATAGGTTTTTCCAACCAGCGAGAACAGTATGATTGAATGCGCGGAGTCAAGACACCATGCACTACTAAAGGAAAAAAAAATGTGCAAAAAAGTGAAGTGTGTCTGCAGCAATTTTAAGAAATAGGCCCTGATTACACTGAGGAGGGACTGAGGCCAGGTGAGGAAAGTCCTGGTAAGCAAGATCAAGAGTTGATATTTAATTGGAAGCAAGTGGGGGGCAGGGCAAGATGGCGGATTGGTGAGCTGTATGTTTTAGTTACTCCTCCAGGAAAGTAGGTAGAAAGCCAGGAACTGCGTGGACTGGACACCACAGAGAAATTTGATTTTGGGCATACTTCATACAACAGTCATGAACACATTGAACTGCTGAGATCAGTGAAATCTGTAAGTTTTTGCAGCCAGGGGACCTGCGCCCATCCTTGCCAGGCTCAGTCCCATGGGAGGAGGGGCCGTCAGTGCTGGGAAGGAGAAGGGAGAACTGTAGTGGCTGCTTTTATCGGAAACTCATTCTACTGATCCAAAATCCAACCTTAGATAGACTGAGACCAGACACCAGAGAATCTGAGAGCAGCCAGCCCAGCAGAGAGGAGACAGGCATAGCAAAAAACAGCAAGAAAAACTCCAAAATAAAAGCAGAGGCTTTTTGGAGTTCTGGTGAACATAGAAAGGGGAAGGGCAGAGCTCAGGCCCTGAGGTTCATATGCAAATCCTGAAGAAAAAATGATCTCTCTGCCCCCTGGATCTTTCCTTAATGGCTGTAATTGCTTTGTCTCTTAGCATTTCAATAACCCATTAGATCTGTGAGAGGGCTTTTTTTTTTTTATCTTTTTTTTTTCTGTTTCTAAAACAATTACTCTAAGAAGCCCAATACAGAAAACCTCAAAGACTTGCAATTTGGGCAGGTCAAGACAAGAGCAGAACTAAGAGAGCTCTGAGACAAAAGGCAATAATCCAGTGGCTGAGAAAATTCACTAAACACCACAACTTCCCAAGAAAAGGGGGATGTCTGCTCACAGCCATCATCCTGGTGGACGGGAAACACTCCTGCCCGTCACCAGTCCCATAGCCCAGAGCTGCCCCAGACAACCCAGTGTGACGGAAGTGCTTCAAATAACATGCACACACCACAAAACTGGGCATGGACATTAGCCTTCCCTGCACCCTCAGATGGTTGTCCCAGAGTTGGGAAGGTGGAGCAGTGTGAATTAACAAAGCCCCATTCGGCCATCATTTCAGCAGACTAGGAGACTCCCTACCAGCCAAGCACCCCAGAACCACCCCGGGGGGACAGCACTCACCTGTGACATAGCACAGTCATCCCTCAGCAGAGGACCAGGGGGTGCACGGCCTGCAAGAGGGACCCACTTGCAAGTCTAAGGAGCCATACGCCAATACCAAGGACTTGTGGGTCAGTGGCAGAGACTAACTGTGGCAGGACTGAACTGAAGGATCAGACTATTGCAGCAGCTTTAAAACTCCAGGAACACCAAGGAGATTTGATTTGTTAGAGCCACCCCCCCTCCCTGACTGCCCAGATACACACCCCATATACAGGGTGGGCAACACCAACTACACACGCAAGCTTGGTACACGAATTGGACCCCACAAGACTCACTCCCCCACTCACCACAAAGGCAAAGCATGGGAGAACTGGCTTGTGGAGAACAGGTGGTTCATGGATGCTACCTGCTGGTTAGTTAGAGAAAGTGTACTCCACGAAGCTGTAGATCTGATAAATTAGAGATAAGGACTTCAATTGGTCTACACATCCTAAAAGAACCCTATCAAGTTCAGCAAATGCCAAGAGGCCAAAAACGACAGAAAATTATAAAGCATATGAAAAAACCAGACGATATGGATAACCCAAGCCCAAGCACCCAAATCAAAAGATCAGAAGAGACACAGTACCCAGAGCAACTAATCAAAGAACTAAAGATGAACAATGAGACCATAGTAGAGGATACAAAGGATATCAAGAAGACCCTAGAAGAGCATAAAGAAGACATTGCAAGACTAAATAAAAAAATAGATAATCTTATGGAAATTAAAGAAACTGTTGACTAAATTAAAAAGATTCTGGATACTCATAGTACAAGACTAGAGGAAGTTGAACAATGAATCAGTGACCTGGAAGATGACAGAATGGAAAATGAAAGCACAAAAGAAAGAATGGGGAAAAAAATCAAAAAAATCAAAATGGACCTCAGGGATATGATAGATAATATAAAACATCTGAATATAAGACTAATTGGTGTTCCAGAAGGGGAAGAAAAGGGTAAAGGTCTAGGAAGAGTATTCAAAGAAATTGTTGGGGAAAACTTCCCAAATCTTCTAAACACCATAAATACACAAATCATAAATGCCCAGCGAACTCCAAATAGAATAAATCCAAATAAACCCACTCAAAGACATATTCTGATCACACTGTCAAACACAGAAGAGAAGGAGCAAATGCTGAAAGCAGCAAAAGAAAAGCAATTTCACCACATACAAAGGAAACAGCATAAGACTAAGTAGTGACTACTCAGCAGCCACCATGGAGGTGAGAAGTCAGTGGCATGATATATTTAAAATTCTGAGTGAGAAAAATTTCCAACCAAGAATACTTTATCCAGCAAAGCTCTCCTTCAAATTTGAGGGAGAGCTTAAATTTTTCACAGACAAACAAATGTTGAGAGAATTTGCTAACAAGAGACCTGCCCTACTGGAGATACTAAAGGGAGCCCTACAGACAGAGAAACAAAGAAAGAAGAGAGAGACTTGGAGACAGGTTCAGTACTAAAGAGATTCGGTATGGGTACATTAAAGGATATTAATATAGAGAGGGGAAAAATATATGACAAACATAAACCAAAGGATAAGATGGCTGATTCAGGGAATGCCTTCACGGTTATAACATTGAATGTAAATGGATTAAACTCCCCAATTAAAAGATATAGATTCCCAGAATAGATTAAAAAATGAACCATCAGTATGCTGCATACAAGAGATTCATCTTAGATACAGGCACACAAAGAAATTGAAAGTGAAAGGATGGAAAAAAATATTTCATGCAAGTTACAGCCAAAAGAAAGCAGGTGTAGCAATATTAATCTCAGATAAAATAGACTTTAAATGCAGGGATGTTTTGAGAGACAAAGAAGGCCACTACATACTAACAAATGGGGCAATTCAACAAGAAGAAATAACAATCATAAATGTTTATGCACCCAATCAAGGTGCCACAAAATACATGAGAGAAACACTGGCAAAACTAAAGGAAGCAATGGATGTTTCCACAATAATTGTGGGAGACTTCAACACATCACTCTCTCCTATAGATAGATCAACCAGACAGACGACCAATAAGGAAACTGAAAACCTAAACAATCTGATAAATGAATTAGATTTAACAGACATATACAGAACATTACATCCCAAATCACCTGGATACACACACTTCTCTAGTGCTCACGAAACTTTCTCCAGAATAGATCATATGCTGGGACATAAAACAAGCCTCAATAAATTTAAAAAGATTGAAATTATTCAAAGCACATTCTCTGACCACAATGGAATACAATTAGAAGTCAATAACCATCAGAGACTTCGAAAGTTCACAAATACCTGGAGGTTAAACAACACACTCCTAAACAATCAGTGGGTTAAAGAAGAAATAGCAAGAGAAATTGCTAAATATATAGAGACGAATGAAAGTGAGAACACAACATACCAAAATCTATGGGATGCAGCAAAAGCAGTACTAAGGGGGAAATTCATAGTACTAAGCACATATAATAAAAAGGAAGAAACAGCCCAAATCAGAGAACTAATGGACCAACTGAAGAAGCTAGAAAATGAACAGCAAACCAATCCTAAACCAAGTAGAAGAAAAGAAATAACAAGGATTAAAGCAGAAATAAATGACATAGAGAACAAAAAAACAATAGAGAGGATAGATATCACCAAAAGTTGGTTCTTTGAGAAGATCAACAAGATTGACAAGCCCCTAGCTAGACTGACAAAATCAAAAAGAGAGAAGACCCATATAAACAAAATAATGAATGAAAAAGGTGACATTACTGCAGATCCTGAAGAAATTAAAAAAATTATAAGAGGATACTATGAACAACTGTATGGCAACAAACTGGATAATGTGGAGGAAATGGACAATTTCCTGGCAACATATGAACAACCTAGACTGACCAGAGAAGAAATAGAAGACCTCAACCAACCCATCACAAGCAAAGAGATCCAATCAGTCATCAAAAATCTTCCCACAAATAAATGCTCAGGGCCAGATGGCTTCACAGGGGAATTCTACCAAACTTTCCAGAAAGAACTGGCCCCAATCTTACTCAAACTGTTTAAAAACATTGAAGAAAATGGAACACTACCTAACTCATTTTATGAAGCTAACATCAATCTAATACCAAAACCAGGCAAAGATGCTACAAAAAAGGAAAACTACTGGCCAATCTTCCTAATGAATATAGATGCAAAAATCCTCAACAAAATACTTGCAAATCGAATCCAAAGACACATTAAAAAAAATCATACACCATGACCAAGTGGGGTTCATTCCAGGCATGCAAGGATGGTTCAAAGTAAGAAAATCAATCAATGTATTACAACACATTAACAATTCAAAAGGTTAAAATCAAATGATCATCTCAATAGATGCTGAAAAAGCATTTGACAAAATCCAACAACCGTTTTTGATAAAAACACTTCAAAAGGTAGGAATTGAAGGAAACTTCCTCAATATGATAAAGAGCATATATGAAAAACCCACAGCCAGCATAGTACTCAATGGTGAGAGACTGAAAGCCTTCCCTCTAAGATCAGGAACAAGACACGGATGTCCACTATCACCACTGTTATTCAACATTGTGCTGGAAGTGCTAGCCAGGGCAATCCGGCAAGACAAAGAAATAAAAGGCATCCAAATTGGAAAAGAAGAAGTAATACTGTCATTGTTTGCAAATGATAAAATCTTATATCTGGAAAACCCTGAGAAATCGACGATACAGCTACTAGAGCTAATAAACAAATTTAGCAAAGTAGCAGGATACAAGATTAATGCACATAAGTCAGTAATGTTTCTATATGCTAGAAATGAACAAACTGAAGAGACACTCAAGAAAAAGATACCATTTTCAATAGCAACTAAAAAAATCAAGTACCTAGGAATAAACTTAACCAAAGATGTAAAAGACCTATACAAAGAAAACTACATAACTCTACTAAAAGAAATAGAAGGGGACCTTAAAAGATGGAAAAATATTCCATGTTCATGGATAGGAAGGTTAAATCTCATTAAGATGTCAATTCTACCCAAACTCATCTAGAGATTCAATGCAATCCCAATCAAAATTCCAACAACCTACTTTGCAGACTTGGAAAAGCTAGTTATCAAATTTATTTGGAAAGGGAAGATGTCTCAAATTGCTAAAGACACTCTAAAAAAGAAAAACGAAGTGGGAGGACTTATACTCCCTGACTTTGAAGCTTATTATAAAGCCACAGTTGTCAAAACAGCATGACACTGGCACAAAGATAGGCATATAGATCAATGGAATCGAATTGAGAATTCGGAGATAGACCCCCAGATCTATGGCCGACTGATCTTTGATAAGGCCCCCAAAGTCACTGAACTGGGTCATATGGTCTTTTCAACAAACGGGGCTGGGAGAGTTGGATATCCATATCCAAAAGAATGAAAGAGGACCCCTACCTCACACCCCACACAAAAATTAACTCAAAATGGACCAAAGATCTCAATATAAAAGAAAGTACCATAAAACTCCTAGAAGATAATGTAGGAAAACATCTTCAAGACCTTGTATTAGGCGGACACTTCCTAGACTTTAAACCCAAAGCACAAGGAACAAAAGAAAAAATAGATAAATGGGAACTCCTCAAGCTTAGAAGTTTCTGCACCTCAAAGGAATTTGTCAAAAAGGTAAAGAGGCAGGCAACTCAATGGGAAAAAATTTTTGGAAACCATGTATCTGACAAAAGACTGATATCTTGCATATATAAAGAAATCCTACAACTCAATGACAATAGTACAGACAGTCCAATTATAAAATGGGCAAAAGATATGAAAAGACAGTTCTCTGAAGAGGAAATACAAATGGCCAAGAAACACATGAAAAAATGTTCAGCTTCACTAGCTATTAGAGAGATGCAAATTAAGACCACAATGAGATACCATCTCACACTGATTAGAATGGCTGCCATTAAGCAAACAGGAAACTACAAATGTTGGAGGGGATATGGAGAAATTGGAACTCTTATTCATTGTTGGTGGGACTGTATAATGGTTCAGAAGTCAGTCTGGCAGTTCCTTAGAAAACTAGATATAGAGTTACCGTTCAATCCAGCGATTGCACTTCTCGGTATATACCCAGAAGATCGGAAAGCAGTGACACGAACAGATATCTGCACGCCAATGTCCATAGCAGCATTATTCACAATTGCCAAGAGATGGAAACAACCCAAATGTCCTTCAACAGATGAGTGGATAAATAAAATGTGGTATATACATACGATGGAATGCTACACGGCAGTAAGAAGGAATGATCTCGTGAAACATATTACAACATGGATGAACCTTGAAGACATAATGCTGAGCAAAATAAGCCAGACACAAAAAGAGAAATATTATATGCTACCACTAATGTGAACTTTAAAAAATGTAAAACAAATGATTTATAATGTAGAATGTAGGGAAACTAGCAATAGAGAGCAATTAAGGAAGGTGGAACAATAATCCAAGAAGAACAGATAAGCTATCATGGGTAAATTTAATGTTCTGGGAATGCCCAGGAATGACTATGGTCTGTTAATTTCTGATGGGTATAGTAGGAACAAGTTCACAGAAATGTTGCTGTATTAGGTAACTTTCTTGGGGTAGAGTAGGAACATGTTGGAAGTAAACTAGTTATCTTAGGTTAGTTGTCTTTTTCTTACTCCCTTGTTATGGTCTCTTTGAAAAGATCTTTTATTGTATTTTTTTCTAATTTTTTTTAAATTTTTTTATTTTTTGTACAGTTGATTTAAAAAAAAAAAAGTTAAAAAAAACAAGGAAAAAAATATGTAGAGCCCCCTTGAGGAGCCTGTGGAGAATGCAGGGGTATTGGCCTACCCCACCTCGATGGTTGCTAACATGACCACAGACATAGGGGACTGGTGGTTTGATGGGTTGAGCCCTCTACCACAGGATTTACCCTTGGGAAGACTGTTGCTGCAAAGGAGAGGCTAGGCCTCCCTGTAATTGTGCCTGAGAGCCTCCTCCCGAATGCCTCTTTGTTGCTCAGATGTGGCCCTGTCTCTCTATCTAAGCCAACTTGAAAGGTGAAATCACTGCCCTCCCCTCTACATGGGATCAGACACCCAACAGAGTGAATCTCCCTGGCAACATGAAATATGACTCCCGGGGAGGAATATAGACCCGGCATCGTGGGATAGAGAACATCTTCTTGACCAAAAGGGGGATGTGAAAGGAAATGAAATAAGCTTCAGTGGCAGAGAGATTCCAAAAGGAGCCGAGAGGTCACTCTGGTGGGCACTCTTATGCACAATTTAGACAACCCTTTTTAGGTTCTAAAGAATTGGGGTAGCTGGTGGTGGATACCTGAAACTATCAAACTACAACCCAGAACCCATGAATCTCGAAGAAAACTGTATAAAAATGTAGCTTATGAGGGGTGACAATGGGATTGGGAAAGCCATAAGGACCACACTCCCCTTTGTCTAGTTTATGGATGGATGAGTAGAAAAATAGGGGAAGGAAACAAACAAACAGACAAAGGTACCCAGTGTTCTTTTTTACTTCAATTGCTCTTTTTCACTTTAATTATTATTGTTATTTTTGTGTGTGTGCTAATGAAGGTGTCAGGGATTGATTTAGGTGATGAATGTACAACTATGTAATGGTACTGTGGACAATCAAATGTATGATTTGTTTTGTATGACTGCATGGTATGTGAATATATCTCAATAAAATGAAGATAAAAAAAAATTGGAAGCACGTGGAATGACCTCATACTTTGTACTGTGGAAATGGATTATAGGGGAGCAAGTCTGGAGGCTGGTAAATGTGATCCAATAGAGGATCCATCATAATATAATAATAGCTCAAATGTATCGAGAGCTTATTATGTATCAGACACTATTCTAAGTATTTCACACATGCTAAATCTTTTAATTCTCACCAAAGCCCATGAGATAGATACTACTATTATTTGCCCAGGTTACCTAGTTAGTAAAAGTCATATCTAAAGTTTTAATCTTGGCAGGCTCAGTCTCAGTTCAGAATCCACAATCTTAACCATCACTGCCTGCAACACGTTGGCCAGGGTAAGAGAAATGTAAATGGACATATGCCAGGGGTTAAGGAACAAGCCAGATCTAGGTCACAGCCAAGGCTTTTTTCTTTTTTTTTTTTTTGTTTCCCTTGCTTTATTTATTTTTTTTTTCATTTTTATTGAGATTGTTAAGATACAATTATCCAAAGATCCAAAGTGTACAATCACTTGCCCCTGGGTACCCTCATACAGCTGTGCATCCATCACACTTAATTTTTGTTCAATTTTTAGAAACTTTTCATTACTCCAGACAAGAAATGAAGTGAAAGACGAAAGGAAAAAAAAAGGAAACTCGAATCCCCCCATATCCCTAACCAACCCCCCTCAATTGTTGACTCCTAGTATTGATATAGTACATTTGTTACTGTTTATGAAAAAATGTTGAAATACTACTAACTGTAGTATATAGTTTGTAATAGGTATATAGTTCTTCCCTATATGCCCCTCTATTATTAACTTCTAATTGTATTGTCATACATTTGTTCTGGTTCGTGGAAGCGATTTCTAGTATTTGTACGGTTGATCACGGACATGGTCCACCATAGGATTCAGTTTTATACATTCCCATCTTTTGACCTCCAACTTTCCTTCTGGTGACATATATGACTCTGAGCTTCCTCTTTCCTCCTCATTCACACACCATTCGGCGCTGTTAGTTATTCTCACAACTTCCTACCAACACCCCTGTTCATTTCCAAACATTTAAGTTCATCCTAATTGAACATTCTGCTCATACTAAGCAACCACTCCCCATTCTTAAGCCTCATCCTATATCTTGGTACCTTATATTTCATGTCTATGAGTTTACATATTATAATTAGTTCCTATCAGTGAGACCCTGCAATAATTGTCCTAATGTGTCTGGCTTATTTCACTCAGTATATTGCCCTCGAGGTTTTGTCATCAACACATTTTTTTTTAATATGGTTTTGTTCACTCACCATACATTCCATCCCAAGTAAATAATCGATGGTTTTCTGCATGGTCATACATTTATGTGTTCACCACCTTCACCATTATCTGTATAAGAGCATCTACATTTCTTCCACAAGGCAGGAGGGAGAGTCAAAGAAGGTAGAGAGGTAAAAGAAAGAGGAAAAAAAAAAGACAGCTAGGAAGCAGCAAAAGGAAAAATAACCTTAAATCAAAGTAGAATAAAGAATCAGACAATACCACCAATGTCAAGTGTCTAACATGCCTCCCCTATCCCCCCTCTTATCTGCATTCACCTTGGTATATCACCTTTGTTACATTAAAGGAAGCATAATACAATGATTCTATTAGTTACAGTCTCTAGTTTATGCTGATTGCATCCCTCCCCCAATGCCTCCCCATTTTTAACACCTTGCAAGGTTGACATTTGCTTGTTCTCCCTCATAAAAGAACATACTTGTACATTTTATCACAATTGTTGGATACTCTAGATTTCACCAAGTTACACAGTCCCAGTCTTTATCTTTCCACCTTTCTTGTGATGTCTCACATGCTCCCCACCTTCCTCTCTCAACTGTATTCATAGTTACCTTTGTTCAGTGTACTTACATTGTTGTGCTACCATCTCCCAAAATTGTGTTCCAAACCACACACTCCTGTCTTCTATCACCCTGTAGTGCTCCCTTTAGTATTTCCTGTAGGACAGGTGTCTTGTTCACAAAGTCTCTCATTGTCTGTTAGTCAGAAAATATTTTGAGCTCTCCCTCATGTTTAAAGGACAGCTTTCTGGATACAGGATTCTTGGTTGGTGGTTTTTCTCTTTCAGTATCTTAAATACATCACACCACTTCCTTCTTGCCTCCATGGTTTCTGTTGAGAGATCCACACATAGTCTTATTAAGCTTCCTTTGTATGTAATGGATCGCTTTTCTCTTGTTGCTTTCAGGATTCTCTCTTTGTCTTTGACATTTGACAATCTGATTATTAAGTGTCTTGGCATAGGCCTATTCATATCTCTTCTGTTTGGAGTATGCTGCACTTCTTGGATCTGTAATTTTATGTCTTTCATAAGAGATGGGAAATTTTCATTAATTATTTCCTCTATTATTGCTTCTGCCCCCTTTCCCTTCTCTTCTCCTTCTGGGACACCAATGATACATACATTATTATACTTTGTTTCATCCTTGAGTTTCCGGAGACGTTGCTCATATTTTTTCATTCTTTTCTCCATCTGCTCCTTTGCGTGTAGGCTTTCAGGTGTTTTGTTCTCCAGTTCCTGAGTGTTTTCTTCTGCCTCTTGAGATCTGCTGTTGTATGTTTCCATTGTGTCTTTCATCTCTTGTGTTGTACCTTTCATTTCCATAGATTCTACTAGTTGTTTTTTTGAACTTTTGATTTCTGCCGTATACATGTCCAGTGCTTCCTTTACAGCCTCTATCTCTTTTGCAATATCTTCTCTAAACTTTTTGAATTGATTTAGCATTAGTTGTTTAAATTCCTGTATCTCAGTTGAAGTGTACGTTTGTTCCTTTGACTGGGCCATAACTTTGTTTTTCTTAGTGTAGGTTGTAATTTTCTGTTGTCTAGGCATGGTTTCCTTGGTTATCCAAATCAGGTTTTCCCAGACCAGAACAGGCTCAGGTCCCAGAGGGAAGAAATATTCAGTATCTGGTTTCCCTGTGGGTGTGTCTTAGAAAATTGCTCCACCCTTTGATGCCTCGAGTCACTGTGCTTTTCTGCCCAGCAGGTGACGCCTGTTAGCCTGTAATTCTTGACTGGTGTGAGGAGGTATGGCCGTGTTCCCCCAGGCTCTGGGGTCTGGTTCTGAATGGAAAGGGACCCACCCCTTTCCTCCTAGAGAAGACAGACCCCCCAGGTGGAGGTCATTAGCATTTCAATGGTCTTGATCTCTGCTTGTGCTGTCTCTACCCTTCTCTGCTTCACAGACCTGTAAACTGAAAATGACTGGGGTTTTCTCCACTGAGCCAAAAAAGAAACAGATAGTCCCCTTCAGACCCAGTCCAAGGCGACCCTCCGGCTCTCCCAGGTCAGTCGTCACCCATAGCCTCTGTCTGTTTTTTGGGGCTGCGTACCTGCAGTGAGCAGTTCACACTCGCTACTTAAGACCCCAGTTGGAGCTCAGCTGAGCTGTATTCGCTTGCTGGGAGAGAGCTTCTCTCTGGCACCACGAGGCTTTGCAGCTCGGGCTATGGGGGAGGGGGTCTCCTGACGTGGATCCGCAGGTTTTACTTACAGATTTTATGCTGTGTTCTCGGGCATTCCTCCCAATTCAGGTTGGTGTATGATGAGTGGATGGTCTTGTTTGTCCCCCCGCAGTTATTCTGGATTATTCACTAGTTGTTTCTGGTTTTTTGTAGTTGTTCCAGGGGTACTACTTAGCTTCCACTCCTCTCTATGCCGCCATTTTGCCCCCACAGCCAAGGTTTTGATGGTCAAGGAGAAAGGAATATCTAGAATCAGGTAAGCAATTGCTAGTGGAAATACACCCATCTTAAAGAGGTCAAGATAAGGGTGCACATCAAAATGAGATGTCACTATATACAGGAGCAGAGAGGATCAACTTCAGCCTAAGTAGAAATAGAAAACCTCAGAACACAAAACAAAAATAAAAATAAAAATAAAGCACACAAAAATGCAGAGCAAAGCAGGTTGCCAAAAGGTACACGGAATATATTCAGGAATCATGATTTCTCAGGAACTAAAGGAGAAAAGCCAAGCAAGTGAGCGATCAGATGTGAAGTGACAAATCAAGACAGTTTGCTGTTGGAGGTGTCAGGTCTGGTACTTTCTTATAGTTCTTGTTGAGCTATGAACCAGCATCCTTGTGAGTTTGGGGAGGAGGAAATTGGGATCATGTGGTTAATTGATGAGTCTTTTAGAACATGGGAAGTGGCAGTCAATGCTGTTTCACCTTGAGAAGAACATAGAAGGTATATCATAAATACTGGTTATTATCAGATTTTTGGGTTCCAATACACTATAGATATTCAATAAAGATTTGTTACATGAATAAATGAGTGAGTGAAATGCCAATTTCTTACATAAAGTGTCACTGGCTATAATAAAGGGTGAGGAAGCATGTCTGTGCATCTAAATTACTTTTCATAGCACTGAAAGATAATGGGCCTCCTTCTCAATGATAAGTCCATCATCAAAGATAAATTCCAGACTCCTGATCCCTTTACCAACATACTGAAATTAAAAAAATTTTTTTTTTATATTTTGAGTTGTTAAAATAAAAAGATCCTGGGTATTAGAAAAGGGAAGACCCAACTTTGGCAGCTTCCCTAACACTGACCAGCTTCTCATGTGTCATCTGGAAAACTGGGATAGTAATATTTAATTCACAAGCTAATTGTAAATAGAATAGTGAGTACAGAAATAAATCCTTACATTTGTAGCAGGTTGATTTTTTTTTTTTTTTTTTTTTTACAAAGTTGCCAAGGCAATGAATTTATTTGGGTGAATATGGCCTCTTCAACAAATGATTTTGGGACAATTGGATATTCACATGCAAACAGATGAATTTATATCCTCACCTCACACCAAACCCAAAAATTAACCTAAAGTGTATTCAAGACTGAAATTTAAGAACTAGTAAAATAAAACGTTTATAAGAAAGTGTAGGAAAAAATCTGTGAGAGCTTGTTTTAGGCAACGATTTCCTAGATAAGTCACCAAAAAATAAAAAAAAATAAAAAATAAAAAAAAAGATAAATTGGATCACACCAAATTCAAAACTTGTGCACTTCAAAAACATCATTAAGAAAATAAAAAGATAAGCCACAGACTAGGAGAGAATATTTGCAAAGCACCTGTCTCTAAAGGACTTGTCTCCAGAATTTGCAAAGAACACTTACAAATCAATAACTAGAAGACAAACACTACAATTGAAAAATGGACAAAGTTTATAAAAAGATATTTCACCAAAAATAGACATGTGGCTAATAAGTACATGAAAAGATGCTCAACCTTATTAGTCTTTAGGGAAATGCAAATTAAAACCATGATGAAGTACATTTTCACACCCACTAGGATGGCTATAATAACTAAGACATACAATTACAAATACTGGTGAGTATGTGGAGAAACAGGAACCTACATAGATTGCTGATGGGAATGTTAAATGGAGCAGCCACTTTGAAAAACACTCTGGTGGTTCCCCAAAGATTAAATATACGGTTACAATATGACTGAGCAATACCATTCCTAAGTATCTACTCAAAATAAATGAAAACACATTTCCACACAAAGACTTGAGTGTGAATGTCCATAGCAGCATTATTCATAATGGCCAAAAATTGGTATCAAGCAATTAAAAGGGAAAAATCATTGACACCTGAAGTCATGGATAAACCCCAAACGTTGTACTAAGTGAAAGAAGTCAAACACAAAATACTACCTAATGGATAGTATCATTTATACGGAATGTCCAGAATGCACTAATTTATAGAGACATGGGGTCCAGGAGTGAGAATGGAGGTTAAGCATGAATGGGCACAAAGGGTCTTACTGGGGGGATAAAAGTGCTCTAAAAGTGATTTATTATTGTTGGGGATTGAATCATGTAATCCACAGAAGACAAGTTCAAGCCTTCATCTGCATTCCTGTGGATGTGATCGTATTTGTAAATAGGGCTTTTGAAGATGTTATTTTTGGTTAAGGTGTGGATTCATTTGTAAGTAGGATCTTCCAAGATCCTTTTTAGAGGAGGCCAAATCGAATCGGGGCAGGGGGGCTGTGGGGAGCGGCTATGCATATGGCTACAGTCTTAAAACAAAGGAAATTGGATACAGCTGGTAGTAGAAGACAGCCATCAGAGAAAGCTGCAGGGAGAGACCAAGTAGACAGATCGCCAGGTGACAGAGGCACAGATGCAAGCCAAGGAGCCTCAAGGATTGCAGAAAGTCCGTGCCAGAACACTACAGGCTCTGAGAAAACGCTTGGCCTGTGGAGACCTTGATTTTGGCCTTCTGGTCTCCAAAATCATGAGACAATAGATTCCTGTTCTTTAAGCAAACCAGTGTTTGGTATTTGTCAGAGCAGCCCTGGGAAATTAAGACAATTATGATTGTATCACTTGGTCAGGTTACTAAAAATCATTGCCTTTTATATTTGAATTGGGTGAATTTTATGATATATAAAATATACCTCTTGAAGCTGCTTTAAAAAAAAAAAAGCTAATTGTAAGAATTAAGTTAAGTTAATTGCTCAGAAAATGTTCATTTTTTAACTTTCTCCTTTTACCTTTGAATTCACAGGGATCTCCAGAGAGCACAATGCCTCCTCCTTCTTTTTTACCCCACCCCCATGGAAACCAATTATTTCCATTGGAAATAAATAAATAAATAAATAAATAAATAAATATTTCCAATAAAAATAGCCTAGAGAAAAATCCAAATGATCAGTCACTTTTTATTCTTAGCAAACTCCTGTTTTTGCTATATATTCAAAACTGAGGACTCTGAATAAGCAAATCTGAGCCACAACTTGGTTCTTTGCACAGGCTTTCTTCCCGCCTTCCCTGTTGAGCCTGTGGCAGCCCAGATGCTCAGCCCAGGCCCAGCTGGCGGAGTCCAGCATCTCTGGATTTGCTGAGTGCCCGGGTGAGAACGTTGGCCTCAGCGTGTTAGCAACCCTTATTTGCTGGCTCTAATAGATACATTTTGCCTCCAGCAAAAAGTCTACAGATAGTTAATAAGAATAATGAGCAGTAGCAGAGAATTAATGGCCTCTTTATTATGAGAGATGGAGTCTGGTGTTCAGTGTTCTTGAATAGGAAAATTGTTTTAGAGGCAAAATTAACTGGAAAGATCTAATTTAGCCAATTTTAAGGTAATGGGTTTTGTCTCCTAAGTGTTAGTAAATGCAGAAAGGAAGATTCTGGGTAAGGTTTGAGACTCTTGCAGACATGCCTCCTCTGTAGCAAGTGGAAGTGTGACTATTGGCATCTCACTGACAAGGTAAAACAAACAGGACAGTCTCTCCAGGTCCAACTGGGGTTTATCTTGGTTTACCTTTTGGTTAACCTATTATTTGTGTTTCTTCCAGGGATGCAGATACCTGGGGACATCCTAGTTGGTACTCTTCAGCGGCTACAGGTAGACTCATTTAGGTGAGTGGTCCTTACCTACGTCACCGTTGCTATGACCAGGGTTTGGAATATGCTACCCTGAGAATGCTGGGCCAGACCCCAGCTGGGCAGGTCCTGGGTGACTCAGATCTGGGACCACTGATGGGGGCTCTGGAGTCCTGGCACTTAGGGAGGTCACCAACAGGAATGGAGTGGTCCAATGGACAGCCACATCCAGCTACACAATAGGCAAGCAGCCTTGTGTCTCTGTCATGTATTTATTTAAGCTGTTTAAAAATAAAACAAAAAAAAGCACAGAAAAATAACTACAGAAAAAGTTGCTGAAAGAGAGGTGAGCAATTTCAGTGTCATAGAGTAGACTCTGTGACTGAACCAGAAAGGATGGGACTGAGGCACATGGAAAGAAGGGTCACCCCCAAAATAAGAGCCTCATGACCACAACTGTCACGGTTTGAACAATCCTCATTTACGTTTATGGGAGAATTCTTGTTGAACTAAAGCAAATGCATTTTCTTAAACACCCCCCTCCCCTTTTCTTTAAGGGGAAATTGTGTGCACCACCAGTTTCCTTTTTCACTTCTTTGAAAATAATACCATAATGTTCCAGGCACTGTGCTGGATTAGGCAGGGAAGAGAGGACCCCATCAGAACCCGCAGAGACTCAGGAGTAAATGAGACAGCCATGCGAGCTTTAAGGAAGAAAGTACTAAGTGCACTCAGAATGGTTTAAGGGATAAGGATGGAGGGGATCTCAGATCTGCTAAAATAGAGGCAAAAGACTGCACCGAGGAGGTGCTAACTGAAGTGCACTTTAACGAAATGGCTAGAAGCATGAAAGAAAAAGATATTCAGGGACTATTTCAGGAGAAGAACACAACACAAGAAAGGCCTAGAGAGAGGAAAGCCAGAAGTTTTTAGGGAACAGTCAGCAGCCCAGTTTAATAGGTATGCAGTAGACTTGTAGGGGTGTAGGGACAACCAAGTGCAGAAGACTGTAGAGTCTGTGATGGTGGGCAAAGGGTTGGTATCATCATCTTGGTCAAAGACTTGAGCATGGGGTGATGCAAAACAAGTTGTTCATTAGAATGTCTAATTGGGGGTCATGTGTCAAAAGGATTTGAAGGGGGTGAGCCAGAAGGAAGGGAGTTCAGTCAAAAGTTATTTGTTCCACAAAGCTCATCCAGGTGGCTGAATAGATGTTTTGGAATGAACCTGGATTCCAGATCAGTGTGGAAGCTCCTGTAGTAATCCAAGCACAAGATAATAATTTAGTCCTGAGCCATACCGGTTATGATGGAAATGAAAAGACAGCACAGGAGAACATAAATGAGTAATTTTGATGTTGGCTATGCTTCAAACTAATGACGGACAGACGGTTGATGCTGTTAACAGAAGCTCGTCTGTGGCACATGGCAGATGCCTTCCTTCACTTCTCCATGTCCATCTGTTTTCCTCATTCACCCCCCTGCCCCCCACCAACGTCCCTCCCTTCTGGTTTACTGTCTTCCAAGGAAAATTTGGTGGTATGCTTCTAGCTCCTGATCCTTTATAGCTCTGCCAAAGACTAAAAAATACAACCCAAACGAAAGTCCTTTGGACCAGGTATTAGGCAAACTGCCTATACCCTGCGGGACCCATTCTCAGTTCTTCGCACACAGCCTGAGACGCAGTGAAGTTTCAGTGAATGTTTGATGAGTGAATGAGTGAGTGAAGGAATGCATGAAGACATGGCTTCTTTGTATGTGAGTACAAATTATGTGAATTAATTCCAGCAGCTCTATCTTCTTTAAAGCATGCATGAGGATTGAAATGCTCTCCCCTTCCATGCTCCTTTTCCTCATCACACCATCCCCCACTGCCACCAACTAGCATTTGCTAGGCATTTTCTAGGCTACAGTGAGTATCCCACTGACATGTGCATCCCAATGAATTGTGTCTTCTTCTACTTCCATAGCTGTTTCTCTTATGGCAAGGTAAAAACAGCTGGAGCAACTCACTGGACACCCTCTTCTCAGGAAAAATAGAATAAAGAAGGAAATGAATCATCTTGAGCTCCCTCTACTAAAGATTTCTTCCTGCAATGAACTCCCATGGTAAAATGTGACAATTATCCAGATTTAACCTCACTATCAAAGCACCTCTGATGGCATCCCTTGAACTGATTTTCTTTTTGGGAATAAGGACAATGGACCAAAGTCACAAAGAATACTGGGACCCAAACAGCATGCTGGCATCAGGCCCCAATTTTATAGAACCAAGTGGAAGGTGCCAAAGAGACGGCTGACTTTGAGGGGAATTCACTGGGGTAAGCAATTCGATCACATGGGCAGACACTGAGATATTTGTCAAAATGTCAGGGTTATGGATAGTGCCAATATATTTGCTTTTCAATGTATTAGTCTTTTTAAAATTCTAGATCTAATGCAATGTTGGGCACAGTTTTTGTTTCTTTTTTTCTTTCTTGGACATCACAACTCAGGAAAAGTCTATGTTCTAGTTTTCTTTTGAGATGGATTTTGCACTTAGAGATTTCCTGTCACACGGACTGGCGAGTTTTTGTTTATTCATGTTTTTTTTTATTCGTGTGCTTGTTGATTTATCTTATGAAAGTTCACAAAATACATAATAATAAGGGAACACATTCCTTCTCTGCGCTAAACCTGTAATCCATCTGAGTGATCGTAGTGGAGAGAACAGAAGTCGTTGCACACACAGGGCTCCAGGCCACCCCTAAAGAGGAGCAAGTAACATCCCACACTTACTTCCTGCTGGAGTTAGCAAGGCAGCCCACTACTCAACCTCCCCCTGCTACCCACAAAAAATTCCTAAAGCCCATGTTAGCCCTCTGCACTGGTTTCTATAGATCAAGGATGATCTTTTATTTTATTTTCTTCCCAGGCCAGTGATACTAAATACCTTATACTCTCATCCCTTTTCATGCTCTTTCATGCATCTGTTTATTTCCTGGCCAATGTAGATGAGTCCTCCTTCCCCCAATTACCTTTCTCATCTACACACCTGAAACTGAATCTGCCTGCTCTGCCTTGGACCTTTTGCCTTGTGAAAAAAATTTAAGGTGTTTCCAGAATATTTTGGAGATCTCATTTGGGATCTTCCAATGTTCTGGACTGGGACCTGGGCATGTGTCCTATTTCCTTATCAGCCGAGGAGTCATGGCCAACATTTTAAAGCTGAGTCTCATTTTCTTCCTATGCAGATGATCATAATAATGACAGTTGTAACAGCAAATATTTTAATAAATGCTGGATCATGTTTTAAGTGCTTTATGTGCATCCACCTGTTTTATCCTCGCTCTCTCTTTCTTTGAGGTCAGTATCATCAGCTCCATTTTAGAGACAAGGGAATTCAGGTCCAGAGAAGTTAAGCCATCTACCCTAGGAGAGGGTGGAAAAGGCCATAAGCAATGCTGATCCTGGGGCTGGTGACTGATAAATATACTTCCTCTCTCCTTCCTCCTTCCTTCTCTTCTCCCGTAATTTCCATATCCTTACAAGTATTTCTCTAAAATCCTAAAACCAACCCTGGATGTAAGAAATGCCCCTACTTTCAGAATTCTGTCATTGTTTTTAAGGACACAAAATATGCGAAGTGGAAGATCTGTCATTTTACAACTGCAAGTGACTGCTTTTCTTGCTCTCAGAGTCCAGCCTCGTGCCCTATTTGAATTGTAAGATACAGTACATACGTATTGGTGTAGCACATATGCTCTGATATATAGGACCTGTTGTCAGGGAGCTGGTGCCTGCCTCATCTCTGCATCTGATTTCAACAGATAGTTCCCTGGGTGCTCATTCAGTATCGAACAATCATTTGGCCTCAGTTTACTCCCTCATATGATGGAATTTGTAATAAGGGCTTCTATCTAACTCATTGTAAGAATGAAATAAATGTGAAAGCACTTTTCAACTTGAAAGCAGTTATCATCACATCCTTGAAGGAGGGACATGTTCTGAAATGGCACGGAGACATCCATCTCTTCCATGGAAGGGAAATTGCAGCTATAAAACTCCTTCACATTAGCAACTTTGTGCCAAGCAATGAACAGTTCGAGTTCCCCAGGCAATTGCCATTTCTGACCACACTTCAAGGGCCATTTGTACATCTTTGTTCATCCTCTACTGGGCCTGCTGCATTAGAGAGCCAGTGGCTATTATTGGATTTAGCCCAAAAGGAAGAAGAAGATAAGCCTGTGTTTGGATTATCTATAAAAGCACAAACTGTACCATCTCCATTCCCTGAATGGAGAAACAAGAGGCTTCCTGAGATTTCCACAAATCCATTTCTTGCAAAGCAGTTTGGCTGAAAGGTAGACAACAGATCAGCAACAGCTGTACCACATCCAACCCAAACCTCAGGAACATTCTGGGAACATACAGAAAGAGAGACAGAGGGTCCGTCTAAATGCATAAGCCCAAATACATGATGGAGAGCCAGGACAAACCGCCTTACCAGACTCGGCACAGGGATTTCAGCCAGCTGACAACAGGGCCCAGGAGATGAGATTTCAGTCTCAATGGTCCGTGGCAGAATGTAAGTAGAAAATAGAAGAGAAAGTGCAAAGATACTTTTTCCTGCAAAGAATACCAATGATATTTACTATTTCTTCCTTCCTCTTTTCTGCCTTCCTTTCTTGCCTCTTTCTTCCCTTCCTTTCATATTCATTGAGCAAAACACTATTATAGGCTAGGGGTAAGTGCCCATGTAACCAAGTTCAGGAACAAGAAGACATAAAAAGAATGTAGCCCCATTCAGATTAGATAAACCCAGCTCTGGCTGTGGCCACCCATTGTTTCTGATGAAGTGGCTGTAGAATTGCATCTATCTACTCAGACCTTTAGCCCAGGTCTCCCTTGGGTGCCTGAGTACTAATATGGAAGGCAGCTAGCTGATGAGGTTTATCTGACAACTGGGGTCCATGAACAGATCAAAGCCCCCAGTCCCATCCCCACCAGCATCTTTCTCTATTTGCCCTCATCTCTAGGAACTATTCATAACAAGCTTGTGCTGTCCCAGCCTTAAGGTAGCTATGCAAATTAGCGAGGGACTGAAAGAAACCATTGGTCAGTAGAATTTTTTTTTCAGGCAATATATATTGCTTAGCTATTGTTTGGGGTGTTATTGTAAGTGCCATAAAAGAAATATCCACTGTATGCCGAAGTTCACGGATTGCATTCTGAGCAGCTGCCTTCACCTGCTCTTTTCTCCACTGTCACTTTCATTCTAGTTTTCACTCTATTTTTTTCCACATCTCTTGTCTGCCAGCCTTTCTGCCTATCTGGCATCTCCTTTCTCTCCATGCTGCTTGGGCTTCACACAGTCACTCCTGTCTTCCCACCTGCTCCTTCACCTGTTTTCCTTAGCTTTGGCTCTCTATGGATAACTTTGGAAGACTGGGTCTCCCTGTTTGTCCCAGTCCTCAGGATCTCCCTGCCCAATCACAGGGATCACACTGAGACCACTCATCACCATCTATTTGGGCTGAATCATGGGACAGCCACCTAAGCAAAGTTTATCATCAAATGACAAGTCCATTGTGCATCTGTTGTATCTAAAGTACCCTCTTGACTAGCATGGGGGTTCTGAGAGTCATAAAATTGGATCACTGGCATATATTCAATAGTTCCCCAATTTATTTGGCAAGTAAATGTCCTATCCAAAATTTGGCTCCATCAAACATTGCCTTTATAAGACATATAATATATGATCCCTTCCCTCAATTTAGCCTCTAGATTTTGAGACAAGGCCTTAAAGTAATTTAAAAATCCAAAATTAAACAACAAGTTCCATGAGATAAGAGCCGTTGTGTGGCAGTGTGTGATTAATTGCTGAATGAGAGGTTCAATGAAGGCTGTGAGATGAGAAGAGGGGAGGTCAGCATGTGCCGGGGCCATGGCGTGGATGATGTTCTGGGAGGCAGGAGGGCACAGCCTTTCTAGAAGAACCACGTTAGGAGTCAAGGGTGGTAATGTATAATGAAGAATGAAAACCCCAGTACAGCAGGCTGGCTCTGCAAACCCCAAGCAAGGTGTCATTCTGGGCACTGCTACTGTAGTGGCAGTTGAAGATATTGTTTAAGACTGACGTTAAATTTACTGTGGCTTTGCTGCGGCCATTTAAAAAAATAAAAACACAAACAAACAAAAATCCTTTAAGACCCCAGGGATACACATCCCATTTTAAACTCCTATAGTCAGGGCACCAGAAATTATTTATTTTGCAAATGGCCTTTGGAATGGCTCAATTTTTGGCTCTCCTTTACTAAATAACATTGCACCATGAGGAGGGTATGATGAGTAGCAAAGCGTCACACTTTGGAGGCATGGAATTTCTGCTCCAGGTAGAGGTTTATTCCATTTGTCACTTCCTCTTTCTCCAAAGCCTTATAAGCCTGATCTTACTGACTTGACTCTTTTTGAAGCCTAATCCTGCATTTGATCCATTCTGACTCATCAGTAGCTAGAGTTATCTGATCTCTCACAGATCATAAATATTCTGATGTTGAGATTTCCAAAACAGCCACTTACAGAACATGAGCTTGGAGCAACACTTCTTTCCCTAGTATCCTAAGACCCATCTACTTAGCTTCATTCATGAGGCTCTGATAAGAGGACCTCTGCCTTCCTTCTACTGGCGCATAACAAAATGGCAGAGGAGCTCAGCCTGAAGGTGGAGATCCAGTCAGTAGGTGAGCACCGTCAAGTTGTGTCCTCTTCATCCTAGAGGCAGAATTTTGTATTAGATCTGGAAGTCACCCTGCCTACCAGCCTGCAACTCAAAGCAGTTGGTTTCAACAACTTAGGCAGTAAAAAATGTAATGCAAATAAGACCAAGCGCAGCCGTGATAGATGTGTCTGACCCAAGATAATGCCAGCGACGTGATCCAGACTCACAAATTCTGCTCTGGGGCAGCGACATAAATCCAGAGGGGTGTGTTAGAAGCAGCAGAGGACGGGGGGGTCTGTGAAGGAGGAGTCTGTCTCTCCATCATGGCAAAGGCAAATAAGTATCTTTAGAATCTAGATGATGATCCTTCAGGAAGGTAGCCTGTGGGACAGATTTATTCACTCTGCATTGAGAGAGAAGAAACTTCAATCTGCAACTATTTTCACGAAGGCAGGGCAAGGGTAGAGTAATTCAATGCCTCAGATTTTGGAGTGGATATCATTTTATTTTCTTTTATCCTTTCCTATAAAGTTAATACATTACAATTATATATCTTAAAGCAATATGTTTATAGATTTTCATAAAATAAAGTCATAAATCAGAGGGGAAAAAGCCTATGTCAGACCATGCATCACAATTTTTGGCATAGGGGATTTATGGTCACCATAAGCTAGAAAGCTCAGGCTGTGACAAGCCCGAATGACAAAGAAGAGCTCCTTCCTATCGCTGTCCTGCTTCCTGGCAGGAAACAAGGGATAAAAGGAAAAGACAATGGAATTTTTATGTTTATTCATTTCAGCTCTTCTTGTTCTTGCCATTATATCCATGACAAAAAATGTTTACACTAACATTACTTTATTTTTGTATTCTACTTCACAACTTATAAACTGCTTTCATATATAATTAGTATCATACGCTAATAGGACAATGGTGATTGTTATCCCCATTCCACAGGTAAGGAAATTGTGAACAGAGAGAATGGAGAATTATACAAGTGCACAGGGAGAGTCAATAA